>NC_072430.2:14270468-14878750 GCF_028878055.3 Symphalangus syndactylus
GACCCTGTCCCTACAAAAAATCAAAATATTGGCCAGGCATGGTGGTGTGTGCCTGTGGGCCCAGCTACTCAGAAGGCTGCAGTGGGAGAATTGCTTGAGACCAGGAGGTCCAGGCTGTAGTGAGCCGTGATCGCACTACTGCATCCCAACCTGGACAACAGAGTGAGACCCTGTCTCAATAAATAAATAAATAAATAAATAAATAAAGTATTCATTAACTCATTCAACAACTAACACAAGAGTCTGCATGCGCTAGATTCAAAAGTGCAGCAAATGCCTCCCAGGTCCTCCTTATGAGCTCTGTCCTGGCAGTGGGCACAGGAGTGCATGACTACCCATCCACAGTGTCAGTCATCACAGCACCATGGAAAACAGAGAAGACTGGAAACAACCTAAGTGTCCAACAACAGAGAACTGAATCGAGAAACTGCCACAATCATATGATCATTATATAATCAACCATATAACAGAATGTATTGCTATTAAAAAATATCTCTGGTCCAACAGAAATACGAGAATCACAAAAAATAATTTTAAATCTCCTACCAGCCACAATTACAGAGTAAAAAGAAGTCAGTAAAATTTACTGTGTATTATTTAACGCAATATTAAACTTTATCATTTCAACATGTAATATTATCAAAAATTATTAACAGGATATTTTGCCTTTTTATTAGACCACACTTAATCTTCAAAATCTGGTGTGTGGGGCTAGCCTGTGGCCTGTACAATCGGTGTATGGTAGCTAATGCTTGTAATCGTAGCACTTTGGGAGGCTGAGGAGGGTGGATTGCTTGAGCTCAGGAGTTTGAGACCAGCCTGGCCAACACGGTAAAACCCCATCTCTACAAAAAATACAAAAGTTAGAATAGAATTTAGAGTCCAGAAATAAGCCCTTATATTTATGGTCAATTGTTTTTTTATGGAAAATACATTTTTGATAAGGGCACCAAGACTATGCAATGGAGAAGGAATAGTAATACGGTTTGGCTCTGTGTCCACCCAAATCTCATCTCGAATTGTAATCCCCATGTGTCAAGGGAGGGAAGTGATTGGATTATAGTGGTGGTTTCCCCATGCTGCTCTCATGATAGTGAGTGAATTATCACAAGATCTGATGGTTTTATAAATGGTAGTTTTTCCTGCACTCACACACGCTCCTTCTTGCCTGCTGCCATGTAAGATGTGCCTGCTTCCCCGTCTACCTTGACTGTAAGTCTCCTGAGGCCTCCTCAGACGTGTAGAACATGTGAATCAATTAAACCTCTTTCCTTTAAAAACTACCCAGTCTGGGGAATTTCTTTATAGCAGTATGAGAATAGACTAATACAAATAGTCCCTTCAACAAATGAACTACAAAATGTAAATATACACATGTAAAAGAATGAAACTGGACCCCTATCTCACACCACAAAAATTAACTCAAAATAGATCACACGATAAGCCAGGCACAGCGGTATGCACTGTAGTCCTAACTACCTGGGAAGCTAAGGCAGAAAGATCACTTGAGCCCAAGCGTTCAAGGCTGCAGTACACTATGATCATGCCTATGGATAACCACTGCACTCCAGCCTGGCAATATAGCAAGACCCAGTCTCAAAAAAATAAAAATAAAAAACCAACACATACACACATGATCACAGCAGAAAAGAACTAAGACTATATAATTCTTAGAAGAAAGATGTAAATCTTCACGACCTTGGATTAGGCAATGGTTTCTTAGAAATAACTCCAGGCCAGGAACAGTGGCTCACATCTGTAATCCCAACACTTCAGGAGGCTGAAGCGGGAGAACTGCTTGAGCCCAGGAGTTTGAGACCAGCCCGGGCAACACAGTAAAACTCTGTCTCTACAAAAAATAATTAAAAAAATTAACCAAGCATAATGATACCGCCTGTAGCCCTAGCTACTCAGGAGGCTAAGGCAGTAGGATCGCTTGAGCTCTAGAGGTCGAGGCTACAGTGAGCCACAATTGTGCCACTGCACTACAGCCTGGCCAACAGTGCGAGATTCTGTCTCAAAAAATGAAAGAAAAGAAAAGAAAAGGACACCAAAAGCACAATAAGCCAAAGAAAAAGTAGATAAACTGGACTTCATTTAAAGTTAAAAACTTTTGTACATCAAAGAACACCATCAAGAAATTGAAAAGAGGCCAGGCGCAGTGGTGTATGCCTGTAATCCCAGCACTTTGGGAGGCTGAGGTAGGTGGACCGCTTGAGCTCAGGAGCTCGAGACCAGCCTGGGCAACATGGCAAAACCCCGTCTCTACAAAAAAAAGTACAAAAAATTAGCCAGATGTGGTGGCATGTGCCTGTAGTCCCAGCTATTCGGGAGGCTGAGGTAGGAGGACCACCTAAGTCCAAGAGGTCAAGGCTGCATTGAGCTGTGATCATGCCACTGCACTCCAGCCTAGGTAACAAAGTGAGACCCTGTCTCGGGGATAGAAGAAAGAAATCAAGATAATTAAAAGAGCAATCTCTATAAAAATACCAATGACATTCTTCACAGAAATAGAAAAAATATCCTAAAATTTGCATGAAACCGCAAAAGACCCCTAATAGCCAAAGCAATGCTGAGCAAAAAGAACAGAGCTGGAGGTATCACATTACCAAACCTCAAAATATACTACAAAGCTGTACTAAGCAAAACGACATGGTACTGGTCTATAAAACAACTGGTATGTGTCTATAAAAATAGGTACACAGACCAATGGAAAAGAATAGAAAACCCAGGAATTAACCTGCGTATCTACAGCCAATTGATTTTTGACAAAGGTGCCAAGAACACTCATTGGGGAAAGGACAGTCTCTTCAACAAACGGTGCTGTGAAAATTAAATATCCATACGCAGAAGAATGAAAATAGAAACTAGAACCCCACCTCTCATCCTATACAAAAATGAACTAAAAATGAATCAAAGACCTAAATATAAGACCCAAATGATAAAACTACTAGAAAACATAGGGGAAATGCTTCATGACATTGGTCTGGGAAAAGATTTTATGAGTAAGAACTGAAAAGCATGGACAACAAAAGCAAACATAAATGAATGGGATTATATCAAGCTAAAAAGCTTCAGCAAAACAAAGGAAACAATAGAATGAAAAGACAACCTACAGAATGGGAGAAGGTATTTGCGAACTATTCATCCAACAGGGGACTGATACACAAGGAACTCACACATCTCAATAGCAAAAAAAAAAAAAAAAAAAAAAAAAATCCAATTAAAAAATGGGCAAATTGGCCAGGTGGGTGGCTCATATCTGTAATCCTGGCACTTTGGGAGGCCGAGGCGGGTGGATCAACTGAGGTCAGGAGTTCAAGACCAGCCTGGCCAACATGGCAAACTTCCATCTCTATTAAAAACACAAAAATTAGCCAGGCGTGGTGGTGCACGCCTGTAGTCCCAGCTACTCGAGAGGCTAAGGCAGCAGAATCACTTGAACCTCGGAGGTGGAGGTTGCAGTGAGCCAAGATCACGCCACTGCACCCCAGCCTGGATGACAGAGTAAGACTCTGTCTCAAAAAAAAAAAAAAAAGAAAAAGAAAAAAGCAAAAAGCCCGGGGGGAGGTGGATTGTCTGAACAGACATTTCTCAAAAGAAGACATACAAATGGCCAAATAAATAAAAAATGCTCAGTATCACTAATCATCAAGGAAACGCAAAACAAAACCACAATGAGGTATCATCTCACCCCAGTTAGAATGGCTATTATCAAAAATACAGACCAGACACAGTGGCTCAAACCTGTAATCCCAGCACTTTGGGAGGCCGAGGCAGGCGGATTACCTGAGGTCAGGAGTTCGAGACCAGCCTGATCAACATGGAGAAATCCCGTCTCTACTAAAAATACAAAATTAGCCAGGCGTGGTGGCACATGCCTGTAATCCCAGCTACTCGGGAGGCTGAGGCAGGAAAATCACTTGAACCTGGGAGGCGGAGGTTGTGGTGAGCCGAGATCGTGCCATTGCACTCCA
The DNA here is from genome assembly GCF_028878055.3 of Symphalangus syndactylus. Taxonomy (NCBI): domain Eukaryota; kingdom Metazoa; phylum Chordata; class Mammalia; order Primates; family Hylobatidae; genus Symphalangus; species Symphalangus syndactylus. The sequence goes on from NC_072430.2 coordinate 14,274,446, forward strand.
ACCTGGCGACAGAGCGAGATTCCGCCTCAAAAATAAATAAATAAGTAAATAATAACAAATGCTGTCAAGGATGCAGAGAAAAGGCAACTCTTACACACTGTTGGTAGGAATGTAAACTAGTACAGCCACTATGGAGAGCAGTATGGAAGTTCCTCAAAAGCTACAAATAGAACTACCATATGATCCAGCAATCCCACTACTGGGAATTTATCCAAAGGAAAGGAAATCATGACATCAAAGAGACATCTATACCCCATACTTACTGTAGCACTATTCACAATAGCCAAACAGGGAATCAATCCAGGTGTCCAACAACAGATGAAGAAAATGTGGTATCTACACAAAATGGACTACTATTTAGCCATAAAAACGAATGAAATCCTGTCATTCACAGCAACATGGATAGAACTGGAGGACACTATATTAAGTGAGATAAGCCAAGAACAGAAAGTTAAATACCACATGTTCTCACTAATACATGTGGAAGCTAAAAAAAGTTGATCTCACAGAAGTAAAAAGTAAACCAAGATCCTAGAGGTTAGGAAGTGTAGGAGGATGGGAAAAATGGGGAGAGAGCTAGATAGGAACACACTCTAGTGTTCTATAGCACTGTAGGATGACTACAGTTAACAATAATATATAGTTTCAGGCCAGGTGCTGTGGCTCACTCCTGTAATACCAGTGTTTTGGGAGGCTGAAGCAGGAAGACCACTTGAGGCCAGGAGTTTGAGACCAGCCTCAGCAACACAGCAAGACCCTGTCTGTACAAAAAAAAAAAAAAAAAAAAAGCCAGGCATGGTGGCACAAGCCTACAGTCCTAGATACTCGGGAGGCTGAGGTAGGAGGATCACTTGAGCCCAGGAGTTCAAGGTTACAGTGAGTTATGACTGCACCACTGCACTCCAGCCTGAGTGGCAGAGTGAGACACTGTTTGTACACACACACACACACACACACACACACACACACGCTACTGCTGTAGCAGTATCCTCCTCACAATGTCAGCCCATCTTAGCAACTTCAGATCAAACTGAGAGTCAAATTGAGAGATTGTAATGAAGGCCTTCATCACCTTTGCACTATGAGACAAGAGATCTGACCTCTGCACAAAAACAAACAAAAACCAAAAAACAAAACAAAACAAAACAAAAACAGCCCACAGTGCAAACAGCTCCTTGAGCTCCTTGTAGGTGTGGCTTGTGGGAATGGTCAAGAGCCAGGCATGGTGGCGCGGGCCTATTGTCCCAGCTACTCAGGAGGCTGAGACGGAGACTGCTTGAGCCCAGGAGTACATAGCTGTAGTGCACTATAATCTAGGACAGTAAGACAGCACCTGTGAATAGCCACTGCACTCCAGCCTGAGGCAACATAGCAAGACTCTGTCTCTCTTAAGAAAAAAAAAAAAAAAAAAAAAAAAGGTACCCATTGTTTGCTCAGAAGGGCGCTAATACAGACAGCAACAATGGGGCTCATTAGAAGAATCAAAGCAGCAAAAATCATGGGGATGCAGCAATTCGGCATCCCCTTAAGGATCAGGCTGTCCTCCACTCCACTGTGAGATACAAAGTGTATAATGCATGGGACTGGCGTCCTACAAGATGATCTAGGTGCATACATACCGAAAAAAGATGCAAAGACTATACACCAAGATGCTAATGGTGTGGGGATAATGAGGAAAATTACTTTATTTTTATCTTTATGTGTTTTCTCTGGGTATATATACAAAGACACCTTTACCGAGCTTTCTCCTGGAAGAATTCCTTCTTGATGTAAGTGACTGTAAAGGTTCTGCCCTCAGAGATGTCTTATTTCTGGGAATCCAGAATGTCTAATGGACTCGGGGTACCTTTTCTACATTTCATCTCCCAAAGAATACGTCCACACCCAGGTAGGCTGATGCTGACACAACAGACAACACTGACCTCCTCCATGCAGAAGTTTAACAGGTGAAATACAGTTACTGACATCGGCAAGAATTGTTGTCTTTCTCTTGATTCTCTCAGGTTCCTCAATTTATAGGATCACTGAGACTTCACAGATGTCAGCTGCTGATCAAAACAATCATGATAAGCCGACATCATGGTAAGCTCAAGATAAATCTTTAGCCTTAAGTCAGGAATTCTGGGCCCATCTGCACGTCAAATACCACAGAGCCAGTGTCTTGTGAACACTGCAAACACTTCTGAAGAACTACTTTATAAGTTCAGGAGAGCACATCTCAGAAAAAAATGGAATACTTATTTCAATGTCTCACAATTAACTCTAATTTATGACACTGACATTCTCCTACTTAAAAGCTTCTGATGGTCCACCACTCCAGAACTGAGCTTCAGCTTGTAAGAGGCGCCATGATCACTGTCTTCACCACACAATGAGGTCACCCTACATTCCCGCCAGGGCCGATTGCACTGGGTGTGATGAACAGTATCTATACCCTCCCTCCCACTGCACTGCCCCATCCTCACCCAAATCCCCTCAAGATCAAAATTCTTTATCTTGTAAAACTCCTGCTCAAACATTACAGTTTGGGGGCGGGGGGAGTTGTTTTTTGGTTTTTTTTGTTTTTTTTTTTTTTGGTAAAGCATTCTTGACCCTTTAAGCCAAGAGTTGGCAAACTTTTTTCCCATAAAGAGCCACACAGTAAATATTTTATGTTTCATGGGTCACATATTCTTCTTTGCTTATTTTTACAATCCTTTAAACACATAAAAACTATTCTTAGACCTATAGTTTGCCAATCTGTTTTAGACATGACTACTCCCATGCCGTGCTCCAACGTCCCATCCTCCCATTCTATGTTTCTGCCTCTGTTATTACCACGATTAATAGTTACTCTACTACGTCTTGTCTACAAGACATAGACAAGACTGCATGTCTGCATGTCTGCCCTCCCCACTCTGGAGACTACCTGTTCTTTAAAGGTGAGAAATCTATTTCTGTCTTCCATATCACCTGTAAATAATATAAAAAATGCTTCATCTGTGAATCTTTTAAGTTGATATCTTTTAAGTAGCATATGTTGAATTTTAAATTGCTTACTTAAGCATTTTCCATAAGAAGTGTTTCTCTTAAGTAGCTGAAGAACTTTTTTTGGGTAATGCATGGATGAAGTACGTTTCATCAGTTTAATTTCAATCAGATGAACTTTCAAAAGCCAAACTGAGGTTTCCCTTTAAAGATCTGTTCTTGCCTACATGGTCTTTAAAAGTCTACGCTGTGGGCCAGGTGCGGTGGCTCATGCCTGTAATCCCAGCATTTTGGGAGGCCGAGGCGGGCGGATCATGAGGTCAGGAGATCAAGACCATCCTGGCTAACACGGTGAAACCCCGTTTCTACTATAAATACAAAAAATTAGCCGGGTGTGGTGGCGGGCACCTGTAGTCACAGCTACTCGGAAGGCTGAGGCAGGAGAATGGCGTGAACTCGGGAGGCGGAGCTTGCAGTGAGCCAAAATCGCGCCACCGCCCTCCAGCCTGGGCAACAGAGCGAGACTCCGTCTCAAAAAAAAAAAAAAAGTCTATGCTGTGAAAGATTTTATTATAAAGCTTAAAAATAATCCTCATTTGGGATACGTTCCATTTCCAGGAGACACAGAGCTTTAAAAAAGTCAATCTAGGCCAGGCGCGGTGGCTCATGCCTGTAATCTCAGCACTTTGGGAGGCTGAAGCGGGCAGATCACCTGAGGTGAGGAGTTTGAGACCAGCCTGGACAACTGGTGAAGCCCCGTCTCTACTAAAAATACAAAAATTAGCCAGGTATGGCCAGGTACAGTGGCTCATGCCTGTAATACCAGCACTTTGAGAGGCCAAGGCAGGTGGATCACGAGGTCAGGAGATTGAGACCATCCTGGCTAACACAGTGAAACCCAGTCTTTACTAAAAATACAAAAATTAGCCGGGCGTAGTGGCATGCAGCTGTAGTCCCAGCTACTCGGGAGGCTGAGGCAAGAGAATTGCTTGAACCTGGGAGGCAGAGGCTGCAGTAAGCCAGGATCGCGCCACTGTACTCCAGCCTGGGTGACAGAGTGAGACTCCGTCTCAAAATAAATAAATAAATAATAGCTGGGTGTGATGGCACACGCCTGTAATCCCAGCTACTCAGGAGGCTGAGGCAGGAGAATCGCTTGAACCCAGGAGGTGGAGGCTGCAGTGAGCCGAGATTGTGCCACTGCACTGCAGCCTGGTCAACAGCATTAAGACTGTCTTAAAAAAAAAAAAAAGTCAATCTATCACCACACTCAAGACAATCAAATTAAAACTACAACTAAAATTTTTCTAGAAACAGCCATTGGTCATTCGACTCAGAGGATATATTTTCCCCAAATACTGAAAATGTGCCTTTAATATTTACATTATGTCCTGTAAAATGGGTCTATAGCTAGGGTGCACCTTCTAGACCAATTTAGAAGTTTTTCTGTTCCAACAAATCCTCTTCTCAGACACTTCCTTCCCTTGGAGGTTGCCTTGGAAGCCCTCTAGCACCTGACTAGTATGGCTCTTTTTTTTTTTTTTTTTTTTGAGATGGAGTCTTGCTCTGTTGCCCAGGCTGGAGTGCAGTGGCATAATCTCGGCTCACTGCAACCTCTGCCTCCTGGGTTCAAGCAATTCTCCTGCCTCAGCCTCCTGAGTAGCTAGGATTACAGGCATGTGCCACCACGCCCGGCTAATTTTTATATTTGTAGTAAAGGCGGGTTTTCACCATGTTGGCCAGGCTGGTCTCAAACTCCTGACCTCAGGTGATTACCCTGTCTCAGCCTCCCAAAATGCTGGGATCACAGGTGTGAGCCACCGCACCTGGCCTAGTGTGTTCTTCTTTCACATCCATCTTCCATTGTGAAACTTAGGAATTCTCCACTATCAGCCTGTGGCAAACCAGGGACGTGGCCAAAGTGACTCTCTGTGCCCTCCTCTCCCACTTCCTGTCCATCCAAAACAACCACCAAATAAATGCACAGTTATAAACACCTGGACCATGCATTCCATCCATGCATTCCTTCACCTCTAATAAAGTAAGATTTCATTACTTTCAGACGTGTCTTAAGGACTAGTGGAGCATAGAGGTATGCTGCCTCAACTTCCTTCCAGTGCTGATTTGCATGTTGGAGTAATTATGCCAAGACAATGGTGCTAGTTTTCCATTTCCTTTTTCGTAAAAAGGCCAACTAACTCACCATGCTCTACTTCAAAAGCTTACTAACAACATCACTATGTGCCTACCTTTCTGTGCGCCATGAAAACAGAGTAGAACATTTGCCAGCTGTAGGGATAAGAGAGCTCCCCTGGAGCTGTGGTCGCTGCCCTCATGCCTCACCACTAATGGCTTAGTTCTTTTAATACTCTGAAAGGTGAGGAAAAAATAACTGACAGAAAAATCCCCTACACAAAAACCCCAACTCTGCGGGAAGGAGGGCGGGTCCCTGTGAATCATCCACCCATCCTCCACGTGAAAGGCAGGACAGGTGAGTGATTTATCATCTAAAGATGGCCAAAGCAGGAGGACTGCTTGAGGCCAGGAGACCAAGACCGGCCTGGGCAGCATAGCAAGACCACATCTCCACAAGAAAATAAGAAAATAAACATGGTTAGTAGAAAGGGACACAGCCCTGTGGGGATGGCTGAGGAGGAAACTGTAGGACACAGGCAATAGGACTCCAGGTGCAGGCATGGGGAGACTGAGGCCTCAGGCCTCTGGAGAAAGGAGGATAAGGCAGCAGGCAGGACAGGCAGTGTCCAAGCGGAACGATCATGGCCTCCTGGGCAGGCAGGCTCCTGGGGCTGAAGCTGGGGCAGGAGGGAGACGCAAGACCTTCTCAGGAGGAATGCAGGGTGCACTGAATGCAGTCAGAGGCCATAAAGGGTTTTCAGGGAAGGGCAGGAGGCCACCTGTGTCTAGATCTCTCTGACAGCAGCATGGAGAAAGGCCTGGAGAGAACTGGGGTGAAGCAGACAGACAAGTTGGGGCCACCGGCATCAGCAGAGGGCTTGCCTGGGCTGGGGACCAGGGACGTGGGAAAACAGGGTGCAGAAGTGAGCACCAACGACAGATTGTGAGAGAAGAGGGACCAAGAAATGCTCCCCAGTCTTCTAGCATCTGGATGGGGGTAGGGAGGAATCAAAAGCTTCACTAGAGACAGGTTAGGTGTCATTCAAGCAATAACACCCAGTGGCCCCAGGCATGCCCCATTCACTCACTCTCAAGGTTTGTGGACAAAATGCCTCCTTGTCCTGCAGGTCCGGGACAATGAGCCCCTCTGAGCCCAGCTATGTGAAGTACTCCACTCTTGACTTCCCCCGAGCCCTGCCAGGCCCCCTCTATTCTTCTGGAATCAGCACATGGACTTCCCTATGGTCTTGCTATGCTTCAAGGCCTGCCTTAGAACACAGGCCTCATGACTACAGGGAGCTGCCCATATCATTTCCTGCCATGCCCTGGCACACAGGAGGGTGCCCGGCACATACCAAGGACTCAACAGCTGTTAAATAAATATGCAGGTCCGAAGCTGAAGCTCAAGGGGCAGCTTGGACTAAAGACATAAGTTTGGGGAACTTGGGAACCACAGCTGGAAAATTATTTTATTTTTCTAATGGTATCTACTAAAAAATTCCCACTCTGCTAACCAAAGTTTTGATGTAAATTATGGCATCTTGGGAAGGGTTTATCCAGACTGGCTCGATGGACTTCTGGGCACTCTAGCCTCCAAGTGCCCTCTGCTGTTTAATGACTAAAGAGACTGAATCTCTGTAGAAAGTACCCCACCTCATGAAAACATAAAATCTTAACAGTCATGCATTCACTAGAAATCAAGAAGAGTATCGTGAATGAACAACTTCCAAGCCATGGTTTCGCAACCTTGGCACGACTAACATTTTGAACCCGAAAACTCTTTGCTGTAGGGACATGCTGAGCACTGCAGGGTGTTCACAGCATCCCTGGCTCTACTTACCAACGCCAGTGGCATCCCCCACCCCACTTCTGAAGGTTTCCAGACATTGCAAAATGCCCCCTAGGGTACAAAACTGCACCCTACCCCCACCCCACCAACTCCATCTCTGGATGAGAACCACTGTCCCAGACCCAGTGGTCTTTCCATGTAACTACAACCAAGGAAACAGGAATCAAATTTAGTTAAGTTTGAAATGTTCACTTAAAAACAACTAGTCCAAATGACATCCTCTAGTGAAACTAAAAGTAAAACAGGTATGTACTCACACAAACCATCCCAGTGAGGTTTTGAACCGTGACATCAAAACATGCTGACATTTCCTCTGAAGAGTCTGGGTCTAAACTGGACAATCTTTGGAAGGACTGCCTTACTTGAGGCCAGGAGTTCAAGACCAGCCTGGGCAATACAGCAAAACCCTGTCTCTACAAAAAATACAAAAATTATCCAGTGTGGTGGCTTGCACCTGTAGTTCCAGCTACTTGTGAAGCTGAGGTGGGAGGGTCACTTGAGCCCAGGAGGTTGATGCTCCCGTGAGCTGAGATCATGCCATTACACTCCAGCCTGGGCAACAGAGTGAGACCCTAACTCAAAAAATAAAAAAAGAAAAGGCTGCTTTAGGATATTGCATTCTTGGCCCTCTGAAAGGGTACAAGTCACACATCCACTGTCCTCTGTTGCTACGGCAGCCTCACAGTGGAAAGCTAGGGACATACTGATAATTTTCATCTGCTGTGCACCAAAAACGGCCCAATTATTTTCCTAGCCAAGGTCAGTCATGGAGCAAGGGAATCTGAAGAACACTCCAGAGAACTGAAGATTCTAAGTCTCTACAGAGAAAAGGGAGTCTGCATAGACACACACAAGTCAACCGTATGACTTCTCTAAAGTTTTTTTTGTTTTCTTTTTTTTAAACAGTCTCACTCTGTCACTGAGGCTAGAATGCAGTGGCCCAATCATGGCTCACCGCAGTATGGACCTCCTGGGCTCAACGAACCCTCACGTCTCAGCCTGGAAGGATCCCTCTCGCCCCACCTCCTGAGTAGCTGGGACCACAGGCGCACACCAACATGCCCAGCTAATTCTCTCTCAGACAGGGCCTCAAACTCCTGGGCTCAAGCGCTCCTCCATCCTGAGCCTCTCAAAGTGCTGGGATTACAGGCGCCAGCCACTATATCCGGCCCAACTTTTTTTAAGTCAATTTCATAGGGTCACCTCCTCAAAGCCAAGAATTGTATATTTGCATGTTTTTATGGTACATGCAGCAGTCATCAGATGCTTGCAGGTGAAGGACAGAGGCTGAGAGAAATCAGAAACCGTACAGAATTCTGTAAGCGAGCAGAGCGGGCCACCAGCTCCAGCTCTGAGCCCAGCCCCAGCAAGATATTCCACTTCTGGCTGGGTGCAGGGTGCACACCCAGCTACTCAGGAGGCTGAAGCAGGAGGATCAACTGAGCCCAGGAGCTTGAGTCCAGCCAAAGCAACACAGCGAGACCCCGTCTCTTAAAAAAAAAAAAAAAAAATTCTACTTCTGGCCGACTTAACCTCCATTATGGTCCTAGATAACTAAAACTGCTAAATTTTATTGAGCTTACCTATGCTAAATGCTTTCCATCTCACACTTCCAGGGGGTAGGTACCATTATCCTGATTTCTAGGTAAAAGAACTGAGACACATGGAAGGTAACTGCCCAAGACCCAGGGCCACTCAGACCAGGCAGCCTGCCACCAGCACTCACGCCCTTAGCCACCACCCCACCTCATGCTGCCTCCTTATGTGCACCATCTGGGTGAAAAGAAAAACAAGAAGCTGAGGACTGACATTCCAAGATTGTAACTCTAAGGAACACAGGTCCTTCATGCCCAACAAGGGTCCCACTCCCTCTATAAAAGCCTGCCAGGAGGCCAAGCCAGGAGCGTAAGCCACTGATAGGGCTGTGTCTCTACCCAAAACTCATCTTGAATTGTGGTTCCCATAATCCCCATGTGTCATGGGAGGGACCTGGGGGGAGGAAATTGAATCATGGGGGCAGTTTCCATCATCCTGTTCTTGTGATAGTGAGTTCTCACGAGATCTGATGGTTCTGTAAGGGGCTTTGCCCCCTTTTCTCAGCACTTCTCCTCGCTGCCACCATGTGAAGAAGGACGTGTCTGCTTCCCCTTCCACCATGATTGTAAGTTTCCTGAGGCCTCCGCAGCCATGCTGAACTGCGAGTCAATTAAACCTCTTTTCTTTATATTAATAAATTACCCAGTCTCAGGTATTTCTTTTTTTTGAGACAGAGTCTTGCTCTGTTGCCCAAGCTAGAGCACAGTGGCATGATCTGGGCTCACTGAAACTTCCGCCTACCAAGTTCAAGCGATTCTCCTGCCTCAGCCTCCTGAGTAGCTGGGATTATAGGCGCCTGCCACGCACCTGGCTAATTTTTTTTTGTATTTTTAGTAGAGATGGAGTTTCACCATCTTGGCCAGGCTGGTCTCGAACTCCTGACCTCATGATCCACCACCTCGACCTCCCAAAGTGCTGGAATTACAGGCGTGAGCCACCGCGCCCAGCCTCAGGTATTTTTTCATAGCAGCATGAGAATGGACTAATACAGCCACCTTCTAACACAATTTCTGCTCTCGGCTTGAAATGTCTTTAAACAGTTGGCTGGGCGTGGTGGCTCACGCCTGTAATCCCAGCACTTTGGGAGGCCGAGGCGGGCAGATCACGAGGTCAGGAGATCGAGACTATCCTGGCTAACATGGTGAAACCCCGTCTCTACTAAAAAATACAAAAAATCAGCCGGGTGTAGTGGTGGGCGCCTGTAGTCCCAACTACTCAGGAGGCTGAGGCAGAAGAATGGCATAAACCCGGGAGGGAGAGGTTGCAGTGAGCCAAGATTGCGCCACTGCACTCCAGCCTGGGCGACAGAGAGAGACTCCATCTCAAAAAAAAAAAAAAAAGAGTCCAGGTGCAATGGCTCATGCCTGCAATCCCAGCACTTTCGGAGGCCAAGGTGGGAGGACCACTAGGAGTTCAAGACCAGAATGGGCGACACAGCGAGACTCCGTCTCAAAAAAAAAAAAAAAAAAATTTTTTTTTTTTTTTTTGAGACGGAGTCTCGCTGTGTCGCCCAGGCTGGAGTGCAGTGGCGTGATCTCGGCTCACTGCAAGCTCCGCCTCCCGGGTTCACACCATTCTCCTGCCTCAGCCTCCCGAGTAGCTGGGACTACAGGCGCCCGCCACCACACCCGGCTAATTTTTTGTATTTGTAGTAGATGGGGTTTCACCGTGTTAGCCAGAATGGTCTCGATCTCCTGACCTTGTGATCTGCCCGCCTCGGCCTCCCAAAGTGCTGGGATTACAGGTGTGAGCCACCGCACCAGGCCAAAAAAATTTTTTTTAATTAAAAATTTTTTTTTAATTAAGCAGGTGTGGTGGCACATACTTGTGGTCCCAGCTACTTGGGAAGCTGACATGGGCGGATCACTTGAACCCATATCGAGATATCGAAATATCGAGGCTGCAGTGAGCTGTGACTGTACTACTGCACCTCAGCCTGGGTGACAGAATGAGACACTATCTCAAAACAAACAAAAATAGCTGCATTTGTAGGGTGTCTGCTAACTGCCAAGAGTTTTCTACACATACCAACACACTAACATGGCATATACTGACCCACCTATAAGCTGGGTATCTACAGCACCACAATCCTTATCCAAAACCGAGGCCAGATGTGTTTCAGAGTTCAGAATTTTTTGAATTTTAGAAAGGAAATATTGTGTGCATATTTTATATATTATATAACACTCCCAGGGAAGTCTGAGGCAGTACCCATAAGAAAACACATTAATTCACCGGGTGTGGTGGCTCATGACTGTAATCCCAGCACTTTGGGAGGCCAAGGTGGGAGGATCACTTGAGTCTAGGAGTATGAGACTAGCTTAGGTAACAAAGTGAGAAGAACCCTTTCTTTACAAAATTTAAATTAAAAAATCAGCTGGGTGTGGCGACACAAGCCTGTAGTCCTCGCTACTTGAGAGGCTGAGGTGGGAAGTTCTCTTGAGATCAGAAGTTCAAGGCTGCAGAGAGCTTTGATCACACCACTGATTCTAGCCTGGGAAACAGAGCAAGAGTCTTCTCAAAAAAAAAAAAAAAGGAAAAGAAAAGGAAACATGTTAATTAACAATCTGTAGTAAAATAATGAAATATTCATATTAAGTAGAATAGAGATTATAAATAGCCTCACATAAGTTCAGGCCAAGTGGCACCAAATCTATGAAAAAACATTCCATTTTCAGAGGCTCTGGGGTTTCCGCACTGCGGCTGAGGAATGGGGCCTGCACCATCGCACTCACTTTATGTGCTACTGTCCTGGTTCAGAAAGGCCAAATAACTTGGTCAAGTTCATGCAGCTGGGAAAGAAGAGAGGCAAGGTACGAACCCCGACTCTCTCACCCAAAGCCTGCAAGGTGCTTCTCGCATTTAAGTGAACGCAACAATCACCTAACAGCCTCTCTGAGAGCTGACTGTGAGTCGGCAGGTCTGAGGCAGGGCCTGGGAACCTGCATTCCTAAAGCACTGGGGCTCCTGGAGGGAAGGTGCTGCTTCCACTAGACCAGAGGCTCCCAGTCCAGCAGGGCATCAGCACTCCCAGTTCTTTAAAAATTCCCTCTAAATCTGAATTTCCAGGGTTTTAACTGATAGAAATCGTATGGGTGGGGGCCTCAGTTTTTGTGGTCATTTCTAGTAGCCCATTAAGACAAATAAATCACTAATAAAGTAGGGCTCTGAGAAGGCAGCCTGCAAGCCCAGTCAGGAGTTCCCCTTGGAGTCCCTACTTTCCATCAAAGGAGTCTAGGAAGACTCCAGCAATGACCACAAAATGTTATTAAATTCCTCAGAGACAAAATACCCCAGCCATCCTAGGTTCTGGGGATCACAGCATTTTTTTACCCTCCCTTGGAATCAACAAAATCCTACACATACCACACTAAAGGCCAAGTTCTAGAGGACAACCACAAATAAATGTGAAAACTATTGCTGCCTGGCAGCTGACAGAAGCAAATACTTAGCAGAAGACTATGAGAAAAGAAGTGCTTGGCCAGGAGCAGTGGCTCAGCCTGTAATTCCAGCACTTGAGACGCCAAGGCAACGCGGGTCCCTTGAGGGCAAGAGTTCGAGACCAGCCTGACCAACATGATGAAACCCCATCTCTACCAAAAATACAAAAATTAGCCAGGCATGGTGGCATGTGCCTGTAGTCCCAGCTACACGGGAGGCTGGGGCAGAAGAATTGCTTGAATCTGGGAGACGGAGGTTGCAGTGAGCAGAGATCACACCATTGCACTCCAGCCTGGGCAACAGAGTGAAACTCCGTCTCAAAAAAACAAACAAACAACAACAACAACAACAACAAAAACAAGTAAAGAAGTGCTAACACTTGGGCTAGGCTACACTGTGGGAATGAATTCATGAACTGAGTGGAATCTGCACATACTTAGTCAAACTGTGGATTCTGAATTACGCTCATGAGATGCTAAGATGGAAAAGAACATGAGTGGTAGTGCAGCTGGTTCCTCCCTCTGTGTCAACTCTCTGCAGGTCCTCTGATGTCTGCTAAGCTCCTCCCAAACGTACCCATCATGAGAAAGACTCTGAGCAGGCCTTCCACAGCACTGATCTCCCCCCAATGCCACCAGACTCTTAATTCTGCTTTCAGTAGTCCAAATCAGCCACTGCTTCTCACACCCAGTCTCAGGCCACTTCTGATATGACATGTATGTACCCCAGCCTGGTCACCACCCTAATGCTGGTTCTCTGCAGAAGCTCATTTGGTTAAATTCCTCACGTAAACTGAACAAGAGTCCTATTCTGGTGGTGCAAGGAGGCAGGAGAATCGCTTGAACCTGGGTGGCGGAGGTTGCAGTGAGCCAAGATCGTGCCACTGCACTCCAGCCTGGGTGACAAGAGCAAAACTACATCGCAAAAAAAAAAAAAAAAGAAAAAGAAAAAGAAATACAAGTGCCTTCAACCTTAAATACCATTTTTCATTTTTATGGTGATTTTTAAAAGCTGATTATTTTATTTTCACAGCAACTATCATCTCCATATGCCATGCAAGGAGACAAGGCTTTTAAATAGATTCAATGATTTGCCTAAGGTCACAAAGACAGATGGGGACTAGATCACTGGTCTCTAACTCCTCCTGGAATCTTGTCCTTGCACTGCGGGGTTTCCGCAGGAGGGACGCCACTATCATCTCCTCCTCCTCCCTCCTCCTCCCCCCTCCCCCCTCCCCCTCCCCCTCCTCCTCCTGTCTCTGGCTCATCAACAGATAATCTCCATGCTTCCCTCCATTCTATACAATCCAGAAACATTTACATTAGTAGTGTTACACGTAAAAGAGCAGAATGTCAAAGCTTGATGAGACCTTATCATATACAGAACTGGGGACTCTATGAAGACGCCTCTCAGATCACTTTTTTCAGGTTGAACTATACATTACATGTTTCACTCCAAGCCTGAGTGACTAAAATATAAAGCAGTTCCTAAGAAGCTTAAGACAATATAAAAAGGGGTAACTATATTGATTCATCTTAACACAAGGCAATATCTATTTTGCAAGATGCAGAACACAGAGAGGAGACAGGCCAAGGGCGCGTTTTCAACTGTGTGAATGATGCTGCCCCCTGGCCCTTGCCCTCCCGCCTTGCCTAGTACCCACCCCAGGCCTCAAGTCTCATTACCCTTCTTTGGCCTGGGGGTGACCAGCCTGTCACCTGTCTTGAACTCCTGACCTCAGGTGATCCTCCCGCCTCAGCCTCCCAAAGTGCTGGGATTACACGCGTGAGCCACCACGCTCGTCCTGTCCTTGAGTTTTTATGGAGGCTTCATTACACAGGCATGACTTACAATCATCTAGAAATGTTTTTGGACAAAAAACCATGATCTAAACCCAGCAAGGCCTGTCTGTTCGGACTTATCTTGGCCTCTCTGTGCAGCATTCCTTCCTCTAGGGAATGGGGCAGGGCCCTCTCTGGAATAAGGGTCGTCTGACTCACAATCAGATTAGAGTCCTGCCTTGGGCAGCTGAAAGGAGGCAAGACACCCAACATTACAACAAAAGACTGTAACAAGGGCTATGGGACTTATGAGTCAGAAATAATGGATGAAAACTATGCATATATATATATACACACACACACACATACATATATACATATCATGTATACGTATCATGTATATATGTGTATATACATATCATGTATACATCACGTATATGTGTATATACATATCATGTATACATATCACGTATATATGTGTATATACATATCATGTATACATATCACGTATATATGTGTATATACATATATATGTGTGTGTGTATATATATATCATAACACCACAGTAGCTCACTCTCCTCATTCATGCCTATGTTGCACAGAAGGTCAGGTGTCCAGGAAAGACTTACTTGGGAACAAAGGGAGGTTATGCTTGGGAAACACAGGATTAGGTGGCTTTCCAGCCAGGGTTGTTGGGGTTCTCCACAGAGGTACAAGCAAGGGGCACTCATGGAACACAGGCAGACATAGCTCTTCCCTCATTAATCCCAATACACTGGGGCTCCACTGGAGCCAAAGACACAGCTTTCTTGTTTCACTATTTAAATCCACTCCCTCACTTCTCTGTGACCTCATCATGTTTGCTCAGCTCAGTGTTGGAACAATCAGCTGAGACAGGCTGGGAAGGCAGGGTTTCTATGTGAGAGCACATCCACACACACCTCTGCACACACTGTCAAATTATACCACACTTTTTTTTTTTTTTTTTTTTTTTTTTTTTGAGATGGAGTCTCGCTCTGTTGCCCAGGCTGGAGTGCAGTGGCGCAATCTCGGCTCACTGCAAGCTCCGCCTCCCGGGTTCACGCCATTCTCCTGCCTCAGCCTCTCCAAGTAGCTGGGACTACAGGCGTCCGCCACCACGCCCGGCTAATTTTTTTGTATTTTTAGTAGAGACGGGGTTTCACCTTGGTCTTGATCTCCTGACCTCGTGATCCGCCCACCTCGGCCTCCCAAAGTGCTGGGATTACAAGCGTGAGCCACCGCGCCCGGCCTTATACCACACTTTTATACATAAACAGCCAGAACTGTCTCTAGGGGATTTACTAGAATGATCTAGGGTAAACGAAAGGAAATTTAGGATATATAGGCTTACTAATATTTTCTCAATGAAGCTTTTTTTAAGAACATAGAGAAATATTAAAAACCCCACAATATTATTTAAAATAAAAGGGAAGGTTTCAACATTTTTTTTAAATGAACTAGTAATAGGAAGAAAAAAATGTATGGACCCAAAGTTGTACTTTAAAAACTTGACAAATGCATGATCAAGGATGGCTGCTGATAAGGCATACATTTTATAGAGGTAATTATTTTATGAATAGGTATACTCCAAAAGTTTTTTAGAAATTATTGATTCAGAACACAGAATGTAGTTTCTCACTGAAAATGAGTAGCACACAACAGTTGGCATTTCCATTTTAATCCACAACAGTTTTCAAATGGGTATCTAACATATATTACTGAGAGCACTATGGAATCTAGCCACCATGCATATACTGGATCAAAGTTACAAATTCTTCGACCCTCCTTTCATCAAGAGTTAGGGTCCATGTCCCCTCTCCTCAAATATAGGACGGCTCTGTGTCTTTTTAGAACATGGCAGGAATAATGCTACACTGATATGCAAGCCCAGGCTTAAGACACTGGCAGCTCCAGACTGGGCACAGTAGCTCACACCTGTAATCCCAACACTCTGGGAGGCCAAGGTGGGAGGATCGTTTGAACCCAGGAGTTCAAGACCAGCCTGGGCAACACAGTAAGATCTTGTCTCTACAAAAAATTAAAAACTAAGAAATTAGCCATGCATGGTGGCATGCACCTGTAGTCCCAGCTGCTTGGGAGGCTGGGCTGGGAGGATCACTTCTGCCCAGGCGTTTGAGGCTGCAGTGAGCTATGATGGTACCACTGTACTCAGCCCGGGCAACAGAGTGAGACTCTATCTCAAAAGAAAAAAAAGAAGAAAGAGAGAGAGAGAGAGACTGGCAGCTTCCACTTCCTCTCCTAGAACACTCACTCTAAGAGTTCTGAGTTGTCATGTAAGAAGCACAACCACCTTAGGAGAAAGGCCATCTGCAGAGGACCTGAGAGCACAAGGATGGGGAGGATCCCCTGAGCCTGGCCTTCCAACCATCCAAGCATGTGTGTATGGCCATCCTGGACCCTTATGACTGGACCAGCCAACAGATGAATACCAATAAATTACCTCCATCAAGGCCACATGGAGCAGAAGAATCACCCAGCTGAGCCCTGCTTGATCAGCCCACAGAACCATGAGATGTAATAGTAGATTACTGTTTAAAATCACTGATGTTTAGGGTGGTTTCTTATTCAGCAACCATTATCCGGAACAATCTGTGGCTTTTTCAGGAAATGAAAGAAGCACATCTTTTTTCTGCCCTGGCATCAGGAATAGAGTTCCCTTCCCTGATGCTGCACTGGTGGTGTGCTGTCAGCCATGATTTTCCCCAGCTGTAAGCCGTTAAGTGCACCTCCTATGCTTAGAGCTGGCACTACAACATGAATGTGTCTGTGTTGAGAAGAGGGGAAGTACATGGTACAATCATCATCATCCCAGCCAGAGATGTTAGGGTGGTCTGCTTGGAAACCCTCCTAGAATTTTCTCAATTAGGAGAGGGCAGGCTTCAAAATTCTGAAGAAACATGATGCACTGTCAAAACACAACTGGGGGCTGGGAGCAGTGGCTCACACCTGTAATCCCAGCACTTTGGGAGGCTGAGGCAAGAGGATCACTTGAGGCCTGGAGTTGAAGACCAGCCTGGACAACACAGTGAGACCTCGTCTGCACAAAAAAAATGAACAAAACTTGCTGGGCGTGGTGGCATGTGCCTGTAGTACCATCTACTCAGGCAGCTGGGTGGGAGGACCACTTCAGTGCAGGAGGCCAAGGCTGCAGTGAGCCAAGATCATACCACTACACTCCAACCTGGGCAACAGAGTAAGACCCTGTCTCAAAAAAAGATTGGTTCCCAGATACCAAAGTCAAAACTACCACAAGGAAAGAAAACTACAGGCAGGGTGCAGTGGCTCATGCCTGTAAATCCCAGCATTTCAGGGGGCCAAGGCAGGTGGATCACATGAGACCATGTGTTCGAGACCAGCCCGGCCAACATGGCAAAACCCTGTCGCTACTAAAAATACAAAAATTAGCCGGGCATGATAGTGCATGCCTGTAATCCCAGCTACTGGGGAGGCTGAGGTTGCAGTGACCCGAGATCGCACCACAGCACTCCAGCCTGGGTGACAAAGGAAGACTCTGTCTCAAAAATGAAAACTACAGACTAATATTCCTAATGAACACAGACGCAAAAATCTTCAACAAAATAGTAGCAAACTCAATCCAACAACACATTAAAAGGGTTATATACCATGACAAAGTGAGGTTTATCCCAGGAATGCAAGGGTGATTCAACATACAAAACAAAATCAATATAATACACTACATTAACAGAACAACGAAAAAAATGATCATCTCAGAAGATGCACAAAAAGCATTTGACAAAACTCAACCACTTTCCATTAAAAAAAAAAAAAAAAAGTCAGTGGCCAGGCACAGTAGTTCACACCTGTAATCCCAGCATTTTGGGAGTCTGAGGCAGGAGGACTGCTTGAGGCCAGGAATTTGAGATCAGCCTAGGCAACACAGCAAGACCCCATCACTAAAAAAACAAAAAAAGAAAAAAATCAATTAACTGGGCATATTGGCGCACACCTGTAATCCCAGCTACCTGGAAGGCTAAGGCAGGAGAACTCCTCAAGGTGAGAAATTTGAGACCATCCTCGGCAACACAGCAAGACCCTGTCTCCACAAAAATTAAAAAATTAGCAGGGTGTGGTGGCTTGCACCTACAGTAGTCCCAGCTACCGGGGAGGCTAAAGAAGGAGCATTGCTTGAGCCTGGGAGTTCAAGACTGCAGTGAGCTATGATCACATCACTGTAGTCCAGCCTGCGCAAAAGAATGAGACCCGGTCTGGTTAAAAAATAAATAAATAAATAAAATAAAAGCCCGGGCACAGTGGCTCGCACCTGTAATCCCAGCACTTTGGGAGGCCAAGGTGGGCTGACTGCTCAGGAGTTTGGGACTAGACTGGGCAACGTGGCGAAACCATCTCTACCAAAAATACAAAAAAAAGAAAAAAAATAGCAGGGCATTGTTGCATGTGCCTTTGGTCCCACCTACTCAGGAGGCTGAGGTGAGAGGATCGCTTGAGCCTGGGAGGCAGAGGTTGCAG
Source organism: Symphalangus syndactylus (assembly GCF_028878055.3). Taxonomy (NCBI): domain Eukaryota; kingdom Metazoa; phylum Chordata; class Mammalia; order Primates; family Hylobatidae; genus Symphalangus; species Symphalangus syndactylus. The sequence continues at coordinate 14,292,746 of NC_072430.2, forward strand.
TAAGCCATGATTGCACTACTGCACTCCAGCTTGGGTGACAGAGCAAGACCCTGTGTCAAAAAAAAAAAAAACAAAAAAAAAAAAACAAAAAGAAAGAAAGAAAACACAGCCAGCTTCATAATCAATGGTGAAAAGCTTCCCCTAAGATCAGGAACAATATGAGGATGCTCACTTTCATCACTCCTATTCAAAATTGTACTAAATGTCTTAGCCAGAGCAATTAGGCAAGAAAAAGAAATAAAAGGCATTCAAATTAGGAAGAAGAGGTAAATTATATATGCAGGTGACATGATTCTGCATAAAGAAATCCCACAGAACCCACAAAATAACTACTAGAGGTAATAAATTCAACAAGGTTGTAGGGCATAAGACCAACATACAAAAATCAGTTGTTTCTATATACCAGCAATGAGCAATACAAAAAGAAAGGTAAGAAAATAATTTCATTTACAATAGAACCCACAAGAATAAAGCACCCAGAAATAAATTTATCCAAAAAGATGAATGATTTGTACACTAACACTAAAAAATATTGCTTAAAGAAATTAAAGGAGACGTAATTGAATGAAAAGACATCCCAAGTTCAGCTGGGCGTGGTGGCTCACGCCTGTAATCCCAGCACTTTGGGAGGCCGAGGCGGGCAGATCACGAGGTCAGGAGATTGAGACCATCCCGGCTAACACAGTGAAACCCCGTCTCTACAAAAAATACAAAAAATTAGCCAGGCGTGGTGGCAGGTGCCTGTAGTCCCAGCTACTCAGGAGGCTGAGGCAGGAGAATGGCATGAACCCAGGAGGTGGAGCTTGCAGTGAGCCGAGACTGCGCCGCTGCACTCCAGCCTGGGGAACAGAGCGAGACTCCCTCTCAAAAAAAAAAAAAAAAAGACAAGACATCCCACGTTCATGGATTGGAAGACAATACTGTTAAGATTGCAACCCCCCAAAGCAATCTACAGAATCAATCCCCTCCCTATTACAATTCCAATGACCTTTTTTGCAGAAATGAAAAAGCTGACATTCAAATTCATATAAAGTTGCAACTGGCCCCGAACAGTCAAAACAATATAGAAAATGAAAAAGTTGGGAGACTCATACTTCCCAAACTTACTACTTCAAAACTTACTACAAAGCTTTAGTAATCAAAACAGTGTGTGGTATGAGTTTGGCTGTGTCCCCATCCAAATCTCATATTGAATTGTAGCTCATATAATCCCCACGTGTTATGGGAAGGAACCCAGGGGGAGGTAACTGAATCATGGGGACAGGTTTTTCCGGTGCTGTTCTCGTGACAGTAAGTCTCACAAGATCTGATGGTTTTATAAAGCACAGTTCCCCTGCACAGACTCTCTTGCCTGCTGCCATGTAAGACATACCTTTGCTCCTTCTTTGCCTTTCACCATGATTGTGAGGCCTCCCCAGCCATGTGAAACAATGAGTCCATTAAACCTCTTTTTCTTTATAAATTATCCTGTCTCAGGTATGTCTTTATTAGCAGCATGAGAACAGACTAATATAGTGTGGTACTGATGTAACAGACTTTCAGAGCAACAGAACAGAACTGAGAGTCCAGAAATAAATGCAAACATCTATGGCCAATTTATTTTTAACAAGGGTGCCAAGACAATTCAATAGGGAAAGAACAGTGTTTTCAATAAATGGTGCTGAGAAAACTAAATAAGAACATACAAAAGAATGAATTGGGACTCCTATCTCATTCCATATACAAAAATTAACTGAAATGGATAAAAAACCTAAAGGTAAAAACTAAAACAATAAAACTCAGAAGAGGCTGAGTGCAGTAGCTCACACCTATAATCCCAACACTTTGGGAGGCTGAGGTGGGTGGATCACTTGAGGCCAGGAGTTCTAGACCAGACTGGGCAACATGGCAAAACCCCATCTCTCTCTTTCCCTAAGCAGCCTGAGGTAATCTGTGAAAATGGTTCGCTATTCACTTGACCCGGAGAACCCCACGAAATCATGCAAATCAAGAGGTTCCAATCTTCGTGTTCACTTTAAGAACACTCGTGAAACTGCTCAGGCCATCAAGGGTATGCATATGGGAAAAGCCACGAAGTATCTGAAAGATGTCACTTTACAGAAACAGTGCGTACCATTCCGACGTTACAATGGTGGAGTTGGCAGGTGTGCGCAGGCCAAGCAGTGGGGCTGGACACAAGGTCGGTGGCCCAAAAAGAGTGCTGAATTTTTGCTGCACATGCTTAAAAACGCAGAGAGTAATGCTGAACTTAAGGGTTTAGACGTAGATTCTTTGGTCATTGAGCATATCCAAGTGAACAAAGCACCTAAGATGCGCCGCCGGACCTACAGAGCTCATGGTCGGATTAACCCATACATGAGCTCTCCCTGCCACATTGAGATGATCCTTACGGAAAAGGAACAGATTGTTCCTAAACCAGAAGAGGAGGTTGCCCAGAAGAAAAAGATATCCCAGAAGAAACTGAAGAAACAAAAACTTATGGCACGGGAGTAAATTCAGCATTAAAATAAATGTAATTAAAAGGAAAAAAAAAAAAAAAACCCCATCTCTACTAAAAATACAAAAATTAGCCAGGCATGGTGGTGTGTGCCTGTAGTCCCAGTTATTCACGAGGCTGAGGCATGAGAATTGCTGGAACCCAGGAAGTGGAGATTGCAGTGAGCCAAGATCATGCCACTGCACTCCAGCCTGGGCAACAGAAGAAGACTCAGTCTCAAAAAAAAAAAAAAAAAGGTTTAACATTCAGAATATATAAAGAACTCAACAAACAACAAACATTGTCTTCCCTCCAAAAACATACGAATGGCCAAGAGTCACATGAAAAGACATTCAATATCTTTGCTCATCAAGAAAATACAAACCCAAACCACAATGAGATACCACTTTACACTAACTAGAATAGCTTTAATCAACAATACAGACATACATATACACATACAACACACACACACACACACACACACATATATATCCTTTTGTAGTTCATAAGTGTGATTGGGTATTTAAATGAAGGTGTGAGAGGTGCCACTCTGAAACCTTGTTATGACGTCGGCACATTACCCATATGACATGAAAAAGAAAAAAAACAAAACAAAACAAAATCAATTTAGCAAAGATGACCTGAAATTGGAACACTGCTGGTGGGAGTAAATTAAATACAATATTACCATATGACCAGCAATTCCACTCCTAGGTATATACCCAAGTGAAATAAAAACATACCTACACAGAAACTTGTACACAAATGTTTATAGCAGCATTACTCTTAATACTCAGTGAAAATAATCCAAATGCCCATGAACAAATGAATAGACAGATTGCGGTATATATGTACATACAATGGATTATGATTCAGCAATAAAAAGGAACAAAATACTGACACATGCTACAATTTGGATGTACCTCAAAAACATCACGCTAAATGAAAGCAGCCAGACACAAAAGACAAGTTGCATGATTTCTAGATGCTATATCTAAAATAGGCAAATCCACAGAGACCAAAAGCAGATTAGAGGTTATCAAGGGATGGGAGGATTGGGGAATGGGAGTGATTACTTAATGGGTAAAGGGGGATGAAAAGTTGTTTTTCTTTTTTAAGATAGGTTCTCCATCTGTCCTCCAGGCTGGAGTGCAGTGGTGTGATCATAGCTCACTGCAGCCTCAAATTCCTGGGCTCAAGCGATCCTCCTGCCTCAGCCTCTGGAGTAGGTGGGACTACATACAGGCTCAAACCACTGTGCCCAGTTTTTTTTTTTTTTTTTGAGATGGAGTCTTGCTCTGTCTCCCAGGCTGGAGCACAGTGGCGTGATCTCAGCTCGCTGCAATTTTTTGCCTCCTGGGTTCAAGTGATTCTCCTGCCTCAGCCTCCCAAGTAGCTGGGACTAGAGGCACGCGCCACCACGCCCAGCTAATTTTTGTATTTTTAATAGAGACAGGGTTTCACCATGTTGGCCAGGATGGTCTCAATCTCTTGACCTCGTGATCCGCCCACCTCAGCCTGCCAAAGTGCTGGGATTACAGGCGTGAGCCACCACACCCAGCCAAGCTAATTCTTTATTTTTGTTGAGATGGAGTCTTCCTCTGTTGCCCAGGCTGGTCTCAAACTACTGGACTCAAGTGATCCTCCCACCCCAGCCTCCCAAAATGCTGAAATTACAGGTGCAGGCTACGATGCCTGGCCTGATTTTTAAACTAAAGAGAGCTGGTGATGGCAGAACATTGTGAACACACTAAATACAGCTGAGCTGCACACTTAAAATGCATAATTGTATATTATGTGAATTTCACCTCAATAAAATATTGGGCTATAATTTATTGGTTCATTTATGCAAATACTTGAGAACCTACCATATTCCAGGCACACTCCTAGTACATAAGTTAAGGTAATAGAAATACATTCTCTGCAGGCCGGGCGTAGGGGCTCACGCCTGTAATCCCAGCACTTTGGGAGGCTGAGGCGGGCAGATCCCTTGAGCGCAGGAGTTCGAGACCAGCCTGGCCAACATGGTGAAACCCCACCTCTACTAAAAAACTACAAAAATCAGCTAGGTGGGGTGGCGCATACCTGTAATCCCAGCTACTTGGGAGGCTGAGGTATGAAAATGGCTTGAACCTGGGACACAGAGGTTGCAGTGAGCCAAGATCACACCACTGCACTCCAGCCTGGGTGACAGAATGAGACTCCATCTTAAAAAAAAGAAAAAGGAAAGGAAAACCGTTTTCTGCTATGGAAAAAAAAAAAAAAGCAAGGCAAGTGACCAGAGCAGCAGCATGGGCTGTTTAATTAGGGTGTTCAGAAGACCCCTTTGAAGAGGTAAAATGTGAACAGAGACCTGAATAAATCGAAGTTTTGTTGTTGTTGTTTGAGACAGTCTCACTGTCACCCAGGCTGGAGTGCAGTAGCGCCATCTCGGCTCACTGCAACCTCCACCTCCCGAATTCAAGCAATTCTCCTGCCTCAGCCTCCCAAGTTGCTGGGACTACAGGCATGTGCCACCACACCCAGCTAATTTTTTTTTTTTTGGTTTAGTAGAGACGGGGTTTTACCATGTTGGCCAGGCTGGTCTCGAACTCCTGACCTCAAGTGATCCGCCCACCTCAGCCACCCAAAGTGTTGGGATTATAGGCATGAGCCACCACGCCCAGCTCAAATTGAAGAATATAATTATTGCTAAATAACAGAAAAAAAGGCCGGGCGCAGTGGCTCACGCTTGTAATCCCAGCACTTTGGGAGGCCGAGGCGGGCGGATCACGAGGTCAGGAGATCGAGACCACGGTGAAACCCTGTCTCTACTAAAAATACAAAAAATTAGCCAGGCGTGGTGGCGGGCGCCTGTAGTCCCAGCTACTCGGAGAGGCTGAGGCAAGAGAATGGCCTGAACCTGGGAGGCGGAGCTTGCAGTGAACCGAGATCGCGCCACTGCACTCCAGCCTGGGTGCCTGGGTGACAGAGCGAGACTCTGTCTAAAAAAAATAAAATAAAATAAAATAACAGGAAAAAAGTGGTAAAATATGAATTTAAATATATAAAAATTCATATGTTAAAACTGCTTTTAAAAAGGGGGGATATCTATAGATGTTCCTTTTGTGCAAATACACTGTGATTTCAGTTTCTAGACATTTTACCCTTTTTATAAATAATTTATTTGCAGTCCAATAATGTCCCTCTACTTCCACTGGTATTTCTTCCAGGGACAGGCCATATTTCCAAGACAGCCTGTCATCCACATTGCTAATAAGTCATTCCCTTTATGAAACCACTCAGGAAAAGAAAGGGGAAGAGAAATGATCACTTCTGAAATATTAGGTTCTTATATTCTCTCACATGCTCTGATTTTTCTTGTTCTTGTTTTGAGACACGATCTCACTGAGTCACCCAGGCTAAAGTGCGGAAGTATGGTGACACAATAACACCTCACTGCAGCCTCGACCTCCTGGGCTCAAGCAATCCTCCCGCATCAGCCTCCTGAGTAGTTAGATGGGACTACAGGAGCACGCCACCACGTCTAGCTAATTTTTAAATTTTTTGTAGAGACAAGGTCTTATAACACTATGTTGCGGCCGGGCGCGGTGGCTCACGCTTGTAATCCCAGCACTTTGGGAGGCCGAGGCGGGCGGGCGGATCATGAGGTCAGGAGATCGAGACCACGGTGAAACCCCGTCTCTACTAAAAATACAAAAAATTAGCCGGGTGTGGTGGCGGGCACCTGTAGTCCCAGCTACTCGGAGAGGCTGAGGCAGGAGAATGGCGTGAACCCGGGAGGCGGAGCTTGCAGTGAGCCAAGATTGTGCCACTGCACTCCAGCCTGGGTGACAGAGTGAGACCCTGTCTCAAAAAAAACAACAACAAAAAAAAAAACAAAAAAACACACTATGTTGCCCAGGTTGGTTGAGAACTCCTGGATTCAAGCGATTCCCCTGCCTCATCCTCTCAAAGTGCTGGGACTATAGGTATGAGCCACTGCATCTGGCAGAGGCTTTTTTTTTTTAGACAGTTTTACTCTTGTTGCCCAGGCTGGGGTGCAATGGCGCGATCTTGGCTCACTGCAACCTCTGCCTCCCGGGTTCAAGCAATTATCCTGCCTCAACATCCCAAGTAGCTGGAATTACAGGCATGTGCCACCACGCCCGGCTAATTTTGTATTTTTAGGTGAGATGGGGTTTCACTATGTTGTTCAGGCTGGTCTCGAACTCATGACCTCAGGTGATCTACCCACCTCGGCCTTCCAATGTGCTGGGATTACAAGCATGACCCTCCGCGCCCAGCCCAGGCTCACTTTTAAGTCTCACAATTACTTTTTTATTATGGTAAAATACACATAACATTTATCATCATAATCATTTTAAGCGTATAGTCCAGTGGTATTGAACACATGCATAATGTTGTGTGACCATCACCACCATCCATCTCCAGAGGGAGAGTTTAGGTTTCAGAGGCTTTTCTATGTGACTGTGAACTCTACAGTTACCTTTGCATAGATGAGAAAACTGAGGCTTAGAAAGGAAAAGTAATTTAACAGCATAGTTAGCTGAAGGACAGACCAGAATTCAAAGCAGGTCTGATTCCTTCCGTACATAAACTGGTCTCCTTTTTACTGTGTACATCATAGGCCAGACTGCAGAAATACAAAGAATGAAGTGAGCCAACCCTTGAGAAGCTTGTCCTCTCAACCCTAGAGACCTATCCCAGATGCACAGAAATATCCTTCAACCTGGAGAAGGCAGGGAAGGCTCTCACGCCACCACCTCCACCCTACAAGGGCCAACTTGAGTCTAAGAACAAAGAAATCTACCCTCTGTCATCCCAAGGACCTGACCTAGTGGCCTCAGTGTCTGGCTGCATTCCGTTATTCACAGCCCTTCCTGGAGCAGGTACAGATGGCCATGAAACAAGCCCCTACATCTCTGCTCAGCCACCACTGACCCCTCCTGGTTGCATGTTCAAAACCTGGACAGTGGTTCTCGCAGAAGAGCTAAAGTATTCTCCAAAATAGCCAAACATCATTTCCCTGCTACAAGTGGTGAGGGCTTCCATGCCTTTAACTCATATTTCCACAGGCAATCTGTAGTTATAATTAAATTCAAGATGAATAGGTACTAGGCTGTAACCATTATGCTCTCTGCAGAGTGACCAGGCCTTGGGGACTTGTTCATCACTAACAAGCTAATGTTTGTGAAACCTTGTAAGACACAATGACTAAATACTATCATTATTACTAGACTACCAGTTTAAATGTAAATTAAGAGAGAAAGGGGAAAGAAAACACATTAGCAAATCAGGTTAGGGACTGCTACTCAGCAAGCTGTAAGAAGCATCTGAGCCACTGCGTAAAGAACCTCCCAACCAAATGTGTCAAAGGAGAGTGAATACAAGGAGGCTGCTATAAGAAAGGAACTTACGCCAGAGATGGAATGGAGTGCGGCCTAGAATAATCAGCCATATAGGCAAAACAGATGTTGGATGGAAGGGAAAGGCTGTATGAAAAATACACAATTTTTTTTAAAAAGCACTCTACAGCAGCAAAACTAAGTCTACTCTGAAAGCAAAACTAAGAAGTTTAGAATCTGAAGAAAATCTAAAACTGCACTGTAATTCAGCTGTGGTGAAACCACGAACTCTGGGGTCCAACAGGCCTGTTGCTCTTCCTTTTCCTCACCTGCAAAATGGGGAGAATTCCTACCTCAGAAGTTAGGCTGTCACAAACGCAGCACCCAGAAGTGGCCGGGTCCCTTGTCCTGTACCCTCTCCCCTGAAGGACAGCCACAGGAGAAGCCCTTCCGACTCATGGGTCGTCTGCCAGGCGACTCCCTGCCAGCCCAGGCTTCCCCACTCCTGCTGCTAGCTTCCCTAGGAGTTACCTCCTTGGGAAATCCCTCCTCCTAACCCAGGTCGAAACTGCACAGCGCCTCCACAATGCACTAGAGCCTCCAGAGCCTCTGTTCCACTGTTGTGGCACCTATCACATGAAGCCATAATGAAATTATTCTTCTGGCCCATTCATCACATGGAAGCTCCTTGAAGACAGAGATCAGACGGCATCCTATCTGACTTCTTAGCTTTAGCAACGAGCATAGCCCCTAGCACTTAGAAAGTTCTCAAAAAAAGTGTGGGTGATTCAATAATTCTCAATTAACCCTAGCTGGAATCAGAAGCCAAGCATCAGCGGGGTCCAGTACCTCACGCCTGCAATCCCAGCACTTTGGGAGGCTGAGGTGGGCAGATCACCTGAAGTCAGGAGTTCAAGACCAGCCTGGCCAACGTGGTGAAACCCTGTCTCTACTAAAAATACAAAAATTAGCCAGGCGAGGTGGCGGGTGCCTGTAATCCCAGCTACTCAGGAGGCTGGGGCAGGAGAATAGCTTGAACCCGGGGGGCAGAGGTTGCAGTGAGTCGAGATCGTGCCACTGCACTCCAGCCTCAGCAAGAGCAAAACTCCACCTCAAAAAAAAAAAAAAAAAAAAAAGCCAAGCATCTTCCCAGGAGCAAACGTTGGGAACATGAAAAATGCAGAGAAAAACCTAGCCTGGGTGAAGAGCCCTTGCTTTGTCATTATTTGCCTTGGGAGAGTTACTTACCTAAACACTGAGAGCCTCGGCTGCCTCCCACATAAAATAAGAGACCTCAACTAGAAAACTTCTGTGGTCCCTAACTAACAAAATCTGATATTTACATTCTAAGATCTTAACATTCTTACTCTATTACATCTCAATCCCCTAATACTATGAAAATTAACATCTGCACAATGCTTTCCCATCCATCTCACTCATAATAAGCAAGTGATGTCCCTGCTGCTAGTAGCCCCATTTTATAGACAGGGAAATCAATTCAGCGGGGCCAAGCGGCCTGCCCAAGTCATTCTACCACTAAATACAGAGGGCAGACTGGAATTCAGATCCTCAAAGTTGGTACCCTCCACCATGCCACATTTCTCCAGCTGTGGGGTGGACAGCTCCAGGGATACACAGTGGGATTCCAGAAACACAATACATCTTTTGGAGAATCAACAGTTTTAAAAGATTTAGGGAACGAGGTAAGTTTATATTAAAACAATCAGCCACATTACTGAGTACAATGTAAATTCACATTAAATTTTAAGATAAAACTTAATGGGCATACCAAACCCCCTCCCACTAAGGGGAAAGTCACACAGAAAAGCCTCTGAAACCTAAACTCTTAATTCACCCTATAATAAGGTTTCAAATAGCAGGTTTAATTTCCAGCATAAAGTTATAATTTCTGGGTATTACTGGACATGAAAGAGCTCAAGAGAACTAGTTTTCCTGTTCTTCCAGCTTTTAAGTCATTAAAAGCATCCAAGAAAATTACATTGTCAAATCAAACTTTCCACCAAAGAACCCCCCCAATGCAACAAATCCTGGAGCTAAGCATTATCAGAACAGGAGGATGGAAGCCTGACCTCCAGGAACACACAGTTAAGGGAGGCAGCTACGAGGCACACCCAACTGCCGACACACACTCCAAACACATGGAACCACTGTGGGCATCTGTCACATCCCTCCTGTCTCCCCGGCTTGCAGAATCTGGACACAAACACTGACCCAGAGCTTACCATGTGCCTGGCCCTTGGGGGAAGGAGGGAAGGCCTAACAAGCACCTCATTACCTTGTGTACGCAGGCCTCCTAACGGGCATTAACCTTCCAGAACACAAAATTAATCTCAGAAAACCTTCATTACAATTTTCACGACTCCTGGAGATTCACATTTCACCACTTTGATGCTACTGTTGCCTTACAGATTATATTACCCTACTTGGTTAATCAATTTAGCTTTTCTTTCCACTTAAAGAAATCAAGTTTCCAATAAATACGCTTTTGGGTTCTGCCACAGAATCAGTGTTTCAACTGGAAAGGAAATCAGAATGTCAAAGCCGCAGATCCTCATATCTTTCTTGATAGAATGGCCTCATGAGAAGTTACCACCAAAGAGCCTCCATTTAATTTTTTTTTTTTAATGCTCGAAATCAGCAAGGAACAAATCCTAGTAAAAAAGTAAATTGTGAAATGAAATGTAGGGCCCCAATTTTTCAGTTCTTGAGAATTAAGGAGCCAGGTCATTTAAACATGGATGACACAGGAGTAGGCTGGGGAAAGGACTCTAAATTTTAGAGCCAAGACAGGGTGCGGTGGCTCACGCCTGTAATCCCAGCACTTTGGGAGGCTGAGATGGATGGATCACTTGAGCTCAGGAGTTCGAGACCAGCTTGGCCAACAGGGTGAAACCCGCTCTCTACTAAAAATACAAAATTAGCCCGGCATGGGGGCAGGCACCTGTAGTCCCAGCTACTCAGGAGGCTGAGGCAGGAGAATTGCTTAAGCCTAGGAGGCAGAGGCTGCAGTGAGCCAAGATTGCACCACTGCACTCCAGCCTGGGCAACAGAGCAAGACTCCATCTCAAAAAAAACAAATAGGCCGAGTGTGGTGGCCCACACCTGTAGTGCCAGCACTTTGGGAGGCTGAGGTGGGTGGATCACCTGAGGTCAGGAGTTCAAGACCAGCCTGGCCAACACGGCAAAACCCTGTCTCTACTAAAAAATACAAAAATTAGCTGGGAAGGCTGGGCACAGTGGCTCACGCCTGTAATCCCAGCACTTTGGGAGGCCGAGGCAGGTGGATCACTTGACGTCTGGAGTTTGAGACCAGCCTGGCCAAGATGGTGAAACCCCATCTCTACTAAAAATACAAAAATTAGCCAGGTATGGTGGCACACACCTGTGGTCACCAGCTACTCAGGAGGCTGAGGCAGGAGAATCGCCTGAATCCAGGAGGTGGAGGTTGCAGTGAGCTGAGATTGCACCACTGCACTTCAGTCTGGGTGACAAAGAGAGACTCTGTCTCAAAAAAAAAAAAAATAGCCGGGCGTGGTGGCAGGCGCCTGTAATCCCAGCTACTCAGGAGGCTGAGGTAGGAGACTCATTTGAACCCGGGAGGTGGAGGTTGCAGCGAGCCAAGATCGGGCCACTGTACTCCACACTGGGTGACAGAGTGAGCCCCTGTTTCAAATAAAATAAAATAAATAAATAAATTTATTTTAGAGCCAGGGATCTCACTGTGTCACCCAGACTAGAATGATCCTCCCACTTCATCCTCTGGAGTAACTGGGACCACAGGTGCGCATGCCAGGCTAGGAAGGGGCTTTTTAACATTTACACCCCTTCCCCTGCCACTTTTGAGACTTTCAACCTGCAATGAAAAATGGTAGGGACAGCAAAGTGGTGTCACCCAGGTTAGGGCCCGCTGCTCTGTTCCCCTCCACAGACCATGCCCTTCACAGTACAGTATGCGTGACTCACATGAGCTCCCAGTCACAAAACGCCCTGGCAAGAGCCAAAGGCCAGCACGTGCAACTTCCCAACTGGAAACCCAATGACCAGCAGCATGGCCAGCCCTGCATCTACTGGCAAGGAGTGACAGGATGGCAGGCCGTCAGATCCCATCTTACCAAAACAAAGTGGGAGGGTGCCCTGTAAGAGGGGCCAGATGACCCCACTATACCAGAGCTTTCCTGACACTGCGCCTCCACTCAACGCCGCTCCCCAGAAGACTTACCCAACTACCTCAGCCAACCAAGAGCTTTCTCTTTCCCTCATGGTGGATTCCCACCACACGTCCAGAATTCTACACAATCCACTAATTCATTTCATCCCACATTCTGACTTTCTGGTTTCTTCCTGGTGGGAAAAAGTATTCTCTGCCGAATGGTTAGCACCCTGAGGGCAGGATGGTAGATTTGCATTTTTCCTTATCCTTCCTGCCACAAGCTCCTGTCCTGGTCTGTCTCAGTCAAGTATCTGCTGGTTTCTGGCATGTCCCCTCATTGTGCACAGGGGCCAAGATGGCCTATATCCCTGCAGCTCACACCCTAGCAGACAGGTGCTGTGTCTCACTCTTCCCAGCATGGTAACCAGAACATTATGAGAACTCAGGGCACATTAACTGAACATTAATTAAATGAGAAAAAGTCTCCCAAGTCCCAATTAACGATCCACTTATCTTGAATAATACAGAATGCAGCATCGATTCCAACCTGATTCCTAAAGTTGATAGAAACCAACAGGCATCAGCATTTATGACATCCCACTACCTGCCAGCCTACTCCAAGTCATCTGTACAGGCCGACGATAAGCTTCACCGAAAAAAAAAAAAAAAAAAAAGATATTATGCTTAATAGTAAAAAACTCTGCCTTCTCCCTAGGGTGGTCTGTCTCCCGACCCCCTTTCCTGGAATACTGTTGTGCAGAACTTAGTCAATAAAAGCTTTCTCAAATGAGAAAGCCATTTTGTATTTCAATTATGAATAATAAATTTTACACAAGCACACGTAACATTTTCTCAGTTTTTTTTCTTTTCTGTTTAAAACTGCATTTTTGGCTGGGCGCGGTGGCTCACGCTTGTAATCCCAGCACTTTGGGAGGCCGAGGCAGGCGGATCCCGAGGTCAGGAGATCGAGACCACGGTAAAACCCTGTCTCTACTAAAAATACAAAAAAAAAAAAAATTAGCCGGGCGTGGTGGCGGGTGCCTGTAGTCCCAGCTACTGGGAGAGGCTGAGGCAGGAGAATGGCGTGAACCCGGGAGGCGGAGCTTGCAGTGAACCAAGATTGTGCCACCGCACTCCAGCCTGGGCGACAGAGCGAGACTCCGTCTCAAAAAATAAATAAATAAATAAAACTGCATTTTCTTCTATTTCCATTCGCGTCTTTGGGACCTGAAGCCTGCTGCGGTGGTGCAAACCACATGGCACCTATCCCCTGTACCTCTCCCCGGCGTCTGGGCCTCCCTCATTCTGGCTTCATCACTCCTGCTCAAAGCAAGTCTAAGCATCATCTCCACAATCAGGCCTCGGCTGCCTCTCTCTGGTAGCCTTCCAAATCCTCTGGCCTCACCTCCTTCTTTCTCACTCTTCCCACTTTCTCTGTATCTGAAGTCAGTTATTATGACTCCTCCATGCAAAAAAAAGAACACCAAGTGATTTTTCTTCCTCCATGAACACTCGCAAAGCAGCAGCAAGGGGTCCTGATTCCATGGAGTGGACCCTGAGGGCCTTGGCCACGAGACGTCGCCTCTGCTAAGTTAACAGTTCTTTAAACTGACCACTGCAAGGAAATTCAGCTATTGCATAATACTTGATAGGTTAGATCACTTGCTGTTTGGAGAGTCTTGCTATATGAAGATGAGAAAATAGAGTTGGGCAAATTTAACGCAATTTCCTTTGTTTGCTTGAGCTAGCTCAGACTTGCAACGCCACAGTGGCAGTTTTATCTTTAAGTACAGCTTTAACATCATAAAAAAGGATTTTAAGGGAGTGATCGATCATTCTCATCTAACCTGACAATATCATTAGCATACGTATCCTGACAATACCCTAGAAAGGTCCTTCTTGAGTTGCACAGTAAAAAATTAAAGGGATTCTTGCAGGAGTATTTAGAGAATCAGAATCCGCAAAGCAGGCTCAGATGTCTCAGTTAAATGAAGGACTTTCTTCAAGGCACAAACAAGAGTAGGGATATTTTGATGGTATTAACAGAAACAACTGGCCACTGTTACTGCCTGTTTCCAGTGAAATGTCTTTACAGCCTCTCACTGAGTGAAGCCATCTTATTAATTCCAAAAGAAGGGACAGCATCCAAGGAAAATAATTGGTCTTCTTTCCCCTCGCAGAGAAATTCACATGAATGTCTCAAAAAAAGAAAAAGAAAAAAAAAAAAAAACTAGAATTCTCCCTGGCCAGCTCGCTCTCCTTTCCTGGCTTCTGCATTGACAGTTGGAACAGATGGCGTCTGGGTGAGACACCTTACATCTTAACCCCTATCCATGATAAGGTCTGATTTTCACTAGCGATGCTGGAACCCAAGGTCTGTCAGGGTTTCCGTCACGAGCACCCACTCACAGGATTTCCAGTCCCATGTGATATGTTCCAGTTTTCATATCGATAAGGCTTATCTTGTTTTGGCCAAAGAATTTTCATCTTTAGACTAATTCTTAACATTTACTTCGTCACAACGCGGTGAAAAGGTACACATTTCCTCTCATTTGAGAAAAGAACGCTGTACACTATTTTGCCAGACATCCTACATATGATGCAGTCTTTTCACAGGCCATTTTCAAAGACGTGAGAGACATGAGAAGATCTCAGGACGAACTGATGGTCCACTTGGCCATTCCCTACAGTAAGAATTTTATAGACACATACAGGGTAACAGCAAACAACATTTCCAAACGCTCCGGCAGTGTGTAGTCGCAGCAAATGCTAGGAAAAAAAAGAAATAATGGCTCCTCTTCAGTTGTATGCTGTGAATGTAAATTAAGAAGCCGCTACAACGCTCGACATAACCTTTCTGACGCCACAAAAATGAATGAATTATATCCATACACACACACAGGCACACACACACCACGCATCACGCATCACATGTCATTCTGAAAACTGATTCTGAGCTTAATTCGAAAAATGTGAAATACAACTGGTCCCGTCAACGGCTCGTAATCTAAAGGCTTCTTGGATTTCCAAGCACGTCCATAACACCTCATCCGTTTCCAGTTTGTTACTGTTTCCAATCGAAGCGAGAGAATTTTCCACACAGAATTCTCTCCTCGGGTCCAAATACTAGACCGAAGTCCCCATACGGGGCTGGCTGGCGGCGTGGAACCGGCCAGCCCGCCCAGAGCCGCCTGGCGCCCGCGGGGAAGACGCAGAGCCCGCGGCCCGGAGCCGCCCGGTGCCCCGGGAGTCGCCGGCCCTCGGCGGCCGCGCGAGGGGGATTCGCGCCCTCTGCCCATGCCCGGACACCCGCGCCGCCCGCCAAGCGGTCGGAGGCGCCTCCGAGGCGGCATGACTCAGGACCAACTTTCCAATAACGCCCGGGCCCCCCCGGCCGGCCCGGGCAGCGCGCTCGGCCACGCAGTCCCTGAGCCGCCCGTTCCCCCGCGTGAAACCCGCGGCCCCGCGGGGTGCCGGGTCCTCAACGCCCGCGGGAGTCACGGCCGTGGCGAGGCCTGCGCGCCCCGTTTCCTGAAAAGCTGCGGGCACCCCAGCCCCCTCGGGCCCCGAGCCCGGCCTCTGGGACAAAGTTTGCCGAAGTTGAGGCGTCCGGGGGCAGGAGGCAACCCGGCTGGGGCGCGGGGCCAGGCTGAAGCCGCGCCCCGCCGTCGCCGCCGGGACGGGCCGGGCCTGCGCCGCGCCGGGCCCGCGCCGGGCAGCCCCGAGGCCCCCGGGCCCCGCCGCCGAAGGCGCGGGATGGAGGCGACTGGGATGGAGGCGCCCGGCCGCGCGCCGGAGGCCCGCCCGCCCGCCGCGGCCCCTTACCTCGCGGTCCGCCGCCGCTCGGCCGGCTCAGGGGCGCCGGGCGCGTCCTCCGCCGCGGTCCGCAGCGTCCTGCTCCCCGGGCTGCCCCATGGCGGGGGGCGGGGAAGAGCCGGCGGCCGCCGCGGCTGCCGCCGGCTGGAAAGTCCCGGCTGGGCTGCAACCCCGGCTCGCGCACGCGGCGGCCGCGCCGCGCTCCCTCGCTCCCTCGCTCCCTCACGCAGCCCCGCGCAGGCACTTCCTCTCGCGCGCTGGAAATCCCCGGCGCGCCCGCCGCCCCGCCCCCGCCGCCCGCGCGCGTGGGAGCGGCAGGAGCCCGCGAGCGCCGCCGGCCCCACGCGCCCGCCGGCCCCCGCGCGCGCCCGCGCCCCGTTGCTAAGGGCCCTAGCGCCCGGCGGCCGCCCGCCCGGCCGTAGCAACGGCGGCGCCGCGGCGCGGGGCGGGGACGGCCCCAGGCGCCCCCCGCCTCCCTCCCGTCCCCGTCGCGCGCCCCGCGGGCCTCCTGGCTCTGCGCCGCCCCCACCGCGCCCCCGCCGCCGCGCGTCCCCGCGTCCCCGCCTTTCCGGGTCAAAAAGCCACGCAGGCCGCGTGGGGGCCGAGAGGTGCTGGCGCCGCTCCTCCTCGCCCGCGCCCCCCACGCCGGCATACGCAGCCCCTGTGCGTGCACGCCCGTGTGCCCATGGCCACACGCGAACCCTACGCACACGCACGGGTCCGACATGCGGCCCCCCGCACTGTCGCGGACGCATACACGACGGTCACACTCCCCTCACGCGGACACGCGCACACAAGCTCAGCAACACCGTGCGCACGCGTACCAGGCCACGCACCTTTGCGCACACGCAGGTGGGGCTGAGGGTGACTCAGGCCGTGGGGCCCCTTTAGCGTGCAGAGGGCAGCCCTCCACATTAGTTTGGTGGCACTTTCCTTTCTCCCTCCCGGGGACCCTCCCACGCCCCGGAGTGGTGTCTTGCTCACTGGTGGACAGGGTGGCCAGTTTGCCACGTGCCCCCAGCGTCCTCGGCTGTCCTGGCTGCCCCTGCGCCCCTTGCACCCTCCACCAGGCCGCTGGGGCCTGCGCGTTTCTCCCGAGGCCTCTGCCTTCTGCCCTAAAGACATCAGTGGTGACATCAGTGATTCACCTAGGCCCACCAAGGCGGCACCCAGCCTGGCTGGGCCTGGCGAGGTGGGAAGCGAAGGGAGGGCTTCTGGGAGGCTCTGGGCCAGCTTAGGGGTGAGGCCTTCGCTGGAGTTTGCAAGTCAGTGGTGAGGAGACAGAAAGGAGTTTGAATTTTTCACTTCTCGAGAAGGCTTATAAAGAGCCCTACCCCAGAGCTGAGACCAGTGTGAGTAGCCAAGGCCAGTCTGCCTTCTTGTATTGCTCCAGTGACTCATGTGAGTGGAGGCAGGAAGTCCAGCATCGCCTCCTACAGCTTCACCCATGGAGCGTTCCAGAACCCCAGATTGCCCCACCTGGCTGCTGGAGCCATGTCTCTGGCTCCATTAGCCCAACAGGTGCTTGTTCTACAGCCACACTCACCAGGCCACAGTGGCACCCCTGTCTGCGGCACAGGCACAGCTCTTTTACAGGTGACAGGCCCACCTTGGCCGTCCTTCACAGGGACCTCTGGACTCCAGCGGTCTCCCCCGCCCCCATGGTGGACTCCCCTTGGGAGCCTCAGGTGCCCTTTCTTGCCTGTCAGGAGTTGGGATGTTACTGACCTCAGGCTCAGGGTCCCAACCACTTCCCATAACCCAGGCACCGAGGCCTCCCATGTCCCCAGCCCTGCTTAGCCCACAGTCCTGGCACCCTGTCGACTGGTGCCCACTCCCAACACCTGCCTTATGCTGTGTGTTACCTAGGGTCTGGTTTAACTTTGCCAAAATCAGGAAAGACTCCCTTCCCTAGGCTGGACTATTTTTAGTTGTTTTAAAAGAAGCAGGACATGGACCGGGCATGGTGGCTCACACCTGTAATCGCAGCACTTTAGGAGGCCGCGGGCAGGCAAGTCACCTGAGGTCAGGAGTTCAAGACCAGCCTGGCCAACATGGTGAAACCACGTCTCTACTAAAAATACAAAAATCAGCCGGGCGTGGTGGAGTGTGCCTGTAATCCCAGCTACCCGGGAGGCTGAGGCAAGAGAATCACTTGAACCCAGGAGGCGGAGGTTGCAGTGAGCTGAGATTGTGCCATTGCACTCCTATCTGGGCGACAGAGCGAGACTGTCTGGAAAAAAAAAAAAAAAGTAGGATGGTGGCTTATGCCTGTGGTCCCAGCACTTTGGGAGGCTGAGGCGGGAGGATCGCTTGAGCCCATGAGGTTGAAGCTGCAGTGAGCCATGATGGCACCACTGGACTCCAGTCTGGGCAACAGAGCAAGATCCTGTCTCAAAAAAAATAATAATAAACAAATAATTAAAAAGAAAAGAAGAAGCAAGGCAGAAGGTCCGAAGACCCACGAGAGGGTTTTCTGCGGCTCCTTTCATGCTGCAGCCTAGCATTAGAAAGCAACATTGAGAATGAAGTCAGGCGCAACCAGGCTGAGCCCTCTGCTGGTGAGACCTATTCCCTCCCTTTCTCTCCCTCCCCTCCTCCTTTTTCTTCTCCAGTTGAGCAGTTCTGAAGATCCTCTGCTGTGGTGAATTGAAGGGGGACAGGACAAAGAAGTTTGCCCCAAGCAGGGCAACTGCTTTGGGGGTTGGGGGCGGGTGTTCGTGACCCTGCAGTTAGAGCCACAGGGCAGCAGTGATGGGCAGGAAGGAGAGCTCTCTCCTCGCTGTACTTCAAAAGCAGATCTCTGTTCCCTATGGCAACGTCCAACAACAAACTGACACCATCTTTGGACACATTTCTCACAGGAGTTGATGTAGCATTACATGTTCTGCTTGCTGCATTTTTGGGAGAAGTGCATGCAGATACTCAAGTGACTCACAGACACGCAGCAGCTCAGAAGGCCATCCTGTTTGTCTTTCAATGAGAAGGAAAGGGTATTCATGGCAGAGTGCCGGGGGCTTCGGGGCTAGGAAAGGGGTTTTCTTATAACTCTCCCTGAATGTGATGGTCTGTGCCTCAGGTGGCGCCTTCCCACACAAAAACCACTGACCCCTGTGGGTCAACTTGGGCTAAAGGGTGCTGGCAGCTTCTCTCACTCGAACATGCTACACACGGCCTGGGGGTGGGGGGTGGGGACCTTGGTTTTGATTTGTTTTGTTTTATTTTATTTTGAGACGGAGTTTCACTCTTGTTGTCCAAGCTGGCATGCAATGGCGCGATCTCGGCTCACTGCAACCTCCACCTCCCAGGTTCAAGCCATTCTCCTGCCTCAGCCTCCTGAGTAGCTGGGATTACAGGCACGCACCACAACGCCTGGCTAATTTTTTGTATTTTTAGTAGAAACAGGGTTTCACCATGTTAGCCAGGCTGGTCTTGAACTCCTGATCTCAGGTGATCCACCCACCTCAACCTCCCAAAGTGCTGGGATTACAGGTGTGAGCCACTGTGCCCAGCCTTGTGGGGCGGACCCTGATGCACGGCAGAATCACAGTTTTACTAATTGTTCCAACAAGTGGCTGCTGAACCTTTGAATACATTTTACATGGTAACCCAGTTGTTCATAACCTGTGTGTGTACACACATGTAACAACAGATCATCTCAAACCTGCGGTGCACTCCAATATTTTCCGTTCTGTTTATTTTTTAATGCCGGCCATGACCTTCTAAGCTTACTTTTTATTCATGACCTGAAGTTTGAAAACACCATTTTAGACTGAAAGAGCTGCTGAAGATGTCGAAGGGGGTTCAGGGAGCTGGGGTGGTCGTGGCGCCAAAGCACCCCGCTCTGTCGTGGGTGCACACTGGGGCAGCTGGGCTGGGAAGCCCATCTTGTCCTTGAAGTAGACCCTGGCTGACAGCAGAGGTCGCCAGCAAAGAAGCAAGCTGCTGGTACCCTTCTGTGGCCAGGGATGCTTGTAAACAAATGCAGAGGAAATGGGGGTGGGGAGGCAGAGCAAGCCAGGCGTGGGGGAAGGCACCTGTAATCCCAGCTACTCAAGAGGCTGAGGCAGGAGAATTGCCTGAACCTGGGAGGCTGAGGTTGCAGTGAGCCGAGATCACGCCATTGCACTCCAGCCTGGGCAACAGAGTGAGACTCCATCTCAAAAATAAAGGAAAGAAAGAAAGGAGGGAAGGAAGGAAAGAAGGAAGGTTGAGATGGGCATGGGTGTGCAAACCCCTCACGCGGGATATTCGAGAGGGGAGGAGAAGGCAGTGATGACAGGGAAGGTGAGAGGCTGGGGTCCCTGGCCACAGAAAAACAGTTCTAGCGGGCGAGCTGGCTCACACCTGTAATCCCAGCACTTTGGGAGGCTGAGGATCGCTTGAGGCCAGGAGTTTGAGACCAGCCTGGGCAACACAGTGAGACCTCGTCTCAACAAAAAAATTAAAATAAAAATAATTAATTAGAGGCTGGGCACAGTAGCTCATGCCTGTAATCCTAGCACTTTGGGAGGCCGAGGCGGGCAGATCGCTTGAGGTCAGGAGTTCAAAACCAGCCTGACCAACATGGTGAAACCTCGTCTGTACTAAAAATACAAAAAATTAGCTGGGCGTGGTGGCCCACGCCTGTAATCCCAGCTACTTGGGAGGCTGAGGCAGGAGAATCGCTTGAACGTGGGAGGCGGAGGTTGCAGTGGGCCAAAATTGTGCCACCGCACTCCAGCCTGGGTGACAGAGCCAGACTCTGTCTCAAAAATAGTAATAATAACAATCAATTAGAAGAAAACCAGTTCTGATTTTCTCCATGGACCACTCGGGGAGATGAAGATCCCCCCCCCCTTTTTTTTTTTCTGGGACAGGGTCTCACTCTGTCACCCAGGTTGGAGTGCAGTGGTGCAATCACAGCTCACTGTAGACTTGACCTCCCAGGCTCAAGCAGACCTCCCAGGCTCAGGCAGTCCTCCCTCTTCACCCTCCTGAATAGCTGAAAACACAAGTGTGTGTCACCACGTGTGTCACCATATGCCCAACTACTTTTTTTTTTGTAGAGACAGGGTCCTGCTACATTGCCCAGGCTGGTCTGGAATTCCTGGGCTTAAATGATCCTCGTTTCTCAGCCTCCCAAAGTGCTGGGATTACAGGCATGAGCCACTGCCCCCAGCCATCCTCATTTTAGGGAACCCATTCTAGGATTTGCATGCACACATGTGCACACATGCACACACACACACACACACGCACACACACACACAATCTCTGGCATTTTCCCGAAACCTTTTGGGAGAACATGAATCTTGGACGTGGCTAGCATCCTACAGGCAGCTTTGCCTGGAGCCCCACGCCCATCTCAACCGACCTTCCTTCCTTCCTTCCTTCCTTCCTTCCTTCCTTCCTTCCTTTCCTTTATTTTTGAGACGGAGTCTCGCTCTGCTGCCCAGACTGGAGTGCAATGGCGTGATCTCGGCTCACTGCAACCTCAGCCTCCCAGGTTCAGGCAATTTTCCTGCCTCAGCCTCTTGAGTAGCTGGGATTACAGGTGCCCGCCACCACGCCTGGCTAATTTTTGTATTTTTGTAGTAGAGACAGGGATTCACCCATGTTGGTCAGGCTGGTCTCAAACTCCTCACCTCAGGTGATCCACTCACCTCGGCCTGCCAAAGTGCTGGGATTACAGGCGTGAGCCACCGCACCTGGCCCACTTCGACCTTAATGCCTTCTCAAAATAGATCCAACTCCATCATACTCCTAAGAAAAAGCATCTTGTGCTGAAGGCATCATGGGAGACCGGGAAGAGGAGTGGGATGAAGCAAAACTCATGAAGCCCACTGTGAACACCTCATGCCTTCCTTAAAATCCCATTCAGAGGCCGCACTGCTCTGTCTCATTACTGTCCCCGAACTGCAGGCTCAGAATAGCCCCTCTGTGGCCCCCAACCCCAACCTAATCCCGAGCAACTCAGCCCCAGCCCTCAGCAGCCCACTCCACTCAGCCAGGAAAGCCAGGGGTTGGCGGGCCCTTAGAGGGCCTAACTCATCACATGTGGCAACAGCCAAGGAAGTGAGCCCTGGTCCTCCCCGCACATTGGAAATTAGGAGGGGGGAAATTATTGGGTCCAAATTCAGTCTTGGATTAATGAAACGAAATGTTTGAAAAGTACAGAAATTTTTGTGTTTTTTTTTTTTTGTTTTTTTTTTTTGAGACGGAGTCTTGCTCTGTCACCCAGGCTGGAATGCAGTGGCCTGATCTCGGCTCACTGCAAGCTCCGCCTCCCGGGTTCACGCCATTCTCCTGCCTCAGCCTCTCCGAGTAGCTGGGACTACAGGCGCCCGCCACCACGCCCGGCTAATTTTTTTGTATTTTTAGTAGAGACGGGGTTTCACCGTGGTCTCGATCTCCTGACCTCGTGATCCGCCCACCTCGGCCTCCCAAAGTGCTGGGATTACAAGCGTGAGCCACCGCGCCCGGCCGAAAAGTACAGAAATTATCTAATTTGTCAACATTGCACTATGCATCCCACCATGAACAGAGGCACATGCGGTACCCTCCTTCATCCCCCGAGGCTGAGGACAAGTCTGCAGGGTCACAGGCTGCGGGACAGAAGCGACCCCTCCCACCTTCCCCATGCTTATTCAGTCCAGAGCTGCTTGCTGGGCACGCCCCACCCCCAGCTGTCCACCAGCACAAAACTAACTGCATGCCTGGCCTTTCGGAGCTTACTTTCTCGTGGGTGGAGACAGAAGAGATCACAAGTGAATCTATGAGAGCTGCAGAGAAAGTAGCGGCAGGGGAGGGAGAGCGAAGGCTTGGAGGGAGAGGCCAGGGAAGGCGGCAGAGGAGCTGCCCTGTGAATGTAGACCTGAGAGAAGGAGGCGGACCCACGGGACCAGTGGGGAGAGCGCCCAGGCGGAGGGAACAGCCCGGCCAGAGGGCCAGAGGCCCCGTAGTCGGTGAGCACTCCGTGAGGCCAACGTGCCTGCAGCCTGTGCGCAGGGAGAGAGGCGTGAAGGATAGACACGAGGGTGGGGTAGGGGCATGGGGAGCCGGACATCCATGGCCTTTTGGGTCCTGACAGGACTTTAGTCTGAGATGGGGCACCCACTGTAAAGTTTGATTGACAGCTTGTATTATGTCAAAACTGCCTCATATTTGATCTTCACTTTCTTCCAGCCAATAAACATCTGTTGAACATCAGGCAAATTTGAACCACCATGGGACATTATCTTGTGTCATAAATAGACCACAGTTGACGCTCGGTTCCAGCAAGTGGGAGCGGGGGGAGTGAAAATCGGCACGCAGCTGTGGACAGCGACTGATAACACAAGTGTCCTGAGTGCTCAAAACGGAGGCGAATCCCTCTGGACCCAGTGACCCCATATCTGGGACTCTTCCAGAGGAATAACACCAAACACTGGAAACCATTAGGTGCCTCCACCCTTGAGGCAGAGCAAGGGGGCGACGGGGCATCGCCCTTCATCTGGCGGCTGCCACAGAAGTGATGGTGGTGCCCAGTAGGCAGGCCCTGTTGATCTGGTTTGTTTATTTGAGACAGGGTCTCACTCTGTTGCCCAGGCTGGAGTGCAGTGGCGCAATCTCGGCTCACTGCAACCTCCGCCTCCCATGCGCGCCACCACACCTAATCTTTTTTTTTTTTTTCAGTAGAGATGAGGGTGTTTGCCATGGTGGTCAGGGTGATCTCGAACTCCTGGCTTCAAGTGATCTGCCTGCCTCTGCCTCCCAAAGTGCTAGAATTACAGGTGTGAGCCACTGTGCCTGGCTTGATGTTGTTGTTGTTTAGACGGAGTCTCCCTCTGTCACCCAGGCTGGAGTGCAATGGTGTGATCTTGGCTCACTGCAACCTCCACCTCCCAGGTTCAAGTGATTCTCCTGCCTCAGCCTCCCAAGTAGCTGGGATTACAGATGCCTGCCACCACGCCTGGCTAATTTTTGTATTTTTAGGAGAGATGGGGTTTCACCATGCTGGCCAGGCTGGTCTCAAGCTCCTGACCCCAGTGATCCACCTGCATCGGCCTCTCAAAGTGCTGATCTAGTTTTTAAATGGATACATATTAGGTTTGTTCAATGTCAACTCCAATGCCATAGAAACACGTCTAGTCCTTTTTTAAAAACTCCACTTCAGAACCAGCGGAGAGAAAACGGCACGTGGCACCCACAGGGCATGGTCTGTGTGCCAAGGTGGCTCTGGCCACGTCACTGCAGTTCCCAAAGGGCAGCTTTTGCCGAGCTGCTCGCAGTGGTGGAGTCCCTGGAAGAGCCATGGGGACCGTGATGGTCACCTCAGGCCCTGTGCTTCCCCTCAATCACCTGCTCCAGCACGCTGGCCTCCAGGAAGTCTTAGTGGACCCATGCTGACTCGCTCCTCACAGCCCTAGCACCTGCTGTTCCCTCTGCCCAGAACACTCCTCCTCAGGTATCTGTGTGCCTTCTCCCCTCTTCCTTCCAGTCAGAGCCAAGTGGAGTGATTCTGGACAAAGAGTGCATCTCCAAGAGGCCAGGGAGGGCAGTGGAGGAGGTACCCTGTGAATGTAGACCTGAGAGCAGGGGACAGACCCGCAGGACCAGCGGAGAGAGCGCCCATGCGGAGGGAACAGCCTGGCCAGAGGCCCTGAAATTGGTGAGCACTCCGCGAGGCCAGTGTGCCTGCAGCCTGTGCGCGGGGAGAGAGGCACGGAGGATAGACACGAGGGTGGGGTAGGGGTGTGGGGAGCTGGACATCCATGGCTTTTTGGGTCCTGACAGGACTTTGGTTTTACTCTGAGATGGGGCGGCCACTGTAAAGTTTGATTGACAGCTTGTATTCTATCAAAACTAACCTTCTATTTAATCTCCACTTTCTTCCAGCCAATAAATATCTGTTGAACTTCAGGCAAATTCATGATAAACCCATGATATCCACCCCCAAATGGGCCCCTGGCCTGGCACAGTGGCTTCGTGCCTGGAGCATGAAGGACACCACAGGACAAGCCCCCAGCTCCTCTTGCCAAGAGGATCCCCAAAAAATAATGGTGATGAGCTCCCTAGGAAAAAATGAACCCATGAGGAATCGCTAGATCAAGAGAATTCTCCACCAGAAATCGAAAAAGGAGAACTCAACTCATGACTAACCATATGCTCTTAGGAAGGCACTTCTGTACCTCCTGGCCCTGGGTTTCCCCTTTTGCAGAGCGGAAATAAGTTGACCTGCCCTACCCCAAGGGATCTTCGAGAAGGCAGCCAGTGCTGGTGAGGACCACGAGGCCAACGTGTCCTGGGGGGTGCCACGATAATCCAGAAGAAAGGCACAGGGTGGTCTTTTGGAAGCTGTCACTGTAATATTGTGGAAGGATCAGCCCGTCTTTCTTCAGTATGTGAAAGGTGGTGTAACGCTGGGCTCCATGATCAATTGCCAGGGGTAAAAATGCTATCTACCCCCACATAATTAAAATAACACTGGGGGCCAGGCACGGTGGCTCACGTCTGTAGTCCCAGCACTTTGGGAAGGCGAGGTGGGCAGAACACTTGAGGTCAGGAGTTTGAGACCAGCCTGGCCAACATGGTGAAACCCGGTCTTTACTAAAAATACAAACATTAGCCAGGCATGTTGACGCACACCTGTAGTCCCAGCTATTTGGGAGGCTGAGGCAGAAAAATTGCTTGGACCCAGGAGGCAGAGGTTGCAGTGAGCCCAGATCACACCACTACACTCCAGCCTGGGTGACAGAGCGAGACTCTGTCTCTAAATCAATCAATCAATCAGTCAATCAATAAAAATGATCATGGGTCAACTCACTTGCACTCCTGAACTGTCCTGAGCAGAGAATGCCAGACCTCTTCTCGCCACCCAGTTCTCTGCCAGAGGCTTTGGTCCTCCTGGCTGGTTCCTTCTCCCCAGGGCTGCCCACGGCCTGGAGAGGGTGGAGACCATGCTCGCGCTCCATGGTAGGAAGCCCTGGGCAGCCCTCAGAACATTCAACTAAGTGAATGAGTGAATGAGTGAATGAGTAAGTGGGCCATTCACCCCAAGTCTCATCTGTCCCATCTATACGCCTCCAGTTTCACTGCGTCATGCTTCAGAATAAGTAACTGCCCACGCAGGACTGTGGCCTGGGGCTGGGCTCAGAGCTGAGGCTGGCTCTGGCATGTCCACACTGGAGAAGCTTATGGTAGGGCCATCTGTCTGGAAGAGTCGGAGGAACCTGTCTTGAATTCTCATTGCCATAGTAAGCAAGATTCCTTTATTTAATATGTGAATTTGAAGTGCATTTGCGGGGCTGAAGATTGGAGTCTGGCCGAGGGCCATGGCTCATGCCTATAATCCCAGCACTTTGGGAGGCCGAGGCAGGAGGAGCACTTGAGTCCAAGAGTTCGAGATTAGCCTGGGCAATATAATGAGACTCTGTCTTTATAAAATATCAAAAATAAATAAATAGCTGGACATGGTGGTGTCTGCCTGTAGTCCCAGCTACTTGGGAAGCTGAGGTGGGAGGATCACTTGAGCCCAGATGGTCAAGGCTGCAGTGAGCCAAGGCCGCACCACTGCACTCCAGCCTGGGTGACAGACTGAGACCCTGTCTCAAAAAAAAAAAAAAAAAAGAAAAGAAAAAGAAAAAGACTGAGGGTCTTTGGCCACCCCCTGGCCTCACCAAGTGTGAACATGAAAGAAATTCAAGGCCAGACCTCCACCCAGTCCAGGCCAATCAAAAACCTAGCTCTCTCTATATATACACATTATATATATATAAAAAATATGTATGTGTGTGTGTGTGTGTATGTGTGTGTGTGTAGGAGCAGCGGCTCTTGCCTGTAACTCCAGCAATTTGGGAGGCCAAAGCAGGAGGATCACTTGAGCCCAGGAGTTTGAGACCAGCTTGGACAACATAGTGAGACCCCATCTCTACAAGAAATTTAAAAATTAGCCAGGCTGGTGACGTGTGCCTGTGATCTCAGCTACTCAGGAGGCCGAGGTGGGAGGATCGCTTGAGCCTGGGAGATTGAAGCTGTAGTGGGCATGATTGCACCACTGAATTCCAGCCTGGGTGACAGAGCAAGACCCTGTCCCCTGCCCCTACCCCAAAAAAGAATCCACTCTCAGCCCCTGCTGTTGTCTGTCTCTGGGAGTTGTTTCAATGACCAACTCTGACTTTGTTCTTCTTACCCAGGTTATGTGTGGGGCCGCCCAATTGTGTTTGTGTCTTATTTACCTGAAACATGAACTCTAATTAATAAACCCAATTACAAATAGAATTTCCAGACTCGGAGGTGCTGTAAGGCCTCGAGAGGTCCTGGAGGGCTGAGTTGGGTGAGTAGCAATGAAGGAATCCAGGCCACCCATCTTCCCCGGAGCTGGGTCCATGAAAGCAACTCCCCAAGAAGGCAGCTCTTCCAGGGCAGGGTGGGGTGGGGCCTCCCATCTGAAGGCTAAATAAAGGGGTCTGATGAGCCCCATAACTGCCAGATCCCCTGTGTTCTCTGTCTTGGGTTGCAAGAATTAAAAAAATCAATGGATTCACAAATTCGGGGTCTCATTTCACCTCTGTGGTTAATCAGTTGTTTTAATACGTTAAATCTCATGCGTGATTGCAAGGTAGGTGATTTTCCGTAACTACCAACTTTCAATTTCCCTCTTTTCTTTTTTCTTTTCTTTCTTTTCCCTTCCCTTCCTTTCTTTCTCTTTCTTTCTTTCTCTTTTCCTTCCTTCCTTCCTTTCTTCTTTCTTTCTTTCCTTGACAGAGTCTCACTCTGTCGCCAAGGCTGGAGTGCAGCGGCGCAATCTTGGCTCACTGCAACCTCCGCCCCGAGGTTCAAGCAATTCTTTGCCTCAGCCTCCCGAGTAGCTGGGATTACAGGTGCCTGCCACCACGCCCGGCTGACTTTTTGTATTTTTAGTAAAGACAAGGATTCACCATCTTGGCCAGGCTGGTCTTGAACTCCTGACCTCGTGATCACCCGCCTCGGCCTCCCAAAGTGCTGGGATTACAGGCATGAGCCACCGCGCCCGGCCTCTATTTTTTTTTTTTTTTTTTTTTTTGATGGGGCCTCATCGTCACTCAGACCGGAGTATAGTGGCACAATCATGGCCCACTGCAGCCTCGACCTCCTAAGCTCAGCCAATCCTCCCATCTCAGCCTATTGAGTAGCTGAGACTACAGGTAGCCATGTGCCACCACACTTGGCTAATTTTTGTATTTTTTTTGTAGAGATGGGGTTTTACCATGTTGCCCAGGCTTGTCTCGAACTTCTGGACTTAACCAATCTGCCCACCTCGGCCTCCCAGAGTGCTAGGATTACAGGCGGGAGCCACTGCATCCAGCTTCCTCCACTATTTTCTGAAGGTACCCAAATCAACTCATGGCACAGGGGGCATTAACCATTGAAATGACAGTCTAAGGCTGCTTTGTTGTTGTTGTTGTTGTTGTTTGTTGTTGTTGAGATGCAGTCTTGCTCTATCGCCCAGGCTGGAGTGCAGTGGCGCTATCTCGGCTCACTGCAAGCTCCGCCTCCCAGGTTCACGCCATTCTCCTGCCTCAGCCTCCCGAGTAGCTGGGACTACAGGCGCCCGCCACCACGCCCGGCTAATTTTTTTATTTTTAGTAGAGACGGGGGTTTCGCCATGTTAGCCAGGATGGTCTCGATCTCCTGACCTTGTGATACGCCCTCCTCGGCCTCCCAAAGTGCTGGAATTACAGGCGTGAGCCACCGCGCCCGGCCTAAGAGCTTCTTTAAGTAAATAATTACTCTCTTTGGAATTAGCAAGCTATGGAAATAACCCTGCTTCATCAGTTTAACAAGAGTTTGCTGAACACCAGCTATCCTTCCGAAAGCTAAGGTCTCCTTCCAAAAGCGCAGGGAGGCTTAGGCCATGATTAAAGGGACCAAGAACTGGAGTGAGCATCCACCTGGGCTCTCTGCCGACCGTGTGGCCTCTGGCCCAGGTGTCTTGGGCTCATTCCTATAACTCTGGGGTGACACACATCCCCTCTTTTGGGGTATAATGTAGGCACCAGTCTGTTTAAGAGTCAGTCACCAGGCTCGCGTCAGGCCACCCCAGGAAGCTGCTGGAGGAGGGTAAGGCCCTGCCAGGTTGGGCCCTTGAGCACTCAAGATGAAGCCTGGAGTGGCTGTCCCCGATGGCTTGGTCACGGGAAATCGCCTTTCCTCCCTTGCTGTTTCTTTTTGAGTATGTGGCAAACTAAAAAATTTCCCTGCAGATGGTTAAGGAACCAAAATCGGATGCTCTAACTTTGGGGATTTTGCTCTTCTACTAGGGCACCTCATTCTGCAACTACAAATGCCGGAACTGTGCAGCCAACACCCCAGAACAGAAATTCTCTGAGCAGCCACTTCCAGGTCACCCCCAGAAAGGATGACATTCGTCCCCGGGCCTCCCCCTGCCTCGGTCCTCCCTGGGGAAATGATTTGAATAGGCGTGGGCTGTCTCAAGTTCCCAGGGTAATTAGGAAGTGGAACTTGGATGCCTCTTCCTAGCACTCATTTGGGTAGATGTGACATCTCCTAATTCCCAAAAGAAAACAAAAATTAGGATAGAGTTAAAGAGGCTGGGCGAGGTGGCTCACACCTGTAATCCCAGCACTTTGGAAGGCTGAGGAGGACAGATCATTTGAAGTCAGGAATTTGAGACCAGCCTGACCAACATGATGAAACCCTGTCTCTACAAAAAATTAGCCAGGCATGGTGGCAGGCACCCATAGTCCCAGCTACTTGGGAGGCTGAGGCAGGAGAATTGCTTGAACCTGGGAGGCAGAGCTTGCCGTTAGCTGAGATCATGCCATTGCACTCCAGCCTGGGCAAGAGTGAGCCTCCGTCCCAAAAAAAATAAAAAAAAAAAAAGGATTAAAGAAAAATTCCCCAGGGATTAAAGAAAAATTCTCCAGTTTGTCCACAGCCTGCATTCCATTTTTTTTTCACCATTCTTAAGGATGAATAAGAATCGAGCTTGCTCTGGGACCCATCAGGAGTAACGTCTGCTGTGTGTCTTTGAAATATTCGTTCGTGGCCGGGCGCGGTGACTCACGCCTGTAATCCCAGCACTTTGGGAGGCCACGGCCGGCAGATCACGAGGGCAGGAGATTGAGACCATCCTGGCTAACACGGCGAACCGTGTCTCCACTAAAAATAGAAATAATTAGCCGGGCATGGTGGCGGGTGCCTGTAGTCCCAGCTACTTGGGAGGCTGAGGCAGGAGAATGGCATGAACCCGGGAGGCGGAGCTTGCAGTGAGCCAAAATAGCGCCATTGCACTCCAGCCTGGGCGACAGAGCCAGATTCCGTCTCAAAAAAAAAAAAATCGTTCATTCACTCCGTCCACTGTACAGTTGAAGAACGGGGTCTTTTCTGAGCCTGTTAAACTGTAAACCCTGCAAAGCTGCCCAGCCAGGCTGGGGGTCTTTCATTGCCACTGCCCCCTGTGAGCCCCACAAATGTGAGGCGGTGGCCCCCTTTCCTCCCCACCTCTTTAACTTCGCTCCACCCAGGCTTCATAACCTTCTGCGTGGACTCTGAAGAGGGGCAGCCATGAATTCACTGACATTGTTTTCAGAATCGTGGGTTGTGGGGTTTTTTGCCCTTGAATGAGTGTCCAGCTGCCAGTGAGTAGTCAAAGGACCTGAAACCCTAAAAATGCAATAGAATCTCTGACATTTGGTGAGGAATAATAATAATAACAAAAAATCAGCCTAAACATACAACTTTTTTTTTTTTTTGAGATGGAGTCTTGCTCTGTCGCCCAGGCTGGAGTGCAGTGGCACAATCTTGGCTCACTGCTAGCTCTGCCTCCCCCCGGGTTCATGCTATTCTCCTGCCTCAGCCTCCTGAGTAGCTGGGACTACAGGCGCCCGCCACCATACCCGGCTAATTTTTGTATTTTTAGTAGAGATGGCGTTTCACTGTGTTAGTCAGGATGGTCTCGATCTCCTGACCTTGTGATGCGCCTGCCTTGGCCTCCCAAAGTGCTGGGATTACAGGCATGAGCCACCGCGCCCAGCCCTAAACATACAACTTTTAATGCTTTTCATAATGAGGCAAAATCCAGTAGCATCATTTAGATGCATTGAAGTTGGGAAAATTTCAAAAGTGCTGGAATTTCCTCCAAGCCATTCCCTGATACCCACTCTACCCGTCCCTCCCATCCCTGATACCTGCCACCATTCCCCCCCAGCATTTCCCCCATCCCTCCCCATCCTCCTGTTCTACCCCCACTCTCCCAACCAGTTCCCCCACCATCCTCCTTATTCTCCCCACAACCCCCTTGCAATTCCCCCCATGCCTGCCATTCCCTACCACTCTATTCCTTCCCCACCAGTCCCCAACCCTGCTCATGCTTCCCCCTTCCTCCCCCAACCTGCCCACCATCCTCAGCCTCCCCGCAAAGACTGAAGAGTGGGGAGCCCCTGAGGGCTGGGAATAAACACCAACATCTCTACACGGAATCCCAACTCCTGAGAGCTCTGACTGCAGGGCCACGTGTTTCCTGGCCCCTCCCCACTCTCCTAGTCCTTGAAACTCCAGCTCCTCCTTCAGAGACACACAGCCCAGGGTGTGGGCCTGCTCCAGCAGGTTGGAGATGCAGAAGTCTGAGAGGAGACCCAGGGACACCTCAGTCCCTCTGGAAATGGGCAGGCTTCCGGGGTTTCCAACAGAGAAAAAAGACCATTCAGCCAGGAGCGGTGGCTCACGCCTGTAATCCCAGCACTTTGGGAGGCTGAGGCGGGTGGATCACCTGAGGTCGGGAGTTCGAGACCAGCCTGACCAACATGGAGAAACCCCATCTCTACTAAAAATACAAAATTAGCCGGGCACGGTGGTGCATGCTACAGGCATTAGCTGGGTGTGGTGGCAGGTGCCTCCACAGCTGAGGCAGGAGAATCACTCGAACAGGGGAGGTGGAGGTTGCAGTGAGCCAAGATCGTGCCATTGCACTCCAGCCTGGGCAACAAGAGCGAAACCCAGTCTCAAAAAAAAAAAAAAAACACAAAACAAACAAAACCTAGTGGCTTAAACAACAACGATCTTTTTTTATTCTCTCCAGATTTCTAGGGGTCAGGAACTCGGGCAAGGTTTAGCTGGAGTCTGTCCTGCAGTTGCCATCAGACAACGGCTGGAGTTGACTAGTGTGGGGCTGTCCAGGTGTGTGCCCACAGGAGTGCCCCAGGCCTCCTCGCAGCAGGCAGGCAGTCTGGCAGCTTTGAGAGCAGGTGTTCCTGCGCCACACTGACGACCACCATCGGACGTCACATGGTGTCACTTCTGTCATACCCTACTGGCTACAAGCAAGTCACCCACCTGCCCAGACTCAAGGGGAGGGGACACAGACCTCCCCTATCTCAGAAGGAGTGTCAGACCACAGTGTTGAAAAGCATGCTGGGCAGGAAACACCATGGACCACCCTTGGAAAGCACTGTCTTGGCCCTTGAGGTCCTGGGAAGTGGAGCCAGAGCAGGGATTCAGGGCGCGTGGCTTATTGAGGGAAGGCTCTTCAATAAATGCCTGGGAGGGAGGGAAGACAAGGGCACGGGGAAGGGGAAAGAGCCCAGCAAGGGTGTAGGCTCAAGTCAGGTGCTCTCGACCACAGCCCACACCACTGCACTGCCCCACCCTGAAGAAAGGGGGCCCAGCCAGCCATCGGCTGTGAGTCCCAGGCATTGAGGAAGAGCACAGCCAGGATGTGTGGCTCCTGTCGGCCAGGGCCGTGCTCTGCAAAGGACGCGCACTCACCACGGCTAGGGAATGGGTGCAGCAGCCCATGAATGTGCTGCTGGCAGGGCTCAGTGCGGACTGCAGAGTGGCGGCACCGTCCTCCTATCTCCGCGCCCATGACCGTTGGCATCTGACTTTGTTCCTTCTATGGAGAGGATCTGCTCCCCAATCCTTCCGTTTGGGCCCAGCCATGTAACTTGCTTCGGCCAACGGCATGTGAGCAGGTGTGACACACACTGACAGGCTCTGAGCTCCTGAGGATTCTGGAGGCAAATGGGAAGCAGCTGTTGGTGAGTTCCCAGAGAACCTCCAACCGTGGCTCATGCTTTAGCCCCTGGGGCTCTGACTTCTCTGGAGCCTTAGACTTTCAGTTTGGGTAAAAGCCAGGGCCATGGGTTCATCTTCCAGTTGCCACAGCTCCAGATTAGAGCCAGAGAGCGCTCCCAGCAGGTCTGGGAAATGCTGAGCCGCCCCTCGCAAGGCATTTTTTGAGGGGGTCTCCTGGATAAAGATTTCAATATTAAACATTGAGATTTTGCTATGATTCAATCCTCACTGGGCCTGAGGAAAGAGTTGTAACTACATTTCGCTGTAGCATTCGAAGGGATTTAGTGATTTTCCATTAATTTCTTTCAAATGTCAAGGGTATATATCTTTCTTTGAGGACTCAGCCTATGGCAAATTTCAGATTTAAAAAGACCCATCGATGGACTTATGAGACCAAGAAGGGGAGCCAAAAATCTACAATTCAGAAATTATGAAACAGCTACGTTTTCAGTTAATTCAAAAACCGTCTCGGTGGAAAATGTTGTGAGCTTCCCATGCATAATCAAATAGATCTGGTTTGGAAATGCAACGGAAATGAATTGCTTGCAAGAAAGCTTTCCTTCTGAATAAAACGATCAAGCTCAGATCGAAGTCACGGCAAGTGATGGGTTCCCGTTGCAGAAAACATTGGAGGGAGGACCACAGTTTAGCTCTAACGAGGAAACAAGTCGGATCCTTCCTCTCTCCTTCCCGGACTGTCTCCTCCTCTTCCCCAGCCTGGCCGCACAGCTGAAAAAGCATGCAGAAAGTGTCGTCTTCAATTTTACGGAGCAGTGAATTTTGTAGTAAATATTTATTAGCTTCTTAGTAAATACAATTAAATTTCTGGCTGAGCTTTGCATGGCTTTCATTAGAATGAGCTAAGGTTTACTTTCAAGTCTAAGGAGATACAATAGAGTAAAATGGGGTAGGCATTAAAGTGCAAATGAAAATTGGTGGCGATTAAAGCAGGAAAATGCTGTCTTCCTGGCTCTGAGCAGCAAAAGGCTCTGTCGGGAGCCAGGGCTCAGGCCCACGTCCTGTTCCTTCTCTGCCCTCTAGATGGGTATCATCATCTCTCCCAGCACAGGTGTCAGAAAAACCTTAGCTCCTTCCCCAGGGGCTGGGGGATGCGGGTACCCGCTAAGGGCTGGGCCTGTCCATTCCTGCCCCTTTGTCATCGTGACCAATTCAGAGAAGGCCTTTGACCAAGGTCCTATAGTCACCACACAGTACAGCCCAGATCAGAGTTCCAACTCCCACTTCCCTCTCCAGTGCTCAGGACACTCTGATGCCACCCACTAACCTCTTAAATAAGGGTGTGCTTTCATTTTGTCAAAATGACTTCCACCCAGAGATCCCATTCCCAGGTACCTGCCCTAGAAGAATGCAAACACCTGTCCACACAAAAACATGTACACATGGTCAGGCACGGTGGCCCATGCCTGTAATCCCAGTACTTTGGGAGGCCGAGGCGGGCAGATCATGAGGTCAGGAGATGGAGACCATCCTGGCTAACATGGTGAAAATCCATCTCTACTAAAAATACAAAAATTAGCTGGGCGTGGTGGCAGGTGCCTGTAGTCCCAGCTACTTGGGAGGCTGAGGCAGGAGAATCGTTTGAACCTGGGAGACAGAGGTTGCAGTGAGCTGAGATTGCGCCACTGCACTCCAGCCTGGGCGACAGAGCAAGACTCTATCTCAAAACAAAACAAAACATGTACACACATATTTACAGCAGGGCTACTCACAAGAGCAAGGGTGTAGAAGCAATCCACATGTCCATCCACTGATGACCAAATCAACACAATGTGGACTTCTCACCCAGTGGGATATTGTTTGGCAATAAAAAGAATAAAGAGGCTGGGCGCAGTGGCTCATGCCTGTAATCCCAGCACTTTGGGAGGACGAGGCAGGCGGATCATGAGGTCAGGAGATTGAGACCATCATGACTAACATGGTGAAACCTCGTCTCTACTAAAAATACAAAAAAATTGCCAGGCATGGTGGCGGGCACCTGTAGTCCCAGCTACTCGGGAGGCTGAGGCAGGAGAATGGCGTGAACCCGGGAGGCGGAGCTTGCAGTGAGCCGAGATTGCGCCACTGCACTCCAGCCTGGTAGACAGAGCAAGACTCCATCTAAAAAAAAAAAAAAGAAAGAAAGAAAAGACAGAGGCAAAGATGCCTTCCCTGCTGCTGCTGATGGTTGGGTCAAAAGAAGACACACAGAATCCTATCTACTGAGCTTGGCAGAGATAAAGGGTGAGAAAATGGCCTTCAAGATGCCACCAAGGGTCAGCCAGAT
Source organism: Symphalangus syndactylus (assembly GCF_028878055.3). Taxonomy (NCBI): domain Eukaryota; kingdom Metazoa; phylum Chordata; class Mammalia; order Primates; family Hylobatidae; genus Symphalangus; species Symphalangus syndactylus. Next base: position 14,327,881 of record NC_072430.2, read on the forward strand.
GTGGTGGCTCACTCCTGTAATCCCAGCACTTTGGGAGGCTGGGGCGGGTGGATCACTTGAGGTCAGGAATTCGAGACCAGCCTGGCCAACACGGCAAAACTCCTTCTCTACTAAAAATACAAAAATTAGCCGGGCATCGTGTCTCACGCTTGTAATCCCACCTACTCAGGAGGCTGAGAGAGGAGAATTGCTTGAACCCGGGAAGTGGAAATTGCAATGAGCTCAGATTGCACCACTGCATTCCAGCCTAGGCAACAGAGAGAGACTCTGCCGAAAGAAAGAAAGGAAGGAAGAAGAAAGAAGAAATAAGGAGGGAGGGAGGGACGGAGGGAGGGAGGGAAGGAAGGAGGGAGGGAGGGAGGGAGGCAGGCTGATGCCACCAAGGGGCCAAACTGGTGAGCCTAGAGCCAAGAATCCTTCCTTGGAAAAGGCCACTACTTTCCTTATCACGCAAGCCATTTGTGTGAGGTTTCATACTTGTAGCTGAAATGGTCTTAGCCGACACAGTGGGCGAGATGCAGGGAATGCCTAGCGGGGTTTTGCTGAGGTGGGGTGTCTAAGCAGCATAGGGATACAGGTAGGCATACTTTCTGAGTAGGAAACTAAGGCGTTTGGTTGTTTACTCTTGGGAACCCAGTCTATTTTAGTGCCTCGGACTCTTCTCAAAGGTGCCCCAAGAACCCTCGAGAGTCCCGAGTTAGTGTCACATCCTTCTCTCTGGCCCAGACACCCAGGGCAGGGGGCCTAAGGAGAGTGGGTCTGAGGGAAAGGCCTATGAGGAGCTGGGTCGTGTGCAGCTTGGGGCTTCTGTAGCACATCCTGGGAAGACCCCAGAGAGATGCAGGGCTGCCGGGGGAGCTCAAGGGTGGGGGCCTTTCGGGTGAGGGCAGGGAACCTGAACAGGGATTAAAAATCTCACCCCCGTGAGACCCTCATGGGGCATTCCTTTCCAGCAGGACGCAGCGTCCTGGCCAGGGCCTGGTGGGTCCTCAGGGCCCTGAGCTTCCCTCAGTTTCCATGAGCCTCAGCACCTTGGAGGAGGGAAGAGTGAATCAGGGGAACGGAAATCAAGCCCCGTGGCTTGCACAGCCAGTGACCATATGCATCATTTAATTTGGGGTTGCAAAAATAACTCAGCCTCTCCCCTGAGGTGCTGGAATTCCCCAGTCTTCGAGTGGGGTTAACTCTAGTAAGAGTGAAATTCAGCCAGGTTGGCGGAGGACAGTTTCCAAGTCTCCTCGGGCCGCCTCTCGGAGTCTGGTGACTGTGTCCAGCCTGCCTCCGTTCTCATTGTCAATGGCCATTGTTGGAATTGCTCCTTCCTGTGACTTCACCTGGGGAGTGGCCTCACCCTTGAACTCAGGGCCCCAGACGAGGAAATGAAGCCTCTAACACAGCACAGCCACCACTTTCTGCTCACTCACACTCCAAGTTCACGGTCCTCCAGGCCTGGCTGCTGCTCTGCACCTCCAGCAGAGACTTATAAAGATTTCATGGCCAAGGACTGTAATGAGCCCCAGGTTATTAAGATCCCATTTCTCTTTGAAAATATCTCATGAAGTATTCTCTTAAATAATTAAAACTAAATTCCACCTATCCAAATACATGAAAAAGGGTGTTTGGCTCTGTCGTGTCCTTGAGTGACTCTTCGGGGCCACCAGATGGATTTCCAAGTGCTGGGCTTTCCAAATGCATTTTCTTCCTCTCTTAGGCCAGTGTTGTTGACAGTGACACGGGCCAGTTTACGACCTTCCCGGTATATCCCCATCCTGCTGATACACAGGTCAAAAAACAATCACACAGACATCAGACGCTGACACCAATAGGCCCATCCCAAAATAAGGATTTATATATATTCCAAGAATGCAACTTCATCTATACTTAGGATGGGGAACTTGGCCCCGCTGGATGACAGTGAGCTCATCACCTCCAAAAGCCGGAGTTTGGAGCAGGACTCAGCCAGCATGTCTGGGGAGTGTCCTGCCAAGGTCCTCCAAGTGGGTCCCTTTGTGGCCACTGCTGTCTTGTGGTGAGAGTGGAAATGTCCTGTGACGTGAGGTTGTTGTGATGGACAACAGAGAGAAGGGAAGAAAGTCCGGGCTGGCGGAATCAATTCAGTGTTCTCTTTCCTGCACATTCTGAGGCATAGATAGATACTACGTCTTCCATTCACCCTGGTGGGGTTGGTTCCAAACATCTCTTAACGAGAGTCTTATTCGAGTGCTGGGTTGCAGTGGCTCACACCCGTAATCCCAGCACTTTTGGAGGCTGAAGCAAGTGAATCACTTGAGTCCAGGAGTTCAAGACCAGCCTGGGTAACATGGCAAAACCCCGTCTCTACAAATAATATGAAAATTAGCCAGGTGTGGTGGCGTGTGCCTAGTTTCAGCTACTCGAGAGGCTGAGGCAGGAGGATCTCTTGAGAACAGGACGTCAAGGTTGCAGTGATCACGCCACTGCACTCCAGCCTGGGTGCCACAGCAAGACCTTGTCTCAAAAAAGAAAAAACAAAAAGAGTCTCATTTACATCTGAATGTCGCTCATTCTACAGTTATTGGTGTCCTACTTGATGCCAGGCAGGGCAGTGGGTGGGCACAGCGTAGGGATCTTTGCACATCTCAGTGACAAACATGCACTGATACGATCCAAATTGCACCGTTAATGAGCAACTGCATTCAACACTTATGAGGAAGAGCAGGAGGAGGACTGCAAAAGGCAGCCTTGTAAGGTTACACAGGTGGTGCACTGCACAAGGGGCAGCCTTGTAAGGTTACACAGGTGGTGCACTGCACAAGGGGCAGCCTTGTAAGGTTACACAGGTGGGACACTGCACAGGGCAGACATCTTAGCCTGTGTACAGTAAAGACCTGTGTTCTAACTAATCAGTATGTCACGGCTGCCTTCTGTCACATGGAGCAAAGCATCCTGAGAACGGGAGTGCCCAATTTAATTCCCTCCTCAGGGCCATGGGGGCCGGTAAGGCCCAAGCTGCATTTGTTGAATGGGAGGTTCCAGGTGACCTCAGACAAAGTAATTCCCCTGGCGTGCGGGGCCAGAGTCCTCACGCAGCAGGTGGACTGTTCCTAGCAAGTGAGGGGGTGAGGCAGTCATCAGGCATCTGGGAAAGACTAGGGGGAAGGGAAGGGGTGCCCTGCAGTGGAGCAGATGGGGGCCCAGGGAGGACCCAGGGCAGGGCGGAGGCAGGGAGGGTCCCCGTGGACTGAGTCCAGTGCAAGAGTCCCTCTGGTGCTGAGGCCATGGCACTCAACCCTGGTCCAATCAGGGAGGAAATGACTCTGCCAAGAGCCCGAGGTTTTTGGGGAAAGAATCAGGGCCTCCCAGGCTGCCTTGGCGCCCGCACAGGCCAAGAGCCCACAGCCGCATTGCAGCCCTGGCCCAAAACAGCTCCGGGCCCACCAGATGCTCCGTCACACCCCAGGAGAACCGTGGCCCGGCAGCCAGTCCTGAGAAACACGCTTAGGAAAGCAGTATTACGAGGACAGAAGTTTTGTCCGTGGGTTTCAATAAAGTTATTTTCATTTTAAATTGGGGGAGAAAACCATGCATGGTCACTGTGTTGGCCCTGGATGAAGAGGGATTGCTCCCCCTGCCCTGGGTGTGTGCTCATCCCCGCCTCCCACCCGCTGGCCCCTTAGGGGCACCCCAGCTCCCTCCCACCCCAGTTCCCACCTCTATACAAGGAGGGCCTAGGCCTGCCCAGGCGGCCCTTCCCAGGATTCAGACTCTCGCAGGGAAGGGGAAGGGGGTGTGGAAGGACACGGGAGCCCTGTGCGAGGGCCCTAAGGGAAGCGCAGCGGTGCCTTATGATGATGGCTGTTATTGGCTTCCCTGGACAGGCTGCCCCCACCCCATGCTCACTCCTGCCTGTGGGGCACACACCCCATGGTGATCTTGCTGAATCCTCACTGCAGCCCCACAGGGCAGGGCCCATCATCTCTGTTTTAGAGATGGGAGCCCTGAGGCCCAGAGAGGAGAAGTCACTTGCCCAGGGCCACACAGCTCTGGGCCAGTGCTGGCATCTGAGCCACCCTCGGGGGCCTCCAGCAACCACAGGCAAAACTGTGCCCTCCGGATCACCTGGGGTCAGGAGTTCAAGACCAGCCTGGACAACATGGCGGAATGCCATCTCTACTAAAAATTACAAAAATTAGCCAGGCATGGTGGCTGGCGCCTGTAATCCCAGCTACTCGGGAGGCTGAGGCAGGAGAATCGCTTGAGCCCGGGAGGCAGAGGTTGCAGTGAGCCAAGATCGTGCCACTGCACTCCAGCCTGGGCAACAGAGTGAGACTCCATCTCAAACAAACAAACAAACAAACAAAACTGCGCCCTCCGCCTCCCGCCTCCTGCAGCACCAGGGCTCAGTTCCAGGACATGAGCTCGCCCTAGCAAGCACTCACACAGCACAGTGCAAACTTTCTCGGCTTCCTGTTACAACCCTATAACTTGCTCCAGGGGCCTCAGGCCCCACCCCCTGACCATCCCCAGCCCGGATTTCTCTTCCCCCCCCCCCCCCCCGTCCAGAGGGGGCTCTGTCCCCATCGTGCAGGCTTTGCCGGCAGGTGCTGCATTCTGCACAGGCCACGCAGGAGGCTCTCTGCAGGCCTCGCCACACTGTTCCGAGTGCTGGAAAGGTTGTGTCTGCAGGCCCCGCCATGCCGCTCCGGGTGCTGGAAGGGTTGTGCTGCCTTTACTTCCTGGGCCTCTTGTGCCTGCAGACCTCCTGTCACATCGGTCACTGAGGCCCGATCCCTGTTGCCTCCTTTTCCAGATGCCATGGGGTTTGAAGAACTCGCGGGGCTGGCCCTGAGCCCAGGTCTGACTGCTCTCCGCCTCCCTATCCTGCACCCCAATTTCTGCGCAGCAATGACAGACAGTGCCAGACAGGGCCAGGTACTGTGTCAGGCCCACACCAGCCCAGGGGTGGAACTGACCCCCAAGCTCCCTGGTTTCTCTGCAGCCAGCAAGGACCCTTTGCAGTGGAAAGTGCTGGAGTGTTGTCACCCCCAAGGCAACCCTCAACCCTGGGTCAAGAGTCCCTGGATAAACACCCAGTGCCGGCTGTCCTCAGGCGCATGACACTTGATTTCATAGGGTTCCCAGGGGGGACTGAGCCCTGGGTTCCCACAGAGGTGACCAGCTCCATCCCCCAACCTGCAGTGGCCCCAGCCAGCCTCCCCACAGGAGACCCCCCGGGAACATCTCCCAGAAAAACCGCCTGTGCCCAGCTTCTGGCCCTGACTCTGCTCTTCAGGGCGCAGGATGGGCCCCGCGGCTTCTGTGAGCTTCCCACCTGGACCAGGGTGTAGGAAGAGACTGCACACCACCTCGGGAATCTTTAGAACCCACCTCTGTCATAGCCTGTGAACCCAGGGGACTGGGCCCCAGCACCCCGCACCGGGCTCGGCACACAGGAAGGACTCAGCACGCACAGAGGAAGGGACACCAGTGAGGTGAGAAATGTCGCCGCGCTGAGCTGCGCTCATAACCAGTGGATTCCTGGTGTATTATTATTTGTTGATTGTTGATGTAATTTTTCTTGATTTGCTGATTATTATTTGTTGATTCTGGATTTGCACAGCCACAAATATTCAGATATCTCAAACCCCGCTCCCTGCTGCTTCTTGCTAATTCAAGCAAAACCAGAATGGTGAGCCTGTGTGCACACAGTGCCTCCCTGGCACCATGTGAGCCAATAATGGATGGAAGAGGCCCTGCCCCCACCTGCTCTGGGCAAACAAACAGAACAATTAGCCAGAAAGAGTTCGCCAGGTGGGAGGGTCAGCTGCGGCAGCTATGTCCGTTCTGACTAGCTCCCAGAACATTCCAAAGCCAAGGCACCATGATTAGGGGGCACCCTCCACGCAGGCACCACCGAGGCCGCAGACACCGAGGCCGCAGGGACAGGCACTGATGGCAGCCACAGGCCACTGCCCTTGCCCCCTCTCCAGGGACTCAGCCCCCGGGATTAGCCCCCAAGATGCTACCTGGACTGTCTCAATAAACAGTGAAAAGGTAACGCAAAACGGGAACACCAAGAGCTGTCCCCGTACAGGCTCGCTGCTCAAAGCTGGCCAGGCTGCTGTCACGCAGGGAGGTGTGGGATGCCTGGCAGTGGCCTGCTGCTCCCCTAGGATGGCAGTGGTGGCTGTGTGGGAACACGTATAGCTTGTGTGCAGAGCCCTGCTTCTCAGCACCCCGATTCCTGCAGGTAGGACTTGCCTCGATTGTCGCCCCCAAGCATGGCCTGGTCCACACCGCACAGCTGGACCCAAGCATCCGGCTCTGGGGAGAAGCAGCTGAAGGGGCTGGGAACGCAGCACCGGTCTCTGCTGCAGGAGAGGGCAGGTGCTGCACGAAGTTTCAGGGACCCTCCTCCAGGCCTTGCAGGGGCGTGTGACAGCCGCAGTCCCGGCTGTGCTGGGGAGGAGAGGCTTCCAGGGCCAGAGAGGCTGGGAGAGGTGTTTACAGGAGCCGAAAGTGCTAAAAATAGCGGGGGCCTTGCCCCTGAAGCCACTCCACCTGACCACCCGGCAGGTGCTGGGACAGGAATAGGCAACCAGACCCCAGAGGAACAGGCATAGGGCAACCCCCTCTCAAGGGTGGGGGTTTGCCTATTGGGAGCAGAGGATAAGCTGAGCAGAGGGCCCGGGCCCCTGGAGCTCTGGAGCTGAGCTGCAGGAGGAGTGAGGACGGGAGCCCCAGTTCTGCTGGCAGCTGGGAAGCAGGCCCCAAACAACCAAGGGTCAAGCCACATGGACTCAAGGGCCCACTGAGGTCCCAGAGCCCCAGTGGACTTCAGAGCCAGAACAAGTGGTCCCCGGGCCACACACAGGCTGCGTGTCAGGTTCCCTCCCGCACCTCTCAGGCGTAGCCTCCTCTCTTACACCGTGGGTGCCATGCAGCCCTCCCAGGGTGACGGGAAGGTGTGTGCTGCAGACAGCGGGTGGCTGGACCTGGAGCCTGGCTCAGGGGGTCAACAGAGGACTAGCCCCTGTGGCCAATGTTTCCGGGGCAGGGACAGCGGTGTGAAGGGAGTTGAAAGGTAGATAAGGCCAGGCACTGTGGCTTGAACCTGTAATCCCACCACTTTGGGAGGCCGAGGCGGGCGGATCACAAGGTCAGGAGTTCAAGACCAGCCTGGCCAACATGGTGAAACCTCGTCTCTACTAAAAATACAAAAATTGGCTTGGTGTGGTGGCGCACACCTGTAGTCCCAGCTACTCAGGAGGCTGAGGCAGGAGAATCTCTTGAACTCAGGAGGTGGAGGTTGCAGTGAGCCGAGATTGTGCCACTGCACTCCAGCCTGGGCAACCGATTGAGACCTTGTCTCAAAAACAGAAAAAAAAAAAAAAAAAAAGAAAGTTGGACGAGAGTTGGGCCACGTGTTTGGGTGAGGCTAGTCATGAGTGTTCTGTCCCAGGTCACAGAGGGGACAGAGTCTGGGACCCCTTTCCAGGCCCCCCAGGCGCAGCCGGTGTCCCTGGACAGCTGATAAGAATAGGCCTCTGCATGCTGGTTTTTCGGTCCAAAACATCTTGGAAGTGACATGCTCTGCAAGCTAAAACGGCTCAGTCACCAAAATACAGCAGCCAAGGCGCCAGACAGCCAGTGTAGCGGGCCGGGCCACACTCTTGGACATAGAGCTCATGTTTTCAAAATATCACATCTTATGACCATTCCTAGCATGGCCAGAAGAGCAAGAGTGGGGGTGGGGATTGGCCTTCCATTGTCTTTGCAAGTGCGAGCAGTGGCCCCAGGTCTGCAGTCAGAGTCCCGCAACACCAGGCACCTGGGAACCAGGCACAGGCAGACGGTCTGGGGCTAGGGCTGCGCCATGCACACCACCAGAAGGTGCAGATTTGGGAGCAGGAGAACCCCACATGCCCCCTCAAGAAGCTGACCCACAGGCTAATTTGCTAGCCCCAAGAAGCCATTCTCTCTCCAGGGCATCAGGCATCCACTGAGCACAAACCGCGGCATCACACGCATCAGCATTCATGCGCGAGGGCCGCTGCAGGTGAGAAACTCCTTGCGCTGGCAAAGCTGCCCATGGGCGGAAGCACAGGCCCCACCCTTCAGCCAGCAGGCGTGGGACTCCCTGCGCACCAGCCCCTGGCTAGGCATGGAGGAGGCAGACAGGATGGAGGAGAGGGGAGGGGAGGGGAGGGGAGGGGAGGGGAGGGGAGGGCGGGCAGGGGAGGGGAGGGGAGGGAGGGCAGGGGAGGGGAGGGAGGGGAGGGAGGGGAGAGGAGGGGAGGGGAGGGAGGGGAGGGGAGGGAAGGGGGGAGGGGAGGGGAGGGGAGGGGGGAGGGGAGGGGAGGGGAGGGAGGGGAGGGGAGGGGAGGGAGGGGAGGGGAGGGGAGGGGAGGGCGCGTCCACGCGCCCAGGGACGCACATATACACACGTGTACATATACACATACACACATATATACACACATACACACACACATATACATATACACACATATATACATACAAATAGACACACACACACGCACACACGTCCTGGATGCCTCCACAGTCACTCCTGCTAGTTCGTGCACCCGAGGAAACTCCACATACACACCGAGCAGGCAGCTTCCTGGGGCCTGTGTTCGCGGTGTAGGCTTCATATCACCCGGCCGTAGAGACAACCCCGAGAGTCAGCCCAGGAAATGGTGGGGAGGATGAGTATCTCCTGCTGACATCAGGCTCAGAGGCGGAACCCCGACCTGCCCCACCCGTGCCTGGCCCTCCAGGGCAGACCTCCTCCCCCAGCCCAGAAGCAGGCTCCCTGGACCATGAGCCTCTGCTCGGCTCTTCCTGCAGGGACTCAGAGTGACCCAGGTGGCCCTGGCCATGCGGAGACGGGCACTGGGACCACCCCTGCTCCTTCCCTCCAAGCCCTGGCGCAGCCTGCTTCCCCTGCTTCCCAGACACCGTCGCCTCCACCCTGCCTGGTCTGACCATCTTGACCTTTTAATGGGAGGGTCTGTTTCACCCACATGGGATTTCGGCTGGAGTTAAGGTAGACTAGGGTCCGCCATGTTACTATTGATTTTGTCTCATCTCTTGGTTTGTCTATTGCTCATTTCCTGCCTTCTTTTGTGTTAATACAGTATTTTTTAGTATTCCACAATTTCCCTATTGGATTTCCGGCTACATGTGTTTGCATTATTGTTTTTTAGCGATGGCACTGGAGATGAAAATGTGCATTTTAACTAGTCTCAGTCTTCTCAGAATTAGAATTGAATTACTTCAAGTCAAATAGAGCAGTAGAGTATTTCCACCCGCGCCATCGCCAGGGCTGCTGCGGGCATCTACCACATCTACTTACTATACACACAAAATAAAGCATTCTCAGTTTCGCTTTAAATAGTAAAGTCAGGGCTGGGCACAGCGGCTCACGCCTGTAATGCCAGCTCTTTGGGAGGCCGAGGTGGGAGGACTGCTTGAGCCCAGGAATTTGAGACCAGCCTGGGCAACAGGTGAGACCCTGTCTCTACTAAAAATAAAAGAATTGGCCGGGCACAGTGGCTCACGCCTGTAATCCCAGCACTTTGCGAGGCCGAGGCGGGCGGATCACGAGGTCAGGAAATCAAGACCATCCTGGCTAACACGGTGAAACCCCATCTCTAAAAAATACAAAAAATTATCCGGGCGTTGTGGTGGGCACCTGTAGTCCCAGCTACTTGGCAGACTGAGGCAGGAGAATCAATCACTTGAACCCGGGAGGTGGAGGTTGCGGTGAGCTGAGATTGCACCACTGCACTCCAGCCTGGGCAACAGATTGAGACTCCGTCTCAAAATAATAATAATAATTAATAATAATAATAATTATGACTAGCCTGGCCAACATAGTAAAACCCCATCTCCACTATTTATTTATTTATTTATTTATTTTTAAGACAGAGTCTCTCTCTGTTGACCAGGCTGGAGTGCAGTGGTGCAATCTCAGCTCACTGCAACCTCCAAGTTCAAGTGATTCTCCTGCCTCAGCCTCCCAAGTAGCTGGGATTACAGGTGCGCACCACCACACCTGGCTAATTTTTGTATTATTAGTAGAGACGGGGTTTCACCATGTTGGCCAGGCTGGTCTCAAACTCCTGACCTCAAGTGATGTGCCCACCTCGGCCTCCCACAGTGCTGGGGTTACAGGCGTGAGCTACCATGCCTGGCCTACTTATTTTTTGAGACAGTCTAACTCTGTTGCCCAGGCTGGAGTGCAGTGGTATAATCTCAGCTCACTGCAACCTCCGCCTCCTGGGTTCAAGCGATTCTCCTGCCTCAGCCTTCCGAGTAGCTGGGATTACAGGCGCCCACCACCATGCTCAGCTAATTTTTTTGTATTTTTAGTAGTTTCACCATGTTAGCCAGGCTGGCCTTGAACTCCTGACCTCAAGTAATCCACCTGCCTTGGCCTCCCAAAGTGATGGGATTACAGGCATGAGCCACCACGCCCAGCCTCATCTCTATTAAAAATACAAAAATTAGCCAGACATGGTGGTGGGTGCCTGTAGTCCCAGCTACTCAGGAGGCTAAGGCAGGAGAATCACTTGAACCCGGGAGGTAGAGGCTGCAGTGAACTGAGATTGCACCATTGCACTCCAGCCTGGGTGATAGAGCAAGACTACATCTCAAAAAAAATAAAAATAAAAATAAAAAAATAAAAGAATTAGCTGGGTGTGGCTGGGCACGGTGGTTTACGCCTGTAATCCCAGCATTTTGGGAGGCCGAGGCGGGCGGATCACAAGGTCAGGAAATCAAGACCATCCTGGCTAACACGGTGAAACCCTGTCTCTACTAAAATTAAAAAAAAAAAAAAATTAGCCTGGCGTGGTGGCAGGCGCCTGTAGTCCCAGCTACCTGGGAGGAGGCTGAGGCAGGAGAATGGTGTAAACCTGGGAGGCAGAGCTTGCAGTGAGCCAAGATCGCACCACTGCACTCCAGCCTGGGTGACAGAGCGAGACTCCGTGTCAAAAACAAACAAACAAACAAAAAAATAAATAAAGAATTAGCTGGGCGTGATGGCATGCATCTGTAGCCCCAGCTATTGGAGGCTGGGGCAGGATGATCGTTTAAGCCCAGGAATTTGAGGCTGCAGTCAGCTATGATTGCGTCACTGCACTCCAGCCTGGGCAACAGACTGAAACATTATTTCTTAAAGAAAATAATGATAACAAGGCCAGGCGCGGTGGCTCACGCCTGTAATCCCAGCACTTTGGGAGGCCGAGGCGGGTGGATCATGAGGTCAGGAGATCACGAGACCATCCTGGCTAACACGGTGAAACCCTGTCTCTACTAAAAATATAAAAAATTAGCCGGGTGCGGTGGCGGGCGCCTGTAGTCCCAACTACTTGGGAGGCTGAGGCAGGAGAATGGCATGAACCCGGGAGGCGGAAGTTGCAGTGAGCGGAGTTCACGCCACCACACTCTAGCCTGGGCGACAGAGCAGAGCAAGACCCCGTCTCAAAAAAAAAAAAAAAAAAAAAGAAAAGAATGATAACAAATAAATAAATGGTAATTTTTTTTTTTTGAGACGGAGTCTCGCTCTGTCACCCAGGCTGGAGGGCAGTGGTGCGATCATAGCTCACTGCAGCTTCAAACTCCCAGGCTCAAGAAATTCTCCTGCCTTGGCCTCACAAAATGCTGGGTTGCCACCAGCCTCCCATCTGGTTTTTTATTAATATGTCTACCCACATATGTACCCTTCTGCTGCTATCCATTTCTGTCTGTAGAACTGAGATGCCATCTAGGGTCATTTCCACTCACCCCAAATTTGCTTTGCCATTTCTTTTTTTTTTCTTTTTGAGATGGAGTCTCACTCTGTCGCCCAGGCTGGAGTGCAGTGACGCGATCTCCGCTCACTGCCAGCTCATGTATAGTTTTGTGGTCAGCCAGAGATTTAGCAAAGCATATATGCTGATTTTGGGTCTCATCCCTTCTGCGATTCTCTCACATCAGAGTTTCCGCCAGTTTTTCTTCCAGCTCTGTATATTAAAGAAAACAGAGAAAACAATGGGCAAGATATATGACAAGATAAAAATATTTCAGTGGAGACTTAGAGTCTATAAAAGGCCATTCTAGGACAGGAGTGGTGGCTCATGCCTGTAATCCCAGCACTTTGGGAGGCCAAAGTGGGCAGATCACAAGGCCAGGAGTTCGAGACCAGCCTGCCCAATATAGTGAAGCCCCACCTCTACTACAAATACAAAAATTAGCCAGACATGGTGACGGGCACCTGTAATCCCAACTACTTGGGAGGCTGAGGCAGGAGAATCACTTGAAACTGGGAAATGGAGGCTGCAAAGTGAGCTGAGATCAAGTCACTGCACTCCAGCCTGTTCAACAAGAGTGAAACTCTGTCTTGAAAAAAATAAAAATAAATAAATGAAAGGTCATTCTAGTACTGCAATATAAAACATCTGAAATTGAGAACTAATTGCATGGGTTTGATAGCAGCCAGGACATAGAGATGGTAGAATTAGGGAACTCAAAGACAGGTCAGTATAAGATACCCAATCTGAAGCACAGAGAGAAAAATACTGGGGAAAACAAAAAATGAGCATCAGAGACATATGTAGAATGTATAGCTGCAGCCCCTGAAGGTGACGAAAGACAGAAAGGGACATAGCAGTAGTTAAAGCAACAACGACCATGTATTTTTGAAGCCTGATTAAATATATCAACTTGCCGGGCACGGTGGCTCATACCTGTAATCCCAGCACTTTGGGAGGCCAAGGCGGGTGGATCCGCTGAGGTCAGGAGTTCAAGACCAGCCTGGCCAACATGGTGAAAACCTGTCTCTACAAAAAAAAAAGAAGAAAAAAAATTAGCCAGGCATGCTGGTGGGTGCCTGTAATCCCAGGTACACAGGAGGCTGAGGCAGGAGAGTTGCTTGAACCCGGCGGGCGGAGGTTGCAGTGAGCCAAGCTCATGCCATTGCACTCCAGCCTGGGCAACAGAGTGAGATTCCATCTCAAAATAAATAAATAAATATATCAACTCAGCTGGATGCAGCGACTCATGCCTGTAATCCCAGAACTTTGGGAGGTCAAGGCAGGTGGATCTCTTGAGCCCAGGAGTTCAACACCAGCCTGAGAAACATGGTAAAACACTGTTTCTACAAAAAATTTAAAAATTAGCTGAGCATGGTGGCACGTGCCTCTAGTCCCAGCTATTTGGGAGGCTGAGATGGGAGGATCACTTGAGCCCAGGAGATGAGGCTGCAGTGACCCCTGATTGTGCCACTACCCTCCAGTCTGGGTGATGAAGCAAGACCCTATCTCTCTAAAAAATAATAATAAATGAAAGGCACCAACTCACAGAGTTGAGCAGCTCAATGAACCCCCCAGGAGCATAATGAAGCAGAACAAATACAAAACCACATCCAGGCAATCATCATCAACTAGATGAAAGCCCTAGATAAAGAAAAAAAAAAATTAAAACAGCCAGAGAAAAAAAGAATGTTGGCCGGGCATGGTGGCTCACGCCTGTGATCCCAGCACTTTGGGAGGTCAGGAGTTTGAGACCAGCCTGACCAACATGGTGAAACCCCGTCTCTACTAAAAATACAAAAATTAGCTGGGTATGGTGGCGTGTGCCTGTAATCCCAGCTACTCAGGAGACTGAGGCAGGAGAATTGCTTGAACTCAGGAGGTGGAGTTTGCAGTGAGCCAAGATTGCACCACCGCACTCCAGCCTGGGCAACAGAGCAAGACTCTGTCTCAGAAAAAAAAAAAAAAAAAAGTAATGTTATTTTCAGAGAAGTAAAATGGTTGTGTGTTGACTTTTGCTTAAAACTATGGAAGCTAGAAGACAGTGGAATTACATCCTTAATGTGCTAGAAGACAAAAATAAAACCCTAATATTTTACAAACAGAAAAATCATCCATCAAATATAAATGCAAAATAATGATGACTTTAGTTTTTTTTTTGTTTGTTTGTTTTTTGAGATAGAGTCTTGCTCTGTTGCCTATGCTGGAGTGCAATGGTGCGATCTCTGCTCACTGCAACCTCCGCCTCCCGGGTTCAAGCGATTCCTTTGCCTCAGCCTCCTGAGTAGCTGGGATTACAGGCACCTGCCACCATGCCCGGCTTATTTTTGTATTTTTAGTAGAGACGGGGTTTCACCATGTTGGCCAGGCTGGTCTGAAACTCCTGACCTCAGGTGATCCACCTGCCTCAACCTCTCAAAGTGCTGGGATTACAGACGTGAGCCACCACACCCAGCCAGATTTTTTTTTAAAGGAAAGAATTTACCAAAAGCAGACATGCACTGAAAAAAGTACTTAAGAAGTTCTTGGGCCAGGCACAGTGGCTCATACTTGTACTGCCAGCACTTTGGGAGGCCAAGGTGGGAGGGCAATTTGAGGCCAGGAGTTTCAGACTAGCCCTGGCAACGTAGCAAGACCCTGTCTCTACAAAAAAAAGTTGAAGATTTAGCTGGGCTGGCCAGGCGTGGCGGCTCATGCCTGTAATCCCAGTTGCTTGGGAGGCTGAGGTGGGAGAATCACTTGAACCCAGGAGATGGAGGTTGCAGTGAGCAGAGACTGTGCCACTACACTCTTGAGCTCAGGAGTTCAAGACCAGCCTGGACAACATGGCAAAATCCTGTCTCTACCAAAAAAAAAATTAAAAGAAAAAAAACTAGCCAGGTGTGATTTGTGCCTGTAAGTCTCAGCTACTTGGGAGGCAGAGGTGGGAGGACTGCTTGAACCTAGGAGGTTGAGGCTGCAGTGAACCGTGATTACACCACTGCACTCCAACCTGGGCAACAAAGCAAGACCCTGTCTCACACACAAAAAATTTAAAAATTAGCCAGTCCTGGTGGCATGCGCCTGTACTTCCAGCTACTCACAGCAGGGTTAGCAGGGAAACTGAAGTGGGAGGATCACTTGAGCCGGGAGGTCGAGGCTGTAGTGAACCATGATCACACCACTGCACTCCAGCCTGGGCAATACAGTGAGACCCTGTCTCAAATAAAACTTTAGTCTGGGCGCTGGTGGTTCACGCCTATAATCCCAGCACTTTGGGAGACCGAGGCGGGCGGATCACGATGTCAAGAGATAAGAGACCATTCTGGCCAACATGGTGAAGCCCCATCTCTACTAAAAATACAAAAATTAGCCAGGTGTGGTGGCGGGCGCCTGTAGTCCCAAGCTACTCGGGAGGCTGAGGCAGGAGAATGGCGTGAACCTGGGAGGCAGAGGTTGCAGTGAGCTGAGATCATGCCACTGCACTCCAGCCTGGCGACAGAGAGACTCCATCTCAAAAGAAAAAAAAAATTAAAAAAACTATCATTATTAATTTTTGTATTCTTATCTTTGCTGTTTTGATCAATGTCCTTTTTATAATGGCATGTTAGGCCAGCAGGAGGCCCTTTATAAAGTTTGGCTCCCAAGTCCTTCGGACGTGACCCCATTATTCTGGGTGCTTCTTTGGTCTCTGGCACCAGATTCCCAGGCTCCCCTTGTATACTTCCTTCCTCCCATAGCGAAATCCAGTCACTTCTCCAAAGAACCTGGTTCCTTTCCGTGGGAAATGGCATTCAGAGACCACGATCCGGCTTTGGGGTGGGGAGGTGGAAAGGTGCAGGTGACAGTGCCCCTGCCAGCCTCTGCCTTCATGTGGCACATCCAGGGCCTACCTTCCCACTGTTGAAAGCCTTGGACCCCCACTGAGTGGTAAAACTTGGCTCGTGGATGAATCGCGACCCCTAGCAGGGTGGGCTTGGCATCTCTGGAAGTCAGATCACTCACTGACAAGGCCTTCCTGGACTCTACACAGGAGGGAGTCTCTGGGCTAGGGTGGGGTGAGGCCTGGGGTTACCCCCTGGCCCATCCCAGCACCCCAGGCTTGAATGGTGGCACAGTTCAGCCAACTAATCCAATCACAGGAAACCTGCCGCTACCTTCCCTGCGTGGATGTTTCCATTTCTCTGTCTCCCGACTGGAATTCGGGGTCCTTCAGGGCCAGAACTTTGTCTGTCTTGCTCATCACCTGCCCAAAGCTACATTGCAGGGGCTCAAGAAATGCTTTTGCTGACAAATGCCTCAAAGGCACGGTTTCCTTTTACCAAGAAAGGGCTCAACAACTGGAAGGACTCACACTGCAGAGCAGGGGTTAGAACCTGCCTCAGGCTGGCTGCCCCCAAGGCATCCCCACCCCACCTTGCTGGGTCCCAGGAAGGCCTAAAGGCAGTGCAGAGCATGCAGCTCCGTGCACTTTGCTGGGACAGGCCTGCAGGGACACGGGCCCTACTGGCTACTCTCAGAAAGGCTGGGAACCTCCCCCAGCCCCATCTGCCCCGCACCCCATCCCAGTTCAACTGATGTGGGAGGCAGCTGTGGATCTACCTGCATTTAGTTGGGGACGCAGCTGAGTGGACACCTCCTCACCAGGGCATCCAAAGGGATAGGGCACGTACCTGGCTCTTGCCGGCCCCACTCAAATGGAGAAACAGAACACCAGGGGCAGGAGGGGCTTGCCTCATGGCACAGTGATTCAGGGACAGAATCCAAGCCCCTGATTCCTAGCCAGGCAAGATTCAGCTTCACAGAGCTGGAAGGTGATGCAGCCCAATGTAGGCTGGGGCGGGAAGGCCAGGAGAATGTGGCCAGAGGAATGAGGGGTGGGGAGCGAGGAACACATTTCAATTCTGAATCTCCTTCATGAATAAGGCAATCAACCAAGAGGACCGAGGCTTAGCAGCCTGGAGAGCCGTGGAGAGGACAGCTGCCAAGAAAGGCCTGGCAGCCACGTCCACGCCTCACTAAATGTGTTCAGTCCACTCCGTGCAGGGGTCCTGAGGCCTGGCTCAGGATAGCAGAGGTGAGGCTCCAAGGAGCTGCGAGGTTCTCTGCAGGAAGGTGTTGCACCGGGGGCCCTGCGCCTTCAGCCCCAGAGAGCCAGAGGAGGTGGCATCCCGGCTTCCGAGGTAGGAGCTCACACTCACCCGTGTGCTCACCAGGCAGGCTCTAGCATCCTCCACGAAGGCATCTGTGGCCTGCCACTAAGGGCTGTGCCTGCACACACCCAAGGACTCTGAAGCCCGGGTGCCCAGCCCTTTCTGCAGCCTGAAATTTGCCACAAATTCCCCGAGTCCCACTCCTCTCCAACCATCTCAGTTATCTGTTGCCGTGGCAACTTGCTCCAGAACTTGGTGGCTGAAAACGCAGGCCATTTTACTTGCTCACATCTTGTGGGTGAGCAGTTGGAACGGGGCTTGGCTGGGCAGTTCTTGTGCTAGTCTTGCCGGGGTCACTCGTGTGGTCTCCTGGGTGCTCCACCAGGGCCTTCTGGCTTCAGATGGCTTCACACACAGGTTTGGTGGTTTGTGGTGGCTGTCGGCCTGACCACCTGTCTCCAGCAGGCTGTCCCAAGCTTCTTTACAGGGTAACAGAGTTTTCAGAAATAAGAGCAGGCAGGCCCTAAAGCTCATGTCAAACCTGTGAAGTTTCCATTGATCAAAACAAGTCCGTGACCCAGCCCAGAGTTGGTGGGTAAAGGGATGACACTAGGCAAGGACACTGGGAGGCATGACTCCTGGGGACCAGGACTGTAACAGCCTTTCTGAGAAAGGTGATCAGGGTGAAGCGGTCATTACAGCCGCCCCTGCAATCAGGGCCGGGCAACGGCAGAACCCTGCTGTGGAGGCTGTGCAGTGGCACACAGAACTGCTGCAGGCCCTGGCCCCGGGTGCTGATGGCCGGTACTCCGTGGGCACCCACGAGGTCTTTGATTCAGTGCTGCAGGCCCTGGCCTTGCGGTGCTGATGGCCGGTACTCCGTGGGCACCCATGAGGTCTTTGACTCAGTGGCCCAGGGCTGCAGAGGAACCCGGACTCACACTCCAGGAAGGAAGAGGCCGGTGGGGTCGATCTCAATGGCTAGGCAGCATGTCAACAGGGCCTGAAAAAGCTCAAGTGCCAACGGGTCCACTTTGGACAGCCTGGGGCTGTGGGTGGAAAGGTGGAGGAGACGGAGGGGTAATGACCAGGGGGCATAGCTGCAGAGGGCTGGCTGCCAGTTTGGGTCAGCCCTGGGAACCACGCAGGATTTGGGAAAGGTGCTCTGCTAGAAGCAGGAAAGCTGAAGCACACCTACTGTACCCCTGTGATGAGAGGAAATCCAGGCTTGTAAGGGATGTTCCCCGGTGGGACACCCCACAGCCAGTCCCATCAAGAGGACATCCCTGCAGTGGTCCTCAGGGTCTGTGATCCAAGACCCAAGAGGCTGCACTCACTGTAGCTGGCCGTGGGTAAGTTCAGGACAGGCTCAGCTATGGGCTGCAGCCCAGCTGAAGGGGTCCACCTCCCCTCCACTTACCAGTGGCCCTGGAGGCCAAGCTCAGTGGAGGAGTTCTGTCTCAAAGCCAGCCCACCTGGGTCCCCAGCCCATGCCTCTGTGTAGCAGCTGAGTGACCCTGGGCAAGTCACTTTGACTCTGGCCTCGGTTCCCTCCTCTGAGAAGTGGAAGCCTGACAGCACAGAGTAGTCCCAGCCTCAGGATGGCAATGGCCTGGGCCTAGAATCGTGGGTGCAGGAAGAAAACAGTGTGTTAGTGTGACCGATGTTGAACAAACTGGTTATGAACAGTGCCTGTATGTAAGTTTACAAATGAATACACAAAGGCAGGGCGTCGTGGCTCACACCTGTAATCCCAGCATTTTAGGAGGCCGAGGCGGGCAGATCACGAGGTCAAGAGATCGAGACCATCCTGGCCAACATGGTGAAACTCTCTCTACTAAAAATACAAAAATTAGCCAGGCGTGGTGGCGCGTGCCTGTGGTCCCAGCTACTCGGGAGGCTGAGGCAGGAGAATCACTTGAACTCGGGAGGCGGGGGTTGCAGTGAGCCGAGATTGCGCCATTGCACTCCAGCCTGGCAACAGAGTGAGACTCTGTCTCAAAAAAAAAAAAAAAAAAAAAAAAAAAAATTGCTATCTCTGGAGGCAGAAATAATGAAAAAGAAAAAAGAAATGCCCATTATCTTTGCTTTGCATGTGAGGAGACAGGCCTAGAGAAGTTAAGGGCGTGAACGAGATCAAAAAATATTTCACTGTGGAGTGAGGACTTGAGTCAGCATCCAGAGAGTGACAGAGGCTGTAAGGTGGGCTACAGTTTTGGGTGCTTCTGGCCCAGCTCTGGCACTTGCTAGTTGCATGATGTAGGCGAGACACGTTTCTCTAAGTCTTGGTTCCCTCTTCTATAGAACAGAGATAATGACAGTCCCTACTTGTGAGGTTATCATAAAGATTAAATTATGAAATGCATGCTTGGTCCTTAGGGGCAAAGCAGTCACCAATAAATCAAGCAATTATTACTAAAAAACACAAATAATTTAATATATAGCAAGACACACTTAAAATTATTTATATATTTATTTAGTTTTTTTGAGACAGGGTCCTACTCTGTCGCCCAGGCTGGAGTGCAGGGGCGCGCCTGTAATCCCAGCTACTTCAGAGTAGTAGCTACTTGGCACGCCATTCTCCTGCCTCAGCCTCCCGAGTAGCGGGGACCACAGGCGCCCGCCACCGCGCCCGGCTACTTTTTTGTATTTTTAGTAGAGACGGGGTTTCACCGTGTTGACCAGGCTGGTCTCAAACTCCTGGCCTCAAGTGATCCACCCACCTCGGCGTCCCAAATGCTTGGATTTCAGGGGAGAGCCACCGTGCCCAGGGCCTATATGTTTATTTTTTGAGACAGGGTCTCACTCTGTTGCCCAGGCTGGAGAGCAGTGCTATGATCATAGCTCACTGCAGCCTCCACCTCCCGGACTCAAGCAGTCCTGAGACTCCAGAGTAGCTGAGCCTCCTATCGCGCCCCGCCAGTATCAGACCCACTTGTTGCTACATTTATTCAATGAAGCGCCATGAGCCATACTCCAAATAACTGTTATGCAAAGTCTCGGCAGGACGGCCAGGAGGCCCCTCCTTGGGGCTGAGTGCTGGCGAACAGTGGTTAGGGGACACCAGCTGCTCTTGGACAACAGAAATGCCCAGTCTGCCCAGACCTGAGGGAAAGGAATTTCAAAGGCAAACTGAAGTTGTTAGCACACGTCAGAAAGCTCAGCCTGCATCCTGTCATCTGTTCCTTGGCCAAATCTCTCCCAAACTGGCCAACAGGGACAGCCTGGGGAGGAAGTCCTGGGGGCCGGAAGTGCTGTGGGCCCTCAAAGCATTACCTGCCTCAATCTGCGGTGGAATCCGGCTCAAGTCTTTTCTGCAGCCACAAAAACTCACTAGGTACCTTCCATAGGCAGGGCACCAGGGTGATGCACAAATCACCAGAGAACCACACAAAATTCTTTTTTTTTTTTTTGAGACAGAGTTTCGCTCTGTCACCCAGGCTGGAGTGCAATGGCGTGATCTTGGCTCACCACAACCTCCGCCTCCCGGGTTCACGCCATTCTCCTGCCTCAGCCTTCTGAGTAGCTGGGACTACAGGTGCCTGCCACCATGCCTGGCTAATTTTTTGTATTTGTAGTAGAGACGGGGCTTCACTGTGTTAGCCAGGATGGTCTCAATCTCCTAACCTCGTGATCCACTCGCCTCAGTCTCCCAAAGTGCTGGGATTACAGGCGTGAGCCACCGCATCCGGCCTGAACCACACAGAATTCTAATACCCTCCATTGACAACAAGGAAACAGCTGACTTGACTGCAAGGGGCCAGTTCCTCCTGTGCTGCCACTCACCCTTGCCCGGGCGAGCTGCTGTCCTTATTCAACTGTCCCTTCCTCCCGACGCCTTCCCTATGACTGTGCAGGTGGGACCATCCCTTCCTGCTTCTAGTGTAGTTGTGAGAAGCACTACCTGCCCCATCTTGGCAGGAAGGTGTCTTCAGCTTGTCCAGGCCAGAACTCGGCCAATTTCCTCACATATATCAGCCAGCCAACTCCCCATTAAGGAGCGTGGACGGTAAGAAGGGCACCAAGGAATGGAGGGAGGTGGAGGACCTAGAATCCGGAATTCAACCTCATTTAAAATCTACAGCCAGGTGCAGTGGCTTACGCCTATAATCCCAACACTTTGGGAGGCTGAGGTGGGCGGATCACTTGAGGTCAGGAGTTCAAGACCAACCTGGGCAGCATGGAGAAACCCCGTCTCTATTAAAAATATAAAATTAGCCGGGTGTGGCGGCACGTGCCTGTAGTCCCAGCTACTTGGGAGGCTGAGGCAGGAGAATCACTTGAACCTGGGAGGTGGAGGTTGCAGTGACCCAAGATGACGCCACTGCACTCCAGCCTGGGCAACAAAGTGAGACTCTATCTCAAAACAAAAACACAAAAAAAATTAACTGGGCGTAGTGGTGCATGCACGCCTGTAGTCCCACCTACTTGGGAGGCTGAGGCATGAGAATCACTTGAACTTGGGAGGTACAGGTTGTAATGTGCCAAGATCCCACCATTGCACTCCAGCCTGGGCGACAGAGCAAGACCCTGTCTCAAAAAAAAAAAAAAAAAAAAAATCTACAATCACCAGGCCTTCAGATTTGAATGTTTCTTCCCCTAGTCCTTTGGCAATAAATACCTAAGTAGCAGATAGCTCAATAAACAAGAAAAGGGCCCAGAAAACCCCAAGCCTCAGCTAATTCCTCTCTGGACACCCAGGAATTGGCAGCTGGGAATCCCACTCCTTGGGAGTCACTCATAAGCCACAGCGGGGCCTTTGATCCCTAAGCATGGGGCCAGGAGGCGTTTATTTTTCCTCCGCAATGCACCCGATTTCTCTATTCCGTTACTACACATCTATGTGCCTATTATTCCCAGCTGTGGGGAACTAGAGGACAACAGTGCTGACCTCAAGGAACTCAATCTAGTGAGCCTGACAGCTTATCAAACACCTGAGATCAAAATGTGCAATTATCACAGCGTTAGGAAGGGCGTGGGGCAACAAGTGGCCTTGTTCACGCAGACAGAAGGAGAAACTGATACAACTGCTCTGGAAGGCCAGTGAGCAGTACATATCAAATGGAAAAATGAACCAGATCTTTTCATCCAGAGATTCTATTTATCCTGCACCTACACTGGCACATAGGTGAAGTGACATGTGATTTCCATTCTGCTGTTACAAAGGATATTTCAGTGCCTGTCAATTGACGATGGTTTCCATAAATCATTTCCGCCATAAATGGAATACCATGAAGCCAATACAAAGGAATGAAGCAGCTTTATTTTTTATTTTATTTTTTGAGGCACAGTCTCACTGTCACTCAGGCTGGAATGCAGTGGCGCGATCTCGGCTCACTGCAACCTCCATATCCTAGGTTCAAGTGATTCTCCTGCCTCAGCCTCTCGAGTGGCTGGGATTACAGGCGTGCACCACCACGCCCAGTGATTTTTTTTGTATTTTTAGTAGAGATGGGGTTTTACCATGTTGGCCAGGCTGGTCTCAAACTCCTGGCCTCAGGTAATCCACCAGCCTTGGCCTCCCAAAGTGTTGGGATTACAGGTGTGAGCCACCACGCCTGGCCCACAGTGACTTTAGACATATGTGCTGATGCAGGAAGGCTAAGAAGACTATCAGTGTGTCAGGTGGGCAAAGCTAGTGTGCAGAGTATGTCATTTGTGTGTGTGCACACATGCATGCCTGCAAACATGTGATCATCCCTTGAGGGATATGCAAGGAACTGGCAGCACTGGCCGCCTATGGAGAGAACTGGGTGATTAGAGGACAGGGATGAGAAACTCAATTTCACGTAGGCCTTTTAAACCAGGAACACTAGTTACCTATTTCTAAAATAAGAATTTAAAATCACTTCATTACAGTTAGCACAAAGAGGTTAGCACAGAATGAGGCTTAAGTTGTAGAGGCCCCAAGAATCAGTCCCCCTGCAGAAGGTGGAGGAAGGGGTTCGTCAGGACCAGAGATGGATGGGACGCATGACTGGGCCCGGGGCAGGCTGAGCTGAAGGGAAGGCACCTGGCTGCACCCCTGAAGTCAGGTTATGGGGCCTTAGGGCGGAATGAAGGGCTGTGCATTTTCTGGGAGACAGATGCAATGCTTTCCGCTTTCCACAGGAGAGGTCCCTGATTCGGTGGAGGGTGGGAGAGAAAAAGCAAGAGGAATGGTGGGGATTAGGGGCAGGTTAGTTAGGAGGCCGCGGCACCCCCTCAGGTGGGAAGAAGGACTTGTGTCGTCCCTGGCAGTGATGGATCAAAGTGCTTCTAGCTTGGCGACCAGATATGCAGCAGTGTCACATACCACAGAAGATGCAGAAACAGGTGCAGGGGGAAAGGGTCTTAGTCTCAGGCTTTGTGTAATTTGGAGGCACGGATGGACATGGGGGGTGGAGTGGTCCAGGGGCAGCTGAGCTCCAGGAACAGGGCTTTAGGTGTGAGCGCTGTGGAGTCCTGGCGCTGACGGAGCACCCAGGCAGTGGGGAAATGGTGGAGGGAGGGTGAGCTGGCAGAGCGGGCAGGCAAGTGGACGCGTCAAGGCCTGTGACTGTGCTCCTGCTTCTGGGACAACAGGAAAGTGTACTTGGGGAGCTCTCTTGGGGGGTGGGTTCCATTCAGCCCAGAACCAAAGGATCGGTCGGGCATGGTGGCTCAAACTTGTAATCCCAACACTTTGGGAAGCCAAGGTGGGTGGATCACATGAGGTCAGGAGCTCGAGACCAAACTGGCCAACCCAGTGAAACTCCATCTCTACTAAAAATACAAAAATTAGCTGGGTGTGGTGGTGCGCACCTGTAATCCCAGCTACTCAGGAGGCTGGGGCAGGAGAATTGCTTGAAACCGGGAGGTGGCGGCTGCAGAGAGAAGATCATGCCACTGCCCTCCAGCATGGGCAACAGAGCAAGACTCAATCTCAAAAAAAAAAAGACCCCAAAACAAAGAATAAGTCAGGGTCATCCATGAGCTAGTCTGGGCCCAAATGATGCCCCAGGCACGGCCTCCGATCTGTTGAGAAGGCAAGCAATTTGCATAGAGCCCCATATACCCGTCAGCTTCAAGAGTCAGCGCCTAGCATGTGCTTGGAGCGTGGTGCTTGGGGGCTGCAGGGAAGGGAGCTTCTGAGAGCCAGCACCTGCCTCCAAGCAGTGCAGCTGCTCCCTGTTGGGCGCGGGCACCACCATGGCCTTTCCAGCAGTGTCAGCACCAAGTGCTCTCAAGATCTCTCCCTCCCATAAGCTGAAAGGCTGGGACAGGCCTGGCAGGGACCTCACCAGGCCTCTCCGAGCCTTCTAATTCTCACTTTGGTGCTGTCCTGGCCTAGATTCCACCCAAAAGCAGAGCCTGAGATGAGGCTTTGTGGGTAAATGGTTTGCTTTTGAAACCAATCCCAGGCAACAGAAGTAGGGGGCCAGAAAAAGTGAGGCAGGGAAGGAGAATCAGTCCCAAACCATTTCTGAGCTGGTCTCTGCAGGGGGCCACTGAGAGGGAGCTGCTGTCTATGGCTGCCTTACCCAGATTACCCAGAGCTGCCCCTGGGGATGGAACTCTCTGCTACTTCCAGGCTGCTGTTCCCGAGCTCCCCTAGGTCGCCTGCCTCAGGGTGCTGCAGTCACACCTGTCTGAAGCCAGGGTTGTGGGGAGGGCCAAGATGATGGGAAGTGAGGCACAGAGGTGCCTCATCTACACTTGTATACAGGTGTTTTTTCCCCCTCAGTCTGAGAAAAGGGGGCTGGAGCCAGGGCCTCCATGCGTCCCTGATTCGGGACTCACAGCCTGCCTGCTATCCCTTCCTATCCTGTGCCCTTGCACGCGCTCAGGTTAGGCCAGTCTTTGAGAGGGGCTCTCCCTCAACCCTCCATAGCTCCCTCTTCCCAGCCTCAGCCATCGCCTGGGGTTCTTTTAAGTCAATAAAGGCCAAGTCCAAATGGCTCCACCTTCAGTGCCCATCCTAGCAGATGTCCAGCAGCATCTTGGCAGGGGGCCACCTTGGCCTCAACCTTCCTCCTCTCTGTCCTTGGCATTCATTTCCTCTTGTTCTAGACCACAAGCCACCTTCACAAATCACAGCAGAGGTCTCAACACTCTTGGCCTCGGCCCCTAGGTGCCACCCTCACCCAAGCAGACTCTCTCCCCTTTCCACAGGCTCAGCTCCAGGACAGGCACTCTCTAAATTAGACGCAAGGCAGCTGCGACCTCCCTCCCAGACCTGCCTGTAGCTGTGGCTCCACTCGCTGTGGTGCTGACTGCTGTCACCTGGAGGATATGTGCAGTGTCCTCCACTAGACTGTCAACGCTGGGAAGGCTGGACCCGGTCACCCTTCTACAACCCTCCTACACTGTGCAGCCACACACGGGCCCCATCTGCCTGGACCTAGAAATTGGGTTTCTATAGAAGTTATCTAGTGAGCAGGCTCAGCGGCACAATGGATAGTGCACTGGACTTCTAGCCTAAATCTACAGTAGTTATCTAATCAAATCCTACATCCCAGCTAATAAAGGGAAGACCATGAGACCACAGCCACCACCAGCTTCTTCACGCTACTCAGGAAACTACCGGCACTGGTGTGAGTGCACTCTTGGCTGAGCAGAGGCCACAGAGGCAGTGATCTTGCCTCTGCATTGCCACCATCCTGCCTCCAGAGATCAGGCCAAAAGCCTGGTCAGGCTGAAAAAAGAAAATCCACCCATGGGGGGAAAAATGCCTCTTAATGAACCCTTGCATTTAAACCCACAACTATCACAAACTTTATGAATTCATGCGCTTCAACTTGATTCCAACTATAAAATTAACACATATAAAAAAGAATGTCAGTTCAGGTAGAGCAAAAGGCTAAAAACAAAAGGCATCCCTGGCGGTGTTTCCACAGGGTCTGATTTGGAGGAAATTCTGCATTCGGAAACTCCAAGCCTCACTCGAGGAAAGAACCCCACTTTGTTACAGGGAAGGGTACTGCTTTGATGGAGCGTGGGGGTGCAGAAAATGCTTTCATTTCATATTTTATTACATCAATGCCTTGAAAATTTTTATTTAACCTCAGCAAATATTGGAAATAGAAAAATGAATTCTGCAGAATTTCACAAATAAATTTTCCAATTTCCACTAACAAATGTTATCATTCAATGGCTAAGCAGTTATAATGCTATGAACATTCACCACAATGAATGTGCTGAAATAGAAAACAGGCAAAGAGACATTAAAATATTACTTACAACAGCATTATTACAACATATTTTCTTTAAAATTCCAACGTGGATTTTATCACTTCAAAAGATATACAGCATTTCCATTATATTTGCAAACTTAACCTTATACATCTTTTAAAATCTTGAAAATTTTTTAAGCTGTCTAAAAAGCACTTAGCAAAGTCGATAAGTCTACATAATGGAATACTATCCACCCCGGTATAAATTTCATTTTAGGAGAAGGTGGCTGTAAACACTCATCATCACACAACATGCATAGCCTCTGCTGACCTTCCCTTTTCTGAATGCGACGCCACTGCAATTGTGCTTTACTACAGGTAAGACAGGTAAGAGAAGCTGCAGAGATTCAGGGGCTGGCAGAAAGAGCATCGCAAAGGACCACTAGGTTTAGGTGACCTACTACCTGGAGTCCATCTGAGGAAAGTTTCACTTGACAATAGAAGCTTGAATCCTGGATCATTCGGTTTAGAAACAGGCTAGACAAGAGAGAAAAAGAGGCCCTCGTTGGAGTTGGCTCCATCTTTCCTTAGCTCACATAAAAGCAGGGATCCAGTTAGCGTAATGCACTGTTTGGCTTATTTTTGGTGTGCAATTATACCAATAGTACGTCTGATATTTAGAATGATAAAAATAGGGTATAGTTGAGATTTAAAGTGACAATGAGCACATTAACAGTGGTCTGTGGTATTTGAGGAAACTTTAGATGAACAGAAAACCACTGCTTCATGAGTCCACCACAGTAAGCTTTTACAACCCAACTACCTTTTAATGTTTTTGTGTGTTGAATAGAGGTTTGTGAGCATCAAAAGGTCTTACAGGTTAAAAACGATAAAAAAAACATTTTGAGGAAGTGGCGTCTCCACAAACACTGTACACCCAGACAACGCGGCATTTGTGTTACACTAGCACCCGACTGTGCGCCAACACTAATGTAATCAGCACAACTGGGGTGTGGTTCCTTCCCAGTTAAAAGAGCTATATTACAGAATGGATCACTGTTGCAGACCAGTCAACACAATATTCAAGTAACAAGGTGTTTAAATGGATAAGTGAAAAAAATTTTACCTAACACTTTACACATCTACATAAAATTAAATAAAACAAACTTTTAATGCATATGCAATACAATTTATATCTTTTAGGATTTCTAAACTAAAAGTTAAACTATTATTTGCATCAATGATACTATATTTTGCACAATAACTTATACTTAGGAGAAAATTTTCCACAAAAATATATATAATTATGACATTCACATTGATAATTTTTAAGAAGACAAAGCTTAAGTGAACATTCCATCTGAAGCAGTTATCACACCCCAAACCCTACCTGCCAATGCACCTAATTCTTGATATGTTAAAAAGTCTTCGTATAAATAAGATCAAACCACTGCGCTTTTAAAGCTAAGTGATTTCTTACATTTACATCATTGCAAAGACAGTGTAATGAAAAGAGTTTAAAACACAGTGCTATCTTACGCGGGAAAGCACAACAAAGGCAGTCAAGGACAGCTCCCATTTTCCCTCTGTCAAATAAAAATGACATGCCCCTTCCTCTCGGGGAGAAAGCCCAGGTCAGCTGCTGTGATCACAAATGATTCTTCAGGGCTGGAGACCATTCAGTGCCAGGAACCAAGTAAAGGGATAGTGTAGGATACAGATCAAGGCCTGGCACTGCTGGTCGGCTTGCCACGCTATGTAAGAATTAGCATCAAGCTTCCAAGCACTGCCAGGAGGGACCAGGCCATTTTCCTTGAGAGATACAGACAGACCTATTGGCAGGGTGAGAAACGCACTGCAGCAATTGCCTACTGCTTCTGTTAGCTAGAAGGAGGTCTTGAGGGAAGCACGGAGAACCTAAAGCTTCAGCTCATACCTTAGTGTCCCCTTTATGCAATGTGCAAACTTAGGCTGACTCCTTCCCATGCTTCTCCTGCCGCCCTCGGTGTACACAGCAGGCTTATGGTGAAAAGAAGCCCCTCCCTCATCACTAGTGTTATTTTGCTAACCCTGTCTCCAGGTAGCAGCGGCAATCCGGGACTCCTCTGATGCTTCCCAGGCTTTTACGTGACCAACACACACCTGGCACGGCAACAAGATGATGAAGGGCAGGCAAGTCCCATTGTACTTCCCTTTTGAATGACTTTTCTCCAGACTATACTAAAAAAAAATTTACAATTCCAAAAAACCTAGGTTTCTAGCTGACCCTCTTTCTAAAGAGAAAATCAGCTGACTTCAACAACAACAACAAAAAAAAACAAGGTGCTTGGGAGTCAAAACATATCAAATTTTAATTGCATATTTTAAATTCTTAAGAATTCTGTTTATGCCTTAAAGCATCTGCATTTTTTTTGGTATTGAAAGCAGAAAAAAAAATCCAAATGATGCAAACAACAACAACAACAAAAGCGACTTCAGCGAATTTAGTGCAGTCTGAATGGCCGTGGGGTGGGAACAGGGTATGTTAGAATGCAGTCTGTTTGCTCCTCAACCCTCAGCAGGCCCATGGTCTGGTAAGATAACAAAAGTGATTATGGAAGTCTCAAAATGTTTATTAGAAATTTTTACTTGTTCCCAGTCCAACCAAAAGGCATTACAGACCACTTTGTAGGTTATTTCTTTTCATCTCCGTCTCACTAGACCAATACATTGATCACTTCTCTGTCCTGTACTCTGATATGAAAAGAGAGTGGATGGTGTTTGTGTAATCACATCAGCACATGAAGGACACAAACTGACATGCAGAGCGCCACATAAAAGGCCAGGCACACCGAGAGAATGCAGAACAACGTGCAGCTTTCATAAACCAGCGCCAGCTATTCTAATATCCTGACATTTAAAATCTGCACTGTCAGAATCTGCAGCAAGCTCTCTCCTGTCTCCTAATCTCAGTGATGTCATCTTTGGCTAGCAAATAACTCGAAAGAAGAAATAAGACACTAAAACAGAAAAAGGATTGATACCATGGTTGCCAAAAGGAGAAGGCACCAATTCCAAATTTACAAGCACCAGGTACAGTGATGTGGGCCGAACCTCTTGGAGGTGGGGGGGTGGGAGGGGTCAGGAAAAGATGGGGTGGCAACCACCCAGGGGTCACAATGCTGAAAAGTTGAAGGCAGAAAGCACTGAGGTCCACATTCCCTTTAAGCTACAGTGTCCAACGACAGTTGCAGTAAATGAGCTTTGTAACACTTGGGAAGGGAGAAGGGGGAGATTTAAGCCAACTCAATTTATAAACCATAACTATACCCCACGTTTAGGGAAATGTGAGTTGCATCAGGATGCTTGGCATGATAAAGGTTATGATGCAGTCTGGCAATATATATTAGTTTCCAAAAAAGCGTATTATCACTTAGGTGGTTGTCTCAGAAAAGAACAAGAGAAACTTTCTAGAAGGCCAACAGGGTCGCGGTTACTCTGAAAATTACTCTATGCACAAAGTAGAAATTGCAGGCCATGCAGGAACAGAGTCAGGCCTTCCGAGGAGACTGCCTGCTCTGAAGCTGCTGACTGGGAAGAGCTGCCATTGGTGGGGCTCGGGGGCTCCGGCGGGGGAGGCGGTTCCCAGAGTCACAAGAGATGTGCAGGCCATGAGATTTCCCCAGCACGTGGGCAGAGTGTGAGATGCAGTGGAGCTCTCTGGGAAGTGGCGCCAACATGGAGGAACGAGCAAAGAATTAAGGCAGATGGAGCACAGGACTGGAAGTATATGCCTTTTTTGGTAATAGCTGCTTGTCCAGAGAGATGTGATGCAGATGGCTAGGTGATGTCTCGTAATACCTGATATCCCGGATAACACAGTAGTCCACACCAAGTGTTCAAAGCCACCAGATTCTCAGGAGGCAGATGCATATCTGACATCCAGAACAGAAGGAGCCTGAGGCCAAGAGAAAGAAAAAAAAAAGATCAAAGAGTAGGTAAACAACACAAGCTGCTATTTCCAGTGTACTGAAAAGAGAAGGTAGCCAGCAAACCTGCAGAGCAAACACCGAGTTCTTTTTTTTTTTTTTTTGGGGGGGGGGGGGGCGGCGCACGGGGTGGGGTGGGGGAGGCAGGTCTCACTCTGTCACCCAGGCTGGAGTGCAGTGGCGCTATCTCGGCTCACCGCAACCTCCGCCTCCTGGGTCAAGCGATTCTTCTGCCTCAGCCTCTCAAGTAGCTGCAACTACAGGCACCTGCCTCCATGCCCCGCTAATTTTTGTACTTTTAGTAGAGACGGGGTTTCACCATGTTGGCCGGGCTGGTCTCGAACTCCTGACCTCGTGATCTGCCTGCCTCGGCCTCCCAAAGTGCTGGAATTACATGCATGAGCCACCACGCCCAGCCCACTGTGTTCTTAAGGGCAGAGCAAGAGTGTGGCCTCTCCAGCCAGACGTCTTGTGCTTAAAACCCCGGCCCTCCCACTTTCTAGATGTGTGCAAACAAGTTATCAGTCTTTTTGAGCTTCAGTTTCTTCACGTGCAGAAGACACATAGTGATAATACCTACTTCACCGGGATTAAATTTAAGTGCCTGAAAACGGCCCAGCACAGTGGCTCACACCTATAATCCCAGCACTTTGGGAGGCTGAGGCAGGTGGATCACTTGAGGTCAGGAATTTGGGACCAGCCTGGCCAAAAAGGCAAAACCTTTCTACTGAAAAGAAATATTGGCCAGGCGTGATGGCACACACCTGTAGTCCCAGCTACTTGGGAGGCTGAGGCACGAGAATCAAGAGCTCAGGAGATGGAGGCTGCAGTGAGCTAAGATCGTACCACTGCACTCCACTTGCTCTGGGCAACAGAGGAAGACTCCGTCTCAAAAACACAAATGAACAAAAAAACCTGAAAAGGGCATATGAGCACAGCAGCAGCCCTAACTCCTCTCACTGGCTTGAGGGCATGCTGTGGCACCCAGCCCGTTCAGCACCCAGCCACTGGTTCCAGATGGGGTACAGGAGCCCACACGATCCCAGGATCTTCTTATAAGCTATGAGGCATTTCCTAACTCCTCTCTCCCATTTTTTAAAACGGACTCCCAGACCCAAACCTAAAGGTTGCATAGCATCTTACTGCTCTCTGCCACACTCATGGTGTCTTATTGCTAGAGAAACAACTGGGCTATGCATCTAAAATCTCAAAGTGATTGTTCCTTCAGTTAAAAATCATACAGTTTACAAGAACTGTTCGTAGATAATGAGGAGATTTCTCCTCACTGGTAACAGACTTAATCATTTCGTAATTTTAAGTGACATCTTTCTGTCCAACCCATGGCACCCTTTCTTCAGTGTGAGGTTGGATGTGACACTGTTCCCAACTCACCCTTGTCCACATCAAATATGAATTTCAAAAGCTCAAAATGCCTTGGGCTACCTACCTGCCTCTAAGCCCTGAAAGAAATAATCTATAACTGACAGACCATTCTGTTACTAGAACTTCTAGGAATTCTCATGTTCTCCCTGTGGCTTCTGCATAATACATAAAACCTGAGGGCAGAAGGGACAGGCAGGACACCAGCAGACATCTTTCTAAGCTGTTGGACTCTACAGGACAAATAAAAAGGTGAAACTACACACACCCCAAGTTCTGTGGACTCACCAGACAGACAAGTAAGCCAGCATTCTAACAAGTTCCCTTAGGCCCTTGGACACAGGGAAGGAGCTGGTCACTAGATTAATTTCCTTCTGCAAACTAACATACGGAGAACAGAAAACTAGGTGGCAGGGCAGGGCTGGCACTACAAGAAGCAGAAAAAGAAAGAAACTCAAGAAATAGGCCAGGCGCGGTGGCTCATGCCTGTAACCCCAGCACTTTGGGAGGCAGAGGCGAGTGGATCACTTGAGATCAGGAGTTTGAAACCAGCCTGGTCAACATGGCGAAACCCCATCTCTACTAAAAATACAAAAATTAGCCAAGCATGGTGGTGCACACCCATAATCCCAGCTACTAGGGAGGCTGAGGGCTGAGAAGTACTTGAACCTGGGAGACGGAGGTTGCAGTGAGCCAAGATTGAGCCACTACACTCCAGCCTGGGTGACAGAAGGAGACTCTGTCTCAAAAAAAAAAAAAAAAAGAAAGAAAGAAAAAGAAAAGAAAGGTATGAGGAGGTATATTTTGAATGACTAGCGGAGTGAAAAACTTTGTAAAGGGATGTAAGGACTACGAAACTAAACACAAGTTAGATAATACCATTCTTCATTTTGTTTTGCAGAGAAGCCTGGGTAGAGACATGGAAGATCAATCACCAAGGAAAAACTATGATCTGCTGCTTGGAGGAGCCATAACTAGACTGTGAAAAGAAAGACGGTGCTTTGATGTGCAATCCACGTGGTAAGTGGATCATTATGGAAGAACTTTCTGGGCTAATAACAAGGTTAAAAAAAAAAAATACTTGACTCACTTAAGTCAGTCAACCAATGATCCAAGAATAAAAGAATGAAGAAAAAAACATATGCACAACAACTGACATCCTGTTGGTAGGGACTCTTGGTCCTAAATTTACTATGAGATTTGTTATGCCAGCCCAGCCAACACTGGCTTTGATCAAATGTGAAGAGGGAATACAGCCAGAGTTCCCAACTGTTTCTGCTTCCAGTCATCCTGGGACTGAAGCCGGAAAACACACACACAGGAAGCAAGCTTTCATTCCTGCAAATTCTAATGGTTCTTCCCCAGCAGTCTCCAGCTTTTCAATGCTTCCTAAACTGAGCGCTAACAGGGGCAATTAGTGCTGGTACAAAAATCACTGAAAATAAAAAGAAAGAAGAATAAAGAAAAAAATCACGCTGAAAGATAAAAACACCATCATTTTACTCCCATGCTCTTTTCAGGCAGAGCTATGCATGGGGGTGATTCAGGGGTACTGACCTTGGCAATATTATAGATTTGGTACACTTATTGCAAAGATTTTCTGGCAAAAGGCTCTAAAGAATCTAATTCTAACAAATTTAATACGTTTCGATGGTGTTCTTACAGATGGCTGTGCCTTGAGGTCCATTCTCCAGTCAGCAAAGAGGCCCTGCATGGAGTGGCAGCACCACGCTCCCAGGGGATGCCAATACCTCATGAGGTGCTTCCATGCTCAGGTCAGGAGGGGCATTCTGGGCTGTTTCTAGAGCCAGGCCCTTGGAGCAAAATGGTAGCACACACAATACAAAATAGGTAATCTCAAATCATTCCAGTATGGTTTGAAAAAGGCTTTGATGTGAAAGTGACTTTCCTTATAAAGCTAAATTAATTCTTAAATTACCATGCCTGTGAACAAATTCAGATGCAAAGTGATTGGCAAGTAACTCCCCAGGCTCATCTGCTCTGGGAACAGAGGGACAAATGTAACGGCAAGGCAGGCCAGGCTAGATGGGGAAATGGCAGGTGCCCCTGACACAGGAGGCAGGGAGGTGACAGATGAGACCAGGGCTATCATTCCAGAAATTAGCCACCATCACAGAAGTTCCAGCCAGCCACAGAATTGTCCCTATCGATATTTAAGCCAATCAGCCCCAAAGACCATCAAAGGCTGAAAGATCTGGACAGCAGGGAGAGGCCTCAGGAGCTCCTGGTTGGCTCGCTGTGCTACGTCATGATGATATGACCACACATTTCAGATGACTGAGCTTCACTGACATTCCTCACAGAACTTCCACCTCAGTGTTTCACAGGACAGCTTTCACTGCATTTTTACTTTTTGTTTATGCCCCCACTCCCCTGTCTTTGTCACTCAAGATTTTACTGTATTTAAGGAAAAACTGATAATGCAGAGTATTTTGTAGCTGGAGGAAATCAGGATGGAATTAAGGATTTGCCCAGAAATTAAAATGTGAATAATATACAGGCACCAAGAACTGGAGTCAATGCATACACATTATGGCTATTTACAGGTAATAGTGAAGTTACTAATACAGCTGAAACCTAAAAATCTCTATAGCTGAAAAAACTCATCACTTTAGAAACTGGAATATCAAGCGTGAACCTGACAGAGAAGTGACTGTTTTGTTTCAGATTTACCTCGTCTTCCTCTTCAGGCATCTTAATGGAATTATCTGGGGACTTCACAGGCTTCTGGTTACTGGGCCCATTGGTCTCTTCTTTACCATGTTCTGCCTCCCATTCTTGTAAAACTTCATCTATGTTGAAGCGGCGTCGATAATTTACAAAAAAGTTTTTCACTTGTACCACTGACTTGTTCCCGATCACATCTGAGATTGCCTGAAAATCTCGGCCGTATTTCCTGATGGCTAAGGATGTAAGAAAGCATTTTTTAAAATACGAGAGAAAAACATTTTTTTAAAACCACAAGTGACACTTACCTCTTTATCCAGATAAGAAAACATACAGGCTTTTAACAGCAGGCAATAATTTCGTGTATTATTAGAGTAGGAAAAAGTACCAGTCAATTCTAGACACATTCTGGAGATGACCGACCCTGTCATTTTGGTATCTGTCTTCCCATTACATGTCATGTAACAGCTGAAGTCACCCAGCAATTGCCCTAGGGTTGGGGACATTCTGCATTCACCTTTTGGTATCGCAGGTCCAGAGCGCCCCCAACCTTTAAATCCGAACACTGTCTGCTTCTTTTGGGGTTTTGCACTTCCTGACTAGTCAGAGCTCGATGAGTAACTAGTAAAATGAAATACACCTTTAGAAGACTGAGGGTTCCCGGTTAAGTTTTTACAACTTGTGAGAAGTGGGAAAGGAAAAGAAAAAAGCCCAAAGGAATACAGTAATTTGGCTAAAATGATATCCACTAGGACATAATTGTCCAAGAATCTATTTCTACATAAATAGGTGCTGGGAGTAGGGCGGGACGTAACTTTTCCCTAAAATCTACCAACGCTACTAAGCTCTTTTTTTTCCCTTTTATTAAAAAAAAAAAAAAAAAAATTTTTTTTTTTTTTTTTTTTTTTTTTAAGTCAGGGTCTCCCTCTGTTGTCCAGGCGGGAATGCAGTGGTGTGATCATGGATCAATGCGGCCTTGAGCTCCTGGGCTCAAGCAAATGTGTCAACCTTCCAAAGTGTTGGGATTACAGGTGTGGCCACCACAATCGGCCTCCTAAACTCTTTAGAAGAACATCCCCCTACCTTGTACGGCGAGAAGCTGCTCTTCTGTAGTCCAACGTGCGTTACATTTCTGAATGACCTGAATATCCAAATGAGTCATTTTAGCACATTACATTTAGAGATAAGTATGTCCTTATGAGCTTAACGAACCTTTCATTTTCTCTGATCGGAATTTTAACATCAACTAGGTTCATAAAATTATGTCCATATACTCTTCCAAGAGATGTATATTGGGGATGTATCACACCGATATTAAATTCTTAAACATGTAAAACTTGAATATGACTTCTGAGATGATGTTAACATAATCCTACCTCTGGAAGTCGATATGGTTCTATTCCACCATCAAGTTTTTCTTTGAGAGCACTGTTTGTCTGTTTAATATTCTGGATCTAGGAAGGAAAAAATAATTTTCATTTTAAAAATGAAAACTATATAAAGGTATGAAAACAGAACTTAAAAACCTAAAGAAACAAAAACCCAAGAGTAAAGACGTTACTAACATCTGTTGTAGCTGAATTCTAAGGTCCCTATGGTATCCTTTGAAGCACTTAACTAGGTTTATTATTTGCTTGTTCAGAGCAACAGATAAGGTACAACCCAAGGAGTAGGGGATGGAGGGCTCTCAGGTACACAGTCCTGGATCCACAGCTTCCTAACAGGTGATACCTGAGCAGCAAAACACCTACCTGGAGTCTTACATAAAAGACAGAAGAAATCCCTGGGCTTCCTACCACATAGGATTGAACTGAAGTAACACAGCAGCCACAGTAAAGACCAAAAAGGCCCAGTCTTTACAACAGAACTGCAGGTGCAGCCTCACAGCACCCCAAGATCACCGTGCTGTCCACTGCTTCTACACAGGGCGGAAGTGCACAA
Organism: Symphalangus syndactylus; assembly: GCF_028878055.3. Lineage (NCBI taxonomy): Eukaryota > Metazoa > Chordata > Mammalia > Primates > Hylobatidae > Symphalangus > Symphalangus syndactylus. Next base: position 14,363,904 of record NC_072430.2, read on the forward strand.
GCACAGATTTCTTCAATGATGGGGGGTCGGGGAGAACACAGTGTCAGTGAGATTTCCAGAAGTCTAACTTTGATCAACTGACACGTCTTCATTTTCCTACAAATTATCTTTTTCCACATTACTGCCTTGGATCAAGGTAATCTTTCACTGTCCTTACCCAGTCAAAAGAAGGACCACAAACAATACCAACCTCCCAGGCTATGGCTGCTCTTTAATTTTCCCATGGACCCTTGAATGAGACAGGTCACGGAAGTATGCTATTTTTTGTCTACTCCAAGTAGAGGGCATATCCGTGTCAAGCACCAGAGACCTCTGAACTCCAGCATTTTTCATCTTTGAATAATCACACAAGCAACTAAGAAAGCCAAGGGAAGAGGAGCTTGATTTTCTCAAGTAAAATGTAAAAGACATTCATGAGTAGAAGATGCTACCCAAAATTTTTTAAAATTTTTTCACTTGTAATTAATCTAAATTTAAACAACCACACATGGGGGTGACTGGCTGCCATGCTAAACAGTACAATCGCTTAGGACCTTGCTCAGTGGTCTTTCAGTTACCGAAAACCCAGGAAAATTGCAAAGTACTCAGCTTATGTTCACCGGATTCCTTTTTGGCTAAAAATGCAACATAGCAACTTCTGGCAGGAAAAAGTCAAGGTTTAGAATATTACATGTCCTCTTCGCATTCCAGTGAAACAGACCACTCTTGTCACTCTAGCTGGTTGTTCACAGATAGTACAAAACTGGGTATATACTGCACTGTGATTAAGTAACGTTATAAAAGAAGCAGAGAGAGTAAATGCAAAACATCTACAAATTCTGAACTAAAAGCTAGCTCTAAATGCTCAGTAGCCTATATCCCTCTTCCTGATGCATTTTCCATATCAGAAATATCTAGGCTGCATATATACCATGGAATACTATGCGGCCATAAAAAAGGATGAGTTTATGTCCTTTGTAGGGACATGGATGAAGCTGGAAAGCATCATTCTGAGCAAACTATCGCAAGGACAGAAAACCAAACACTGCATGTTCTCACTCACGGGTGGGAATTGAACAATGAGAACACTTGGACACAGGATGAGGAAACATCACACACCGGAGACTGTTGTGGGTTGGGGGGAGGGGGGAGGGACAGCATTAGGAGATATACCTAATGTAAATGACGAGTTAATGGGTGCAGCACACAAACATGGCACATGTATACATATGTAACAAACCTGCACGTTGTGCACATGTACCCTAGAACTTAAAGTATAATTAAAAATAAAAAAGAAGAAGAAGAAATATCTAGGCTGTGTAGTCCCAGCTACTTGGGAGGCTGAGGTGGGAGGATGGCTTGAGCCTGGGAGGCAGGGGTTGCAGTGAGCCGAGATCGCACCCCTGCACTTCAGCCTGGGTGACAGTGCCAGACCCTGCCAAAAAAAAAATTAGGCTAGTGCAGTGGCTCACACCTGTAATCACAGCCCTTTGGGAGGCCAAGGCAGAAAGGATCATTTGAGCCCAGGAGTTCAAGACCAGCCTGAGTGACACAGTGAGACCCTGTCTCTACCAAAAAAAATTTAAAATTAGCCAGGTGTGGTGGTGCTCACCTGTTGTCCTACCTACTTAGGGGGCTGAGGTGGGCAATTGCTTGAGCCCAGGCCTTTGAGGCTACTGTGATCCATGACTGTATCACTACAGTCCCAGGATGGACAACAGAGCAAGATCCTGTCTCCAAAAAACAAAATACACCCCCTCCTGCCCGCCAAACATCTAGTGTTTATTAAGCAGGAAGAAAACAGAGATTACTGCCACCATCACGCTAACTGGAAAGTGAGTGGCAATGAAATAGGTAAGAAATAGGATGCAAAGGTAATCACACTTAAAGAAAAAACAAGATGAAAAACGGAAAAGCCATCCACTTGTCCTGACGCCCTGCCTAGACACCACCCTCCCACCCAACCCTCAGTCATACAGAACTTTCTGTTTTCTACTTTACTGTGGGCACAGTGATTCCTCTTTTAATGTCAGATCACGTTATTCTCCACTCAGAGAAAGACCTGATGCAACCAGCACTGTTCACTGGCTAATTTAAGAGACACGCCCAGCCCCGTTCTCGCTGGTAGAGGTTGATGATGTCTTGGGAAGGAGGAAGAGCAGTACGAAACGCACGGGCACACAGAATTCAGCTAAGGAGCTTCCGGTAAGGCTTTTGCTTTTCCTGCTAAAAGGGACAGACAGGTTACCTCCACCCCCACCTCCTCTTCATACTGCCCTGAATGCAGATGTAAGGGTTGCAGAATGGCTCCAGTAGCTTCCAAAATGAGGCAACACACAAGATGAAAAGCCAACAGCTGAGAATGGCAGAGTAGAAGACCTGAAAAGCACCTGGGTCCCTGAGAGCATCACTGAACACATGAACTAACACCAGTAGCCACTGATGTTGGCACTTCTTGCTATTTGAGAAAAATAAACCCTAAATTGTTTAAGCTGCTGTTAGTCGAGTTTTCTGTTATTTTCAGAATATATCCTTGATATACCAAACATGGCAGCCTCCAGAACAAGTGGCCCAAGTGGACTGACTGCCCATTTTGAGTCTAGACGCACATTTGGCAATGAACACACTGCTGCACTGTGGCGCTAAAAGGCTGTGGAAAGGAAATCACCCACCTCCTCTCTGAGTGAGGCTGAGTCCTCCCTCTTCATAATTGTGAGCGACCTTCAAATTTTAAAAATTCTTGCTCTTGACCCTGCTCTGAAAACCAAAGAATCTTTTCTCTCTCATACTATGGAGTCAATAACACCTCGGTGCAAGAGGAAGGCCTCTTTTTCTTTTCTCAATATAGTAAACAGCAACCACCAGGAGCTCACTCAGCAGAGGGAGAAAGGAGCATTCTTGTAAAGGAACATGACAATGTCAACAAGAGCTCACAGCCCCAGAGAGAGTTCTTCCAGTGCAAACAGAGCTTCAAATGCTCTCTCACACAGCAGCCCGGACATATTCTGTGAGATCAGGCAGGCCAGGATTAATCTCATTTGAAAAGAGGCCTAGAAAGATTAAGTGATTCTCCTAAGATTAGAGTGCAGCTGTGCCAGCAGCCACGACAAGAAGCCGCTCCTTTGAGCACACAGAGTGTGCTTGGGTCCTGGTCTGGGCTGCCTCCCTAAACCACAAGAAAGACGGCAGCACACCCTGCTCTTCGCGTCTTTGAGATGACAGTTGGTCTCCTGTTTAACCTTCCAAGGGAACCATCAAGATAAATCAAAAGCAGCAAAAACCAAAAGTAAACTGTCAGTCAACAACTTGCTGATGGGTTTCTGGAAATTGAATTCCAGGAGAGAATGAAAGGACAGGACCCAACTACTAGGCTGAATTTTCAGTTGAAATGTACTATGCAATCAGATTAAAATAATAAGCTACATAGCAGGCAAAAATAATTATAAAAAGTAATTTAAAAAACAATATCCTTTACAAGAGCACCAAAAAAGTACCAAGTATCATGGAATGACTAACAAAAGATGCATAAGTTCTTACACAGAAAACAATACAACACTGAGAGAAATTACAAACCCATAGAAGTAGAGGGGTATATCAGGTTCACTGATCAGGAAACTCAATAAAGACGTTAATTCTCCATTTTTATCTATAGATGCAATACAATCCCAATCAAAATTCTAATAGAATTATTTTTCTGAAAATTGATAAAGTAATTCTAAATTTTATATGGAAATTAAAAGGCCAGGGATAACCAAGACAATCTTGGAGAACTTGTATTACACCAGATAACTAAATTAATAAAGTACATAAAGTTAGGACAGTATGTATTGGTGAAGGATGGACAAAGAGATTAAAGGAACAGAGAATCTCAAACCAGACCCATATGCATACAGACACTGGATGTAAAACAAAGGTCCTGCTGCGTTGCAAAGGAGAAAGGACAGTTTCTTCAGTAAATACTTGACCAAATTGATACTCATATGAAAACAAAGCAGTGACTATTAATCTGACATGTAACAAATACAGAAAAACATTTCTAGATCAAAATGTAAAAGGTAAAACAACACTTCTAAGATTAACATGAGAGAATATCGTCATGACCTTGAGAAAGGTGAACAGAACTCAAAAACACTAACCTGAGAAGACTAAGAAACTAAACTACCTTAAAATGAAGAATTACTGTTCATCAAAAGATACCATTAAGAGTCACAGAATGGAAAACATATTTACAGTATTTAAAATACAAGTTGTAGAAAACAACTCAGAGCCTAAAGAACACCTATAAACCAATAAGAAAACACGCAACCTGACAGAAGAAAACAGATGAGACTTGAGTAGACATGTCACAAAAGAGGATATCCAGATGACCAATGGATGAAAAGGTGAGCAACCTCATTAGTCATCAGGGAACTGCCAAATGAAAAGTATAATGAGGCATCATTATAACCCATCAGAAGGGCTAAAATTTAAGACTACCAAAATGTGGCAATGATATAGAGCAGTGGTTCTCAAATGGGCACAATTTTGCCCCTGTGAGGTAATCTGGTGATGCCTAGGGATATTTCTGTTGTCACAACTGGTAGGGGGAGGGTGCTACTAGCATTTAGTGGGTCAAGACCAGGGATGCTGCTAAACATCTTACAGTGCACAGAACGGCCCATCATGACGATAGTGCTACAGCTGGGAAATGCTGATGTGCAACCAAAATGCACATGACAGGACCACTTTGAAAAACTGTTTAGCTCTCAGGTTGAAAGAAAGCCAGACATAAAATGAACAGTACCATATGAATTTCATTTATATAAAATTCAAAAATGGACAAAAACAATCTATGGTTTTAAAAATCACAACAGGGCCGAGTGTGGTAGCTCACACCTGTAATCTCAGTACACATTGGGAGGCTGAGGTGGGCGGATCACTTGAGCTCAAGAGTTCAAGATCAGCCCAGGGAACACGGCAAAACCCCCGTCTCTACCAAAAATACAAAAAATTAGCCAGGTGTGATGGCGAGCGCCTGTACTCCCAACTACTCGGGAGGCTGAGATGGGAGGATCGCTTGAGCCCCAGAAGCAAAGGTTACAGTGAGCCAAGATCACACCGCTGCACTCCAGCCTGGGCAACAGGACAAGACACTGTCTCAAAAACAAAACAAAATTTTAAAAAATCAGGGCCAGGCGTGGTGGCCCACGCCTGTAATCCCAGCACTTTGGGAGGCCGAGGCGGGCAGATCATGAGATCAGGAGATCGAGACCATCCTGGCTAACATGGTAAAACCCCGTCTCTACTAAAAATAAAAAAAACAATTAGCCGGGCATGGTGGCGGGTGCCTGTAGTCCCAGCTACTCGGGAGGGCTGAGGCAGGAGAATGGCATGAACCCGTGAGGCAGAGCTTGCAGTGAGCCGAGATTGCGCCACTGCACTCCAGCCTGGGCGACAGAGCGAGACTCCGTCTCAAAAAAAAAAAAAAAAAAAAATCAGAATAGTGGCCACCTACAAGGACGAGTCAGGTAATAAAAGAGGGGTGGAGCTGCTGAGGGAATGCAGCATTCCATGGAATAGTGACCAGGAGGGAAAATGCATGGGCCTGGGGGCAACATTCCATTTTTTGATCCAGATGCAGGTTACTGGGATATGTTCATATTGTGAGAAATCATGGAGACACAGACACATATATAATATAAATATGATATTCATATGCTTTCCTATATACTTCAGAAATACTTTCAGATGACACTATCCATACACTTCAATTTATATGTTCGTTAAAAAGAAAAAAAAATCAATAGGCTAGTACTCAAGATCTGTCCAATTCCTTCAAAACAAAATGCTCCTTTGAGATTTGTGGAAAGAGAACATTCACATATATGAATAACAGAAACACCTCTAAAGTGCTAATTAATTCTTTTACATCCAAGACCGGGCTTATGAGTACCTGTCGTTTGACTGAAACCAATTCCATGTCTAGTTGTCTCAGCACCGTGGTAGCAGCAGTGGCATTGGCAGAAACAGCCTCCACATCCTCTTGAGAAAGAAACATTCCCTTTGGAGGTTTCCTTTTTGCTCTATTTTTAGCTTGTGTGCTATGTTTTTCTTTTTTGACCTGAGGAACTGTCTCAGTAGGAGGAACCTGCATGATATACACAGGTGATGAATGAAACTTAAAAAAAAGTGAAAAGATCAGTAATAAACATATTTATTTCCTTAACATGGCACCAAAACAATCTAAGACAAATACCATGCCCTATCAGAACCAAATGAGATCTACAAATTCTAACAGGCAGTTCACAGACAGAATTTGGGCTACTGAGTTTTGACTACACACAATGAAACTGTGTTGCATTCCTTCTTGTACAAATACTTCCTTACTCTATCATTTCAAGCCAATGAAAATAAGAATTCTCAGCTTCCTCTAGTAATATAGAAAGAAAAAAAAAATCTGTATTCTCTCCTAGTGAGTTTTGTGGCCACACACACATCTGTATTTATCTACATGAAATTACAGCTTTTTATACACATTTTTGGATAACACAATTTTTAGGGCAACTTGTATAACTTACTCTAAAATAATATACCTTATCACTTTAAAATGCATGACGGCTATTCATTTCTGTAAAGCCAAAACCTTCAGAATTGAAACACAGTAAAATCTTGTCAAGTTAAAGAATATAACTTACTGGTAACCATTTTAAGAACAAGAAGTTTTTATAATTGCTCATAATTTCATCTTGTTAGTGCATTAGCATTCACTGATAAAGCTGAAAATACGACTTTCTGCTTCATATTTTAAAAGACTGAGCTAAAGACACTGCAAAACTATAATGGTAGTGATAATTTCTTCAACAAGTGGGTAATACAAAAATATTAGTAGGCAATAAACTGTGCTGTGTATGGGACTACGATGTTTAATAAAGATCACCAACTGACTACGTCTGTTCTAGTATCATTTTAATACTTAAAGGCTGGGCGTGGTGGTTCACGCCTGTAATCTCAGCAATTTGGGAGGCCGAGGCGGGCGGATCACGAGGTCATGAGATCGAGACCACGGTGAAACCCCGTCTCTACTAAAAATACAAAAAAATTAGCCAGGCGTGGTGGCGGGCGCCTGTAGTCCCAGCTACTCGGAGAGGCTGAGGCAGGAGAATGGCGTGAACCCGTGAGGCAGAGCTTGCAGTGAGCCGAGATTGCGCCACTGCACTCCAGCCTGGGCAACAGAGCGAGACTCCATCTCAAAAAAAAAAAAAGAAAAAGAGAAAAAAAAAATCAAGGTAGAGTAAATTTAAAAGGTTCTAAAAATTACAAAGCTCCCATTATATTATTTTAAAAAAAAGTGACTAGATTCAGAATTATGAATATACAGGCATATACATTTTACTGAGAGAGTTCTCAGGAAAAAGTCACCAAAAGGTTGACAGTGATTATGGATAATATTATAAATCACTTTTTCTTCTTTCAGTTAGCTGTATTTCCTACCTTGTCTACAAGAAACATATATTACTGATGTCATTTTAAAGTTTAGATAAATTTAGAACCTTCTGTTTTTATAGGCTTAAAATAATAACTGTTCTTATAATTTGGAGCAGACAGAACTCTCTGAGAAATTTTACTGAAACTATAGACTGTGTATTTGGAAAAATACCTCTATGAACCTACGTAAAAGTTACATGCAATTGTAGAGGTTCACGAGCCCCCTGAATCCAGAAACTACAATCTCTTGTATAATGATTTTTTTAAATGATGAGATGAAACAGTCACCATGTGAGAGAGGATGGTCCTGGCTCCTCCTGGTGTGACCAAATTGCTGCTTCTGAGTAACAAGAGGGCTGTGCCGAGTCCCTGCCAGCTCCCTGCAGTCACCCCAGGCATGGCATGGATGCCTAGGATGGGCAGACGCTGGGGCAGCTATAGCATGAATGGAGACCCTAAGGCTGCCTGGAATTCATTAGACCACTTGCTAACCTACTGAGCTAATGGCTTACGAAGAAAGTCAGTGAGGACTGCTGTTCTAGGGAACATCATTACTCATTAGTGCTATTTTCTATCCTTTAAGGCTTCCTTTATTCATATCTATTGGCAAATAAAATTATACAATCTATAAAACAAAGATAGCATTGTTGAAAAAAAGTCATATCATGTTGCTTTCCACATAGCACTTAATATATTAAGTAGAACAAGCAAGATGAATGTTTTATTTATGAAACTAGTAATAAAATTTATTTGCCTAAACAATACTGGCGCCGGGCGCGGTGGCTCACGCTTGTAATCCCAGCACTTTGGGAGGCCGAGGCGGGCGGATCACGAGGTCAGGAGATCGAGACCACAGTGAAACCCCGTCTCTACTAAAAATACAAAAAATTAGCCGGGCGTGGTGGCTGGCGCCTGTAGTCCCAGCTACTCGGAGAGGCTGAGGCGGGAGAATGGCGTGAACCCGGGAGGCGGAGCTTGCAGTGAGCCGAGATTGCGCCACTGCACTCCAGCCTGGGTGACAGAGCGAGACTCCGTCTCAAAAAAAAAAAAAAAAAAAAAATACTGGGGGAAAAAATACCTCCTTTTTGCTTTCCTTGTTTTGATCAACCTCAATGTCAATGGGATTGTTTCCATTTGTCTCTTCTAGTTCATCCTCACTGGAAGACAAGAACAAGTTATTGAATGATTATTTTGTACTAACTTTCCAAATACAAACAATGAATTGATTTAACTGAAAATTTTGTACTAATTTTACCAAATATAAATAATAAATTGATTTAATATAAAATTAGTATGTTTTCAGGCTGCTGAGATAAAAACATCTTTGTAATTCCAACAGAATACCAACTCCATAGTTCTTTCAGTCTAAGTGATGAAAAACTACTAAAATAGATTCCTAACTTCCCAATCCAGATCTAAAACACTATTGCTCTATATTTGTAAACTGAAAATATCAAAATGAAAATGCATTTACATGTTATTTTCCCATAATTATCTATTGAGGACTAGGATATGATTACTAAACAAAACTGAGAAATTATGGGAGAATAAATTTCCACTGCATTGGGAATAAACCTGCCAACAGTAAAAAAATCCTTTTCCAAGTACCATCTTTCTACCCAAGGCCACACAAAGTCTGAGGCTTTTCTGGTGTCCTGGACAACTGATGTTTTAAAATTATGTTTAATTTTAAAAAGAAAACTTACATTGGTATAGCACTTTAAACGCTTTTTGTAATATCCTGAATGTAGTATTTCATTTAATTTAAAACAAACAAACAAGAAAAGCCCTGGCGCAGGTAGGAATGTAACTGTAAAAAATGAGAAAACTAAGTCTACACTAGTCAAGTAGCCTGCCCCAGTTTGCCCACCTCACACTGCCTCTGGAATCCATCCCAGGGGACCATGGGACCATGCCCACTATGCGCCACCTCCTCCCCATCCTCCACCGAGGCAGGAGGAAGCTCTAGCCGAGGAAAGAGTGTCCACAACAAGAAAGAGCCTTCGGCTAAGGGAATTTTGTCCCAGTCCCTGCCATGACTTTCACAGGCAAGTCCTGTTAGAAAGCCAACAATTTATCAGGTGCTGCTGCAGCATCTCCATCCCTGCATCCCAAAAGTGGTTAAGGTGCACACGAGAGGTGGAGGCAAAGCACTTCTTGGCCCCATCGGGACTACTGCAAAAAAAAAGCCTCCAGGGAGTAAGAATGGAAGTGTTGGCAGGTATTCTTATTTCATACTCAAGGATATCCAATCCCACTCTGTATTATTTAATTTTGATTGCTGCTTAGTAAACTGCACCTGCTTCTAGTAACAGACTTATTACATAGACAGTAAACTAGGGAAATGAAAAAGCTTCATAAATAAACCTACTAGTATGTAAGTCAGAGGCAAAAATATGCAGATGTATCATGGTTGATAATTTTATAGGCTCTTACAATTGAAAAGAGCTTTGGAGATGTTCTTAACATCACTCTCAATTTATACTTGGGCCAAGAGCTTTGAATTCTCCAAAAGTGATACTCAACTTTCAATGTGTTCTCACATGTTACTCTTTCATTTGAAATGATAAAATTCCATCCTGAGATGGGACACCAGGGACCATATATTTCATCCTCTTTAATTTTATTTTTTATTATTAATTGATAAAAATATTACAGGAAATGTGGAAAATAGGATTTTTTAAAACCCACCTATATATCTCACCACCCTAACAAGGAAACCATTAGGTCTGCATGCTGCCTCCTGGACTTCAAACATCTTCATTTTAGAGTTAAGGAAAACAGAAGCCTGGGGAAGATGCATGTTGAAGTCACCTGCCTGTGAGTATGTACAATTTTACATATTTTAAAAAATAAATTAAAGACCTTAAACATCCCAGTGTAGCCTGTGGCATGTAAGTGGAATCTTCAGAGCTGAGATTAGAGCCCATTTCTGAGTGTGAGTACCTGGCCGTTTCCACTTCTCTATGCTACACACAAGACTGAGGAAGTGATGGTTAAGAAGTATTCACCATACTAAGCTATCCTTAAAACTAACATCCTTACTAAGAAATTATAAAATGTTTCTCTTTCTCATTCACATACAAAAAACAGATGGTCAAAAAAAGAAGCGGCAACTCTAAGTTGTATTGTATTTTTGTTTCCACATGGCAAACGTAAAAACACACCAAATGAATCCTGTAAAAATATACCATATTAAACCTCAAACTACAAAATAAAAGATTCTTTTGTATTAAAAGGAGCCACCCCTTCTAAAGGGGAAGGAAAAAAAAATGGGTCAAAGTTAACTGACTCAAAATGGAAGTTCACTGACTGCAGGAAAGACTGGTGAGAAAAAATACCTGAATAATGTGACACACTCTAATACATCTCGTGAACATGTGGTTCCACCAGGAAGGCACGGAGGGAAAACCAGTCATTCTGCCTTGCCTTTGTGTATCTGGGGCTCTTAGACAGTCCCCTAAGTGGTTAGACAACACCCCAGCCATGTGCTCACCTCTCCTCCCGCTCCCGTTTTTGTTTCCGGGCATGGCGATCCATCACACTAGTTTTAGTCCTCGTCTTCTTCCAAGAATAGTAAAATTTCACCAGACTTGCTATAGATTTATCAGGAAGCTAAACATAAAAAATGAGTTGGTTTATTTAAATATAAAAGTAATCTTTAAAAATCAAATGTTTAGATACCTTTAATAAGGATCACTCTTCTATGTCTGAAGCCATAGCCCTTTTTTCTGATAAGAAAAAATTGATAAATGAATTCTTATCAATAGATATTTTAAATTACTGAAGTTTGTAAGTGAAACTTCGTCAATAAAAGATAGTAAAATCAGTTCAAGATGAATCAAGAGTTTTCTTTTTTTTTTTTTTTTTTTTTGAGACGGAGTCTCGCTCTGTCACCCAGGCTGGAGTGCAGTGGCGCGATCTCGGCTCACTGCAAGCTCCGCCTCCCGGGTTCACGCCATTCTCCTGCCTCAGCCTCTCCGAGTAGCTGGGACTACAGGCGCCCGCCACCACGCCCGGCTAATTTTTTGTATTTTTAGTAGAGACGGGGTTTCACCGTGGTCTCGATCTCCTGACCTTGTGATCCGCCCGCCTCGGCCTCCCAAAGTGCTGGGATTACAAGCGTGAGCCACCGCGCCCGGCCGAATCAAGAGTTTTCACACACCCAATGTTCTTAAATCTTATTTTTTTAAAATTCATTTTAACACTTAATGGAAATGTCAATAAGCTTTTAAGTAGGGGTCTACCAAAGAGCTTTCCAGAATCTAAATGATAAGCCAGCTGTCCCCAGGCAGACAGAGCCCCTTGATGCACCACCTCAGACAAACATCAAAGATCCTTCGTGCCGGGCGTGGTGGCTCACGCCTGTAATCCCAGCACTTTGGGTGGCTAAGGTGGGTGGATCACAAGGTCAGGAGATGGAGACCATCCTGGCTAATACGGTGAAACCCCATCTCCACTAAAGATACAAAAAATTAGCCGGGCGTGGTGGCGGGTGCCTGTAGTCCCAGCTACTCGGGAGGCTGAGGCAGGAGAATGGCGTGAACCCTGCAGGCAGAGCTTGCAGTGAGCCGAGATCGCGCCACTGCACTCCAGCCTGGGCGACAGAGTGAGACTCTGTCTCAAAAAAAAAAAAAAAAAGATACAAAAAATTAGCCGGGTGTGGTGGCATGCGCCTGTAGTCCCAGCTACTCAGGAGGCTGAGGCAGGAGAATTGCTTGAACCTGGGAGGCGGAGGTTGTCGTGAGCCGAGATCGTGTCACTGCACTTCAGCCTGGTGACAGAGCAAGACTCCGTCTAAAAAAAAGTCCTTTGCATGGGTCTAATCTTTTGGGAGTCCCAACAAGAGGGACTGGAGTGGGTGGGGAGGGTCCAGTCACAAATGACAGGATGGGAAGTGCTAGAAGTGCTTTACTCCTGTAACCAGAAAACTCCCATCCACAGAGCAGCATGTACTAAGCTGAATCTAAAGGGGAACTTTATCAAAAATGGGAATATTTATGTTTGAGTATGATATCCCTATCTCACGTATGCTGCAGAAGAGAGTAGATAGGAGAAAAAAAATAGTTAGAACTCAGTGGTCTCATCTACTTACCATTTGTTGGATTCTATGAAAAGTTTTCCCATGAAAACTAAAGGCTTGCTCAAATAAGACTTTATCTTCCACAGTCCACTCATCTGGGAAAGGGGTAAAGTTGGGCAAATCAGCCAATGACTTTTCGATATTATGTTTATGCCAGAAGAGCATCCCAAGAGCCTACAAAAGTGATATCAGTAAAATTTTAGATCAAACAAAAAACAATGAAAATGGAAATGAGACCAGCAAAAGAAAAGTAAAAACTACTTCATATTTAGACAAACTAACTCATACACAGTGCTAAGTGGCAGACACTGTCAGAGGCCCCTTTTTCTATTCTTTATAATTGCGGTAATATACACATACTTTTTTTTCAGGTGATGTAATTTTTATTATAGGTATAATGTCTTTTAATATAGGTATAAGTATCAAGAAACAGTGAAGCAATTTAAATAAATTATTTAATTTTCAAACAATATGTAATATGTTTTAATTGGAAATTACACATACAATAAAAATATTTTTCTTGGAAATGGTAAGTATACAATTCAGGATGGTGATAACTTGTTAGGTACAGCAACAAGGGAAGGTGACATTTGTTAAGTATGGCAACATAGGTATCATCAGGGAAGTGGTCACAGAGAAACTATCTACAAATAATTCTTCTAAAATAAATTTTAAAAAATTTATTATTATTATTATTTGAGACAGGGTCTGGATCTGTCACCCAGGTTGGAGTGCAGTGGCACTCACTGCAACCTCCAGCTCCCAGGCTCAAGCAATCCTCCTTGATCGCCTCAGCCTCCCAAGTAGCTGGGATTACAGGCACATGCCACCACACCCGGCTAATTTCTTGTACTTTCTGTATAGACAGGGTTTTGCCATGTTGCCCAGGCTGGTCTTAAACAACTGGGCTCAAGTGATCTACCCACTTTGGCCAGAAGTAGAATTAGTGGATAATACGGTAATTCTATTTTTAATTTTTTAAGGAGCTGCCATCCTGTTTTCCCCACCGGGTGTACCATTTTACATTCCCACCAACAGTGAATGTCCTTGTCTCTTACAACCTTTTTAAATTTAAAGTCTATTTTGACTGATATTATTATAATCACTCCTGCTTTCTTTGGTTACTACTTGCATGGGATACCATTTTCCACCCTTTCACTTTAAAACTGTGTTTTTGGAACTAATGTAAATCTCTTGTATATAGTGGGATCCTGTATTTTTTACCCACTCTGCCTATCTCTGTCCTTTGGAAAGTTTAATCCATTTGTATTTAAAGTAATCACTGATAAGGAGGGACTTCTGTCATTTGGCTATTTGTTTTGTATATTCCTTAAAGCTTATTATGTCCTTCATTTCCTGAATTACTGTCTTTTTAGGTTGTTTTTTTTTTGAGACAGGGTTTCATTCTCCTTGCCCAGGCTGGAGAAGGAATGGCATGATCTTGGCTCACTGCAACCTTCTCCCTTCCAGGCTCAATCAACTCTCCTGTCTCAGCCTCCTGAGCAGCTGGGACCACAGATGCATGCCACCATGCGCAGCTAATTTTTTTTTGTAGAGGCAGGGTTTCGCCATGTTGCCCAGGTTGGTCTCCAACTCCTGAGCTCAAGTGATCTGCCCAAAGTGCTGGGATTATAGGTGTCAGCCACCACGTCCAGCCTCCTTTTTATGTTTTGTTGATTATTTATAGTGAAAGATTTAAATTCCTTTCTATTTCCTTGTGTATAGCTATTTTCTTTTTTTTTTTTTTTTTGAGACGAAGTCTAGCTCTGTCGCCCAGGCTGGAGTGCAGTGGCGCAATCTTGGCTCACTGCAAGCTCCGCCTCCTGGGTTCACACCATTCTCCTGCCTCAGCCTCTCCGAGTAGCTGGGACTACAGGCGCCCGCCACCACGCCCAGCTAATTTTTTGTATTTTTAGTAGAGACGGGGTGTCACCGTGGTCTCGATCTCCTGACCTCGTGATCCGCCCGCCTCGGCCTCCCAAAGTGCTGGGATTACAAGCGTGAGCCACCGCGCCCGGCCTCTATAGCTATTTTCTGAGGCTGGGCGTTGCGGCTCACACCTGTAACCCCAGCACTCCAGGAGGCCGAGGTGAGAGGATCACTTGAGCTCAGAACTTGGAGACCAGCCTGGGGAACTTAGCAAGACCATGAATCTACGAAAAACAAACAAACAACAACAAGTTAGCCAGGCATGGTGGTGCACGCCTGTAATTGCAGCTACTTGGGGGACTGAGGCAAGAGGACTGCTTGACTGAGCCCAGGGTTTTGAGGCTGCAGTGAGCTATGATCACACCACTGCAGTCCAGCATGGGTGACAGAGCAAGACCTTGTCTCAAAACAAAACAAAACAAACAAAAAGACACAAGCTTTTATTTATTTTAAATTGCACATTACGCCTTTAATACACTGATCTAGAAAGAAAGATTTAGTACAGTTATGCTCAAAATGAATACTGGGTCCACATGGCAGGGCCAAGCAATTAGAATGTGATTCGGAAATCAGTCAGTGAAAGACATACTTGGACGTGATCAAGAGGCATTTCACTGCCACAAAACAAGGTAGTGGAAGGATTCGAAAACCCATAGCAGGATGCAATCCTACCCCTTAGAGGTCAAGGAGCTTATCCCATATTGGTGTGAGGAATGGCTTCTTTTCCTTTTTTCTTTTTTTTTTTTCTTTTTTTTTTGTTGTTGTTGTTGTTGATACAGAGTTGTGATCTAGAGTGCAATGACATGATCTTGGCTCACTGCAACCTCTGCCTTCTAGGCTCAAGCGATTCTCCCACCTCAGCCTCCACAGTAGCTGAGACTACAGGCACACACTACCATGTTTGGCTAATTTTTAATTTTTTTTGGAGAGATGAGGTGTCACTACATTGCCTAGGCTGGTTTCAACCTCCTGGGCTCAACAAATCTTCCCATCTCATCCTCCCAAGTAGCTGGGACCACAGGCACACACCACCATGCCTGGCTGATTTTAATTTTTTGTAGAGACAGGATTTTGCCATGTTGTCCAGGATGGAATGGCTTATTTTCTGATGACCACATGTGGGACTATTTGAACTGCCACTAAAAATCCTAGAAGGGGGCTGGGCGCGGTGGCTTATGCCTGTAATCCCAGCACTTTGGGAGGCCGACGTGAGTGGATCACGAGGTCAGGAGTTCGAGACTAGCCTGACCAACATGGTGAAACCCTGTCTCTACTAAAAATACAAAAATTAGCCAGGCGTGGTGGCAGGCACCCGTAATCCCAGCTACTCAGGAGGCTGAGGCAGGAGAATCATTTGAACCCAAGAGGCAGAGATTGCAGTGAGCTGAGATCACACCATTGCCTGCCAGCCTGGGTGACAGAGTGAGACTCTGTCTCAAAAAAATAAAATAAAAAATAAAAAATCCCAGAAGGGTTTTTGTTTTGTATTATTTATACATACAGTTTTTTGTAAAAGTAAATCCAACACATGAACTTAATCCAGGATTGCTCTCAACCTTCTAGAGCCACCTCCCCTGGGGTCAGGGAGGAAATAGTTGTTTTTTCACATCACTGTGCAGGTTACGGTCATCTTCCAGTGGAATGAGCAGAGCTCTCCTGACAGTGGCCTGACTAGAGAAGAGTACAGGATTGGCTCCTGGGGTCAAGCAGGCTCTCTTTGCTTCTCCTCTTTGGTCTTGACAGCATGGTTCCTCCCGCAAAGGTCCTTAGTAAACAAGCCCTGGCAAAAGCCCAAGTCACTACCTCTCAACTCTCTTGGATAAGAGGAGCTTTCTCCCTGCACCAGAGGTGCTATCTGACTAGATTATACGAAGGGAGTGGGTGCAGGAGACAAAAATGATTACAATGAAAATGGGAGCCATGAGTTCCCATCTGCAGCTCCAACGTAAGATGCCTGCAGATGTGGTCAGTGTGGCATGTGCAACAGGGAGGTGAAGAGGAATGGGTTGGGCATGGAGAGTGCTCCTTGAGAGAGCAGTCAGCCTGCTGGCCTTCACTTCTTGGCCTTGCCCTGGGCAGCCACAGCTTCCATGGCTTTATGCACGGTCTCTTCATCCCCAGGAACTCTTTTTATTCAGGGGCTTGATGGGCTTCAAGTTCTTGTCCAATTTATAGACAATGGGATTACCAGTTGGCAAGTTCAGCTCCACTATGGTCTCTTCAGAGAGACTCTCCAGCAGCTTTTAACTGACAATATCTTCATTTCTCCCCCTTTACTTTTGAAAGAATCTTCTCAGATATAGAATTCTTAGTTGACAGTTTTCTTCTCTTGCTGCTTTGAATATATCAGCCCATTGCCTCTGGCTTCCAAAGGTTTTGACAAGAAATACCCTAATAGGCTTATTCAGGATCCCTTATATGTAATAGGTTAGTTCTCTGTTGCTGCTATCAAGATTCTCTGTCTTTTCAAAGTTTCATTAGGTGCTCTGGTGAGTCTCTTTGAGTTTATTCTACTTGGAGTTCACTGAGTTCCTTGGATGTTTATAATCATGTCTTTCATCAAATTTGCATAATTTTTGGCCATTATTTCTTCAAATCATCTCTCTGTCCCTATCTCTGTATCTTCCTCCTTATGCAACTTCCACATGCATATGCTAGTCCACCCGATTGTGTCCCTAGGGTACCTTAGGCTCTGTTCACTCTCCAATCTTTTCTCATCCTGCTGCTCAGACTCGAATCATTTCCACTGTCCTTTCTTCATGTTCTTTCTTGAGACTCTTCAAATCTGCCTTTAAGAACGTCTAGTGAATTTTTCATTTCAAGTGTTTAGGCTCTAGAATTTCATTTGGTTTCCTTTTAGGTTTTCCATTTCCTTACTGTTATTTCCATTTGTTCATACATCATTTTCTTGACTTTTTCTGTATCTTCCATTAGTTCTTTAAGAACATCTTTAAGATAGTTGTTTTAAAATCTTTGCCTAGCAGATCTGCCACTAAGGACTTTTCCCAGGGACAGTTTCTGTTGATTAATCTTTTTCTACTGAATGGGCATACTTTACCGTTTCTTTGTATGCTCTGTGATTTTTCTGTTAAAACCTAGACATCTGAATCTAATAATGTAGTAAACTCATAATCACACTCTCCCTCAGGGTTTGCCATGTTTTTACTACAGTTTTGCTTTCTTTTGGTTGTAGGCTTGCCTCCATGCTGAGGCTCAGCCTGAGTATAAACTGAAGGTCTTCTCTGAGGCACTGCCTTTCCCTGCCTCTGGTCATAGAACCAGCATGGTTCTAGGATCTATGCTCTTCAAGTATCACACTTTACTGCCTCAATATATAAATGAAAAAAGTAATTTATGAAAGAACAATTGTTGTGTTACTCTTTTATTTTTAAAATTATATATATTTATGTATGTTATATATATGATATATAAAGGTCTTCTCAGCTTAGAAAGAAAAAAAGTAGAAATAGAATAAGTAAACAAAAGAGGTAAGATGAGATAATCCAGCAATACTTTGCTAATGGTAATTTTAACACTGGAATTATAGGAAATTTTCATCTAATGAGCTTTTTTTTTTTTTTTTTTTTTTTTTTTTGAGATGGAGTCTCGCTCTGTCGCCCAGGCTGGAGTGCTGTGGCGCAATCTCGGCTCACTGCAAGCTCCGCCTCCTGGGTTCACGCCTTTCTCCTGCCTCAGCCTCTCCGAGTAGCTGGGACCACCACGCCCGGCTAATTTTTTTGTATTTTTAGTAGAGATGGGGTTTCACCGTGGTCTCGATCTCCTGACCTCGTGATCCGCCCGCCTCGGCCTCCCAAAGTGCTGGGATTACAAGCGTGAGCCACCACGCCTGGCCACTAATGATCATTTTTAAAGGAGAAATGATCAAGACTACCATCCTTAAGAATTCATACAGGTATATTGTGCAATCATTTAATAATTAAAAGTAGCTTCAATGACCAGGATAGAGTAATTAAATGTAAGGCCAAGTCCAAAAGAAAGGGTACAATTTCACATAATCTAAACTCTTGGTAATTTCCATCATTCAGAAAAATAAGAAACGTCAGTAACTTACAGGTTGTAAGATCTAGATTAATGCCATGGAAAGCATTAATCCAACTTGATGTGTTTAAAATAAATCATTAAAGCTGAAATAAGGTATCATCATACTTTTGCAGAAAAATAAATCTTGTGGATTTCTTATTAGTACATTCCAAACAATATTTAAAAGAAAATCTTGGCTGGGCGCAGTAGCTCATGCCTGTAATCCCAACACTTTGAGAGGCCACTTCTCTACTAAAAGTACAAAAATTAGCCAGGCGTGGTGATGTGCACCTGTAATCTCAGCTACTTGAGAGGCCGAGGCACGAGAATTACGAGAATTACTTGAACCCCGGAGGCAGAGGTTGCAATGAGCTGAGATGCGCCACTGCACTCCAGCCTGGTCGCCAGAGCGAGACTCCATCTCAAACTGAAAATGATTCAAAACAGTGAATATTAAAACACTTTAGGTAAGAATGTGAAAACATGAGTCAAAAAACATCATGATACAACCAGAAGAATGACAAATAAATCATATATTCAAATGAGAAAGCATTATGCTCAAGCATCTAGCTCCTTAGTAATCACTAAGTAATCAGTGTCCTAAAGGCTGTAGATCTGCAGAAATGCAGATATGCCTTTCAAATCAAAGGGTCCTCTAATATTTATCTTGAACAAGAAAAAGAAGACCAGAGTTTGTGTAACACTACTAGTAATTATCAAAAAGTTGCTAATGAGGAAACACTGCTACTCAATACAGAGAAGAAAAAAATATAATTTAGTTATAAATACTCATTTTTAACCAGCAAAAGAAAGAAAACCATGATATTACCTGTTCCATGTTGTACCCATGCTTTTCTTTGGCAATGGCAATGTATTCATCCACTGAAAAACAAGATGAGATGCCAGTAAACAAACTGAGGGACACAGTACACCCTATGGTCTGCTAGAATTGATATACGTGTATATTTCAGGACTGCTGACATGGTTTGGCTGTGTCTCCACCCAAATCTCATTTTGATTTGTATCTCCCACAATTCCCAAGTGTTGTGTGAAGGACCCAATAGGAGGTAATTGAATCATGGAGGATGGTCTTTCCTGTGCTATTCTCCTGATAGTGAGTAAGTCTCACAAGATCTGATGGTTTTAAAAAGGGGAGTTTCCCTGCACAAGCTCTCTTTGCCTGCCGCCATCCATGTAAAATATGACTTGCTCCTCCTCGCCTTCCACCATGATTGTAAGGCATTCCCAGCCATGTGAAACTGTAAGTCCATTAAGCCTCTTTTTCTTCCCAGTCTTGGGTATGTCTTTACCAACAGCATAAAAACGGACTAATACACTTGTCATGTACAAGACTAAAAATAAAGAACACATAGTAACAAAATGGAACCATTATAATACAGTTATTCATCCTGCAGAGAAATGTCTGAATGAATATTCTCAAATATTAATAGCAGTTATCGCCTGGTGATGAGATTATGAGTCTTCTTTAAAAGAGAAAAACAAAAGCTCATGCCTGTAATCCTAACACTTCAGAAAGCTGAGGCAGGAGGATCCCCTGAGGCCGGGAGTTCTAGATTAGCCTGGATAACATAGTGAAATCCTGTCTCTACAAATAATTTTTAAAAATAATTAGTCAGGGCTGGATGCAGCGGCTCATGCCTGTAATCCCAGCACTTTGGGAGGCTAGGGCAGGCGGATCACTTTGAGGTCAGGAGTTCGAGAGCAACCTGACCAACATGGCAAAACCCCATCTCTACTAAAAATACAAAAATAAGCTGGGTGTGATGGCACACGCCTGTAATCCCAGCTACTCGGGAGGCTGAGGCAGGAGAATCGCTTGAACCCGGGAGGCAGAGGTTGCGTGAACCGAGATTGCACCATTGCACTCCAGCCTGGCCACAAAGCAAGACTCTGTCTCAAAAAAAGAAAAAAGGAAAAGGAAGACAAAACCTTTAGTTCTGCTTAAAATTTTCTACAACAAGTACTACTTTAAACAATATGTTTAGCAGTAAAAAGAAATATGAAATTGGGGGTCATTTTTGGTTTCAGCTCAGGATGAATAATGAACAAACTATTCTTTATGTTTTAAAAAATTCTTAAGAGATAGATTACGTGACCCAGTGCTTGGTATTTGCTTTCAAATATGTACGACTCCAACACAAGGTGGCTAGCTTTCAAGAACCATGGAAAATACCAAGGAAAACAAATTGACTCAACCTCCAGAAGAAGTTGCCACCCCCAAAGATGAATCAATTTCCTCCCTGAGGATATTCTAGTCTTTCTTCCCAAATGTACAAGAAAAAATAATGCACTAGTCAATAGCACTGCCATATGTTCATGCATGATTTTCCTTTATGAATTAAAAAAATAATAACACAAGCTAAAAAAAAAAAATCAAGTAGCATAGAACTGTATGAAATAGGCAGTAAAATCCTGACTAGCCCCTATTCCCTCTTGGCTCCTAAATCTTACTCTCTAGGTACAACGCCCAAACTTAGAGAAAACAGGCTCAGAGTGATCCACTTTCCCACTATGACACAAAGAGTAAACAGAGGAGTCCTAATAAAAGTCTGAGCTTCTACGTCTTAGTTTGCTGTGCGATTATACCAAAAGCATGCTCCCAGCTCTGGGAGAACTGTCAACCAATTTAGGAAACAGAAATCAATTTTGAAAAAGAATTCCAACTCTTATAGAAGCATGTATTCTAAAAATTGGGGAAAATATTCCATTGACAAAAGAAAAAGTCAACCTAATTCAAACAGCAACTAATTATATACTGCAGCTCAATATTAATTCTAATACTAAGCCACTAATTTTTGATTTGTTTTAATATTTAAAATAGTTACAAACTGGTTACTTCACTCAGATTACAGTAAAATTTCAATTTACTTGAAAGTCAGCAAATGACAAATGAAATGACCATAGCTCGTCACAAAAGTATAACTGGGGATTTTAAAAAGCAGGGCAGGGGCCAGGCGCGGTGGCTCACGCCTGTAATCCCAGCATTTCGGGAGGCCGAAGCGGTGGCTCACAAGGTCAAGAGATCAAGATCATCCTGGCCAACATGGTGAAACCCCATCTCTACTAAAAATACAAAAATTAGCTGGGTGTGGTGGCGCTTGCCTGTAGTTCCAGCTACTTGGGAAGCTGAGGTTGCAGTGAGCCAAGATCGTGCCACTGCACTCCAGCCTTGGTGACAGAGCAGGACTTCATCTCAAAAAAAAAAAAAAAAAAAAGCAGGGCAGGGAATTACTCCAAAGTATGTCCCTTGCTTTTTACTTCATAATACAGTAGATTATGCCAAATAAAAGTGCTCTCAGATTCTTAAAAAACGTCAGATGAGGCTGCTCGAACAGGTGGTTCTGTATACTTGGCCAGAATCCTGCAGAGAGACACAGGTAATGTGGGGGTTCATACTGGAGGAGATGAGATGCAAATGGCCGCATACCAGACCTAGAAACAGACAGCAGGCCAGCTGATTAAAAACCAGCTCATGAGATGCACTCAGGAGTATGTAAGGACAGAAGGCGAAAACAATCTGCGGTAAATTGAGGGTCAACTCTGGAGAAGGTCTACTTCTTTAAAACTGGCTTGAAGGGCTCCTTCCTTTAATAAATACTTGGTGAATGAACAACAAATGAACCTTAAGCTTCTGCTGTAAATCTCAAGTCTCAGAGCACACTATTATCTACCTTAACTGAGTAAGAATGTATGTATGATCACCAGGAGCATGATCTTTGAGCAAACACATGCACAGGCTGAACAAGTGATGCAGGAGTCCCTGGAGTGGCCCAGCACAGGGGCTAGTCCTGCCCGTGGTTCTTGGGCAGATGTTACCTGCTCAGAGTCCCTCCCGCTACATCAGTAACAAGGCCTGTAAAGCCTGTGCCCACTGTCTGCAACCAGATTTAGCTACAAATTATAAGACACACACAAGCATTTGTTGAATGCTACTCCATTTTCATCTCCTCTTTTGTTTTTTAACTTAAGAATCAGCTGGTGATAGGAATAGTAAGACAGTAACAGTAGATTCCGAATGCTGCAGCTGAGGTTATACGGGACATCTGCCATATTGTAAACAATAAGGTATGCTTACTAAGGTGACCTTTAAAGTTACGTAACTTTTGGATTTTCTTGGATGGCCAGGTGTGGTGGCTCACACCGGTAATCCCAGCACTTTGGGAGGCCAAGGCAAGAGGATCACTTGAGGTCAGGAGTTTGAGACCAGCCCGGCCAACATGGTATAAAACCCCGTCTCTACTAAAAATACAAAAATCAGCTGGGCATGGTAGTGCGTGTCTGTAAACCCAGCTACTTGGAAGGCTGAGGCAGGACAATTGCTTGAATCCTAGAGGCAGAGGTTGCAGTGAGCCGAGATCGTGCCACTGCATTCCAGCCTGGGCAACAGAGCGAGACCCTGTCCAAAAAAAAAATTTTTTTCTTGGAGATCACCCTGATGACTCAAATCTAAAGTAAAGGAAGAAAGCACTCTACTGTAGTTACTGTAGTAACTACTTAAATGAAGACACATGGTGTGTCTACTAGGTGCTCAGAAGGTTGTGATGAAATAAGTTAATGAACCAGGAGCCCTCTAGCCTGTAAAAGGAATTACCATCTAATACCTACTAGCAAATAGATACTTTTTCATTCTTTTCGTTGTTCCCAATGTCCAACAAAAATCAGACAGACATTTGCTGAATGAATGCCTGGGGTGCTGTAATATGTACAATGTCAACATTTGAGGTTTCCTGTCCCACAAGATAAAAGGCAGCACAGGTTATGTACAGGGTAAGAAAGACCCAGGTCAAATCCTGGCTCTGTCTCAAAATAAAATGAGTTTGTCTAGCAGTGCACGGCACACAGTCAGCACTGTATGACTATGTTATCTTTAGCAACGCCCTGACCTTCCCAAGAATTAGTTCTCACCAATAAAGCCAGGTTATCACCTAACTGGGAAAATGACACCACAGTAGGTACTCCTCCTCCTCTCCTCACAGAATGTTCTGGACTAGAGTTTACTCAGAATATAGCCATCTGCACAAGCAATGCTGTTGACAGACCTTGTCTCTTACTGTATTCCTGCTCTACATAATCCTCAGCTTTTGTTTTCTTTAATCAAGGGACATGGATATCTACCATACTTTTCAGAATCCCTGGTGCAATTCCCTTCCCACCACCTACCCTGTTCCTTTACAGAGTTATACCAGTAGCTACTGGTAGGACAGCAATGAAAATGAAAAGTGCACTTTTCAAAACCTCCCACGTGGTTTCCTTAAGTGAAGCAAAAAAAAGCTTTCAACCCAAGAAAATTAAATGTGTTCCCAGCTACCCTTATAAAAAAAACAAAAGATAAGCAGATGCTTAAAAGTCAGTGGATAAAAGATGAAACAGGAAGGAAGAGGAGCAGGAGAAATACAAGCTACCTACAAAAAACTGCTCTTAAAGAAAACAGGGATCCGTGGGGACTTTTCCAACTCTGGCAATAAGAATCTTAATTCTGCCCCTTATCAATTAAAAATTCACCAATCTGGAAGGGAGGAGCCACTGAGGGCAGGGACTCGTGAAGTAAATGCTGATCAGGACAATAAGCAAAGTCCACGCTGCTCAAGAAAATGCTAGCACGTTTCTATAGGCCCGGGCATCTGCACCCATCACCCCTCCCCAATGTACAGGGTGCGCAAAGCGGGCCTGCCTGTGCAACCTGGCTGACATTCCAGTCTGTTGGTCAGAAGCAGAAGAATCCATCCACTGCGTTTTACCATTATGGAGAGCATAGGTGAAAGAGTTATGGGCTTCCTCATAATATCACCTAAAGACAGAATGTGAAATCCTCATTCTTCAAGAAAATTTATAAAATTCCAAAAGCCTAATCAAGCATTTACTGAATTAAACTTACTATGCACAAAGCACTGTATTAAATAGCAAGCCAAAATAAAAAGCAAAAATGAACTGATTTCCCACAGTAGCTTGAGACAACACACAGGTAACAGAAGAGAACACACAAAATAACAACACAGATGTAGGACAGTATGGGAATGCCAAGTCATCAGATGACAATAAATGATCAATGAAGGAATGCTTCCTAAAGGTTCAGCATCTATACCAACAAGCAGAAACAACAGCTAACATTTGAGAATTTATTATTTATGAGCCATTGTTTTAAGCTCTTTACAATGTTTGTTTTTTTTTTTTAAATCTTCTCTGATAGTTCCATTATCACTCTCATTCACAAAGAAACAGGCTCACAGAAGTAATCTGGCTAGGGTCACACAGCTGGTAAATATCAGATAAGGTATAAGGTTTAAGACTTCTATGCACTGGGCGCAGTGGCTCACACCTATAATCCCAGCACTTTGGGAAGCTGAGGTGGATGGATCACAAGGTCAGGAGTTTGAGACCAGCCTGGCTAACATGGTGAAACCCCGTCTCTACTAAACAAACAAACAAACAAACAAACAAACAAACAAAATTAGCCGGGCATGGTGGCTCATGCCTGTAATCTCAGCTGCTTGGGAGGCTGAGGGAGAAGAATTGCTTGAACCAGGGAGGCAGAGGTTGCAGTGAGCCGAGATCGCACCACTGCACTCCAGCCTGGGCAACAGAGCAAGACTCCATCTAAAAAAACAACAACAACAACAACAACAAAAAAACAAACAACCTCTATGCACAATTCTTCCCTCCTTCCCTCCCTTCCTTCTTTTAAAAAAGACCAGCCAGGAGCAGTAATGACAAGCGGGAAGAGAGAAGAACAAGGAGTTCCATCTGCAACTGTGAACAATCAGTTGAGATAACTCACTACCTTCGGACCAGCCAACACAGTTCTATCTCTTAAGGAGAAAAGATAGAGGCAGAAGGGCTCTTCAGATTAGAACAGCCTCCTTGGTACAGGGAACCAAGGCTAATCAACATACTGCATCTAGCTTGAATGAAGTTAATAGAACTGTGGTTGATGAAGTGACGGAAAGCAGGGGTAAGAAACAGATGGACGCTAAACTTCATTTGTTTCTATATTCATTTTAATTCAATGAATGAAATGCCCTAGTACCCTCAGTAAGTCTCAAGTGCAAAATAAGGGAGAAATGCAGATGAAAATTGCCACAGTAACCTTAACTCACCCTTCTCTCCCCCTAGATACTGCAGATATTCAGAACACCGTGTGATCTTGCATATTCTATGCAGAGCAATAGGCTGGCACCATATGGTGGGCTGATGACAAGGCTTATAGCCTTCTTAGAGCTTTTTAAAAAAATTATTTTTGAAACTTGCTGTAGGATTAGGTACCACAGAGGAAATATGACACCAATTTCTCTCTCATCACTCAACTGAACATGCAAAAATTCCCTTTAAAAATACAGTAACAAATATCGTGGCATCTTTTATTATTAAAATAAGAAATGAGTTATCACACCTTGCTGAGAATCAAAATGAGCTTAAATCATTTAAGTAAAGCAATTGTGCCACCTGGTGGGCACAGACATTACTACAGTAAACATCTGAATGCTCCCTCTGTGGGGTGGAGAACAGCACAGGAAGCCAAGCCAGAGGCTCTGCCTGAGGATTTCACCAACCAGTCCTTCCAAGTAGCTAACAATATGTACTTTCTTTATAAAAATGCTATTTCTTGGCAGGGCGCGATGGCTCACGCCTATAAAAATATCCTAGCACTTTGGCAGGCCGAGGTGGGCGGATCACCAGGTCAGGAGATTGAGACCATCCTGGCTAACACGGTGAAACCCCATCTCTACTAAAAATACGAAAAAAAAAAAAAATTAGCCAGGCATGGTGGCGGGCGCCTATAGTCCCAGCTACTGGGGAGGCTGAGGCAGGAGAATGGTGCGAACCCGGGAGGCAGAGGTTGCAGTGAGCGGAGATCGTGCTCCAGCCTGGGCAACAAAGCGAGACTCCATCTCAAAAAAATAAATAAATTTTTAAAAAGCTATTTCTTAGTGGGAGTTTGTTAAAATCCCACTTTATAGAATAAGTCAGTCCCCAACCCCAATCCCCAGAGAAGTGACTTGTCTGAAGCTTGTCTTGGCAGAGTACACCAGTAGTTAGTTGCTGGGAGGGCAGAGACGAAAATGAAAAGTGCATTTTTCAACATCTCTCACATGGTTTCCTTAAGTGAAGCAAAAGTAAGTTTTTAACCTTAGAAAATTAAATGTGCTCCAGGTACCCTCATAAAAAAACAAAAGGTTGGCCAGATGCGGTGGCTCACACCTATAGCCTGTAATCCCAGCACTCTGATAAGCCAAGATGGGAGGATTACTTGAGCCCAGGAGTTTGAGACCAGCTTGGGCAACATAGTGAGCCCCTATTTCTAAAGATTAAAAAAAAAAAAAAAAGCATAAATGCTTAAGGTGATGGATAAAAGATAAAAGACGAAACAGGAAGCAGATAAACAGAAATACAAGCTACCTGCATCAAATTGCTCCAAACAAAGAAGGGGACCCTCGAGGACTTTTCCCCAACTTTCTATCTCTGGCAGCAATAATCTTGATTCTGTCCATTAAAGATGAAAGAGAGTCTGTGTTATAGGAAGGCTGGGTGGGTTCTTTAGCTCTGAAAAGGAAGCTAAACCCCGTTGTGACACACGAGTATGAGAGGGCAGGCTCTCCTGCCTGTGAGAGGGAGTTGGGAGGGGCAGGCTCTCCCACTGTTAAGTCCCACTGTTTGCAATGTGGAGGGTTTTCTATTCTTCATCCAATAGAGTAGCCTTCAATAAGCACCGCTATATAAACAAGTTATTTAAGAGCTTTCAAAGTAGGTTGCAACAAAGTGATCTTTTATAAAATATACTGTTTATGTTGATATTATTCTCCACTGATTTAACAAATCTTTCAGGCCTACTGTGTGCCTGGTGCTGCTTTGATAGCTGTGATTAAAATAGACAATCTCAGCCCTTATGGAACTCGCACGTCTTCCCCTCCCTCCCTCCCTCCCTCCCTCCCTTCCTTCCTTCCTTCCCCCATCCCCCTTCTCCCCTTCACCACTTCCCCCCTTCCTTCCTTCCTTCCTACCTTCCTACCTACCTTCCATCCTTCCATCCCTCCTTGCAGGAGTCTGTCTAGTATAGACAGCCTTGGCTAGTATAGAAATAGTCATACAAATAATGAATTCTAATTGTCATAAGTGACCGAGAAAAAGAACTATGGATGCACATAATTGAGAAACCTGATCTGCAGAATTAAGGAGGGCTTTCTTTTCAACTAGGGAGAGGACATTATAAATTTCTGTGTACTTGTGTTATTTATAGGAGGAAAAAAGAAGAAAATCTAAATGTTCAAGAATGGGATGTGGGCTGGGAGCAGAAGCTCACGCCTGTAATCCCAACACTTTGGGAGGCTGAGGCAGGTCGATCACTTGAGGTCAGGAATTCAAGACCAGCCTGGCCAACATGGTGAAACCCCAACTCTACTAAAAATATGAAAATTAGCCAGGTGTGGTGGTACATGCCTGTAATTCCAGCTACTCGGGAGGCTGAGGCACGAGAATTACTTGAACCTGGGAGGTGGAGGTTGCAATGGGCTGAGACCGTGCCACTGCACTCTAGCCTGTGCGACAGAGCAAGACTGTCTCAAAAAAAAAAAAAAAAAAAAGAAAGAAAAGAAAAAGGAAAAGGAGGAAGGAAGGAAGGAAGGAAGGAAGGGAGAGATGTGGTTGAATAAATTATGCTACAAGATGTGATATTATTCAGGATCAAAACTCGGTTTAATTTTTTTTTTGAGACAAAATTGTGCTCTTGTTGCCCAGTCTGGAGTGCAATGGCGTGATCTTGGCTCACCACAACCTCGGCCGCCCAGGTTCAAGCAATTCTCCCGCCTCAGCCTCCTGAGTAGCTGGGATTACAGGTACGCGCCATCACGCCTGGCTAATTTTTTTTGTATTTTTAGTAGAGACGGGGTTTCTCCATGTTGGTCAGGCTGGTCTCAAACTCCTGACCTCAGGTGATCCGCCCACCTCGGCCTCCCAAAGTGCTGGGATTACAGGCATGAGCCACCACACCCGGCCTAAAACTCGGTTTAATTTTTAATTGCAGGAAAATTGAAGTTGAAAACCACTACATAGAAGATGTAACCATTTG
Organism: Symphalangus syndactylus; assembly: GCF_028878055.3. Classification (NCBI taxonomy): domain Eukaryota; kingdom Metazoa; phylum Chordata; class Mammalia; order Primates; family Hylobatidae; genus Symphalangus; species Symphalangus syndactylus. The sequence continues at coordinate 14,392,481 of NC_072430.2, forward strand.
TGCTTAAAATCAGAGTGCATATAAGCATACAGAAAAGATCCGGAAGCAAACTTTAATAGTGGCTATGTCCACATGGTGGGGTAAGTTAGAGGCTATTTTTAATAATAAAAATAAGTGTGTGTGTGTGTGTGTGTGTGTGTGTGTGATTTTTTCCTGAACTACTTGAGAGTAGCTTTCATATATTATGACCCAGTACTCTCCAACATTCAGCAAGTGTTTTCTAAGGGTAGGTATACTGTCCTACATAACCACAGGACAGTAAATTAAACACGGAAACAATACTTTAATCTGCATCCACAGAACAATTTGATGAACAGATCCCAAAATGTGCTTTACATGTGCTAAAGAATTTTAAAGTAAATCCCAATTATTTCATTTCATCCCTACATATATCAATATACACCTGTTTTTAAAATGTGGGAATATTTGTTTCATAACACCAATGCCATTAACAGACCCAACTAAAACAGCAAAATTCCTTGGTATATGAAACAGTGTGATACTCACACTAGATTGGTCTAACACGTATAAGTCCAACAACAGCAATTATTGGAGAGGATGTGGAGCAAATAAATTCTGCATTTTGCTGGTAGCAGTGTAAACCAGTTTGACCACTTTGAAAATAATTTGGCACTGATCTCTCAGAACTTAGCATATATATTCCAGATGGGCATCAAGAAATAGGTCCAAGAATGCTTCCAGCAGTAATATTTGTAGTAGTCAAGAACTGATAATGGATGCCCACTGTCAACAGAAAGGATAAACTAAAACTGAACAAAATGAAACGTTTTTCTTTATAAAGATACAGATTAGACATTAATATGACTATAAGGTAAATTACTGTTTAATAGAAGGCTTCCACTAGTTTGTAAATTTAGCTCATTCAGCTATGTTTATTCTAGTAAGTTTTGCCCATTTTAGCTAGTTCTAGAGCACTTAAAAAAATTAAAATGATGAAAATACTTTTCACACACTCAAAAGACTCATTTTAGTCACAAGCGTCAACCTCTTCTAGCCACATATTTTTAAAAAGCTGAAAACCAGGCCAATATAGGCTTACCCTATCACTACTGCTGCTCACACCCAAGCCAAAGAATAAGTTGTTTTGTTTTGTTTTTTTCCCTCAACTTTTTATTTTAGAATCAGGGGGCACGTGTGCAGGTTTGTTACAAAGATACACTGCATGATGCTGAGGTTTGGCATACAAACGAATCCATGACTCACTCAGCACAGGTTCTTTTTAAGCCCTTGTCCCCACCTCTCCCCCCATCCTAGGTAGTCCCTAGTGTGTTGTTTATTGGTCACATCTTTATGGCCATGTGCACCCAATGTTTAGCTCCCACTTGTGAGAATATGTGGTATTTGTTTAAGCACATTTCTCCTTCACGGCGCTCAATGAACTTATTTACCAGTGCAGTTTCCCGTAGACTGTAAGCTACACTTGGGCAGGGACTTGTCAGACTGTTTGTGTATTTCGCCAGTGCCTGCCAGTGCTTGGTACACAAGCAGCTGTGCAAGTTACTGAGTAAACAAGTGATAGCCACAAGGTAAGGGACAAAGAAGGAAATGTTAGAAGATTCCAGACAACCCAAGTTACAGAGCAAATGGCAGAAAAGCCTGTATTTGCAAATCTCTATCCAGAGGAATCCCGCACTCCCACCACCTTCTCATTCATTCAACAACTTATTTATTATACACCCACCACATGCCAAAAGGGGACTGACAGAGAACTAAACACACATACCAAGTTCCTCCACTCAGTTTTACACTACAGTGGAGAGAGACGAGAGACATAAAGTAGATAATACGATGTCAGGTGATGATAAGTAGAATGAAAGAAAGCGAGTTAAGACAGTGAGTGGTTTGTGTGGTCAAACAAGGCTTCTCTGATATAGTGACACTTAAGCAATAACCAGAATGAACTGAGAGGGTGAGCCATGTGGACATCTAGGAGAAGAGTACTCTAGAGGAAGGGAACAGAGAAGACCCTAAGGAGGATATTTTGGGTGAGTTCAAGAGGGCAGAAGTGGGGTCAGACTGCGTAGGGCCTTGTTACTTTCAAGTTCTTTTTTTGTGTTATTATTATTTTCTTCTTTCTTTTTATTAAGACAGGGTCCTGCTGTTGCCCAGGCTGGAGTGCAGTGGTGCAATCACAGCTCACTGCAGCCTGGACCTCCTGGGCTCAAGTGATCCTCCCATCTCAGCCTCCCAAGAGTCTGGGACTACAGGTGTGCACCATCATGCCTGGTTAATTTTTTTGTAGAGATGGAGTTTTGCCATGCTGCCCAGGCTGTGTCAGGTTCTTTTGACTTTAACTTACAATGAATTGAAAAGCTATTGGGATGCTCTGAATAGAGACACCTGACATTTACTATGTATCTATATGAAAGTTTAGAATTATATATGATATATTACACATTATTCATATTACTCTAAACTTTCATATACAATATAGTAAGTCAAACATCCTAAATTAGAAATGAATTTTGTGTATGTCATAGGTACGGCTCTTATTCCAAGAAAGCTAAAACTTATTTTTAAATCCCTAATTTAAACTTGTCTTTTGATACAACTTTAAATTATCTACCTCCACCATGTTACATGCGATTTTTTTCTTTATAGTTAATAGCTAGCTTAAAAAAAAAAAAAAATCAGGCCGGGCGTGGTGGCTCACACCTGTAATCCCAGCACTTTGGGAGGCTGAGGCAGGCGAATCAGAAGGTCAGGAGTTTGAGACCAGCCTGGCCAACATGGTGAAACCCCGTGTCTACTAAAAATACAAAAAATTAGCTGGGCACGATGGCAGGTGCCTGTAATCCCAGCTACTAGGGAGGCTGAGGCAGGAGAATCGCATGAGCCTGGGAGGCAGAGGTTGCAGTGAGCTGAGATTGCGCCACTGCACTCCAGCCCAGGCATCAGTGTGAGACTCTGTCTCAAAAAAATCAGCCAGCTTGTTTTTGGCACAGCTAATGATTTCCATTTTTGTCTATTTTAACACAGACATCCATGATTCTTACCACTGGACCAGTTTTTCCTCATTTTTATAAAATAAAAAATCAAAAATGCAAACACTTAAATAACTGCAAAAACACTTACTATATATAACTTATAAAATGCATAATGCATAAACGAGCAAGACCATCTGTTTCTATGGATATCCAATAGCCAAAAGTCACCTTGCTAAATCCTACACCCAAGGCAACAGCAGCGCATCTGAGAAATTTGCTCCTTCTGGGAACCAGCAACATCATTCAGCATGAGCAATTTAGTTCATTATATATTTTTAAAAAGCAAACTATAAACAACAGACAAGGCTGCACCCGAGTTTCCCCTCTAAGTTCCACTCCCCTTCTTTTCAAGCCCTACCTTAAAAAAAAATAATAATCAAACAACAAAAAAAAAATCCTCAGATTCATCCATCCTTTTTATTAAGACCCTTGGGCCACAGTTTTGCATTATATTTGACCACACGTGCCTGGGTAAACTTTGTTTTTCATAAGTCAGTAAAAGGAACCAGACTGGGCCTACAATCTGGCCTAAACTCTACATACATTTTAAACTCTAATATGCCCACTTTGTTAACGTTCAGCTGCTTCTCTAAACAAACGAAGTCCAAACTTGAGGTAGGTCTACACGTAAGCACAGCAACAAGAGGGGACTGTCAAAAGTACACCGTGCAGTGCAGTAGTGTCTGCATGAAGGCAAGAGGTGGTATTCTAAAGCCGGTGGGTAGGGCTGAGGAAGGTGGGCATTTAGGGTGCAGATCAACTGGAACGAGGATGGAGTCCCCAAAGGCAGGCAGCCTGGAATGGTGTAAAGAGGATATGCAGAGGTAGGGTGTGGAATCCATGCAAAGGGTGGCTGCACAATATCACAGTGGGGACTGAGGAGAGATGATATCTTATCACAGCAACGGAGTGCCTCATAGGGGTTCAATAGAAACGTGTGGAGTAAATGATGGAACAGTGCGCCTATACTTAACGGCATTTAATAGTCTTTACAGGCATGTTAAAGGCTGCCTGAACCAGTCACTAAGCCCACAATCCTATGGTCTCCATCTCTTTGGGGCAAGTTGAGATACTCCTGACTTGACTTCCTGAATTTCCATCATGCCACCTTTTAACAGCACTGACCCGGTTAGGCAATCAACTTCTCTGACTTGGAACTGCATCAACACCTTACTACCACCAATAAACCTCTTCTCTACTCTTCTCTAAACCACAGGACTGTCAAGAGCTTTTCAGTATAAATCGTATCAGTTCTAGCTAAAACTCCTTCAAGGGATCCTCCAAACCTTTAAGAAGCTGGCCTGCTTTTCCAGTTTCGTTTCTCTCTGCCTCAGGGACAACACTTGTCACAGTCAGGCAAATCTCCAAAATTAAGTGCTGGATTTCCTCTCCACATCTTCACACCTTTAAAAATGAAAATGCTGGCCGGGAGCAGTGGCTCACGCCTGTAATTCCAACACTTTGGGAGGCCAACACGGGCGGATCATCTGAGGTCAGGAGTTCAAGACCAGCCCGGCCAACATGGTAAAACCCTCTCTCTACTAAAAATACACAATTAGCCGGGTGTGGTGGCACCTGCATGTAATCCCAGCTACTCGCAGGGCTGAGGCAGGAGAACTGCTTGAACCCAAGAGGCAGAGGTTGCAGTGAACCAAGATCACGCCACTGTACTCCAGCATGGGCAACAGAGCGAGACCCCCAACTCAAAAAAAAAAAAAAAAAAGAAATGCTATCATTTCTTCTGTCTAGTGTGCACTTATGCCCCTGGTCCAGCCAGCAAACTCCTACTCACGCTTCCACATTTCAATCAAATGTCAACCATCTTCAACTCTTTGTTTCTACCTAGGAAAGCTAGCACCTTCTGCTGAGTCCCAATGGGAACATCAGAATACTGACTCAGTGGTACATGGGAGATGCTTGATGTAAAAATCATGTGAGTCAACTGTACTCTTCTCCAATAAGTGAACATTTTTCAGTTTCTCAGTCTGCCACCCTCCAGATTACACATGATGGCAGATTGCACTTCATTCACTCCTTTGTTGCTGAAATCTCAAGTCATGGTTTCATCAAGTAATTTTCCATGATCATTTAATATTTAAACTCATTGTTCTAATCTATGTTATTGGGAATTATTTACACTTCCTCAACATGAAACGTCTCTCTACAGGCCACATTTTCTAGGCATATCCCATAAGTCATATCTCTCATTAAATGGGTTTTACTTAGACACAGCCCAAAAAAACTAGTATAGTATTAATGTTTTAAGCATTGAATTATAGTTTATTAAATGAAGCAGCCTACAAAGGCAGACAGGTGTGGTAAATATAGTCTGGAGACAAGAGATCTAGCTAAAACTTGGCTACTATAATAACTGGCTATGGGATCTTAAACATTTGACTTTACTTCTGTAGACCCCAGTGTTTTTACCTCTAAAAAGGAAGAGTTGCCCTAGGAAAACTACACATAAATTATTTGCTCACATGTTCATTTTTTCTGTCTCTCCATTAGAGTATGAGATTCCTGAACCTTTCACTCCTGGTACATTCCCAGACACAAAGCTGTTCAAGTAAAATGTAAATGAAAACTCAGTAGATAAACACGAATTCAGTATAATCTGAATTGAGATACTTTTGGACAGAACTTTTTACCACAAGTCTAAGATTCACCTAAAAGAACAAATATAGAGCCAGGAACACTGAAAAGAATGAAGTCCAGGCACAAAGTATGTATGAGTTTAACGTAAGTGAAGGAAAAAATATAATCCAATAATTTCAGTTGAAACAACGACGTAAAAAAGGAGGGGAAGACAGAAGACATCAGTCTGTTTGTAATGTGGGGGTGGGAGAGGAGTTCCTAGCATGACAATACACCAGATAAACTGTGGCATAGCTAGACAATGGTATATTATTCAGCACTAAAAAGAAATGAACTATCCAGCCATGAAAAGAGACAGAGGAACCTTGAATGTATGTTGCTAAGTGAAAGAAGCCAATTTGAAAAGGCTACATACTATATGATTTCAGCTGGAAGGCATTCTACAGAAACAGTAAAACGATCAACAGTTGCCAGGGATTAGGAGGCAGAGAGGGAGATGAACAGGTGGAGCACAGAGGTTTCTTAAACCAGTGAAACGAAGATAACTACATTGGTGGACAGGTCATTATACATTTGCCTGAATCCACAGAACGTACAACACAAGAGTGAAGCTTAATGTAAACTATGAATTTCGGGTGATAAAAATGTGTCACTGTAGGCTGGTTGATTGTAACAAACGTATCCCTTTGGTGGACTCTGGCCCAGGATGTTCACACTGGGGGAGGCTGTGGGTGTGTGGGGGCAGAAGATAAATGGGCACTCTGTACTTTCTGCTCAATTTAGCTGTGAAGCTAAAATGCCTCTAAAATATGAAATCTATTTTAAACAAGAAAATAAGAAATGTATTAAGGGGCAAAAATCTTCACTCTTGCTTTTTTTAAAATGATAGCTTGAGCCCCGGAGTTCAAGGCTGCAGTGAGCTATGACTGTGCCACTGCACTCCAGCATGGACAACAGAGCCAAGATCCTCTCTTAAAATATATGTATTTTATTTTACTGATACATATTAGATGTACATATTTCCAGGGTACATGTGATAATTTGATACATTCATATAATCAAATCAGGGTCACTGGGATATCCATAATCCTAAATATTTACATTTTCTCTACATTAGGAACATTCAAAATTATTCTCTTTTAGCCTCCCCCTCCTTTTTTTTAATAGAGGGGAGGTCTATGTTGCCCAGGCTGGTCTTGAACTCCTGAGCTCAAGCATCCTCATCTCCGCCTCCAAGTGCTGGGACTACAGGCACATGCCACGCACCCAGCTAACTTCTGGACTTTTGGAGAGACATGGGGTTTCGCCATGTTGCCCAGGCTGGTCTCAAACTCTTGAACTCAAGTCATCAGCTCGCCTCGGCCTCTCAAAGTGTTGGGATTATAGGGGTGAGACACCGCACTCAGCCCTCTTCTAGCTATTCTGAAATGTACAATTCAAGGCCAGGTGCAGTGGCCTGCATGTGTAGTCCTAGCTACTTGGGAGGCTGAGGCAGGAGACTCTCTTGAGCCCAGGAGGTGGAGGTTGCAGTGAGCCAAGATTGCACAACTGCACTCCAGCCTGGGCAATAAGAATAAACCTCTGTCTCAAAAAAAAAAAAAAAGAAATGTACAATTCATTAATGTTAAGCTAAAGTCATTCTATGGATCAGGTTTTTTAAAAAACAGAGTTTTAAAAAAGAACTAAGATTATAAATATTCATCAATAGGTAATACAGGTAATTTTGTTTAAAAAAAGGCTAAATTATGATACATCCATACTAGTTACAGTAAAAAAAAATTAGATAACTGTAGATATACTGAGATGAAACAAAGTCCCAGATGTATTTATGAGCAGACTGATAACAGTTCACATTTTGTGGAAAACAATTATATATTATGCATTATGTACTGTTTGAATTTTCTAAAATAGCGTTTATTTTTATAATTACAACATAACTTTATAAGCTTTCAGTAACCCTAAGAGGCAGAACTCTGAACAGCCACTTTGAAAAGAAAAGAAAAAAAAAAAACAACACACACACACACACACAAGAAAAGCCAGGGATCTCCAGACATCCTTATATACAATTTTTTAGTATCTGCTAGAAATATGTCCTAAATCACTTACTTCTACTTAATGTCAGAATAAGTGCTGGACAACCAAGACTTCCATATTCTTCCAAAACTGAGACACCTAAATTTTCAATAGAGTAATTGTTAAACATACTGATACATCCATATGATAAAGTATTACATCTAGTTATTTAAAACCTTTATAAGCAGTTTTAACAACGTGGAAACTGCTTAGGTCCGATGTTCAGGAAGACAATACACACATACCCACACACAGATAATCTATCATCTCACTTATATAAATACATACAAAAAAAATTGGAAGAAACACCCCAAAATGTTTAACGATTATCACCTCTGGGTGATGGAATAATAGGTGAATTTTTTTTATTCTTTCTACTTTTATCTATGAACTTTCAACAATATGTAAATATTACTTTTAGGTAAGTGTTTGTTTTTTTCCCAGAGTAGAAATCATTGCTCTTTACTGATACAAAATAACACATTTCTACAAAGCCGTCCTCATCCTGCCTTCTCTCTAGTGGACTTTGTTCACTCTAAGTGCTCCGTGTTTACTCGGTTAATAAATGGAAAGACAGATGAATTCTATAATGTCAATCCTTTTTTATCCCATCTAAGGAAAACCCCCAGGTCCCATGCACCCCAAGGCCCTTCCACCCTAACAACTTGATTTCCCTGAAAGGTATGTCTGGAAGCCCTTCCACGACAAAGTAAACAAATCTTGATATTCCTCTTCAATTTTCATAACGGGAACACTACCGATGAGCCCTGGCTTAGTTCATCTGTCTTCCATTGCCTGACACTGACAGGTCATTTCCACGGGTTTGCCGTGCAGCGGCTTGAGGTTCAGACTCCGCAGCGGGTTGGGGGCAGGGGTGCTGGGGCCTCCTGTGCGAGTTGGGTTCTGGAGGAAGACAAGGAACCTGTTCCTAGCGCTCAGTGGGGCCCTGCCACGGCTGTGGCTGTGGCTACGGCCAGGAAAGGGGCAGAGAGACGGGATACGGTCAGAGCTGCGGGGGCTGGGGCGGAGAGGGCTGCTCCCAGGTCGTGGCGCACATAGGCGCCTCCCCCAACTACCAGCCCCACCTCGGCTGCTGCTCCACAGCAGGAGGGCACAGCCCCAGCCCCCGCAGGGCTAGGGACCCGTGTACGGGGAGCAGGCCGGGTGCCCTGGGATGAACTTGAGGCCCAGCACTGCCAGCTTCCAGCTGTGGGAAGGGCTGGTGGCAAGAGGGACCCGGAAGCAGCACTGGGCCCGAGGGCGGAGATCAAGGGACGTCTCCCTAAGGGTGGCCCGGCGCACTGGCTGCCATCTCCAGGTCAGCGGGGCGGGGGCCACGTTCGCGCACGGAACTTCAGCGTGCCCCCAGAGGAGAGCTTGGTCCAAAGCATCCTCCGATTCCCAAGAGAAGTTGCCCACATTGCTTGGGACCCTGAGGAAGCCCTGCTGGCTTCCCCCAGGCTGACCAGGATCTGGGATGGGGCGGGGGTGGGGGCGGGGGCGGGGGCGGGGGCCTGCGCCCAGGCTGCCTCTGCGCTGGGGCTGCTCTGGCTTCTTTTCGGTACTCCACCTCTCCAATTCTGAAACCAAACCTGGATTCGTGGCTCGGGAGTCTGTTTTTCTGGCCATTTCTTTTCTGACAGTAATTCCAGGATAAGGGTCCATTTCAAAGGCCTCAGTAAGAATCGTGTATTGATATCTGTCAAATTTGGTCCTCCTACGCCTCTGGCCTGGCTCAAGTGTGTCTCAGCCATAAGCCGAGCTCGCTGTCCACTGGGAGCCTCAGTGGACAGGTTAGTTATTTTAAAGTTTAAAGTTTTAACCAACTTTAAACTTAAAACAATTGTAATCAGGGTTTACAATAAAACTGTAAATTTATTTTATAGGCAATACCATTGTTTAAAAATCAATTAACTTTCCATATTCTGCTCTTTTCTTCTAGGTCTATGAAAAATAAGATAATATTAAAATTAAATTCTGACTCCAAAGACTCCAATAAGTAATACAATAGGAAAAGTGACTAACACAACTTTAAACTGTAATAACAGAAAGACAGTGGCTAACAGGCTGAATGAACACAGCCTGAGAAGTAAGAGAGATTATGACCCAGGAGTGAACTACTTGGTCCACCACTCACTATCTGTGCTACTTTTACAACCCTCCGACTCTTTGAACTATGGGATGCCATCTGTAAAACAGAGACAAAATCTTCCTCCTGGGTTACTGTGAACACTGAATGATACAGGAGTATGAAAAGCATCAGTACTGTGCTGGCATAAAGGTTCAAAAAATGCTCAGTATTCTTCATATTCAGTTCTGAGTACAATTTAAGATGGACATTGTGACCAACTGGAACATACTTAGAAGGACAACAGAAGATGAAAAGAGACCCCCCAAAAAAACACCTGAAAAGGCACCTGAAGCAACTAGCTTGGACTCAAGACAGTAAAGGAGATACGATGACGGAACATTTAAAGGACACATATGGAAGCAAACTTATTTAGTAAAGTTCAGGAAAACAAAGCTTTTACAAATTACAGGGAGGCAGATTTTTAGTGCTCTGTAAAAAAGAACATGTTAAAAAATGGAATAGATCGCAGGGCGCAGTGGCTCACGCCTGTAATCCCAATACTTTGGGAGGCCATGGCAGGCGGATCACCTGAAGTCAGGAGTTTGAGACCAGCCTGGCCAACATGGCAAAACCCCATCTCTACTAAAAATACAAAAATTAGCTGGGTGTGGTAATGGGCGCCTGTAATCCCAGCTATTCAGGAGGCTGGGGCTGGAGAATCACATGAGCCCAGGAAGCAGAGATTGCAGCGAGCCCAGATCATGCTGCTGCACTCCAGCCTGGGCAACAGAGCCAGACTCCATCTCAAAAAATAATAATAATTTTTTTAAAAAAGAAATATACACTTAAAAACTCTTTAAATTATTTATCTTAAAATAGAAGAGAAATTTAATACATATAGAAGCTTTTAGCTTCAAAGGTACCTTTAAAACCTTACATTAAACAAGAAAGGTGGAAAATAAAGTGCTCCAAGACTTACACTTTGCTTCTGACAGATTTTGATTGGGTGACCAGACCAACATGCCAAGATTGTCGCGTTCTTGACTGCGTCTTGCCAGTTTGGCTTGGGAGAAAGAAAAGAGAAAATTCTTATTAAAATTTAACACATATAATAAGCTATAAGTAACAATACCTTTTAATGACATCACCCACCTTTTACCTGTATCTGGCCCAATGGGACCCCACACTTAACATCAGAGTGAGGATGGAGATGGGGGAGGCGAGAGTCTGCTGAAACATTTCTACTTGGAAGTCCTTTCCTACTTTTACTGATTTTACAGTATGCTGCTCTGCTTTCAGGCATGAGACATCCAAAAAGAAATCTACACGTGCCAAGGTGCTCAAAGGTTCTTTTAAAATATTAATTCTTCATGTGTGCTTGCAGCACCCTTAGCCTTCTCTGCCTGGGTAACTTTTTAGTGACTTGGCAATAGAAATCTCAAAATTCTTTTAACAGCATTATTAAAGAATAACTATTTAAAAAGTTTAACCTGAAAGGAAACTTCTAAAATGCATACTAATTCTTAAAAAATCTAATGCAAAATAGTAGGCCAAAAGATTTAAAAGTGCCAAGGGTGGAGCTGACATGTATTACTGAATTAACCGCAAGCAGCTGTCATCTATTACAATACACATATCTAAAACATTATCTTCAGAAGGCAAAGACTCGAGAAACAGGAAGTTCAGTGACCATACCTTCACACTGGTTAGGCCCAAACTTATTCATTCTAAAGGTTAATTTTGGCCACCTTTTCTCCTTTAAATGAATTACTCTGAAAATATGATGAAAGTTATGGAACCTAAACTCTAGGGGGAAAAATGCAACTAAATATAACATACAACCTACTATAAACAAAAATCTAGGAAACCCAGAGTCTGGTTAATGAATTTCTTCTTTTATGATACCACCAGATCTTCCATCTTTAATTTTGTCTACCAGTGTGTTCTAGGTTTCATAAAGAGGAAATTTTACATTTTTAGTAAAATCTCAGAGACAGTTACTTTAAAGAACCATAATAGAATAGTGAAAAGGACCCAAAGCGTGAACAGTATGAATTAGGTAAAATTAAAAGTTGAATGTCTGTTGCAGATGGGAAGAGGATGTAGATGAGAAAGAAATATGACAAAAAGGATGGAGTGACCGCCTTTGAGTTTACCTTTTTTTTGAGACAGAGTCTCACTCAGTCACCCAGGCTGGAGTGCAGTGGTGCGATCTTGGCTCACTGCAACCTCTGCCTCCCGGGTTCAAGCGATTCTCCTGCCTCAGCCTCTCAAGTAGCTGGGACTACAAGTGTGCACCACCACACCCAGCTAATTAGTCAGGCATGGTGGCACACACCTGTAATCCCAGCTACTTGGGAGGCTGAGGCCAGAGAATCGCTTGAACCCAGGAGGCAGAGGCTGCAGTAAGCTGAGGTCGTGCCACTGCACTCCAGCCTGGGGTACAAAGCAAGGTTTTTATCTCAAAAAAAAAAAAAAGGTAAATTCTTATAATTCTTATTCCTAAATGTATGAACTGGCCACCCATACTTTCAACATATCCTGAGATGCTAAGCATAAGTAAATTTAACTTAATTATGTTAGGGAACAAAAAACGTTTTGTGACTCCAAAATTTTTGGCTTCTGAAGTTGGGTAATCAAACAGATAGAAATCAAAGGGAATGGCAAGAGTATTGCTATAACAGTTATATATGCTTACTATGTGCTAGGCACTCTGTACTTTGACATGCCTTAGTTCATCATTTCAATCTTACGACTATCCATTTTATAGATGAGAAAATTAAAGCACAGAGAGATGAAGTAAGCTGCCCAACATCACACCTATGAGCAGTGAAGCTGAGTCGAAGCTTAAGGAAGAGGTATGAAAACAGCAGAAGCCAGAGTTGGTGGTGTTAACCATTATGCTACACAGCCTAGATTTTAAAGACACCATAAATTATGATCAAAAACCAAAGTATATAAAGAACATTTTTCCTCCCCATGATATCCACATTAAGTATTTTAGCATTTAAGTTAAATGGCTTAAGAATTCCCAACTGACAACAGTTCACTCTCTATAAAATGAGGAAGTCAGAAGCAACTTTGGTATTCAAATACCTGTATCTTTTCTTTTTTTCTTTTTTTTTTTTTTTGAGACTGAGTTTCACTCTTGTTGCCCAGGCTGGAGTGCAGTGGCACGATCTCGGCTCACTGCAACCTCCGCCTCCTGGGTTCAAGCGATTCTCCTGCCTCAGCATCCCAAGCTGGTCTCAAACTCCCGACTTCAGGTGATCTGCCCGCCTCGGCCTCTCAAAGTGCTGGGATTACGTTAAATATCTATATCTTTCTACAAAGTATATACCTACTGTCTGGTTCTCTCTTCTCTAATCTCTTCCTTTTTAAATGCTAAAAGTTTAAATTGGAACAAATAGGTCCATAATTTCCAATCACCAGCTCTCTGGAATTAAAATCTACAATAAACATAGGCACGCTATAAACTCCTTAAAAACTCAAATCTCATGTTCTCCTAAATTTACGGGAAAAAATTTTTTGCCTCAAAGATTAGCGATTTCACAAATAATTTAAAAGCTAAACAGATTTTTTCTTTGAGGATTTTTTCCTCCATGATAATAAATGCTCTATTCACTTGTTTTTAAAAAACAGAAACATTTAAAAAAAATCTTAACTTACATCACAGTTGGTTAACGAGGGGTATGTATACTCCCACTAGCTCTCCCCCGCCCCCGCCAAAAAGGAGAGGGACTGTAAAAAATAAAAAGACAGGCAAGAACAAAGCTGGACAGGGAGAGAAGACAGACAGAAAGGGCTTCAGCAGTTAGCCGAGGTAGAAACTCTCATGCCACAACTGACATACACATAACCAATTACCATTGCTTACTTTGTATTGTATTACCCAGTAAATACCCAACTAGATTGTTAATTCCTTGGTAACAAAGAATCCATTCTTCACTCTTGTACTGCCACTGCTTACCTGACCTGAAGTAGTACTGTTCGGTCAATTGCTTTCCATAGGTCTTCAGCTGTCTTGATTCTTAATTTTAGCAAGATTTATTCTCATTAGCATCACCACAACAGTAACTGCATTACCACAGCAGTAACTATCCTCAGAAGAAATGTTCTAAACATGTATAGTGTGTTCTGTCCTTTGGTATAGTGTTTTACACCTCCAGGGTGAACAGAAGAGACGATGTGATGTAGAGGAATTAAACAGCCACATGAATAGTAATAAGAGATTTTAACAAAAGTTGACCTTTCCCCACGTTTTCTCTACCACTTTTTTAAACATCAGTGTTCCCTGGGTTCCTCTTTTTCATCTGGTATTAATTACTCCTATGCCACAACATCTAACACTGCAAATTTCTCAAACCACATTTATTATGGTAGTGACTTCTAAATCTGTATCTCAAGACAGAATACACATATAAGCCAATAACAATTCAAAAAGCATCTTGACACAGCTTATCGCCCTCTCATTCACCCTTACCACTATCAACAAGCTGTTTCTTCTTGTTTACCTAAAAAAATTAACACTATCACTTGTACAGTCACCAACTCCCAGCAATATGGCTGCAAGTCATCTTGGAGTCCCCTCATCTGCTACTAGCACTCGAGCACACACTCTCTGCAAAACTCACTGAACCCCATCCACTAACCTCTTCGACTTTTCTCAAATCCATCGCTCTCCAACCCTGCTGCCACCAACCTTCAGTTTCCAACTTCATGGTTTCTCATCTTGTCCTGTCTTAAGGGTTGCAGGATAAATTCGGTCTCCCCAAATTCAGTTGCTCCACTAGCTAGAGCAGTCTTTCTGAAGCACAATTCACTCTTTATTATTATTATTATTATTATTATTATTATTATTATTGAAACGGAGTCTCACTCTGTTGCCGAGGCTGGGGCACAGTGGCACCGTGTCAGCTCACTGCAACCTCCATCTCCTGGGTTCAAGCAATTCTCCTCCCTCAGCCTCCCGAGTAGCTGGGATTACAGGAACCCACCACCACGCCCGGCTAGTTTTTATATTTTTAGTAGAGATGGGGTTTCACCATGTTGGCCAGGCTGGTCTCGAACTCCTGACCTCAGGTGATCCACCTGCCTTGGCCTCCCAAAGTGCTGGGATTACAGGTGTGAGCCACGACGCCCAGCCCATTCTTTATTTTTTTAAGAAACAGGGTCTTGCCCTGTTTGTCCAGGATGGAGTGCAGTGATGTGATCATAGCTCACCGCAGCCTCAAACTCCTGGGCTCAACCCATCCTCCCGCCTCCCCTCCCAAAGTGCTGGAATTATGGGCATGAGCCACCGTGCCTGGCCCTGGAGCATAATTCTGATCAAATCACTTTCCATGTTAAAAGTCTTTTGGATCATAACTCCCTTCCCCTTCAGTGTGGGCTGTGCATAGTGACCTCTTTCCAAAAAAGGGGGTTGTATGGAAAGGGGCGGAGCAGGAGATGGAAGAGTACTTTACAGCTGAAACATCTAACAAACTCAGACGTTTCCACTGTAAAGTACTCCGCCAGGCAACAAAGGTCAACATGAGCAGTCATCAGTCACGTTGATGGTATGTACCCTTGGATGGGATGAAATGGCACTCTACTTCTGTGGTCTTCCTACCCCAAACTCATAATCTTAGTATAATAATGAGAAAAATGCCAGACAAATCCCAATTGAGAAACACCCTGCAAAATTTCTGATTAGTACTCCTTAAAGCTAAAAAACATCATCAAAAACAAGAAAAATCTTGAGAAACTGTCACAGCCCAAGAGGAATCTAAAGCAACAAGGCAACTAAATGTAACGTGGTATCTTCGATGGGATTCTGGAACAGAAAAGGGGTATTAGGTAAAAACTAAGAACATAAGAATAAATTATGAACTTCAGGTAATAATTACAAATCAATCAATCACTAATTGTAACAAATGTACCACACTAATGTAAGATGTTAATAACGGGAAACTGGGTGTAGGGTATATGGAAACTCTTTGTACTATCTTTACAACTTTCCTGTAAATCTAAAATTATTCCAAAATAAAAAATCCTTCTGCTGCTTCCCCCATTGTCTTTAGGGAAAAAACCCATGGCATGCAAGACCCTTCATAATCTGGCCTGCTTATCTTTCTAACCTATGTCTCACACTCAGGACTCTATCCCTCACATGGTCATTACATTTCTGGGCCTTTTTGCTTTGCCATGTCTGTTCTCTAACCCACTTCCTTCTCTTTACCTCTTCCCACCAGCTAACTCCTAATAATGCTTCACGACCCCTCAAGGATCACCATCTTTGTAAGTCTGCTTACTCTCCTAGTCCAGGTTAACAGTCCATTCCTCTTCAATACTCTCATAACACTGGGGACACCTCCTCTATCACAGTTTAGGCTCTCATCATTAATGATTTGCATAAAGACATGTGGAGAGAACAATGGCTTTGTAAGACTCAACTACCAGCAGTAACTACTATTAATGACTTTTGAGCCAGTATGATCTAATATAATTATTAACTATTACTACATGCCAGTAACTGGGCTAACCACTTCACCTATCTGTCACATAACACACACCAAAAAAGCCCTATGAGATAAGAACTGTTGTAGTCCACATTTGAAAAAAGGAGTTAAGTGACTTGCACTTAGATCCTAACACTGGTCAGGATCTGAACTCACATCTGGGACTCAATCCCATGGTACACCTGTATCCCATTTTAACCACTCTGTTGTTGAGTGATGATGAACAAGCTACTTAGCTTCACTAACCCTAAAGAAAAATGGAGAGGGTAATGCCTACCTTGCATGGGTTTCTATGAGGATTAGAAAGGCCACCTATTAAACAAGTACCTGGTACATACAGATGCTCCTCAGCTTACAACAGTGTTAGTCCTGATAAATGCATCATAAATTGAAAATATTGTAATCCAAAAATGCACTTAATATACCCAACCTAATGGGCATCATAGCCTAGCCTACCTTAAACATGCTCAGAACACTTACATTAGCCTGTAGTTGGGCAAGGCCATCTAACAAAGCCTATTTCATTTATTTTTTTTTTTTTTTTTTTTTTTTTTTTTTGAGACGGAGTCTTTCTCTGTCCCCTAGGCTGGAGTGCAGTGGCGCGATCTCGGCTCACTGCAAGCTCCGCCTCCCGGGTTCACGCCATTCTCCTGCCTCAGCCTCCCAAGTAGCTGGGACTACAGGCACCCGCCAACACGCCCGGCTAATTTTTTGTATTTTTAGTAGAGACGAGGTTTCACTGTGTTAGCCAGGATGGTCTCGATCTCCTGACCTCGTGATCCGCCCGCCTCGGCCTCCCAAAGTGCTGGGGATTACAGGCTTGAGCCACCGCGCCCGGCCAGCCTATTTCATTTAAAAAAAGAAAAAAAGTGTTGAGGCCAGGTGTGGTGGCTCATACCTGTAATCCCAGTACTTTGGGAGGCCGAGGTGGGTGGATGGATCACCAGAGGTCAGGAGTTTGAGACCAGCCTGACCAACATGGAGAAACCCTATCTCTACTAAAAATACAGAATTAGTCAGGCATGGTGGTGCATGCCTGTAATCCCAGCTACTCGGAAGGCTGAGGCAGGAGAATCGCTTGAACCCGGGAGGCAGAGGTTGCAGTGAGATTGCGCCACTGCATTCCAGCCTGGGCAACAAGAGCAAAATTCTGTCTCCAAAAAAAAAAAAGTGTTGAATATCTCATGTAAGGGTATCACACCACATATTGCTAGCCAAGGAAAAGATCAAAATTCAAAATACAGTTTCTACTGAGTGTGTATCACTTTTGTACCATCTTAAAGTTGAAAAATACTAAGTCGAATGTTTAAGTCAAGAACTGTCTGTACTTAATACTTGATAAATAATAGCAATTATGATTTTCTTTCTCTTCTATTATTTGACATCTTTCAGACCATAGTATCTTCAGTGTCTAGCATATTATAAGTACTTCATAAATGTTAAGTAAATTAATATGCATAACATAGGTTAGGTAGCCAATTAATAAAAAAGTTTAGAAAGGGAGTATATTGTTCTATTCCCTTTCCTTCAACACAGCAATCCAGACTGACAAGTTTGAGAACCAAGTAGGCTGGGCAGCAACTCAGGTAGCCCTGATCTCTGCAATGCCACCCACTCCCTCTCTTCTTGTATCTCTCTTTATAATAGCACTCTACCCTTTAAGGGCATAAACTCTATTCCCATGGGAAGGTTATTTCAAAAATACTATGATTTGCAATATTACAAGCTGACAAAAATGAATGATTTCCCTTAGAATTGGCTCAAGGCCAGGCATGGTGGCTCATACTTGTAATCCCAGCACTTTGGGAGGCTCAGGCGGGTAGACCATTTGAGGTCAAGAGTTCAAGAACAGCCTGGCCAACGTGGTGAAAACCTGGCTCTACTAAAAATGCACAAAAAACAAAACAAAACAAA
Organism: Symphalangus syndactylus; assembly: GCF_028878055.3. NCBI lineage: Eukaryota > Metazoa > Chordata > Mammalia > Primates > Hylobatidae > Symphalangus > Symphalangus syndactylus. The sequence goes on from NC_072430.2 coordinate 14,410,645, forward strand.
AAAAAACCCAGCTGGGCGTGGTGGCTCACACCTGTAATTCCAGCTACTCAAGTGGCTGAGGCATGAGAATCACTTGAACCCAGGAGGCGGAGGTTGACATGAGCCAAGAATGCACCACTGCACTCCAGCCTGGGTGATGGAGTAAGACTGTCTCAAAAAATAAAAATAAAAAATAGAACTGACTCAATCACTTTCCAGTAATCTGAGTTCAGCTAATGCCTAATCTATGTCCCTTTCTGATTCCCCCAAGAAGGAAGTTAGATGCTAATCAAATGCTACTGAAGTCAACTCTGCACTAGAAACTGGAATTGTATAGTCAGTTTCTAACTAGTAACATCTTATCTTCTCTCATTCTCTTGGACTCACAGGTGCCTTGGACTGGGAATCGCTTTTCTCTAAGAGAAACCAGAAACACTTTTCTTCCATGTTATCAATGTAACAAGCTTATCATTTACCACCAATGTAATTTTGACACATATGATCCTCAAACCTAAACAAAGACAAAACACTTCAGAGACCAATGAATTTCACAGTGAAATGTTTTAGGCTCAGGTTTCTCCTATTTCTCTTAACACTGCCCTATCAGTAATGTAACACACTAATCAGAATGGACAAGGCTGTATTGATATTGCACCACCAAGCAATCCAAGAGAAAAAAAAGCCCTGAAGCTACAGCCTGACTGATGGTGAGGCACCACAATCTTATGAAATACAGAGGGCCCAGATTATCCTATAATACAATTACTCCCAACATCACCATGACCCAGAGAAAACTTCTAACTACTGTACCACCAGCTAACGACATACCTTTACACCAATGTTGTTAAGAGTTCCTTATAAAAGGTTGAGTTAGGAAAAAAGACAATATGGAATTCTTTGCAAAAGTTTGGCAAAACAGGATGTTAGAAGGGAACACAGAAAAGCTGCCCAGTAAAAATGTTGAGAGAAGTTGCATTAGTCTGTTTTCACAATGCTGATAAAGACATACCAGAGACTGGGCAATTTACAAAACAAAGAGGTTTAACTGGATTTAACAGTTCCATGTGGCTGGGGAAGCCTCAGTCATGGCGAAGGGCAAGGAGGAGCAAGCAAGGTCTTACGTGGATGGCAGCAGGCAGAGAGGAGCACTTGTGTAGGGAAACTCCCCTTTTTAAAACTATTAGATATCTCGTGAGACTCATTTGCTATCAAGAGAAAAGCACAGGAAAGATCTGGCCTCATGATTCAATTATCTACCACCAGGTCCCTCCTACAACATGTGGGAGTTATAGGAGCTACAAGATGAGATTTGGGTGGGGACACAGAGCCAAACCATACCATAAGTGTACTGTAAATAAGTTCAGGCTTTCTGAAGGGTAGTTTGGCAATGTTTACCCGAACCTCTAGCAATTTATCCCAAAAGAAAATATTCATAAAGCTATGCAAAAACTTATCTACAAAGTTATTCATCAAGTGCTGCTGAAAACAGCAATAAATTGGAAAGAACTCAAACGTCCAACATAATCTCATAATCTGGTACAACCATATCATGGAAACTGTATACACTAAAAGCTGCAGAGCCCTTTTCACAAGATGGCACCGAAAGCAAAGAAGGAAGCTCCTGCCCCTCCTAAAGCTGAAGCCAAAGCAAAGGCTTTGAAGGCCAAGAAGGCAGTGTTGAAAGGCATCCACAGCTGGAAAAAAAAAAAGATCCACACATCACCCATCTTCCAGCGGCCCAAAACACTGTGACTCCAGGGGCAGCCCAAATATCCTCAGAAGAGCACCCCCAGGAGAAACAAGCTTGACCACCATACTATCATCAAGTTGCCGGTGACCACTGAGTCTGCCATGAAGAAGAGAGAAGACACTTGTGTTCATTGTAGATGTTAAGGCCAACAGGCACCAGATCAAACAGGCTGTGAAGAAGCTCTATGACACTGACGTGGCCATGGTCAACACCCTGATTCGGCCTGATGGAGAGAAGGAGGCACACGTTCAACTAGCTCCTGATTATGATGCTTTGGATGTTGCCAACAAAATTGGGATCATCTAAACTGGGTCCAGCTGGCTAATTCTAAATACATGTATATCTTTTCACCAGAAAAAAAAAATAAAAAGTTGCAGAAGTATGTACATTTAATGACTTGGGAAAACCATACATAAAGTACAACATGCAAATGACAACAAAGTGCTGCATACTACAGAATCACCCAGTCTATAACAACTCACAGGCAGGGCACAGTGCTCACGCCGATAATCCCAGCACTTTGAGAGGCCAAGGCTGGAGGATTGCTTGAGGTCAGGAATTTGAGACCAGCCTGGGCAACAAAGTGAGACCCTGTCACTACAAAAAATAAAAAAAATTAGCAAGGCATTGTGGCTCACACCTGTAGTTCCAGCTACTTGGGTTGCTGAGGTGGGTGAACTCCTTGAGTCCAGGAGTTCAAGGCTACAGTGAGCCATGATCGTGCCATTGCAATACAGCCTGGGCAACAGAGCAAGACTCTGCCTCAAAAACAAACAAAAACTCATGTCCAATTCGAATTATGTTTCTTTTTTTTTTTTTTTTTTTTACTTTTTTTTGCATACAAAAACAATAAACATTTTCTAAAAATACATACAAACAAAAAGATGTGTATCAAACATATTAGGAAGGTTGCACATGGGAAGTTGGGGAATAGAAATGGGGGGTGGGAGTTAAAATAAATGAGAGAGGGACTTTATATGGATCAGTGATAATAACTCAATCCTCTATTTGACAAAGAAGAGGGAGAAGGAAGAGGAAGAAAAAGAAAGTGGGATAAAGGATCAGAAAGGGAGGAAAATAGAAAAAATTAGAGTATGACTCCAGGGTAGACCTGTTTTGTTGTCACTGAGTTAGTTGGTTGGTTTGTCTGTTGTATTCTTCATGTTTCGCCAAGTTGGCCAGACTGGTCTTGAACTCCTAGTCCGAAGTGATCAACCCGCCTCGCCCCCCAGAGTGCCGGGACCACAGGCGTGAGCCACCACGTCCAGCCCCCACATTGCTTCTGGCCTCCGTGGTAGACCTCCCAGACGGAGCGGCCAGGCAGAGGAGCTCCTCACTTCTACCCAGACACAGGGCGGCCAGGCAGAGAAGCTCGTCACTTCCCAGACGGGGCGGCCAGGCAGAGACGCTCCTCACTTCTTCCCAGACGATAGGTGGCCGGGCAGAGGCGCTCCTCACTTCCCAGACGATGGGTGGCCGGGCAGAGGCGCTCCTCACTTCTTCCCGGACGGGGCGGCCGGGCAGAGGCGCTCCTCACTTCTTCCCGGACGGGGCGGCCGGGCAGAGGCGCTCCTCACTTCCCAGACGGGGCGGGGCGGCCGGGCAGAGGCGCTCCTCACTTCCCAGACGGGGCGGGGCGGCCGGGCAGAGGCGCTCCTCACTTCCCAGATGGGGCAGCCGGGCAGAGGCTCTCCTCACTTTCCAGACGATGGGTGGCCGGGCAGAGGCTCTCCTCACCTCCCAGACGATGGGTGGCCGGGCAGAGGCGCTCCTCACTTCCCAGATGGGGCAGCCGGGCAGAGGCTCTCCTCACTTTCCAGACGATGGGTGGCCGGGCAGAGGCGCTCCTCACCTCCCAGACGATGGGTGGCCGGGCAGAGGCGCTCTTCACCTCCCAGACGATGGGTGGCCGGGCAGAGGCGCTCCTCACCTCCCAGACGATGGGCGGCCGGGCAGAGGCGCTCCTCACTTCCCAGACGGTGGGTGGCCGGGCAGAGGCGCTCCTCACTTCTTCCCGACGGGGCGGCCGGGCAGAGGCGCTCCTCACTTCTTCCCGACGGGGCGGCCGGGCAGAGGCGCTCCTCACTTCTTCCCGGACGGGGCGGCCGGGCAGAGGCGCTCCTCACTTCTTCCCGGACGGGGCGGCCGGGCGGAGGCGCTCCTCACTTCTTCCCGGACGGGGCGGCCGGGCGGAGTCGCTCCTCACTTCTTCCCGGACAGGGCGGCCGGGTGGAGTCGCTCCTCACTTCTTCCCGGACGGGGCGGCCGGGCGGAGGCGCTCCTCACTTCTTCCCGGACGGGGCGGCCAGGCGGAGGCGCTCCTCACTTCCCAGACGGGGCGGCCGGGCAGAGGCGCTTCTCACTTCCCAAACGGGGCGGCCGGGCAGAGGCTCTCCTCACTTCCCAGACAGTGGGTGGCCGGGCAGAGGCGCTCCTCACTTCCAGGACGACAGGTGGCCGGGCAGAGGCGCTCCTCACCTCCCAGATGGGGCGGCCGGGCAGAGGCGCTCCTCACTTCTTCCCAGATGGGGCGCCCGGGCAGAGGCGCTCCTCGTTTCTTCCCGGACGGGGCGGCCAGGCAGAGGCGCTCCTCACTTCCCAGACGGGGCGGCCGGGCAGAGGCGCTCCTCACTTCCCAGACGGTGGGTGGCCGGGCAGAGGCGCTCCTCACTTCCCAGACGATGGGTGGCCGGGCAGAGGCGCTCCTCATCTCCCAGATGGGGCGGCCGGGCAGAGGCGCTCCTCACTTTTTCCCGGATGGGGCGCCCGGGCAGAGGCGCTCCTCATTTCTTCCCGGACGGGGCGGCCGGGCAGAGGCGCTCCTCACTTCCCAGACGGGGCGGCCGGGCAGAGGCGCTCCTCACTTCTTCCCGGACGGGGCGGCCGGGCAGAGGCGCTCCTCACTTCTTCCCGGACGGGGCGGCCGGGCAGAGGCGCTCCTCACTTCTTCCCGGACGGGGCGGCCGGGCAGAGGCGCTCCTCACTTCTTCCCGGACGGGGCGGCCGGGCAGAGGCGCTCCTCACTTCTTCCCGGACGGGGCGGCCGGGCAGAGGCGCTCCTCACTTCTTCCCGGACGGGGCGGCCGGGCAGAGGCGCTCCTCACTTCTTCCCGGACGGGGCGGCCGGGCAGAGGCGCTCCTCACTTCTTCCCGGACGGGGCGACCGGGCAGAGGCGCTCCTCACTTCTTCCCGGACGGGGCGGCCGGGCAGAGGCGCTGCTCACTTCCCAGACGATGGGTGGCCGGGCAGAGGCGCTCCTCACTTCCCAGACAGGGCGGCCGGGCAGAGGCGCTGCTCACTTCCCAGACGATGGGTGGCCGGGCAGAGGCGCTCCTCACTTCTTCCCGGACGGGGCGGCCGGGCAGAGGCGCTCCTCACTTCTTCCCGGACGGGGCGGCCGGGCAGAGGCGCTCCTCACTTCTTCCCGGACGGTGCGGCCGGGCAGAGGCGCTCCTCACTTCCCGGACGGGGCGGCCGGGCAGAGGCGCTCCTTACTTCCCAGACGGGGCGGCCGGGCAGAGGCGCTCCTCACTTCCCAGACGGTGGGTGGCCGGGCAGAGGCGCTCCTCACTTCCCAGACGATGGGTGGCCGGGCAGAGGCGCTCCTCACTTCCCAGACGGTGGGTGGCCGGGCAGAGGCGCTCCTCACTTCCCAGACGACGGGTGGCCGGGTAGAGGCGCTCCTCACTTCTTCCCGGATGGGGCGCCCGGGCAGAGGCGCTCCTCATTTCTTCCCGGACGGGGCGGCCGGGCAGAGGCGCTCCTCACTTCCCAGACGGGGCAGCCGGGCAGAGGCGCTACTCACTTCTTCCCGGACGGGGCGGCCGGGCAGAGGCGCTCCTCACTTCTTCCCGGACGGGGCGGCCGGGCAGAGGCGCTCCTCACTTCTTCCCGGACGGGGCGGCCGGGCAGAGGCGCTCCTCACTTCTTCCCGGACGGGGCGGCCAGGCAGAGGCGCTCCTCACTTTCTCCCGGACGGGGCGGCCGGGCAGAGGCGCTCCTCACCTCCCAGACGATGGGAGGCCGGGCAGAGGCGCTTCTCACTTCCCAGACGATGGGTGGCTGGGCAGAGGCGCTCCTCACTTCCCAGACGGGGCGGCCGGGCAGAGGCGCTCCTCACTTCCCAGACGGGGTGGCCGAGCAGAGGCGCTCCTCCCTTCCCAGACGATGGGTGGCCGGGCAGAGGCTCTCCTCACCTCCCAGACGATGGGTGGCCGGGCAGAGGCGCTCCTCACTTCCCAGATGGGGCGGCCGGGCAGAGGCTCTCCTCACTTTCCAGACGATGGGTGGCCGGGCAGAGGCGCTCCTCACCTCCCAGACGATGGGTGGCCGGGCAGAGGCGCTCCTCACCTCCCAGACGATGGGTGGCCGGGCAGAGGCGCTCCTCACTTCCCAGACGGGGCGGCCGGGCAGAGGCGCTCCTCACTTCCCAGACGGGGCGGCCGGGCAGAGGCGCTCCCCACCTCCCAGATGGGGCGGCGGCCGGGCAGGGGCTGCAATCCCAGCACCCTGGTAGGCCAAGGCAGGCGGCTGGGGGGCAGAGGCTGCCGCGAGGCCAGACCACGCCACCGCACTCCAGCCTGGGCAACACCGAGCACTGGGTGAGCGAGACTCCGTCTGTAGTCCCAGTACCTCGGGAGGCGGAGGCGGGCAGAGCACTCGGCATCAGGAGCTGGCGACCAGCGTGGCCAAGATCGCGAACGCGTGCGTGCAGCGAAAGGAGAAAAGGCAGGGAGTGGTCGCGCGCGCCGGCAGTCCCAGGCAGTCCGCGGCGCGGGCAGCAGCAAGCGGAGTAGATTGTAGCGTGGGCCAGAGAAGAAAAGAAAGAAAGGAAGGAAGGAAGGAAGGAAGGAAGGAAGGAAGGAAGGAAGGAAGGAAGGAAGGCAGGCCGGCCGAATTATGTTTCCATAAGCATAACTACATATGCTAACATCTTGCCAAAGCTAGTTGTCTTATCCCACTTCACCTGCAGAAATGCCTGTCCTGCACTGAGGGAACTCCCTCTGCTTACCTCTAATGAGAGACCTAATACTCTAGGAAATACTTTCCCCCGCTGCTTTTCCTAAAGCACTTAATACATAATTATACTGTTGACTAAATTTTTCTTAATGAGAAACTATTTCTTCCCTCTGAGTCTTACAAGGTTTTGAAACGTTGAGAATAGACATACTGTAGTTTCATAAAAGAGGATGGAATTACTACCTATCCTTTGGTGAAACTAAAAACAGAGCACTATCAGTCAGGTTTTTTAAAGCCCACATAATTATAAGTGATTTTTCTTTCTTTCTTTTTTGAGACAAGTTCTCACCCTGTTGCTCAGGCTGGAGTGCACTGGCACAATCTCGACTCACTGCAACCTGCGCCTCCTGGGTTGAGGCAATCCTCTCATCTTGGACTCCCAAGTAGCTAGGACTACAGGTACCCGCCATCACGCCCAGCTAATTTTTTGTATTTTTAGTACAGACAGGGTTTCACCATGCTGCCCAGGCTGGTCTCGAACTCCTGGGCTCAAGCAATCCACCTGCCTCGGCTTCCCACAGTGCTGGGATTACAAGCATGAGCCACGGTACCTGGGCTATAACTGACTTTTCTGTTACTGATCCAGATTTGTGAGGGTTTTATTAGACTTCTACCCCCACATTCTCTCTTTACAGTGCTTTATCCCTTTGAAAAAGAGCTGAGCAATATCACTAATATACAATTTTGCCCTTTTAAAAAACTAATCTGAACCAATTTATGAGACAGTAATTTACACAAGTCACCCCATACTAAGGAAATATCTATCCTTATAATATTATGTTTTTAGATGAAAGGATGAAAATTACCATGCAATCTCTTTATCGGCATTCCAGTATGGTAATAATTACACTTTAACAACAGCCAAAAACCAGATGCTGTCAATTTCTTATTACTAGTCCCAGAAAAGACACATCTATTTTCTTCTTGATTTAGAATAGATTAAAAAGTTAATTTTGGCTGGGCACAGTGGTTCACACCTGTAATCAAACTGTGGGAGGCCAACCAGGGAGAATCACTTGAAGCCAGGAGTTAGAGATCAGCCTGGGCAACACAGCAAGATTCCGTCTCTACAGGGCATGGTGTTGCACTCCTGTACTTTCAGCTACTTAGGAGGCTAAGGTGGGAGGATTGCTGGAGCCCAGGAGTCCAAGGCTGCAGTAAGCCATGATCATACATCAAGCTGCACTCCAGCCTGGGTGACAGAATGAGACCCCATCTCAAAAAAGGGGGGAAAGAAGTTAATTACAGAAGATCAGAAAAAAAAAAGTTTTACCCAAAAGCAAATCTATGCAAAATATCTTCAAATTTTCATGTTGTTAAAAAGAAACCCATTCAAACCACAAGTATCACTCATAATGTATATCACATTCTTAGAGTTGTTTTACTATAATCGGCATATCCACAAGATAACCCACTAGGTCAGAACTCAAGACCATCAGTTTGAAATTCTAGGTGTGTACCTACAAAATTTAAATACACTGGAAAAATTATTTCAAACAGGGCTTTCTCATTTGGAACCAGTGGTTAAAGATAATCTCTACCTCATAGTGACAGAATTAAATGAGATAATATATGCATAAGGTGCTTGGCTAAATGCCTCAGCACACCATGAGCATGCGACTCACCAGATTATTTATCTTACCATGAAAGCCAGTGTTCGGAGTAAAAAGAACAGAAAAACCACCCAAAAATAACTCAACATTAACTACTTCACACTTCTTGACTATGGCTGTCTTCTCCCACATTCCCAAACACTGATCTAGGCTCTAAGTGGCTTATTCAGGTTGCAATAACGTCCTTACCAAACTTTCTGCCACCTCTCTCTGCCTCCAAATTCAAATTTATTATATAAATGGCAGCAGCAGATACCGTTACTGTCCATGTGACACTACTTCACATTACCCTTGCAAGAAGTCACCCCAAATTCAAGCAACTCTAGAAACTATTAAAGCTACAAAGAACTTCACAAATAGAGTTTACTTAAAGGTGGGGAAACTATACACATGAAGCGTCTTGGTAGAGGTGATAGTGTCAAGGATCCCATGCCTATTCCAGCCCAGAGCTCTCTCAACCACACTTTATTACATTATTACATTCCCAGAGCTTTCTTGTTTGACACATATGTGTGCCAGAACTGGTTCCTTGTCCTGGTATTCTGCCACTTTACAGGAATCTCCAGTAAAATAAGATGAATTTTTATTGTTGTTAATATTGTTACCCACAACCAGAATAGCCAAAATAAAAACGGAAGACTTCATGAGCCTTAATAATTCTGGTACCTCACTATTTACAAATGCTGATCAGATGAGACATTTGTTTTGATAGTGAAGGCCAATGCAACCCTGCATCAACAAAACTCCACTTGTTCATATGCAAATATAAAATTGCAGTAATTTATCCAAGTATTTATGGAGATCTTATCTAAAGAGCTTCTTTTTAAAAAGTCAAATAAAAAGTCCAGTAAGTCGGTAGAATAATGGGCAAAGACCTTTCCTAGAAAAAGCAGCTTCCGCCGGGCGTGGTGGCTCACGCTTGTAATCCCAGCACTTTGGGAGGCCGAGGCGGGCGGATCACAAGGTCAGGAGATCGAGACCACGGTGAAACCCCGTCTCTACTAAAAATACAAAAAAAAAAAAAAAAAAATTAGCCGGGCGTGGTGGCGGGCGCCTGTAGTCCCAGCTACTCGGAGAGGCTGAGGCAGGAGAATGGCGTGAACCCGGGAGGCGGAGCTTGCAGTGAGCCGAGATTGCGCCACCGCACTCCAGCCTGGGCGACAGAGCAAGACTCCATCTCAAAAAAAAAAAAAAAAAAAAAAAAGAAAAAGCAGCTTCCTCGTGGGAGAATTTCAAATAATTTATGTAAATATTCCCCACTCTCCTCCAGGAGATGGAGCTTAAATCCCCCCGACTTGAGTGTAGGTTGGACTTACTAACTTGTTTCCAAAAAAATAAGTATGGAAGGTGGTGAGTGTATACAGTAGAGAAACAACCTTGGCCACTATTAACATCACCAGCAATAAATCATGGAGTAGCATGCACTACACCTCCCACCACTCCAATCATATGAATTCCCCAAATTCATAACCCTAGTCTAGTCATGTGAAAAACAGCAAACTGGGGAGACATCATAATTAAATGCAATGCATACAGTACCCTGGATTGGATTCTAGAACAGAAATGGACATTAATGGGAAAACTAGTGGAATCTAAATAAAATGTGGAACTTAGTAATGTATCAGTATTGGTTTCTGGGTATTGACAAGCACACCTTGGTGATGTAAGAGGAACCCAAGTGAGGGGTCTGATAATCCATAGCATACAGGAAAGGGTGGGGGGTAGGCAGGTAGTAGCCATCCTGTTCCTGAGAAAAGAGTCACATTCTAAAAACTTTCCGTAATTCAAGTCATAAAAGTAAGAAAACCATTTTGATTATTTTTTTTTTCAGAGTCTCACTCTCACCCAGCCTGGAGTGCAATGGTGTGATCCTGGCTCACTGCAACTCTTACCTCCCTAGTTCAAGCAATTCTCGTGCCTCAGGTGATCTGCCTGCCTCGGCCTCTCAAAGTGCTGGGATTACAGGCATGAGCCACCGTGCCTGGTCTCACACATATGGATTAAAGCCACCGCACCTGGCGAGAAAAACCTTTTTTAAAAAGAAGGCCCAGCGCAGTAGCTCACACCTGTAACCCCAACACTTTGGGAAGCCGAGGTGGGTGGATCATCTGAGGTTGGGAGGTCGAGACCAGCCTCACCAATATGGTGAAACCCCATCTCCACTAAAAATACAAAAATTAGCTGGACGTGGTGGTGGGCATCTGTAATCCCAACTACTTGGGAGGCTGAGGCAGGAGAATCACCTGAACCTGGGAGACAGAGGTTACAGTGAGCCGAGATCATGCCACTGCACTCCAGCCTGGGCAACAGAGCAAGACTCCGTCTCAAAATAAATAAATAAAAATAAATTAAATTAAATTAAAAAGAACACCCTCATAAAGAAGAAAACTCTTTCACTTGTTTCAGAGAGGCAATATAATGGGAAACTGGCCTGTTCCAAGTTTGCCCTTAATTCAATCTTCTTTTTTTTTTGAGATGGAGTCTCGCTCTGTCGCCCAGGCTGGAGTGCAACGGAGTGATCTACGCTCACTGCAACCTCTGCCTCTGGGGTTCAAGTGATTCTCTCACCTCTGTCTCCCCAGTAGCTGGGACTACAGGCACGCACCACCATGTCCGGCTAATTTTTGTATTTTTAGTAGAGACAGGGTTTCACCATGTTAGCCAGGCTGGTCTCGAACTCCTGACCTCAAGTGATCTGCCCGCCTTGGCCTCCTACAGTGCTGAGATTGCAGGTGTGATCCACTGCACCCAGTCAGTCGATCATCAGATCTTGAGAGTAAACATGTAAAATGATATTTAAAATTCCACTAGATTAATAAACCAAAATCTCTAATATCAAAAAAGATGAGTAAGACTTCTGTGTTATATCAGTCTTAACTTGAAGCAACAAAAACATCATTAAAAAAGAAATTAGCTCCAAGAAGAAGTAAATCAGTCTCAAATTAGGATTAAAACATGGGTTTAAATGAACCAGTATGCCATTACTCCTTGAACATGAGGACATGATATCGCCTAAAAGGACTCACCAAAAGAATACATACAGGTGGGAATCCTAAATCTATGCACTGACACTAAGCACACATCCATATCCAGCACTGTGAGGCACAACACTTTGCAAAGATATCCTCAAAAATATTTTTCACAAGTTTCTACCCTGTATGTGTTTTGGGTTTACATTGTCAACCTAAATTATATAAGGAAAAAGAAAAAGATTAGGCTTTAGAAAATGTTTCCGGCCAGGTGCGGTGATTCACGCTTATAATCCCAGTACTCTGAGAGGCTGAAGCGGGTGGATCACATGAGGTCAGGAGTTCGAGACCATCCTGGCCAACATGGTGAAACCCCCTCTCTACTAAAAATACAAAAATTAGCCGGGCATGGTGGTGTGTGCCTGAAATCCCACCTGCTTGGGAGGCTGAGGCAGGAGAATCCCCTGAACCTGGAAGGCGGAGGTTGCAGTGAGCTGAGATTTGTGCCACTGCACTCCACCCTGGGCGACAGAGTGAGACTTGGTCTCAAAAAAAAAAAAAGAAAAGAAAACTTTTCTGAGCAGGTGCTGTGGGAGTAATCCCAGCACTTTGGGAGGCTGAGGTGGGTAGATCGCTTGAGGTCAGAAGTTCAAGACCAGCCTAGCCAACATGGTAAAACCCCATCTCTACTACAAATACAAAAAATCAGCCAGGTATATGGTGGCACGCCTGCAGTCCCAGTTACTTAGGAGGCTGGAACAGCAGAATTGCTTGAACCCAGGAGGCAGAGGTTGCAGTGATGGCACCACTGCACTCCAGCCTGGGTGACAGAGTGAGACTCCATCTCAAAACAAACAAACAAAAAAACAGAAACATTTTCTTAAAAATGTCTCAGCTTGGCGGGACACCGTGGCTCACATGTATGATCCCAATACTTTGGGAGGCTGAGCAGGCGGATCGCTTGAGGTCAGGAGTTTGAGACCAGCCCGGCCTACATGGTGAAACCCTATCTGTACTAAAATACAAAAATTAGCTGAGTGTGGTGGCACATGCCTATAATCCTAGCTACTCAGGAGGCTGAGGCAAGAGAATCGCTTGAACCCGGGAGGTGGAGGTTGCAGTGAGCCTAGATCACAGCACTGCACTCCAGTCTGGGCGACAGAGCGAGACTCTGTCTCAAAAAAAAAAAAAAACATCTCAGCAAAGTGATTTCAAAGAATGAAAATAATCTGTTTCCATTCAAATGAATAGGTACATCGAGAAACATTACAACTTATACAAGCTTAATCTTAATTTTGGAATCCACTGCCATCAGTTGGTTCACAGGTTTATTTCACGTGTGTGTGTGTGTGTGTGTGTGTGTGTGTGTGTGTGTGTGTGTGTGTGACAAAGTCTCACTCTGTTGCCCAGGCTGGAGTGCAGTGGCACGATCTCGACTGACCGCAACCTCCACCTCCCAGGTTCGAGGGATTCTCTTGCCTCAGCCTCCTGAGTAGCTGGGATTACAGACGCCTGTGACCATGCCCCGCTAAGTTTTGTTATTTTTAGTAGAGATGGGGTTTCACCATGTTGGCCAGGCTGGTCTTTTAACTCCTGACCTCAGGCAATTCCCTCGCCTTAGCCTCCCAAAGTGCTGGGATTACAGGTATGAGCCACTATGCTCGGCCTTCTCCTTCATTTTTTTGTTTCATACATACAACCAGTGGGAGATAGGGGACAGACAAGCTGGAAGGAATTATTTATTGATCACCTATTATGTGCCAGACACTTTCACAAACATGAGCTTGTAATCTTCACAACTTTCTGAACTATTAATAGATATCTAAAGCAGTGCTTAAAAAATTAAGACTATAAAAAAATAGGAAAATATCGTGATAAAGCAAAAACAAAAGCAAATTATAAAACATGCCATAGTTAAGGTACTGAGAGGAAGGAATGCCAATGAGCTTCACAAAGGGAAAAATGCCCATGAGTCACTCAGCTTCCTGCCATTCTAAAGTAAAGTACAACAGGTCAGATATTCTCCCGTATTTAAACAGAATCCTTGTAGAAAATAAATCAGAAAACTGTTTGCCTCCAGGGAAGGGAAAATGGAAGGCCAGGAATGTATAAGAAATGTACTTCTCTTGTGCATAACCCTTTTGCATCTTTTAATTTTGTACCATATGCCTGTATTGCCTATCCAAATATTCAACAAAATTTAGCTTTAAAAAAAAAAAAAAAAAAAAAAAGGTTGGCTGCAGTGGCTAATGCCAGATATCCCAGCACTTTGGGAGGCCGAGGAGGGAGGATGGCTTGAGGCCAGGAGTTTGAGACCACCCTGGGCAACATGGCAAGACCTTAACTGTACAAAAAATGTTTTTAAAATGAGCCAGGCATAGTGTCACCTACCTCCAGTCCCAGCTACTTGGGAGGCTGAGACAGGAGGATCCTTTAAGCCCAGGAGATTGACACTGCAGCAAGCCTTGATCATGTCACTGCACTCCAGCCTAGGTGACGAAGATATCCTGCCTCAAAAAAAATAAATAAATAACAAAACTCAACCACAGGGAAAGAGGTGTCACCAAGACACCAATTCTATTTTTTTTTTCTTTTTTTAAAAATTTTTTTCTGTTCAACCATTGTGGAAGTCAGTGTGGCGAATTCTCAGGGATCTCGAACTAGAAATACCATTTGACCCAGCCATCCCATTACTGGGTATATACCCAAAGGACTATAAATCATGCTGCTATAAAGACACATGCACACGTATGTTTATTGCGGCACTATTCACAATAGCAAAGAGTTGGAACCAACCCAAATGTCCAACAACGATAGACTGGATTAAGAAAATGTGGCACATATACACCATGGAATACTATGCAGCCATAAAAAATGATGAGTTCGTGTCCTTTGTAGAGACATGGATGAAACTGGAAAACATCATTCTCAGTAAACTATCGCAAGGACAAAAAACCAAACACCGCATGTTCTCACTCATAGGTGGGAATTGAACAATGAGAACTCATGGACACAGGAAGGGGAACATCACACTCCGGGGACTGTTGTGGGGTGGGGGGAGGGGGGAGGGACAGCATTAGGAGATACACCTAATGCTAAATGACGAGTTAATGGGTGCAGGAAATCAACATGGCACATGGATACATATGTAACAAACCTGCACATTGTGCACATGTACCCTAAAACCCTAAAGTATAATAAAAAAAAAAAAAAAAAAAATACTTAAAAAAAAAAAAAATTTTTTTTCTTTATTTTCTTGTAGAGACAGGTTCTCACTATCTTGCCCAGGCTGGTCTCAAACTCAGGCTCAAGTGATCCTCCCATCTTCGCCTCTCAAAGTGCTGGTATTACAGGTGTCAGCTAGTGCGCCTGGCCTCATTAATTCTAAATTACAAAGATCAGACTTGATCATATTCCCTCTGCAGAGAACTGTGGTTCCAACAAACACACTACTCCTTAGGCCACCCACATCACAAAAAGGTGTGTGTCATCGGAAACCCACAGCCATTATGAGGCATTGCTCAATTACTAAATGACAAGCTCAAATTAGAACTACATCTTGTCTTTTACCTACTCTTTTTACCCAAGTGCCTGGCTCAAAATGGAAACTGTATTTTACATGATGGCTATTTTATTAGTCTGTTCTTACACTGCTATAAAAAAACACCTGGCTAGGCGCAATGGCTCAGACCTGTAATCCCGACACTTTGGGAGGCTGAGGGGGGCGGATCACCTGAGGTCAGGAGTTCGAGACCATCCTGGCTAACACGGTGAAACCCCGTCTCTACTAAAAATACAAAAAAATTAGCTGGGCGTGGTGGCGGGCGCCTGTAGTCCCAGCTACTCAGGATGCTGAGGCAGGAGAATGGCGTGAACCCAGGAGGCGGAGCTTGCAGTGAGCAGAGATTGCACCATTGCACTCCAGCCTGGGCGACAGAGCCAGACTCCATCTCAAAGAAAAAAAAAAAACAAAAAAAAAAAAACGAAAGAAAGAAGGAAGGAAATACCTGAGATGAAAGTAGGTAATTTATAAAGAGAAGAGGTTTCATTGGCTCAAGATTCTGCAGGCTGTACAGGAAGCATGATGCTGGCATCTGCTCAGCTTCTAGGGAGGCCTCAGTAAACTTATAATCATGGTGGAAGGCAAACGGAAAGCATGCACATATTACACAGCCAGAGGAGGAGCAAGAGAGACAAGAGGGAGGTGCTACACACTTTTAGACGACCCAATCTCCCGAGAGCTCACTCACTATCATGAAAATAGCACCAAGGGGGATATCCACCCCCATGATCTAATCACGGGCCCCACCTCCAACACTGGGGATTACAATTCGACACAAGATTTGGCTGGGGACACAGATTCAAACCACAACTATCAGCTATAAACATCTAACACAAGCCTTTTATGAACTACTAAAGAATAACACTATAGGCTGCACGTGGTGGCTCATGCCTGTAATCCCAACACTTCGGGAAGCCGAGGCCAGCCTGGACAACATGGCGAAACCCTGTCTCTACCAAAAATAGAAAAAATTAGCTGGGCATGGTGGCGAGCGCCTGTGGTCTCAGCTACTCAGGAGGCTGAGGTGGGAGGACTGATTGAGCCCAGGAGGCGGAGGCTCCAGTGAGGCAAGATTGCACCACTACACTCCAGCCTAGCCTGGGTGAAAGTAAGACAAGTCCCAATTAAAAAATAATAATAGGCTAGGTGTGGTGGCTCACGCCTGTAATCCCGGCACTCTGAGAGGCCGAGGCAGGCAGATCATGAGGTCAAGAAATCGAGACCATACTTGCCAACATGGTGAAACCTGTCTCTCCTAAAAATACAAAAATTAGCTGGCGCACGCCTGTAGTTCCACCTACTCGGGAGGCTGAGGCAGGAGAATCGCTTGAACCCAGGAGATAGAGGCTGCAGTGAGCCGAGATCACGTCACCGCACTCCAGCCTGGCGACAGAGCGAAACTCCATCTCAAAAAATAGTAATAATAAAACTAAAAAATAAAAATAAAAAGAACAACACTATAAAATTCAACGGCTGGTATTTTCAAATAGTTTTTTATCCACAATCCCCTCAAATCCTCCAGATACACATTCCTCCCATTTTATTTGCACAGTTATGCATGCTAACTAAGTATTCATTATTTATCAATGGTGATATTTTTGTTAAGTGGAAGACAGAAAATGTTAAAGTAGGTGGTTGTTACGTATCTATAGGAAAAAGTCAGCTGGGAGGCTGATTCTAGGTGACAAAAATAGAATATGCTAGAAAGAAATGTAGTTTGGAGAATTTTCACCCAAATTAGAGTCTCAATGAAAGGACACAATAAAATACTGAAATACAGATGTGGGTGGATGGTGTAACATTTGAAGGGAACTGTTCAGAAGAACAAGCAGACAGGAAAGCTTAAAAGAAACAAATAATATAATCACCTAAAGAAAACAGGGAGTTTGAGGACACAGAATTAGGTACAGGAACACTGCCAGAAGAAGACTACAGGAGAGAGTGTTTGTAATTCACTGCGCAGCCGTTCTTCCATTCCCGTAACTGGACAATGAAGACTTACGGTGTTCACTGTTAAGTCCTTCTCTAACGCAGCAAGCATTTATTTGGTGTAGCATAACAGTCCTGAAATGGAATCCCAGCTCTGCCTAGACTGAAGGAGCGTTCTCTAATCTCTTTAAGTTTCAATTTTCTCTTCTATAAAAATGGAGGAAACAGTTCCTTCTTCAAAGAGATTAAACAGCAAGTTAAAACAAGCAGCAAACATTCTGGTACATAGTAGGAGCTTAAAATAATCAATCCAAACATCACAAATAGATTCAATCATAAGGACACTTTTAAGAAACCCAGTTACAAGGCTCATATCTAAAGCAGATTTAGCAAATTAAACAAAAATAAAACATTCCTAGCAATTTCTACTTATTCTAAGCCAATTCAGCATAAAGATCCTCCAGTGTAAGTTCCCTTTTATTTATAAAGCCTTCTGAGAATCAACTTGAGAGACCTTCAGCCACAAGAAATCAGGTCTACAGGGCTATCTAAATAATTAGAGGGCCAGGCATGATGGCTCATGCCTATAATCCCAGCACTTTGGGAGGTCAAGACAGGAGGACCCGTTGAACCCAGAAGTTGCCAGCAGCAGTAGTGAGCTATGATGATGCCACTGTACTCTAGCCTGGGAAACAAACCAAGACCCTGTCTCTACAAATAAATAAATAACCCATTTATTTTGCAAGTGTGCTTATTCATATCAATTCACTTCTGGTCAGCAAGCCCAAAAATAAGATATATAAATATAAAATAAATCAGTTCACTTCTTCTCTAGTCTCTTAAGCTATTTTCAAATTCTTTTTTTTTTTTTTAGATGGAGTCTCACTCTGTTGCCCAGGCTAGAGTGCAGTGGCGCAATCTCGGCTCACTGCAACCTCTGCCTCCCAGGTTCAAGCAGTTCTCCTGCCTCAGCCTCCTGAGTAGCTGGGATTACAAGCACCTGCCACCACGCCCAGCTAATTTTTGTATTTTTAGTACAGACGGGGTTTCACTGTGTTGGTCGGGCTGGTCTCGACCTCCTGACCTCGTGTTCCGCCTGCCTCGGCCTCCTAAAGTGCTGGGATTACAGGCGTGGGCCAAGGCTGTGAGACCCCTGATTTCCCACTTCACACCTCTATATTTGTGTGTGTGTGTCTTTAATTCCTCTAGCGCTGTTGGGTTAGGGTCTCCCCGACCGAGCTGGTCTCGGCACCAAACATACTGTCAAATTCTTCTAACTAGTCAACAATGTACTGAGCAACAATGATAGTTTCATTAGCTGCTAGTGAATTAGGAGTTAGTGTTTTAAATGAGAACATTCTCACTAAGATAACTGTATTCTATTATGAGTCTAAGTCTCATTGTCTAATACAGGAATTATTAGTAATAAGATAATTAAGTTATTCAATAAAAGAGCAAACCAAATATTTAACATCTAAGAGTAAGGGCTCTAAATCAAGTTCTGTAACTTTAAAATATCTTAAGTCGCCGGGCATGGTGGCTCATGCCTGTAATCCCAGCACTTTGGGAGGCCGAGGCAGGTGGATCACAAGGTCACAAGATCGAGACCAGCCTGACCAACATGGTGAAACCCCGTCTCTACTAAAAATAGAAAAATTAGCTGGGCGTGGTGGCACGCGCCTGTAATCCCAGCTACTCGGGAGGCTGAGGCAGGAGAATTGCTTGAACCTGGGAAGCGGAGGTTGCAGTGAGCCAAGATCGCGCCACTACACTCCAGCCTGGTGACAGAGCGAGACTCCGTCTCAAAAAAAAAAAAACTGGCCGGGCGCGGTGGCTCACGCTTGTAATCCCAGCACTTTGGGAGGCCGAGGCAGGTGGATCACGAGGTCAGGAGATCGAGACCACGGTGAAACCCCGTCTCTACTAAAAATACAAAAAATTAGCCGGGCGTGGTGGCGGGCGCCTGTAGTCCCAGCTACTCAGAGAGGCTGAGGCAGGAGAATGGCATGAACCCAGGAGGCGGAGCTTGCAGTGAGCTGAGATTGCGCCACTGCACTCCAGCCTGGGCGACAGAGCGAGACTCCGTCTCAAAAAAAAAAAAAAAAAAAAAAAAAAAAAAAAAAAAAATCTTAAGTCAGTTCCTAACTCAGCTGGTAAAGAACACCCACAATACCAATGAGAATGAAGAGCCCAATAACTTTAATGTTTATCCCTTTATATACAACAATTGCAGAATACCCAATGTTTTGCAGACACAGAAATTTCACCAAGTATATGGTACTGTTTCTCCATCAGTAAAATGAGAAGCATGAACTTACTCTCTCGAGTCCATTTAATAGAAAAATTAAGTGGCTTAATCTTGTCTGCAACTTTCACGTCTGACTTCCCTTTCCCAATATCCAAGGGAATCCTGTTCTGTCTTTTAATTGAGTGGATGTGGCGAGGTTTGTAGAATGTGTGTGCTTTTTTCCTACTCTCTTCCTCTGATCCTTCAAGCTTTATTAACATACTTCAGAATAGACTAATCTCAGTCATTAAGCACTGCTGATCACTATGATCCATCCATCCATCCATCCATCCATCCATCCATCCATCCATCCATCCATCCATCCGAGACAGGATCTTGCTTTGTGCTCTGTCCCTCAGGCTGAAGTGCAGTGGCACTCACTGCAGGCCTCTAATTCCTGACCTCAAGTGATTCTCCCGCCTCAGCCTCCCAAAGTGCCAGGATTATGGGCACCAGCCATCATGCCCACGGCCATTATGATTCTTTTTTTTTTTTTTTTTTTTTTGAGGCGGAGTCTCGCTCTGTCGCCCGGGCTGGAGTGCAGTGGCGCGATCTCAGCTCACTGCAAGCTGCACCTCCCAGGTTCACGCCATTCTCCTGCCTCAGCCTCCTGAGTAGCTGGGACTACAGGCGCCCGCCACCTCACCCGGCTAACTTTTTGTATTTTTAGTAGAGACGGGGTTTCACGCTGTTAGCCAGGATGGTCTCATCTCCTGACCTCGTGATCTGCCCATCTCGGCCTCCCAAAGTGCTGGGATTACAGGCGTGAGCCACCACTCCCGGCCCACAGCCACCATAATTCTTTAAGCTCTCGCCTTTCTTCACTGCCCTCATACACAACCAAGTTAGATAACCAATTCATTTTCTTGAGGATCATTCCTGATGCCAATTTCATCAACCAGATTTTTTACAGTAAACAAAGCCCATTCTAGCTAATATAAGCAACTAAATGGCTCAACAGGAAGGTCATCAAACCAGATTTACAAGCCATGCAACTAGGACAACACCAGAACTACCCCACAGAACTGCTTCAGTGGAGGTCTTAACTGCTGCAGGTGTTAAACACGACACTTGGCAGTGCACAGTGGACACCACCGCTAGAAAATGCTGCCTCTGAAACCTGGCAGCCATGCTTGCCTACTTCACATCACTTGCTTCCTAATCCTGGTCTTGCCCTTGTTCATGGAGCAAAAGTCACACATCTATGACAAACTACAAGAGAGGATGGGAAAGCATATTAATAGCTTCTACTGTGGAGTGGACAATTTCCCCTCAAAGACAGAGTGTTCAAAAGGGGCTGGTAGCCAAAATGCATACTAAACATCCACAAGTGATATCACACTAGCTGCTTAGGTCCTAAGGCCCCTGTGTACTTTTTTTTCTCAGTTTATTCCCTAAATTGCTCCCTAAGTTCAGTGTTATGGCACTCTCCTAGTTTATGACTAGTAAATACTATTCATAGCTGAATCATGTTGCATTCTGTTGTTGTAAGTCCATTCTTGTACAATTTGTTTTACCTGATTTTTAATTTATGTTTGTTAAGAGACAGGGTCTCACTCTGTCACCCAGGCCAGAGTTCAGTGGTGTGATCATGTGTGATTCTTTACCTGGAATTAATAACTGTACTTTTTTTTTTTTTTGCTTGTTTGGTTTTCTGTATATGTATCACTAATTCACCTCCAAACTTCTACTACATGTGTAAGTCTCAACACATCAGGTTATCTATTGGTTGTTTATTTCTTGACAACACCCCTTTGGAGTCCTGTCTTCACTCACCAATCTGGACTAACTGGTGAATGCCTACACAGCTATTATCCCAAGATTTCTCTTTAAGAATTCCCTTTACCTTATCCTTTGCTGGATTCCATGTCTGGGCCAAGCTTTCAGGGAGATTAAGCAAATGAGTTAACTATATTAAGGATGAGAACCAAGATTCTCACTGTCAGAGACGAGAGCTACAAATAAGGAAAGGAAAAGGGCTAAAATGAATCCTATGATGTTGGATCAAAATGGTGGCATTTGTGGTAAAATTCATGGTTATATAGATGTATAGGCAGAGAAACAGACAATAAATATGTCTAATAAATAAATACACAGAGATCTACTTGTTCTGCCCACTAAGAGGGCTAAAAACAATGATATGCTGGCAGCAATGAATACAGCTAGTGCCAAGATATTGGTTTCTATAATACTATTCTCCACTTCAAGAGAATGACTCCTCCTTAGACAAACAGTTGACTCCAGGACCAGGCAGGGAAAATACAAGATAAATTTGAAATATTCTAAGATACCATAAACAAGCATTTAAAGGATTATAGAGGGTTGGGTGCAATGGCTTATGCCTGTAATCCCAGCACTTCGGGAGGCCAAGGCAGGCAGATTACCTGAGATTAAGAGTTCAAGACCAGCCTGGCCGACATGGTGAAACTAAAAATACAAAAATACAAAAATTAGCCAGGTGTGGTGGCACATGCCTGTGATCTCAGCTACTCCAGAGGCTGAGGCAGGAGAATTGCTTGAACCCAGGAGGCGGGGGTTGCAGTGAGGCGAGATCACGCCACTACATTCCAGCTTGGGTGACAGAACAGGACTCTGTCTCAAAAAAATAAAAATAAATAAAAGATTATAGATATTTGTCAAAAGGACACAGAAGTCAGCTTGAAGGAACTCCCACTGGCCAAATCTGGAATAATATGAGCATCAAATTAAAAATAATAGGCCGGGGGCCGGGCGCAGTGGCTCACGCCTGTAATCCCAGCACTTTGGGAGGCCGAGGCGGGCGGATCACAAGGTCAGGAGATCGAGACCATCCTGGCTAACACGGTGAAACCCCGTCTCTACTAAAAATACAAAAAATTAGCCAGGCGAGGTGGCAGGCGCCTGTAGTCCCAGCTACAAGGGAGGCTGAGGCAGGAGAATGGCGTGAACCCCGGGGGGCGGAGCCTGCAGTGAGCCGAGATCGCGCCACTGCACTCCAGCCTGGGTGAAAGAGCGAGACTCCGTCTCAAAAAAAAAAAAAAAAAAAAAAAAAAAAAATAGGCCGAGCATGGTGGCACATGCCTGTGATCTCAGCACTTTGGGAGCACAAGGTAGGCGGCTCACTTGAGGTCAGGAATTTGAGATCAGCCTGGCCAACATGGCAAAACCCCGTTTCTACTAAAAATACAAAAATTAACCAGGTGTGGTGGCATGCGTCTGTAGTCCCAGCTACTCAAGAGGCTGAGGCAGGATAATCCCCTGAATCCGGGAGGCAGAGGCTGCAGTGAGTGGAGATCATGCCACTGGGCCCCAGCCAGGGCAACAGAGGGAGACTCTGTCTCAAAAATAAATAAAATAAATAAATAAAAATAAAGATGTCTTTATGTTCATACTACAGTTTGGCATGGAATCCCAAACTGGGCCAGGCACAGTGGCTCACACCTGTAATCCCAGCACTTTGGGAGGCTGGGGTGGCCAGATCATGAGGTCAGGAGTTCAAGACCAGCCTGGCCAGCACGGTGGGGAAACCCCGTCTCTACTAAAAATACAAAAAATTAGCCAGGCATGGTGGTCCACGCCTGTAATCCCAGCTACTTGGGAGGCTGAGGCAGGAGAATTGCTTGAACCCGGGAGGTGGAGGTTGCAGAGAGCCGAGATCACACCACCACATTCCAGCCCGGTGAAAGAGCGAGACTCCATCTCAAAAAAAAAAAAAAAAAAAAAAAAATCCTACATGGGTATGCTCCTAGAATTCTGAGGCACTGCTCCACTGTCACCTAGATTCTAGTGTCATACAGATTCTCAGTCCATTGCTATAACTTGACTTGTTTCCACTGGAGGATTTTGGGATCTTCTCTATTCTCAGTGTTCTGAAATCCCAGTGTGATGTACCAGTCTATTTTTTTCTTTTATTCCCTGCGCTGGGCACTCAGAGGGTCTGCTCAATGTGGAGATTTGTGATTTTCAGTTCTGAACATTTTTAATGTGTTGATTTAATATTGTTTCCTCTCAATTATCTTTTCTCTCACTAGAACATCTAACAATTCAGATGTTGGAGCTCCTGAACCAATCCATTAACTCTAAAGTATTCCCTTGTTTTGTTTTTGTATTCATCATCAATTACTAACATTATATCATAATTGCTTTAGTTGTCTCTCTTGTACATAACCGCTCTCCCTTCTCCCTCCCTCTCCCACTGTGAGTGAGTGAACGTGTGTGCACACAACCATCTGAAAAATGCAAATATCATGACAGTTCCTTTAGTATGCATCTTCTAAGACTAAGGGCATTCTCCCCTATAACCACAATGCTATTATCACACTTAAGCAAAAATTAATATTAATTCATTATCATTAGTATACAGTCCTTATTCACATTTCCACACTTCCTCTTCCCACCTAAATATTTTTCGGTCAAGAAGCCAATCAGGCATTGTCTTCCTCTTTTTGTCTGTCTTTGCCTACTACTTTCCGCAAGATTTCCTTGGTTTCCTATTGAACATTTGTCCTGCTATCCTATTTTCCAAGAGCTCTTTCTTGTTCTCTGAATGGACCCCTACTTTATACCTTCTTGTTTTTATGTGATGCATTTTCTCTTAGCTCTTCAAGCTTTTTTGTTTTTCAAATTTGAGCTTTTCTTATGCAACTTGTATTTCCTATTTCTTCACTTGGTTTCTTTTTATCTCTCCGTGTTAGACTGTTATGGCTTTTTCTTCATGTGCCTGATAATCCTTGACTGTTAAGTCACAGTTAAGAAGGAAGTACTAAAAAGTAAGTTTTAATTTCATGTACACAGCTGGTGCTTATTAATGGCAAGACTCCCCTGCAGGTGATCAGACAGGGATCTGTTTCACTAAGAGCTATGGTGGATTACATTTTTCTAGAGCTGATCACATTATCTCCCACCCCATATCACCTTCTTACAGTGTGGCCAACTGACATTAAGATATGAGGTCTGTTCCTCCCCTAGAACCCCAGGCAAGTTGTTGACTATAGCAGAAATGATGTGATGCAATTTCCAAGACTAAGTCATCATAAAAGGTAACAGATTCTGCTCGTCCTCCCGCAGGACATACATTTGGACACAAAGCCATGTGGGCAGTCTGAGTGCCCTGAAGAAGCAGCACAAACAACTTCACACAGAGACCTCGTGGAGGCGGCTCAGCTCGGTCCTCCCCAGCTGTGCACACTGCCTTGCCTGTGCACTACTCTTCAGCTCTACCATCTGACTGCAGCCAAAGCAAGAACTTGAGTCACAATTGCCCAATCAAGCTCTTCCTAAATTCCTGACCTAGAGAAATCATGGGATTATTTTAAGTCACTAAATTTTGGGGGTCATTTTTCAGGCAGCAAGACTATGGAACAGATTTTGGCACCTGGAAGTGAGATGCTGCAACAAAAACCCAGAACTGTGCTACTGGCTTTGGGGCTGGGTAGCAGGTGGAAATTGCAAGGCCTTTAAGAGAATATCAGCAAAAGCCTGAAGGGCCTCAACAAGGAAACTATCAGGAAAAGCTTAACAGAAACTAAGAAAACTACTATTGTACATTACAGGAAAAGGGTCCCCTGTTGTCTAAGTAGTGGAAGATGTGGCCTTTAGAAATGTGGAAAACAGGAAATGCACCTAATAAACTCCATGATCTACCTAAGGAGATTTCCAGGCAGAATTTTAAAAAAAGAAACAATTCTCAAAATTCTCAGTGGTAAAGAACAAATCCAGATTGTGACTGTAATACTTTCTTAAAACCTCAAAAAGATCTAAGAAGGTTCTGCACTGTCCTTTCCAACAGACCAAGGTCCTTCCAAGGATTTTAAGATCCTCTCCATCAAACAACAGAGCTTCTAAGAATACTAAGGCTGGTGACACACAAGGAGCCCAAGGAAATGAAGGACTTACCACAAACAGGCTAAGTGTGGTTCTTGTCTAATGTAGTAGGTTACAAATTGACATAGAGAGAGCCCACAAAATTTTCAAAGGAATTATACCAGTTTGGACTGAAAGAGACAAAAACAGTACAAAATGAGGGGAAGGTTTTTCTGTTCCTCCAAAACTACTGAAAGCACAAAGGCTAAGAAAACTACTCAGCTATAAAAATCAGCCATTTCTTAGGGAAAAGGGTAATTCGGAAGACAAAACAAAATTCTCAGCAGAAACCAGAGCCTGAAACAATCATTCCCAGGCACCAGAACCGAGACCTAATCAAGGAATTGGTAACATGTGCCCTGCTGAATTTCAGAATCGCAATGGATGAGAAACTATTGTGCCTCCTGTTTCCTCTTTTCTGGACAGATGTGTCTACAGCAATTATCCTAAGCTTGTCCTGCCATTTTAAGTCAGAGGAAGCAACAGATTCCTTCTCTTGAGGTCACATGAGTTCAGCTCTAGAGGAACCACACCTGAGGAGCTCTGGGTGGCCACAACTGGGCTTGATTCAGGTGACAAGATGCTGAACTTGAAGTTAATGCCATAGCAGGAAGGGGGGGGCGATGTGATAGGAGAGGGTGTGAGCACAAGTGACAAGAAGGAGGAATGTGAATTATTCTGACCAAATGAGAAAATGTGGTAGATAGTGTTTTCCAAAGGTGGTCACAGAATGTTTCTCATCTCATCCCACAGGGACCCCTTACACTCTGACTGCAATTCCACTTCCGTACTCCTATCAAGAGATGGAATCTATGTTCCCTGCCCTTGAAGCTGACTAGACTTGTGACTACATCGGAAAGGATGCTATGTGACTTCCGAGGCTGGATCACGAAAAGTGAGTCAGTTTATACTCGGTTTTCTTGCGATACTTGCTTTGGAAGCCTGCACTTTCTTGTAAGCAGTCAGAAGCCATAATGCTGCGAGGAGCACAAATCAGCCCATGCTGAGACACCATGAAGAAAGCTGTCTGGCCAGCCAAGGCCACTTCAGCACCCTACTGTTCAGCTCCAGCCACCATGTGACCACAACTTAAGTTAGAGAAACCCAAGCCAGAGCTGCCCAACTGATGTCTTCCTAAATCCTCATCACCAGAAAGTGTGAGATAATAAAACGATTGTTGTTGTTTTAAGACAATAGTAACAGCAACAGTTGTTATGCAGTAATAACTGGAATACAGGGTAACACTCAATTGTCAGCATCTGGGCCAGTTTTCTCCCAAAGAAGAACCTTCTAATTTGCTGGAGAGTATAAGCCAGGCTATAAGAATTCTGGAATGACCGGCCGGGCGCGGTGGCTCACGCTTGTAATCCCAGCACTTTGGGAGGCCGAGGCGGGCGGATCATGAGGTCAGGAGATCGAGACCACGGTGAAACCCTGTCTCTATTAAAAATACAAAAAATTAGCCGGGCGTGGTGGCGGGCGCCTGTAGTCCCAGCTACTCGGAGAGGCTGAGGCAGGAGAATGGCGTGAACCCGGGAGGCGGAGCTTGCAGTGAGCTGAGATTGCGCCACTGCACTCCAGCCTGGGCGACAGAGCGAGACTCCATCTCAAAAAAAAAAGAAAAAAAAGAAAAAAAAAAAAAAGAATTCTGGAATGACCATTCAATATGCAAACTTTCACTTCATAGATACGTCTCCCCCAACACATCCAGATAGTTTCCACCTGTCCTCCCCATTTCAAGTCTAGGGTACAGCTCTGGTTCAAACTCTACCAAAAGTAAACTTGTCTTGTGCTAGGCTAGGGAAAGTCTAGTTCCTAGACTGCTGGAATGAAGCCTAATCTAGAGATAGGAAGAATTCCTGGAGACTTTCAGTCAGCCCATCAGCTTAGAGCCAACCACACCACACCTGGGCCTCTGAAGATACCTGGTGCCTCCACCTCCTAGGCCTTGCTGCAGTTCTGCAGCAGCAGTCTGCTTCCTCCAGCATCACTACCACCGCTTTGCAGTTCTGGCAAGGTAATTACCATGCATTAATCTATTATTTCAGTTTCTAAAACATTAGTAACATCTCTATACTGCTATACTGTTTATACTATCCCATTACTCAACATTCCAAATCTCAATGTTTTTACCTTTCTTCCTTTCCTGGCAGCCCTATATGGTTTGTTCACATCTTCTCTAATCTCTTCCATTCCTTTTTTTTTCTGAGACGGAGTCTCACTTTGTCGCCCAGGCTGGAGTGCAGTGGCATGATCTGGGCTCACTGTGCAAGCTCCGCCTCCCGGGTTCACGCCATTCTCCTGCCTCAGCCTGCCGAGTAGCTGGGACTACAGGTGCCCGCCACCACGCCTGGCTAATTTTTTGTGTTTTTAGTAGAGACAGGGTTTCACCGTGTTAGCCAGGATGGTCTCGATCTCCTGACCTCGTGATCCGCCCGCCTCGGCCTCCCAAAGTGCAGGGATTACAGGCGTGAGCCACTGCGCCCGGCCAATCTCTTCCATTTCTAATGCTTAGCCTTCACTATCAAGTTTAGGACACTGTAAAATCTTTAAAATGGCCTTCCTGACTCCATTCCCCCATACCCTGATCCCTCCTACACTGTGTCAGAATACTTTTCTACCGATACTATGCTAACACAGATTAACTTTTTTTTTAATAGACAGGGTGTCACTCTGTCACCTAGGCTGGAGTGCAGTGGCATGATCATAGCTCACTGCAGCCTCAACTTCCTGGGCTCAAGTGATCCTTTCATCTCAGCATCCTGAGTACCTGGGACCACAGGCATGTGCCACCATACCCGGCTTATTTTTGTACTTTTTACAGAGACAAGGTCTCACTTTGTTGCCCAGGCTGGTCTGGAATTTCTGGGCTCAAGCGATCCTTCCCACCTCTGCCTTCCAAAGTGCTGAAATTACAGGTGTGAGCCACCATGCCCAGCCCAGATTAACTTCTGAACAAGTTTAACTATTAGTATTATCATCAAATCAGCCTAAGACGTTTTTATAAAGAGTATCTCTTCCTCTTTGTATCAACCCTATGAGACAAATATTATCACTCTTAACAAATGAAGAAATGCATTTGACAACATTCTATGGAACTGAACTGTGCTTCAATTTCCTCCTCCCAAATAATCTCAAGAATCTTAACTAAGCCGGGCGCGGTGGCTCACGCCTGTAATCCCAGTACTTTGGGAGGCTGAGGCGGGCGGATCACGAGGTCAGGAGATCGAGACCATCCAGGCTAACACGGTGAAACCCCATCTCTACTAAAAATGCAAAAAATTAGCCGGGCGTGGTGGCGGGCGCCTGTAGTCCCAGCTACTTGGGAGGCTGAGGCAGGAGAATGGCGTGAACCCGGGAGGCGGAGCTTGCAGTGAGCCGAGATCGCGCCACTGCACTCCAGCCTGGGCAACAGAGCAAGACTCCATCTCAACAACAACAACAAAAAAAGAATCTTAACCAGATCTAAAATTTTATTTTCTACGATTCAAAGGTAAGAAACATGAGGCACTGAATACAACTTATACTAAACATCAAGATCAGACACTTGTTAATACCATCAAACAAAGTTTATTCTTTCTATCAGATTCCTTCTTTACCTATGTATTCTTTCAATTACAGTAAGAAACTGAAAGTACAATGGACCGAGATGCAGCTGGGGCATGAGGATTACAGGGAAAGAGGTAAAAACCAAACACGCCCCAACAGAATGGAGTCACAACTCTATCAATCCCTATGTTAACCACGCTTGTCCCCAAATACTGGACCTTATCAAATCACGAGAGAAGTACTATCAAATATTGACCACATGAAATCCAGAAATGATGCAAGGTTTTTTAATACATGCAGATTCAGTGCTGCTCAAATTCCCATGATTTCCCTACAAAGCTACAAGTTCAAAGGTAATAAATGAAGATACAACAATCATCTTTGTAAAACCAGCCTTTCCACTGTATTTGACACGCTACCCAAACCCCAAAGAAACTATGCTAGATACAGGAGGGGACTAGACAGAAATAACACATAGCCCCTGCTGTCTTGAAGCATATGTGTTAGTGGGCAAGAAATATTAAACCTTGTGCAAGCGTCACTTTCCTTATATGAGTAAAATGGAGTTAACAGCAATTACTTCCCCAAATTGTCCTATAAAGCACCTATCATAGTGGCTGGTACAAAAAAACTGCATAAATATTATTATTTTTTTTTTTATTGAGACAGGGTCTCACTCTGTTATTGGGACTGGGGTGCAGCGGCGAGATCTCAGCTCACTGCAGCCTCAACCTCCTGGACACAAGTGATCCGCCCACCTCAGCTTCCTGAATAGCTGGGACTAAAGGAGAACACCACCGTAACCGGCTAATTTTTGTATTTTTTGTAGAGACAGGGTTTTGCCGTGTTGCCCAGGTTGGTCCCCAGCTCCTGGGTTCAAGTGATCCACCCACCTCAGCCTCCAAAGGTGCTAGGACTACAGGCGTGAACCACTGTGCCCAGCTCCATAAATATTATTTATTCTTGAATAACTACTTATATAATTCTTTTCTAGTTTTATTTTTGTTAAGGCCGAGTCTCACTCTGCCGCAAGGCTGGAGTGCAGTGGTGCAATTTCGGGTCACTGCGACCTCCACCTTCCGGGTTCAAGCAATTCTCTTGCCTCAGCCTTCCAAGTAGCTGGGACTACAGGCATGCGCCACCAAGCCCAGCTAATTTTTTTTGTATTTTTAGTAGAGACGGGGTTTCAACATGTCGGCCAGGATGGTCTCAATCTCCTGACCTCGTGATCCACCTGCCTCAGCCTCCCAAAGTGCTGGAATTACAGGCGTGAGCCACCACACCCAGCCTCTTTTCTGTTTTTCTTCTGAGACAGGGATCTTGCTCTGTCACCCAGGCTGGAGTGCAATGGCAGCTTGCTGCAGCCCCAACCTCCCTGGCTCAAGTGATCCTCCCACTTCAGACTCCAAAGTACCTGGAACCAGAGATGCACACTACGACAGCCAGCTAATTTTTTAATTTTCTGTAAGACGGGGTTTCACTATGTTGCCCAGGCTGGTCTCAAGTGTCCCTCCTACCTCAGTCTCCCAAAATGCTGGGATTACAGGCGTGGGCCAACGTGTCCAGCCTCAAATAATTCTTTAAATTACAATCAGATAAGGTGTTAAGTGTGCTAGCCTCTGGAGAAAAGAGCTATGTGACCTCAATTACATCTCACTCTAAACTTTTTTGAAATTTAGTTATTTTATACTAATATTACATTTAAAAAAAATTAATTTAAAAAAATTGCAACCAAAATACAAGACAGGTGTCTCGATCTCCATGAGGTTTTCTTGGTTAGTCCACCAAGTCTTTGAGAGTCAGAAGGACTACCCAAAATACCTGTCATCATCCTGAAATCTGATATGTACTTTAGGATGGATCAAGTGTTCACACCTCGTTCATATATATCTAAATACTGACTGTTTTAGCTCAAGAGGACAGGCTTAAGACAATTATTTTAGGCCGGGCGCGGTGGCTCACGCTTGTAATCCCAGCACTTTGGGAGGCCGAGGCGGGCGGATCACGAGGTCAGGAGATCGAGACCACGGTGAAACCCCGTCTCTACTAAAAATACAAAAAATTAGCCGGGCGCGGTGGCTGGCGCCTGTAGTCCCAGCTACTCGGAGAGGCTGAGGCGGGAGAATGGCGTGAACCCGGGAGGCGGAGCTTGCAGTGAGCCG
This sequence comes from Symphalangus syndactylus, assembly GCF_028878055.3. Lineage (NCBI taxonomy): Eukaryota > Metazoa > Chordata > Mammalia > Primates > Hylobatidae > Symphalangus > Symphalangus syndactylus. The sequence goes on from NC_072430.2 coordinate 14,441,306, forward strand.
AGATTGCGCCACTGCACTCCAGCCTGGGCGACAGAGCAAGACTCCGTCTCAAGAAAAAAAAAAAAAAAAAAAAAAAAGACAATTATTTTAACTCAATATCTTCCATTTCAGACATTCAATTAATTAAAAACATGACTAGGCTGGGCACAATGGCTCCCAGCACTTTAGGAGGCCAAGGTGGGTGATCTGAAATTCCGGAGTTCAAGACCAGCCTGGGCAACATGGTAAAATACAAACTCAAATAAAAAATACATATATATATGGCAGGGTGCGGTGGCTCACGCCTGTCACGCCTGGCGGATCACCTGAGGTCAGGAATTCAAGACCAGCCTAACATGGTGAAACCCCATCTCTACTAAAAAAACAAAATTAGCTGGGTGTGGTGGTGGATGCCTGTAATCCCAGCTGCTCGGGAGGCTGAGGCAGAGAATCACTTGAACCCAGGAGGCAGAGGTTGCAGTGAGCCAAGGTTATGCCATTGCACTCCAGCCTGGCGACAGAGCGAGACTCCGTCTCATGAATGAATGAATGAATGAATGAATAGGCTGAGCGCAGTGGCTCACACCTGTAACCCCAGCACTTTGGGAGGCTGAGGCAGGCAGATCATCTGAGGTTGGGAGTTCAAGACCAGCATGGCCAACATGGTGAAACCGCATCTCCACAAAACTACAAAAATTAGCCAGGCATGATGGCAGGTGCCTGTAATCCCAGCTACTAGGGAGGCTGAGGCAGGAGAATCTCTTGAACCTGGGAGGAGGAAGATACAAAGAGCCGAGATCACACCATTGCACTCCAGCCTGGGCAACAGAGCGAGACTCCATCTCAATAAATAAATAAATAAATAAATAAATAAATAAATAAAAATTTAAAAATAAACAAATAAATTAGCCAGACAGGCTGATGCATACCTGTATTCCCAGCTACTGGAGGGGGAGAGCTGGGGAAGGGAAGGGGAGGAGCTGGTAAAGGGGAGGAGAAGGCTGAGGTAGGAGGATCATTTGTGTCCAGGAGGTCCAGGCTGCAGTGAAACCTGATCACATCACTGTAGTCCAGTCTGAGTGACAAAAAGAGATCTTGTCTCCAAAAAAAAAGAAAAGAAAACAAAAAAGTAGTTTGTTCTCCTAGAAGGAATTTATACAACTTCACAGTTTTAATTCCAAATTATGCTGTTTAGTTATCTTCACCGCAAAAAAGAAAACCATCCAAATGCTTTTTAATGGGAAAATGTTAATATTAATACATTACAAGCTCAATCTGCCTAGCAACAAGTTATAAACTTATGTCATCCTACTTATGTTCCCATGGATACAGTCATGAACAGTACAGTGGCAGCTGTACAAATCAGGAAAAAAATCCCAAGAGAATTACATCCAAAACTTGGATAGAAAATACTACTAGGCTGGGCAAGGTGGTTCACGCCTGCAATCCCAGCACTTTCAGAGGCTGAGTCAGGCGGAGCACCTGAGGTCAGGAGTTAGACATCAGCCTGGCCAGCATGGCGAAACCCCGTCTCTACTAAAAATACAAACATTACCTGGACATGGTGGTTCACACCTGTAATCCCAGCTACTCACTGAGACAGGAGAATGGCTTGAACCAGGGAGGTGGAGGTTGCAGTAAGCCAAGATTGCGCCACTGCACTCCAGCCTGGGCAATACAGCAAGACTCCGTCTCAAGAAAAAAAAAAACACTACTATAGACTAGGCGAGGTGGCTCACACCTGTAATCCCAACACTTTGAGGAGAAAAGGCCAGTGGCTCACTTGAGGTCAGGAGTTCGAGACCTGCCTAGCCAACATGGCGAAACCCCATCTCTACTGAAAATACAAAAATGAGCTGGGCATGGTGGCAGGGGCCTGTAATTCCAGCTACTCGGGAGGCTGAGGTTGCAGTGAGCCGAGATCGCACCACTGCACTCTAGCCTGGGTGACAAGAGCGAAAATCCTTCTCAAAAAAAAAAAAGAAAGAAAAGAAGACAACGCTATAAAAGTAAGAATACAGTCTAGTACCTTTTCGATTAAAATCCTTCTCTCTCTTCCCTACAAATCCCAAATAACCTTCCATTAGAATCTCCCTCCTTAAATCTGCTCCCATCTGGTGTTTTTAAATACAATTGTTAATAAAACTTCAGCAAGAACTTCCGCACCTGAGTTGATAATGTCCTTGGACTATGGTATGTGTGCTATCCCCAAAATCTGTACACAGGTTTCTGTTCTTTATAAGGTAGCAAATTTGTCACATTAGTTTGAAAACAGGGTGGAAACACATTTACACGGTAAATTGCAATCTGGGGGAAGCTAAATGTTTTTTTTGGTGGTTTTTGAAGCCAAATATTGTTTTTCAGATACAGAAATTGGAACAAAAAGAAATGGATAATCAAACACTGGAGAAGAAAATTCTTTTAAACTTAATTATTTACTTCCAGTACAGTGTTTGAACACTGTAAGATATAATGAAACTAGAAAAAAAACAAAGCAATGCTCCCTCTTAGCAATTTAAGGGCACTCTCCCTTTGTTCAGATAACTTTTTCTTTAATTGTAACATTATTGACATCACCGAAAAAGGTAAATGTGTCTTAAAAAAAATTGCTTTGCAGCCATGTGAGGTGACTCACGCCTGTAATCTCAGCACTTGAAGAGGCCAAGGCAGGCAAATTGCTTGAACTCCTAAGTTGGAGACTACTTGGGCAACATGGCAAAAATCTCGACTCTACAAAAAATACTAAACATTAGCCAAGCACGATGGTGCCTGTGGTCCTAGCTACTTGGGAGACTGAGATGGGAGGATCACTTAAGCCCAGGAGGTCAAGGCTGCAGTGGGCCATGATCACACCACTGAACTCCAGCCTCAGCAACATAGTGAGATCCTGTCTCAGAAACATTTAAAAAAAAAATATATATATATATATATATATGCGGCCAGGTGCAGTGGCTCACGTCTATAATCCCAGCACTTTGGGAGGCCAAGGCGGGGGATCAACTGAGGTCAGGTTAGAGACCAGCCTCACCAACACAGTAAAACCCCGTCTCTACTAAAAATACAAAAATTAGCTGGGCATGGTGGTGTGCGCCTGTAATCCCAACTACTCGGGAGGCTGAGGCAGGAGAATCGCTTGAACACAGGAGGTGGAGGTTGCAGTGAGCCGAGATTGTGCCACTGCACTCCAGCCTGAGCGACAGAGTAAGACTCCGTCTCAAAAAAAAAACAAAAAAAAACCTTGTACACAGCCAAACTAACCATATATATAATCATCAAAAGAAAAACATTTACAAAGTCTATGTCAAAAGGCTTGCTAGTAAGTTCCTTCAATATGCAAAGAGTTTTTTTGTTCTGTTTCGTTTGTTTTTTTGAGACAGAGTTTCACTCTTGTCACCTAGGCTGGAGTGCAATGGTGGGATCTCAGCTCACTGCAACCTCCACCTCCCCGGTTCAAGTGATCCACATGCCTCAGTCTTCCGAATAGCTGGGATTACAGGCATGCACCACCACGCCCAGCTAATTTGTGTATTTGTAGTAGAGACGGGGTTTCACCATGTTGGCCAGGCTGGTCTCAAGCTCCTGACCTCAGGTGATCCGCCTGCCTCGGCCCCCCAAAGTGCTGAGATTACAGGTGTGAGCCACTGCACCCAGCACAAAAAATTCTTATAAATCAATAAAAAAAACTCAGTAAAATGGGCGAAGGTAAAAAATAGAGAATACTAAAGAAGAATGATCTATAAACATATGAAAAGATTCCTACGGCCAGGTGCAGTGGCTCACACCTGTATTCTCAGCACTTTGGGAGGCCCTGGGGGGAGAGACAGCCTGAGGTCAGGAGTTCGAGACCAGCCTGGCCAACATAGTGAAACCCTATCTCTAGTAAACAAATACAAAAAGTTAGCGGGGTGTGGTGGCGGGCACCTGTAATCCCAGCTACTCGGGAGGCTGAGGCAGGAGAATCGCTTGAACCCAGGAGGCAGAGGTTGCAGTGTGCCAAGATCACACCACTGCACTCCAGCCTGGGTGACAAGAGCAAAACTCCATTTCAAAAAAAGGAAAAGATTTCTATGTTTAAAAAAATTTTTTTTTAGAAACAGTTTCTCACTGCTGGGTGTGGTGGCTCACGCCTATAATCCCAGCACTTTGGGAGGCCAAGGCGGGCAGATCACGAGGTCAGGAGATCGAGATCATCCTGGCTAACATGGTGAAACCCCATCTCTACTAAAAATACAAAAACAAAAAATTAGCCGGGCGTGGTGGCAGGTGCCTGTAGTGCCAACTACTCAGGAGGCTGAGGGGGGAGAATGGTGTGAACCTGGGAGGCGGAGGTTGCAGTGGCGACACTATACTCAAGCCTGGGCGACAGAGTGAGACTCTCTGTCAGAAGGGAGGGAGGGAGGGATGGCGGGTTTCTTACTGTGTTACCAAGGCTGGAGTGCAATGGCTCAATCATAGCCCACAGCAACTGCTGGGCATAAGTGATCTTCCCACCTCAGCAGCTAGGACTACAGGTGCATGACAGCACACCTGGCTCAATTTGGGAGTTTATATCTAAATTTTTATTCACCAATTCCACTTCCAGGACTCGACCAAAAAGTTAAGCCAAGTAGGCAGAGATTATATGTAGAAAAACAATCCATGCAGATTAGTTGTAATACAGAATATTAGAAAAAAAAAAATGGCCTGCCTGCCTGCCTGCCTGCCTGCCTGCCTTCCTTCCTTCCTTCCCTCCCTCCCTCCCTCCTTCCTTTCTTTCTTTCTTTCTTTCTTTCTTTCTTTCTTTCTTTCCCTCTCTGGCCCAGGCTACACTCTACTCGGCTTGCTGCTGCCCGCGCCATGGACTGCCTGGGACTGCCGGCGCGCGCCACCGCTGCCTGCCTTTTCTCCTTTGGATGCAGGCACGCGTTCGCCACCTTGGCCACGCTGGTCGCCAGCTCCTGACGCCGAGTGCTCTGCCCGCCTCAGCCTCCCGAGGTGCTGGGACTACAGACGGAGTCTCGCTCACCCAGTGCTCGGTGTTGCCCGGGCTGGAGTGCGGTGACGTGGTCTGGCGTCGCGGCAGCCTCTACCCCCCGGCCGCCTGCCTTGGCCTGCCAGAGTGCTGGGATTGCAACCCCTGCCCGGCCGCCGCCCCATCTGGAAGGTGGGGAGCGCCTCTGCCCGGCCGTCCCGTCTGGGAGGTGAGGAGCACCTCTGCCTGGCCGCCCTGTCTGGGAAGTGAGGAGCGCCTCTGCCCGGCCGCCCCGTCTGGGAAGTGACGAGCGTCTCTGCCCGGCCACCCACCGTCTGGGAAGTGAGGAGCGCCTCTGCCCGGCCACCCACCGTCTGGGAAGTGAGGAGCGCCTCTGCCCGGCCACCCACCGTCTGGGAAGTGAGGAGCGCCTCTGCCCGGCCGCCCCGTCTGGGAAGTGAGGAGCGCCTCTGCCCGGCCACCCACCGTCTGGGAAGTGAGGAGCGCCTCTGCCCGGCCGCCCCGTCCGGGAAGAAATGAGGAGCGCCTCTGCCCGGGCGCCCCGTCCGGGAAGAAGTGAGGAGCGCCTCTGCCCGGCCGCCCCGTCCGGGAAGAAGTGAGGAGCGCCTCTGCCCGGCCGCCCCGTCTGGGAAGTGAGGAGCGCCTCTGCCCGGCCACCCATCGTCTGGGAAGTGAGGAGCGCCTCTGCCCGGCCACCCACCGTCTGGGAAGTGAGAAGCGCCTCTGCCCGGCCGCCCCGTCTGGGAAGTGAGGAGCGCCTCTGCCCGGCCACCCACCGTCTGGGAAGTGAGGAGCGCCTCTGCCCGGCCACCCACCGTCTGGGAAGTGAGGAGCGCCTCTGCCCGGCCGCCCCGTCCGGGAAGAAGTGAGGAGCGCCTCTGCCCGGCCGCCCCGTCCGGGAAGAAGTGAGGAGCGCCTCTGCCCGGCCGCCCCGTCCGGGAAGAAGTGAGGAGCGCCTCTGCCCGGCCGCCCCGTCCGGGAAGAAGTGAGGAGCGCCTCTGCCCGGCCGCCCCGTCCGGGAAGAAGTGAGGAGCGCCTCTGCCCGGCCGCCCCGTCTGGGAAGTGAGGAGCGCCTCTGCCCGGCCGCCCCGTCCGGGAAGAAATGAGGAGCGCCTCTGCCCGGGCGCCCCATCCAGGAAGAAGTGAGGAGTGCCTCTGCCCGGCCGCCCCATCCGGGAAGAAGTGAGGAGCGCCTCTGCCCGGCCACCCATCGTCTGGGAGGTGAGGAGCGCCTCTGCCCGGCTGCCCATCGTCTGGGAGGTGAGGAGCGCCTCTGCCCGGCCACCCATCGTCTGGGAGGTGAGGAGCGCCTCTGCCCGGCCGCCCATCGTCTGGGAAGTGGGGAGCGCCTCTGCCCGACCACCCATCGTCTGGGAAGTGAGGAGCGCCTCTGCCCGGCCACCTATCATCTGGGAAGAAGTGAGGAGCATCTCTGCCTGGCCGCCCCGTCTGGGAAGTGAGGAGCCCCTCTGCCCGGCCGCCCCGTGTCTGGGTAGAAGTGAGGAGCTCCTCTGCCTGGCCGCTCCATCTGGGAGGTCTACCACGGAGGCCAGAAGCAATGTGGGGGCTGGACGTGGTGGCTCACGCCTGTGGTCCCGGCACTCTGGGGGGCGAGGCGGGTTGATCACTTCGGGCTAGGAGTTCGAGACCAGTCTGGCCAACTTGGCAAAACATGAAGAATACAACAGACAAACCAACCAACCAACTCAGTGACAACAAAACAGGTCTACCCTGGAGTCATACTCTAATTTTTTCTATTTTCCTCCCTTTCTGATCCTTTATCCCACTTTCTTTTTCTTCCTCTTCCTTCTCCCTCTTCTTTGTGAAACAGAGGATTCAGTTATTATCACTGATCCATATAAAGTCCCTCTCTCATTTATTTTAACTCCCACCCCCATTTCTATTCCCCGACTTCCCATGTGCAACCTTCCTAATATGTTTGATACGCATCTTTTTGTTTGTATGTATTTTTAGAAAATGTTTATTGTTTTTGTATGCAAAAAAAATTAATAAAAAAAAATTAACTTTTTATGTTAAAAAAAAAAAATGTGTCAAGTTGGGTCAAATTATGGTCATATTCATACCAACATGCTATGCAATCATTATTGCATACAATTTTAATAATAATATAGCTACCTCTAGCTCATTTCTGTATATGTATACACATATTTTAATAAATACACATTGCTTCAATTTCTTTTTTGAGACAAAGTCTCACTCTGTCACCCAGACTGGAGTGCAGTGGAGCGATCTCAGCTCACTGCAACCTCCACCTCCTGGGTTCAAGCAATTCTCCCACCTCAGCTTCCCGAGTAGCTGGGAATACAGGCACCCGCCATGACACCCTGCTACTTTTTGTATTTTTAGTAGAGATGGGCTTTCACCATGGTGGCCAGGCTGGTCTCAAACTCGTGACCTCAAGTGATCCACCCACCTGGGCCTCCCAAAGTGCTGGGATTATAGGCATGAGCCACCGTGTGCAGCAGCTTCAGTATTTTTTTGTATCATAAGATTTTAGACATATACCCTGAGAAAAATTTAAAAGTTTGCATAAGAAAAACTAGGAAACACTGGACAGGGTGCAATGGCTCATGCCTGTAATCCTAGCACTTTAGGAGGCCAAAGCGGGAGGACTGCTTGAGGCCAGGAGTTCAAGACCAACCAGGCCAACACAGCCAGACTCCATCTCTTAAAAAAGAGGCCAGGCACGGTGGCTCACACCTGTAATCCTATCACTTTGGGAGGCCGAGGTAGGCGGATCACCTGAGGTCAGGAGTTTGAGACCAGCCTGACCAACATGGTGAAACCCCTTCTGTACTAAAAAAAAAAAAAAAAAAAAAAATATATATATATATATATATACACACACAAAAAAAAATACAAAAATTAGCCAGGCGTGGTGGCACGTGCCTGTAATTCCAGCTACTCAGGAGGCTGAGGCAGGAGAATCACTTGAACCTGGGAGGTAGAGGTTGTCGTGAGTTGAGAACGCGCCACTGCACTCCAGCCTGAGCGATAGAGCAAGACTCTGTCCCAAAAAATATGTACATATATGTAATATAAACATATATATATAATATAAACATGTTGTATATATATATATATGTAATATAAACATGTTGTGGAAAGATGTCAAAAAACTTAGTATTTATTTGTTATGCATTACCTGAAATCAATGTTAGTGGGAACCTTCTGTCCCTAGATAGTCGGAACCAGATATTCATCTGACGAGTGACTTGTTCAGTCAAGAAGAGATCACATAATTACTCAAATCTGCCGAAGCTTGGAGAGATCTGTTTTGGTTTTGGGGGTTGGTTGGTTGGTTGGTTGGTTGGTTTCTGAGACAGGGTTTTGCTCTGTCACCCAGGATGGAGTGCAGTGGCATAATCATATAGCTCACTGAATGAAATCCTGGCCTCCAGTGACCCTCCTGCCTCGGCCAACCAAAGCACTGGGATTACAGGTGTGAGCCACGAAGCCCAGCCTGTTTTTTATACTGTAGTCAGGATTAATAAGGAACCTATTACATAGCATTCAAATTGAGAATTTTCATTGACACCACCCTCAACCCTGGGCAAGACAGAGAACCGTATCAAGCAAGTACTCCTTTTTCCAAGCACTGAACAAGAGTTACATGCTTCAGGAAAGACAAAAAGTCTCACCCTACCTCCCTGAGGCACAATTACGTGGCGTACACAAGCATGTATATGTACATTTTAGAGGCACCTCACATCTTAAATGTCATACCTCAAAAATCTACTTTCTATGTATTATACAGAGAATACAATTTTTAATTTTAGAATTTTCTCTTATAGTCAACTTTTCAAGATTTGATATTCTGTTAAGAACTAACTCCAGGGCTGGGTACAGCAGCTCATGTCTGTAATCCCAGCACTTGGGGAGGCTGAGGTGGGTGGATCACCTGAGGTCAGGAGTTTGAGACCAGCCTCGCCAACACGGTGAAACCCTGTCTCTACTAAAAATACAAAATTAGCCGGGCATGTTGGTGAACGCTGGTAGTTCCAGCTACTAAGAAGGCTGAGACAGGAGAATCGCTTCAAAGCGGGAGGCAGAGGTTGCTGTGAGCTGAGATCGTGCCATTGTACTCTAGCCTGGGTGACAGAGCAAAACTCGTCTCCAAGAGAAAAGAAAAAAAACCCTCCATTTTTAATTGCAACTAACTCTCCTTCAAATTATGGGGTAGCCAAGCATGGTGGCTCAAGCCTGTTATCCTAGCACTTTAAGAGGCCAAAGAGAGACCATCAGTTGAGCCTGGGAGTTCAAGAGTATCCTGGGCAATATAATATGGCAAGACCCTATCTCTATATAAAAAATTTTTTAATATTAGAAAAACACAAAGTATGGAGTTTCTTGAATCCCATCTGACCCCAGATCACATATGAACTGTGAAAGCCTTTATTATATCTTCCCAATTGTAATTTCGGTGTTTGTAACCACTTTCTATTGGATTATTAGAGTCTCTTAGAGCTGGATGAGACCTTTAAAATGATCTGATTAATGAGCAGAGTGAAATTTTATCTTATGAGAGGATTAGATTCCAGGTCAGCATATAGGTTGAAAACAGCTGGCCAGGCACAGTGGCTTATGCCTGTAATCCCAGCACTTTTGGGATGCTGAGGCAGGAGGATGGCATGTGTCCAGGAGTCTAAGATCAGCCTGGGCAACACAGTGAGACCCCCATCTGTAAAAAAAAATTTAAAAATTAGCCAGATGTAGTGGCACAAATAGTCTCAGCTACTCAGGAGGCTGAAGTGGGAGAACCGCTTGAGCCCAGGAGTTTAAGGCTGCAGGGGGCTATAATCACTCCACTGCACTCAGTCTAGGTGACAGTGTGAGATCCTGTCTCAAAAAAAAGAAAAGAAGAGGAGAGGAGACGAAAGGAAAGAAAAGGAAATGAAAGGAAAGGAAAGGATAGCATGTGGTCAAAATCAGTCTTGAAAAATTCCCCTTGCAGTGGGGGAGAAAAAGAACGAAAAATCCTTCAGGAAAGCTCTCTATTAGAAACCAACAAACTGGCCGGGCGTGGTGGCTCACGCTTGTAATCCCAGCACTTTGGGAGGCCGAGGCGGGCAGATCACGAGGTCAGGAGATTGAGAACACGTTGAAACCCCGTCTCTACTAAAAATACAAAAAATGAGCCGGGCGTGGTGGTGGGCACCTGTAGTCCCAGCTACTAGGAGAGGCTGAGGCAGGAGAATGGCGTGAACCCGGGAGGCGGAGCTTGCAGTGAGCCGAGATCATGCCACTGCACTCCAGCCTGGAAAAAACCAACAAACAAAATTATTTCTCAGTAAATTCAAAGCCAATTTTTCCCTCCAGTGTTAAATTAAACTCTTTCTGTCATCATTCAGTGCCCACCAAGAAAATCTGATGGTGGCTCGGAACGGTGGCTCACGCCTGTAATCCCAGCACTTTGGGAGGCCAAGGCGTGCAGATTACTTGAGGTCAGGAGTTCAATACCAGCCTGGCCAACATGGTGAAACCCCGTCTCTACTAAAAATACAAAAAAACTAGCTGGGCGTGGTGGCTCACGCCTGTAGTCTGTAGTCCCAGCTACTTGGGAGGGTGAGGCAGGAGAATCGCTTGAACCCTGGAGGCAGAGGTTGCAGTGAACTGAGATCGCGCCACCGCACTCCAACCAACCTGGGCGACAGAGACCCTGTCTCAAAAAAAGAAAAGAAAAAAAAGAAAGAAAAGTAAAGTAAAGAAGAGAAAAGAACAGAAAAGTTGATGGGTTCTGCTTAGAAGCTATGTTCAATTTAAAACATCACAAGCGTACTCAATGCAGTCACATTTTCACATTAGAATTGCAGGAAAACAGATTCAATCAAGGTCACACCTATGTGTTGCTTTCTCCAAGACGAAGGGATGATAATGATAACCACATGTCCAGACTAGGTGAGGACAGTTCCAGTTTATGTCTGTCAACCTGACATAATTTTTAATAGGCCCCTTTTCATTCTCAAAAATAGTCTGGACTGGGCCGGGCGTGGTGGCTCACGCCTGTAATCCCAGCACTTTGGGAGGCTGAGGCAGGTAGATCACGAGGTCAGGGGATCGAGACCATCCTGGCTAACATGGTGAAACCCCGTCTCTACTTAAAAAAAAAAAAAAAAAAAAAAAAAAATTAGCTGGGCATGGTGGCGGGTGCCTATAGTCCCAGCTACTCAGAAGGCTGAGGCAGGAGAATGGCGTGAACCCAGGAGGCGAGGCTTGCAGTGAGCCGAGATCGCACCACTGCACTCCAGCCCAGGCGACAGAGCAAGACTCTGTCTCAAAAAAAAAAAAAAAAAAAAAAAAAAGTCTGGACTAGTCCACTCCCAATGGACCTACTCCCACACCGCATACAGTCGCTTCTCACAGTGAGTTTGGGACGGTCAGAGACACAAAGTCATTGAGGAAATGTGACAGAAGTGATGATATGCCAGTTCTGGGCCTATACTTCAAAAAGAACTGGCAGTTTCTGTTTCCTTCCTCTGGGAATGTTTGCTCTGAACCACTGCATAAGCCATCAGGTCCTACTGCAGACCTCACTGGAAAAGGAGAGGTCGTGAGACTATACAGTAGCCAAGAAAAAAGGCCCAGCTGTCCCAGCATCACAGTGGAGCAAGCAGATGACACCGGCCGCCACTAGCCCAGAACCACAACTGCCCACCTGAACAAATCCTCAAATACCAGCAGTTGTTTTAAGCCATTAAATCTGAGTGGTTTGGTGCACTTTCCTACGAGGGAGAAGGGGACTTCTGGAATTCTTCATGAAATAGTCCGGAGGTGAGTGGAGCTGAGAAATAACTTGAACCAGAAAAAGAAAGCTCCTTCGTGGTGACAGTCACCACTACCCTTCTTATCTTCTGGATGAGGTATTACCTCAGATCCAGGAAACTAACAGGAAGACCAACCCGAGGAAGCTCTGGGAAGGTGAAAGCTGAGAAAGGTGTAAGGTGTCGTATTTTTGCACTGATCCTTGATAGGATTCCTACCTTTGAACAGTTGCTTTGAATGGAGTACATGCTAAGCAGATACTTTGAATCTATAAGTGTGTATATGATTAGGACCTAAAGGGGTTGTCTTAGTCCCTTTAGTGTTCCTATAAAGGAATACATGACAGTGGGTAACTGATAAAGAAAAGAAATTCACTTGGCTCATGATTCCGCCAGCTGGAAGATGGGGCATCTGGTGAAAGCCTCAGGCTGCTTCCACGCATGGCGGAAGGTAAAGGGGAGCCAGCAAGTGAAGAGGTCACACGGCCAGAGAAGCAGCAAGAGAGAGGCGCCAGCTCTTTTTAACAACCAGCTCTTGTAGGAACTAAAAGAGCAAGAACTCACTCACCCCTCACCCAGGAGGGCATTAATCTATTTATGAGGGTTCCAGCCCCATGGCACAAACACCTTCCATTAGGGCCCACCTCCAACACTGGAGATCAACTTTCAACACGAGGTTTGCTAAGGACAAACCACATCCAAACTATAGCAGTGTTTAAGTAACCTGCCCAAGACTCCCCAGTTCTGCCTGACACAAAATAAGGAGGCATCTCTGTGTCTAGGAGGTCACATATAATGTAATAATAGTCGAGTCACTTCAAGCTGAGTTCTGCCACTTACCACTTGAGGCCTCAAGCAAGTTGTTTAAGCTCTCTAAATATCAGTTTTATGGTCTGTACAAAGGGGATGAGACATGTGTGGTGTAGGATTGTTATGAGGATTAAATAAGATGTTTGTAAATCTCTTTAGCACAGTGCTGCCCTTACACTCACATATGCAGACTCGCACACACACGTGGAGCTAGAAGGAAGGAGAGAAGGCTGCAAGGTGCCTTCAGAATTATATCAGCTCATCCATGTTTAGACTACAAATAGCATTTGTAGAGCAATAAAGGTATTCTTTGTGGAGAGTTCCAGGCCAGACACCTATACTTTGTATACCTCCTGGGAAAAGCTCCTTTCCATTTTTTTTCCCTCTATCACACAGCTTGGAAATTCCGTCCGTATTTTTAAATAAACAGAAAATTTGTTACTGAGAGGCAAATTTGCACCAGGCACTATTCTAGAAGCAGCGGCGGGGGGTGGGGCGGGTGTTAAGGCAACAAGATTTTAAAAAGCTCTCCTCTCACCTCACAGTTTACCTTCTAGTTGAAGGAATCAGACAATAAACAAGATAAATAAGGAAGTGTGTTAGATGACGATAAGAGTAAATGAGAAAAAAGAAAAACAAGGAAGGGGAACAGGAAGTGCCGGGGATGCAGCTGAAAACTGAGACAGACTGATGAGGAAAACCCTGATGAGAATGTCCCATTTCAGTACACGTGGCAAGAATAAGGCCGTGGGCTATGTGGATGGGGAGGAGGTGCCCAGCAGCAAGGAGAAACTTCAGGCAGATGAATCAGTGCAAAGCCCCCGACACAGAAGCCTATCCAGCAACGGTCAGGAAATAGCGTGTTGAATACAAAAATTAGCCAGGCATATGGTGGCACACGCCTGTAGTCCCAGCTACTTGAGGAGGGGCTGAGGTGGGAGGATCGCTTGGGCCCAGGAGGTGGAGTTTGCAGTGAGCCGAGATCATGCTACTGCACTCCAGCCTGGGTGACAGAGCGAGACCCTGTCTCAAAAAAGAAGGAAAAAAAAACAAAAGGGCAAGTTGGCACCTCTGATTGCAGTAGAGAAAAGGGGAGGCTGAGCACGGTGCCTCACGCCTGTAATCCCAGCACTTTGGGAGGCCAAGGTAGGCGGATCACTTGAGGTCAAGAGTTCGAGACTAGCCTGGCCAACTTGGTGGAACACCATCTCTACTAAAAATACAAAAATTGGCCGGGCATGGTGGTGGGTGCCTGTTATCCCACCTCTTGGGAGGCTGAAGCACAAGAATTGCTTGAACCCAGGATTTTCATTGAGAAGTTCAGGTATTGAGGTTTCCCCCTTATTGGCCCATTCCAGAAGGGCCCACTAAGAGGCTAAGAGTTTTATTAGTAAGGCTTTTTTTTTTTTTTTTTTTTTTTGGAGTTGCAGTGAGTCACTGCACTCCAGCCTGGGCAACAGAGCAAGACTCAGTCTCCGAAAACAAAAAAAAGAAAAGAGAGAGAGAAAAGCGGGGGGGGAGGGGGTAGTGGAGCTGAAGCCAGGGACTAGCTCTTAGAGGAACTATATTGGCATCCTGTTCTAAATGTCAAGTGAAGAAAAGGTTCTGTAATGGTTAATTTTATGCATCAACTGGACTACAGCATAGAGTGCCCAGATGTTTGGTCAAACATTATTCTGGGTCTATCTGTGACAGTGCTTTCAGATGAAATGAACATTTGAATCCGTAGACTGTGTAAAGCAGACTGCCCTCCTTAATGTGGATGGGACTCATACAACCCACAGAAAGCCTGAAGGGAACAAAAAGGCTGAGTTTAAGGGGGAACTCCTCTGGGTCTCACTGCTTGAGCTGAGACATTGGCTCACCTGGCTCTCATGCCTTCAGACTTGAACTGGAACTTACTCTGTCAGCTGTCTCAGGTTTCCAGATTGCCAGCTGCAGATCTTGGGACTTCCTGGCCTTCACAGTCATGTCAGTCAATTTTACACACACACACACACACACACACACACACACACACACACCTTTTTAATTTATACATATATAAACCCTTCATACATATTATTGAATATATATATACACACACACACACACACACATATGTCTCTTGGGTTAGATATTTCAAATAAGGTGAAGACTGCAAATAGATTGCTGGATTTAGCAACATGGAGCACACTGATGACCTCAAGAGCAACTCTAGAGGAGCAGTGGGGGCAAAAGCCTGAATGAAATGTGTAAAAGGCCTTCCTCCCTCCCTCCTTCCCTCCCTCCTTCTTGCTTTCTTCTTTCTTTTCTTCCCTCCGTGTCCCAGGCTGGAGTACACTCGGCTCGCTGCACACTCCCTGCGTCCGGCTCCCGTGATTCTCCTGCCCTGGCCTGCGGGCTGCCTGAGATTGCTGGCACGCGCCACCACCCCTCCCTCATTTTTCTCCTTTGGCTGGAGGCGCGGTTTCGCCATGTCGGCCAGGCTGGTCTCCAGCTCCTGACCTCCAGTGGTCCGCCCGCCTCGGCCTCCCGAGGTGCTGGGACTGCAGATGGAGGCTCGCTCACTCGGTGCTCGGTGTTGCCCGAGCTGGAGTGCGGTGGCGTGGTCTTGGCTCGCTGCAGCCTCCGCCTCCCACTTGGCCTCCCAGGGTGCTGGGATTGCAGCCTCTGCCCGGCCGCCGCCCCGTCTGGGAGGTGGGGAGCGTTTCTGCCTGGCCGCCCATCGTCTGGGATGTGAGGAGCTCCTCTGCCCGGCTGCCCATCGTCTGGGATGTGAGGAGCGACTCTGCCCGGCCGCCACCCCGTCTGGGAAGTGAGGAGCGCCTCTAACCGGCCACCCCGTCTGGGAAGTGAGGAGCACCTCTAACCGGCCACCCCGTCTGGGAAGTGAGGAGCGCCTCTGCGCGGCCGCCCCTTCTGGGAAGTGAGGAACGCCTCTGCCCGGCCGCCCCGTCTGGGAAGAAGTGAGGAGCGCCTCTGCGCGGCCGCCCCTTCTGGGAAGTGAGGAGCGCCTCTGCCCGGCTGCCCCGTCTGGGAAGTGAGGAGCGCCTCTGCCCGGCCACCCATCGTCTGGGATGTGAGGAGCGCCTCTGCCCGGCCGCCCCGTCCGGGAAGTGAGGAGCCCCTCTGCCCGGCCACCCATCGTCTGGGAAGTGAGGAGCGCCTCTGCCCGGCCGCCCCGTCTGGGAAGTGAGGAGCCCCTCTGCCCGGCCGCAACCCCGTCTGGGAAGTGAGGAGCGCCTCTGCCCGGCCGCCCCGTCTGGGAAGTGAGGAGCGCCTCTGCCCGGCCACCCACCGTCTGGGAAGTGAGGAGCGCCTCTGCCCGGCCGCCCCGTCTGGGAAGTGAGGAGCCCCTCTGCCCGGCCACCCATCGTCTGGGAAGTGAGGAGCGCCTCTGCCCGGCCGCCCCGTCTGGGAAGTGAGGAGCCCCTCTGCCCGGCCGCAACCCCGTCTGGGAAGTGAGGAGCGCCTCTGCCCGGCCGCCCCGTCTGGGAAGTGAGGAGCGCCTCTGCCCGGCCGCCCCGTCTGGGAAGTGAGGAGCGCCTCTGCCCGGCCGCCCCGTCTGGGAAGTGAGGAGCACCTCTGCCCGGCTGCCCCGTCTGGGAGGTCTACCACAGAGGCCAGAAGCAATGTGGGGGCTGGACGTGGTGGTTCACACCTATAGTCCCAGTACTCTGGGAGGCCGAGGCGGGTTGATCACTTGAGGCTAGGAGTTCGAGACCGGCCTGGCCAACATGGCGAAACATATGAAAAATACAACAGACAAACCAACCAACCAACCAAGTGACAACAAAACAGGTCTACCCTGGAGTCATACTCTAATTTTTTCTATTTTCCTCCCTTTCTGATCCTTTACCCCACTTTCTTTTTCTTCCTCTTCCTTCTCCTTCTTCGTCAAATAGAGGATTGAGTTATTATCATTGATCCATACAAAGTCCCTCTCTTTTATTTTCTTTAATTCCCACTCCCCATTTCTACTCCCCGTCTTTCCATGTGCAACCTTCCTAATATGTGTGATATGCCATCTTTTTGTTTGTATGTACTTTTAGAAAATGTTCGTTTTGTGTGCAAAAAAAAAAATTTTTTTTAAAAAAGAAATGTGTAAAAGAATAGCAGAAAAGAAAGACAGAATATACAGAATCAGAATAATCAAAAGAAGTTTGTTTTTTTTGGTGTGTGTGTATGTGTGTGTTTTTTTTTTTTAGACAGAGTCTCACTCTGTTGCCCAGGCTGGAGTGCAGGGGCACAATCTCGGCTCACTGCAACCTCTGCCTCCCGGGTTCAAGCGATTCTCCTGCCTCAGTCTCCTGAGTAACTGGCATTACAGGCACCTGCCACCACGCCCAGCTAATTTTTGTATTTTTAGTAGAGATGGGGTTTCCCCATGTTGGCCAGGCTGGTCTCAGTCTCCTGACCTCAGGTGATCCGACAGCCTCAGCCTCCCAAAGTGTTGGGATTACGGGCGTGAGCCACCACACTCGGCAAAAAAGTTTTTAAACAAGAAGTAATAGCCTGTTTAATATGCTGATAAGAATGATACAACAGAGATGAAAAATCTGATTATGCAAATAAAGGATGAACTACTGGAGTGATTATCCTTAATTAAACTGGTAGAAAAGCATGGAGCCTAGTATATGTGCACAGGGTTTGGCCTTAGCTAGCAGCTACAGAAGGCAGGGTATCAGGGACAGATGTAGACAGGTAGCACATCTGGCAAGGGGAGCGGGTAGTTTTCTTCTAATTGATTCAGGTTTTTTCCCCAATGAAATAAACGGAGGATAAGGAAGGGAGAATTAGAGGTTTAAAGTAAGATATTTAAACTATCTAGGAGAGTAATTGGAATAGAAAAACAGAATATAACCTATAATAAAAGCCTTCTTGGTCTTGGTAATCATGACTGTGAAGTCAGAGTGATCAGTATGGTTTCTCCAGCCACATTCAGCTATAGGAAAGCAAGCATAGAATAGGCAAAAAGTTGGATTACACAAGGTATAACAAATGCAGCTCATATACACTTTCCGAAATCCGCTCGGTCCTGCCTGCTGTTCTACTTCCCAGCTGAAGCAGGCTCAGCAGCACAAGCAAAATCCTGCAATCTGGGAGGATCATATGAACTCAGCCTACCATTAGTGGTCTCTACCTCCCCAGTGGTAAGGGGTAGGCTTTGGTGGTCTTCACTGTGCCCACTGTGGCAGAAGCCCCGTTACTCCAAACCAGCTGCTTTTCCAGCAGCTGCATACAGAAGCCAAGTAACAAACCCAAAAGTATAGAATAATTAAGATCCTTCAGGCAACTCTGACCAGTAAGAGACAGGATATGAGAAGAAGCCAACAAATAAATCTCTCAGCCATCCTCCCTCAAACCTGTCCCCAGAAGTATTCTGAGAGGTGCCATGATTCTCTGGAGATTTCCAACATGACGGAGCAGCCAGCTAAGGTTCTTATGATGCTGTATCCTGCTGGATAACGTAGCACTCTGTATTTGCTTTCCCTCCTTCCCTGTCTCACTTTCTATTTTCCCCTTCACTCTAACTTCAAGTAAAGTATTGGCACAATAAAAGCTTTGTTGTATGCTCTATTTTCTGGGGAATGAGAGTAAAACACAGGTTGTGGCATAGCCAAAAGAACTAATGAAACAAGAAGACAAAGGAATAGGAGGAGAGGTTGTGTTCTTTTTTTTTTTTTTTTTGAGACGGAGTCTCGCTCTGTCGCCCAGGCTGGAGTGCAGTGGCGCAATCTCGGCTCACTGCAAGCTCCACCTCCCGGGTTCATGCCATTCTCCTGCCTCAGCCTCTCCGAGTAGCTGGGACTAGAGGCGCCCGCCACCATGCCCGGCTAATTTTTTGTATTTTTAGTAGAGACGGGGTTTCACCGTGGTCTCGATCTCCTGACCTCGTGATCCGCCCGCCTCGGCCTCCCAAAGTGCTGGGATTACAAGCGTGAGCCACCGCGCCCGGCCTGGTTGTGTTCTAATGACTGGAATTTAAGCTGAACAAAAGCGTAAGAAACATCAAGGGAAAAGGTGGTATAATCAATGAACTGAAGTCATGATGGAGTCAAAGATCACAGGGATGCTGGAAGGGCACCAGCTGGAAAGATCAGGAGGATGCAGAGTGCTAAGTCTGAAACAGAGATGATGACAGGGGAATGAATTTCAGATAACAGTATCTCAAAGGAATGGGTGGCTGAGGTAGGGCAGAGAACAGGATCCCAGGAATAGAGGTCAAGGAACTAAGAAGCCAAGGTATTGGAAGGATTAGGGTCATTGTGTTATTGTGTTCAACCTATGCAGTCATTCACAGCCGCTCTGGGAAGAATATCATTAGGCATATTGAAATAAGAAAAGACACAGAAATTATACTAGACTACATAACAGAAAGGTAGAAACTACCTACTTCCCTTCTAGGAAACCAAGTCATTCAGACCCCTCCCACTACAGAACAACTAGAAAAGGTGAACAAAATATTAAAAACATCTGTTTGAAGGAATCAGAAAAGTAACAACCAGGCACAATGGCTCATGCCTGTAATCTAGCACTTTGAGGGGCTGAGGCAAGAGGATTGCTTGAGGCCAGGAGTTCAAGACCAACCTGGCCAACATAGTGAGACACTGTCTCCATTAAAAAAAAAAAAAAAACCCAAGCACGGTTGCTCATGCCTGTAATCCCAGCACTTTGGGAGGCCGAGGCAGGTAGATTACCTGAGGTCAGGAGTCAGAGACGAGCCTGACCAAGATGGAGAAACCCCGTCTCTACTAAAAATATAAAATTGGCCGAGTACAGTAGCGCATGCCTGTAATCCCAGCTACTCGGGAGGCTGAGGCAGGAGAATCACTTGAACCCAGGAGGTGGAGGTCGCGGTTAGCCAAGATCGTGCCATTGCGTTCCGTCCTGGGAACGAGGGAAACTCCGCCTCAAAAAAAAAAAAAAAAAAAAAAAAAAGTAACAAGATAGACCTGGAATGCAAGAAGAGAGACTGCTGCCTTCAGAAAGGGAACTTCAGGCCAGGCACAGTGGTTCACACCTGTAATCCCAACACTTTAGGAGGCCCAGGCAAGAGGATCCCTTGAGGTCAGGAGTTCCAGACCAGCTTGGGCAACAAAGTAACACCTTATCTCTACAAAAATATATTTTTTTTTAATTAGCCAGGTGTATGGTAGCATGCACCTGTAGTCCCAGCTACTTGGGAGGCTAAGGATTACTTGAGCGCAGGGGATTAAGGCTGCAGTTGAGCCATGATTGTGCCACTGCATTCCAGCTGGGGAAAAGGGGGAAGACTCCCAAAAAAAGACAAAAGAGAAGTGTAGGTATTGGGCTTTTCCCCCCCAGTTTCCCCTTTATTTGCCCATTCCAGAGGGGGCCATTAAGAGGCTAAGAGATTTTAGTAATGCTTTTTTTTTCTGAGGAGGAGACAGGGTCTCACCGTATCACCCAGGCTGGAGTGTAGGGGTGAGATCTCAGCTCACTGGAACCTCGACCTCCTAGGCTCAAGTATTCCTCCTACCTCAGTCTCTGAAGTAGCTGTGACTTTAGGCACGCACCATCACACCTGGCTAATTTTTGTACTTTTTGTAGAGACGGTTTCACCAGGTTGCCCAGGCTGGTCTCGAACTCCTGGGCTCAAGCGATCTATTTTTTTTGTGATGTCCTAGGTGTGAATTGTATTTATTTATTTATTTATTTATTTATTTATTTATTTATTTATTTTAGATGGAGACTTGCTCTGATGCCCAGGCTGGAGTGCAGCTGGCATGATTTTGGCTCACTGCAACCTCTGCCTCCTGGGTTCAAGAGATTCTCTGCCTAAGCCTCCCAAGAAGATGGGATTATAGGTGGGTGGCACCACGCCCAGCTAATTTTTGTATATTTTTTGTAGAGGTAGGGCTTCACCATGTTGGCCAGGCTGGTCTGGAACTCCTGAGGTCAGGTGATCCGCCCACTTCGGCCTCCTACAGTGCTGGGATTACAGCCGTGAGCCACCATGCACAGCCTTATTTTATTATTTATTTATTTATTTATTTGAGACAGAGTCTCCCTCTGTCACCCAGGCTGGAGTGCAGTGGTGCAATTTCAGCTTACTGCAAGCTCCGCCTCCCGGGTTCATGCCATTCTCCTGCCTCAGCCTCCCGTGTAGCTGGGACTACAGGCGCCTGCCACCACGCCCAGCTAATTTTTTGTATTTTTTTTTAGTAGAGATGGGGTTTCACTGTGTTAGCCAGGATGGTCTCAATCACCTTACCTCATGATCCACCCGCCTCAGCCTCCCAAAGTGCTGGGATTACAGGTGTGAGTCACCATGCCTAGCTCAGCCTTATTTTATTTTTTAAGAGACAGGGTTAGGCTGGGCGCGGTGGCTCACGCCTGTAATCCTAGCACTTTGGGAGGCCAAGACGGGTGGATCATAAGGTCAGGAGATTGAGACCATCCTGGCTAACACGGTGAAACCCCGTCTCTACTAAAAATACAAAAAAACTAGCTGGGCGTGGTGGTTCACGCCTGTAGTCTGTAGTCCCAGCTACTTGGGAAGCTGAGGCAGGAGAATGGCATGAAACCGGTAGGCGGAGCTTGCAGTGAGCCGAGATCACACCACTGCACTCCAGCCTGGGCAACAGAGCGAGACTCCATCTCAAAAAAAAAAAAAAAAGATAGGGTTGGGAGGTAGAGGCAGGTGGACCACTTGCAGTCAGGAGTTCAAGACCAGTCTGATCAACATGGTGAAACCCATAGAGATCTTGAGTTTCTCTATTTAAAATACAGAAATTAGCTGGGCATAGTGGTGCAAGCCTGTAATCCCAGCTACTCGAGAGGCGCAAAAAAAAAAATTTTTTTCCAGGTTGTTTTGATTACTCTCTCTTTGGGTTTTAGCTATTATATTTTATTGTGAAGCCCTGGGTGTGATTTTTTTTTTTTTTTAAGTTTATTCCCTTTAGGATTTTTAAGGCTTCTTGAGCCTGTGGTTTGCTGTTGGATATATGGCACGTAATCAAAAATAACCAGACACAAGTGGAAACAAAACATGAATAAAAAGCCAGAAGAGGCCTGGTGTGGTGGCTCACGCCTGTAATCCCAGCATTTTGGGCAGCCAAGGCAGGCAGATCACTTGAGGTCAGGAGTTCAAGACCAGCCTGGCCAACATGGTAAAACCCGCATCTCTACTAAAAATATGAAAAGTAGCTGGGTTTCATGGCACACATTTGTAATCCCTGACAACTAGTAAAGACAGGGGTTTCACCATGTGGGCCAGGATGGTCTCGATCTCCTGACTTCATGATCTGCCTGCCTCGTCCTCCCAAACTGCTGGGATTACAGGCATGAGCCACCACACCCAGCTTCCCTTTAGGATTCTTATGGCTTCTTGAGAAGCCAAGTCAATATGAGGTTAATAAATTAAGGAAGTTGGCCAGCGCTGTGGCTCACGCCTGTAATCTCAGCACTTTGGGAGGCCGAGGTGGGTGGATCACGAGATCAGGGGATCAAGACCATCCTGGCTAACACGGTGAAACCCCATCTCTACTAAAAATACAAAAAATTAGCCAGGTGTGCTGGCAGGCACCTATAATCCCAGCTACTTGGGAGGCTGAGGCAGGAGAATGGCGTGAACTCGGGAGGCAGAGCTTGCAGTGAGCCAAGATCACGCCATTGCACTCCAGCCTGGGCGACAGAGCGAGACTCCGTCTCAAAATAAATAAATAAATAAATAAATAAATAAATGAAATAAATTGTTATCTCTAGGATAACTACTCAGAGAATATTTTTTCCAAATAGCACACAATTACCAAGCTAAGGAAGAGGGCAGAATAACAATAAATACTAAATCAATGCAAAGGAAGATCAAAAGGACTAACAAAACAAACCCACACAGAACAGGTGGGTCAAACAGAAATCTCTTGAGTTAGATCTAAATACAGATTTATCAATAAATACATTAAATGAAACTAAATGCAAGTTAAAAGCAGACTTGCTTTTAAGATGTGGATAAAAACCTGTTCAGACATAACTAAGACATCAAGAATAAAGAAAGGTTGAAAATAAAAAAGACGGAAAAAGATGCCATTCAAACACTAACAAAAAGAAAACTGGCATAGCTATACTGATATTAGACAAAGCAGACTTTAAGGCAAGAAGCATTATTAGAGTTAAAGAGGGGGACTCCATCATAAGAGGTTCAATCCTCCACAGCACACTGGATTAAGCAGCAAAAAAACAGGAGCGCATAGTACAAACTCATGACATCACATTCAGAGGTGTTTTTAGGGAGGCGAGAAGAAAAGTAAAGAAATGGCAACAAAGAACAAGAGGACATGCTACTGTGAGGCCTAGTGACACAAAAGGGATGGAGGGGCAGGCAAGTACTCTTTCAGAGGGCTGCAGGGAGGCAGTGTCATCAGTAGATGGCCTATTTTCAGTCAGAATAAGAATGTGGGCGGGGCGGGGGGGGCGGAAATCACAGAAGAAACTGAAGATTAGGGGAATTTTGCTGATATACCGTGAGTTTAAAAGGGCTCAGGGAAAAGTTCCAAGAAGATCAAGGTGAAAAATGGGATCAGAAAAGAAAATGCAGAGTCCATGAAAAGAGGGAAGACAAGGGAATCTGGCCTTCTGGCTGCCTGATAACTCAGAAAGAAGCACAAGTGAGAACAATGCCCATGGTTCCCAGGCAGACAGTGATAGGGAGGCTGTGGGTGAGGGTAGGGAGAGTGGGACTGGAATCGTGCCAGGAACAGCCAAAGTTTTGGGGCTTCCTCTTGCCTTCTGTTCAAGCCTTCGGGCTGGCAGTGTAGTACAAGTCTTACTCTAAGCACTGCTTTCTGCTGAAAGAGGCTACAGGTTTTAGTTAGGATTTTAAGGAGCCAATAAATCTCGGGTAGATAAAAAGGAAGGTTATTCTTAAGAGTAAGAAAGAGAGGTTACACAGCCCCTCCTCCAGTCCTACCTCTGGAGTTTCTACCTGCCCAATCCCAGATGATTTTCCACTGTTTCTAACGTTGTCAAGCACAGTTAATCAAATAAAACAAAATGTTACTTTTCTGTGGATGGCATTTGGGGTGGGACAGTTTACCCAGTTCTCTGCCTTTGTATTTCTCTTTGCGGGGAGAGGGGGAGGAATTTCAAGATCTTTTATTTTCAGAGATTCCAACAGTTGGTTAGCAATGCCAGCTAAATTGGTACAATCTGAAGGCCATCCCACCTTGCATTCATCCAACAAAATTCCTACAAACAAGATCAGAGACCAACTGAGATCTATCTGTATCAATGTAGGAAGGCGAAAAGAGGCCCTCTCTTTCCCCTATTCCCCATATACCTTCTCCAACACGACTGTTTTACAGCCAAATTCCGCCTTTGTATTTCATTCATTCATCTAAGTGATTTTATTTCATGCCAACTATGTACCGAACAATGTCTACACACAAAGGGCCCTGCCCTCGTTGAGCTTATATTCTAGCACAGACATTAAAATATACGTAAATTTACAGTACACTAGAAGACGAAAAGCAATGTGAAAAAAATGAAATAGTAAAGCAGGAGAAAGACAACCTGAGGCTAGGCTCAGTGGCTCATGCCTGTAATCCAAACACCTTGGGAGGCCAAGGTGGGAGGATCATTTGAGCCGAGGAGTTCAAGGCTGCAGTAAGCTGTGATTGCACCAGTGCACTCCAGCTTGGGTGACAGGGCAAGACCTTTTCTCAAAAAAAAAAAAAAAAAAAGACAAAGACTGGAGTGCAAGACAAGACAGTTATCCATTCAAATGCCTCCTAAGAAGTATTCTTACAAAGAATCATTTAAATCAGAAATTCGTGTCTAGGTGCAGTGGCTTTTGCCTGTAATCCCAGCATACTGGGAGGCCGAGGTGAAAGGATCACTTGAGGCCAGGAGTTCAAGACCAGCCTAGGCAACATAGTTAGATCCTGTCTCTACAAAAAATTATAAAAAATTAGCTGGGCGTGGTGGTGCACACCTGTAGTCTCTGCTACTCGGGTGGCTGAAACAGGAGGATAGTTTGGGCTCAGGAAACGCAGGTTGCAGTGACCTTCAAACAAAGCAACTACTTAACAATAGGTGGCCAGAAATTTAATGATACTAAGAACTAAGTATTAATTTTTTTTAGTTGTGACATCTGTGTTTACATTGTTTTTAAGTCATATTCTAGAGATACCTGCAGATAGGTAGGTTAGGAGAGGCCTTATTGAGCAATGATCTGAATGAAGTGAAGGAGATAAAGAAAGAGTAGGTGGCCGGGCGCGGTGGCTCACGCCTGTAATCCCAGCACTTTGGGAGGCCGAGGCGGGCAGATCACGAGGTCAGGAGATCGAGACCATCCTGGCTAACACGGTGAAACCCTGACTCTACTAAAAATACCAAAAATTAGCCAGGCATGGTGGCGAGTGCCTGTAGTCCCAGCTACTCGGGAGGCTGAGGCAGGAGAATGGCGTGAACCCAGGAGGCAGAGGTTGCAGTGAGCCGAAATCGCGCCACTGCACTCCAGCCTGGGTGACAGAGCGAGACTCCGTCTCAAAAAAAAAAAAGAGTAATGGAGGAGCAAAAAAGGAGGGGACCACTATGAGGGCTTTCACTTTTACTCTAAGTGAAATGGGAGCCACTGGAAGGTTGTAAGCCACAGAGGAATAGCTAATTTACATTTTATTTATTTATTAGAAACAGAGTCTCTGTGGCCCGGGGTGGAGTGCAGTGCCACAATCAGACCTCATTAAGCCTTGAATTCCTGAGCTCAAGCAATCCTCCCAGCTCAGTCTCCCGAACAGCTGCGACCACAGATGCATACCATTGTGCCTGACTGATTTTTTTTTGTGAGACAGTTTCGCTCTTATTGATGCTGAAGTGCAATGGCACGATCTCAGCTCACCGCAACCTCTACCTCCCGGGTTCAAGTGATTCTCCTGCCTCAGACTCCAGGGTAGCTGGGATCACTGGCATGTGCCACCACGCCCATATGATTTTGTATTTTTAGTAGAGATGGGGTTTCTCCATATTGGTTAGGCTGGTATCGAACTCCCGACCTCATGTGATCCACCTGCCTCGGCCTCCCAAAGTGCTGGGATTACAGGCGTGAGCCACCACGCCCCGCCACGACTAATTTTTTTTATGGTGGGTGTGGGTGTGTGTGTGTATAAGTGTGTGGTGACGGGGTGTCTCCCTATTTTGCCCAGGCTGGTCTCGAACTCCTGGCCTTAAGCAATCCTCCCACCTTGGCCTCCCAAAGTGCTGGGATTACAGAAGTGAGTCACTGCACCCAGCCTAACAGATATAAAATACAGAAGCAGGAGATTTACAAGAAAGCTACTGTATAATTTGTGTTATACATGATGATTTAAAGGAAGACAGGAGCTGTGGAAGCAATGAGAAGTAATTCTATTCTTCAACCTAGGATGGCTGGTCTGTAGACAGGTATACAAAAAAGATATAGGCAGTCATGGCTGTCAGTGGACAATGGAGAAGACATAAAAGCTAATAATTAAAGAGATTATTACTATAACAGACTAAGTAACAAACTACAACAAGAACATGGATGAGGTGTACATAACTTACAAGACAGGAGAAGAGTTTATGATAATACTCAACAGGCCAGGCACAGTGGCTCACGCAAGTAATCCCAGCACTTTGGGAGGCTGAGGTGGGCAGATCACCTGAGGTCAAGAGTTTGAGATCAGCCTGGCCAACACAGTGAAACCCCACCTCTACTAGAAATATAAAAACTTTCCAGGCATGGTGGCGCACATCCGTAGTCCCAGCTACCAGGGAGGCTGAGGCAGGAAGATCGCTTGAAACCGGGAGGCGGAGGTTGCAGTGAGGCAAGATCATGCCACTACAGTCCAGCCTGGGAAACAGAGCAAGACCCGACTCCAAAAAAAAAAAGATTAGATAGATAGATAGAGGCATGGGCCAGGTGGGGTGGCTCACATCTGTAATCTCAGCACTTTGGAAGGCTGAGGCAGGTGAATCACCTGAGGTTAGGAGTTCAAGACCAGCCTAACCAACATGGTGAAACCCCATCTCTACTAAAAATAAAAAGTTAGCTGGGCGTTGTGGTGCACGCCTGCAATCCCAGCTACTCAGAAGGCTAAGGCAGGAGAATCACGTGAACCTGGGAGGCGGAGGTTGCAATGAACCAAGATTGCACCATTGCACTCCAGCCTGGGCAACAAAAGCGAAACTCCCGTCTCAAAAAAATATAAAGACAGACAGACAGACAGATCCTTTAGCTAGGTATACAAGCCAGGACACTTGTGATAGGGTCCATGCCTACCTGTTCCACAATCTCACCTCCCACCACTTTACTAATTACCTCCCTAAGCATCTGATCATATCAAACTACTCCTGACTGTGCAAACAAGTCCAGCACTCTCCATCCACAGGACTCCATCTAAACGTGTCTTCCCTCAGCCTGAAATGTCTTTCCTTCACTTGCCCTTCAAGACCTACCCTAAGAGTAAACTCTGGAAAGCCTTTCCTTCTACACACAATTTCAACCATCTCACCCCATCCCACCAAGCCCCTAGGTTTATGCCCCAGGCATACCTCTATCACCTGGCATTTATCACACTAGACTAGGTATTTTATGACCATGGAAAATGGTAAGTACCCAATAAATGATGTCTAATATACAAAGTTATTTTCTAAAATGTACAAATGTCACTTAAAAGCAATTTACTAAACTTCAGCCAAAGAAATTTGTTTAGTTTAGTTTTGAGACAGGGTCCACTTTCTTGCCCAGGCTGGAGTACATTGGCATGGGCATGATCAGGGCTCATGGCAGCCTCAACTTCCTGGGCTCAAGCGATCCTCCCACCTCATCCTCCAGAGTAGCTGGGACTATAATGGCAGCCTCAACTTCCTGGGCTCAAGCGATCCTCCCACCTCATCTTCCAGAGTAGCTGGGACTATAATGGCAGCCTCAACTTCCTGGGCTCAAACGATCCTCCCACCCCATCCTCCAGAGTAGCTGGGACTATAGTTATATGCCCATGCCCAGTGCTTTTTTTTTCCCCCTAAAGACATGGTCTCACTCTGTTGCCTAGGTTGGTCTGCAGCCTCAACTTCCTGGGTTCCAGTAATCCTCCCACCTCGGCCTCCCAAAGTACTGGGATTACAGGCATGAGTCCTTGTACTCAGCCCAAGCAAAGAAATTTTATACTGATGAAACAAATATGGCAAATATCCCATACAGGCACAGTGGCTCATGCCTGTAATCCCAACACTTTGGGAGGCCGAGGCAGGGGGGAATCCCTTGAGCTCAGGAGTTTGAGAACAGCCTGGGAAAACATGGTGAGACCCCATCTCTACTAAAAATACAGAAATTAGCCAGGCACAGTGGGGCACGCCTGTAATCCCAGCTACTCAGGAGGCTGAGGCATGGGAATCACTTGAACCCAGGAAGCGGAGGTTGCAGTGACTGAGATCATGCCACTCCACTCCAGCCTGGGCAACAGGGGAAGAGCGAGACTCTGTCTCACAAAAAAAAAAAGAAAAGAAAAAAAAAAAGAAACTTATGTAAGTGTAGTATCCCATAAAAGAGAAAAATTACTGTGTTCTTTTTTATTTGAGATAGAGTCTTGGGCCAGGCACAGTGGCTCACACCTGTAATCCCAGGACTTTGGGAGGCTGAGGCAGGCAGATCACAAGGTCAGGAGTTCGAGACCAGTCTGGCCTATATGGTGAAATTCCGTCTCTACTAAAAATACAAAAATTAGCCAGGCGTGGTGGCAGGCGCCTGTAGTCCCAGCTACTTGGGAGGCTGAGGCAGGAGAATCCCTTGAACCTGGGAGGTGGAGGTTGCAGTGAGCCAAGATTGTGCCACTGCACTCCAGCCTGGGCAACAGAGCAAGACTCCGTCAAAAAAAAAAAAAAGAGACAGAGTCTTCGTTGCCCCGGCTGGAGTGCAGTGACTATTCACAGCAAAGATCACAGTGTACTGCAAGCTCAAACTCTTGTCCTCAAGTGATCCTCCCACCCCGTGCCACCATGCCCAGCCAATTACTATGTTTTTACCTAACAGAAGTATAAGGAGTCCATCACTTTCTTACATAATGAGTTCCCAAAAACATGTACACAAGTGGAATGTGTGAAAGCAAGGCAACAGACATACCATAAGGGGAATTATGCTCTTGAAACGCTAAAAAAATACAAAATACCTACTTACATCTCATTTTTCCAGAGTATAAATGCAATTTCATACATGTTCTTAAACTGATTTTTCTTTACAATTCAACAGTCAATGAACGAATATGTCTAAGGTAAAAAACTGCATGCATTTAGACTGCCTGATGACTGTTAGCTTTGTTCTCATCTGCACTGTTTATAGATCCTACACTTTACATTTCTGCTATCATCACTTTCACTTTTCTATCACTATTTGCTCTTAATAACATATTGTGATATTGTGAAATATATATTTGGCCTTCCTGTTTCTTTGGCCTTCCTGTTTCCTGGCCCTTCAACTCCTAAAACCCTCGGTATCTTCAAAGTGATGTGTTTTTTTGTATGCTAATGAGTTGACCAATGGCTGGCAACCGTTTGTTAGCTTCAGGATGAGGAACGGTTTCAACCCCACACCTCAATCTCCAAGGAGGGGAGAGGGACTGAACTTGTAATTCATCACCGATGGCCAAAAGATTTAATCAGTCATCCCTATGTAATGAGGCCTTCATAAAATCCTAAAAGGATTGGGTTCAGAGAGCTTGCAGGGAGCTGAAAACGGCTTGCAGGGAGCCAAACACATGGGGGCTTGCAGGAGTAAAGAGAAACACAGCCATGTGAGGGGAGGATAGCCCATCCCAACTCCAAGAAGACAGAAGTGCCAGTGCTAGGGACCATTTCAATCCTGGCCCTATATGTATCTCTTCATCTGACTGTTTATTTGAAACCTTCCAAATATCCTTTGTAGGCCAAGCATGATGACTCACACCTGTAACTGCAGCACTTCAGGAATCCAAGGCCAGAGGACTGCTTGACCCCAGGAATTCAAGACCAGCCTGGGCAATACGGCAAGACCCCATCTCTACCAAAAAAATTTTAATTAGCTGGGCATGGTGCTGTGTGTGTACAGTTTCACCTACTCAGGAGACTGAGATGGGAGGATAGCCTGAATCTAAGAAGTTGAAGCTGCAGTGAGCTGTGATCGCACCACTGCACTCCAGCCTTCACACACACACACACACACACACACACACACGTATCTTTTGTAATAAATGGATAAACACATTTCCTTGAGTTCTGTAAGTTACTCTAGCAAAGTAATTGAACTCAAGGAGGTACCTGCAGGAACTCTTAAAATTTGCAGCTGGCTGGTCAGAACCATGGACAAAATAAACGGAGGTTTACGTTCACCATCAAAGATAGGACTGAGCCGGCCAGGCGCGGTGGCTCACGCTTGTAATCCCAGCACTTTGGGAGGCCGAGGCGGGCGGATCACAAGGTCAGGAGATCAAGACCACGGTGAAACCCCGTCTCTACTAAAAATACAAAAAAATTAGCCGGGCGTAGTGGCGGGCGCCTGTAGTCCCAGCTACTCGGAGAGGCTGAGGCAGGAGAATGGCATGAACCCGGGAGGTGGAGCTTGCAGTGAGCCGAGAGCGCGCCACTGCACTCCAGCCTGGGCGACAGAGCGAGACTCCGTCTCAAAAAAAAAAAAAAAAAAAAAAAAAGATAGGACTGAGTCCTCAATCTGTGTGATGTGTCACCATCCATCTCTAGGCAGGTAGTGTAGACAGTGTCAGAACTGAATTCAATAGAGGATTCCCAGCCGCTGCCCACTGCAGAACTGATGGCCTACCTGCTGCTTAGGGAGAAATCCCCCCTCAAATCTGGAGTCAAAAGCATGTTGTGAAAGTGTAGTGGTAGAAACCAAGTTTGTTTTTTCTACTCAAGCAGAAACTGTGATTTTCAAACTTGTTTAACAGCAATGAAACTCTTTCTTAAAAAAGAATTAATGGCCAGGCACGGTGGCTCCCACCTGTAATGCCAGCACTTTGGGAGGCCAAGGTGGGCAGATCATCTGAGGTCGGGAGTTCAAGACCAGCCTGACCAACATGGAGAAACCCTGTCTCTACTAAAAATACAAAATTAGCCAGGCATGGTGGTGCACACCTGTAATCCCAGCTACTTGGGAGGCTGAGGCAGGAGAATCGCTTGAATCCGGGAGGTGGAGGTTGCGGTGAGCCGAGATCACACCATTGCACTCCAGCCTGAGCGATAAGAGCAAAACTCCATCTCAAAAAAAAAAAGAAAGAATTATGCAGGCCACGGTGGCTCATGCCTATAACCCCAGCACTGCAGGAGGCCAAGATGGGTGGATTGCTTGAGCCCAGGGGTTCGAGAACAGCTGGGACAACATGGTGAAACCCCGTCTCTACTAAAAAATACCAAAAAAAAAAAAAAATTTAGCCAGTCATGATGACATACGCCTGTAGTTCCAGCTACTTTGGAGGCTGAAGTGGAAGAATCACTTGAGCTCAGAAGCAAGAGGTTGCAGTGAGCCAGGATCATAACACTGCACTCCAGTCTGGGTGAGAGTAAGACTCTGTCTCAAAAAAAGGCGGGGGCGGGCGGTGGGCACGGTGGCTCGTGCCTGTAATCCCAGCACTCTGGGAGGCCGAGGCGGGCAGATCACGAGGTCAAGAGATCGAGACCATCCTGGCCAACATGGTGAAACTCCGTCTCTACTAAAAATACAAAAAATTAGCTGGGCATGGTGGCACGTGCCTGTACTCCCAGCTACTCAGGAGGCTGAGGCAGGAGAATGGCATGAACCCGGGAGGCGGAGCTTGCAGTGAGCCAAGATCGCACCAATGCACTCCAGCCTGGGCGACAGAGCGAGACTCCGTCTCAAAAAAGAAAAAAAAACTCAGAAATTATTTTTATTTCTGTTTTTTATATGTTTGTCCTGAGCTGTATATCAAAAAATTTTATACACCAAACTGGATAAAAGCTTAGCTGTTCTAGTTTATAGAGTTAGGCCCTGTAGCCTCACCCCCAACCTCTCAGCTCCACTAAGAATGCGGTACAAAAATGGCAATACCATGGAAACTGACCTGTTGCCAAGCAAGCAGAGAACTAAGCAACAACTCAAAATGATAGTTAATCATCTGACATATAAAATCTTAATTCAGTCTGGGAGTTATCAATATCTGACATTTAAAAAGAGCCAGATGGGCCGGGTGCAGTGGCTCACGCCTATAATCCCAGCACTTTGGGAGGCCAAGGCAGGTGGATCATGAGGTCAAGAGATCGAGACCATGCTGGCTAACACGGTGAAACTCCGTCGCTACTAAAAATGCAAAAAATTAGCATTTGCAAAAAATTAGCAGGTGGCGGGTGCCTGTAGCCCCAGCTACTCGGGGGACTGAGGCAAGAGAATGGAGTGAACCCAGGAAGCGGAGCTTGCAGTGAGCTGAGATGGCGCCACTGCACTCCAGCCTGGGTGACAGAGCGAGACTCCGTCTCAAAAAAAAAAAAGAGCCAGATGTTTAGAAATCTTAAAAACATGGCTGGGTGCAGTGGCTCACACCTATAATCCCAGCATGTTGGGAGGCCAAGGAGGGTAGATCACCTGAGGTTGGGAATTCAAGACCAGCCTGACCAACATGGAGAAACCCCATCTCTACTAAAAATACAAAATCAGCCAGGTGTAGTGGCACATGCCTGTAATCCCAGCTGCTTGGGAACCTGAGGCAGGAGAATCCCTTGAACCTGGGAGGCAGAGGTTGCAGTGAGCCGAGATCATTGCACCACTGCACTCCAGCCTGGGTAACAACAGCGAAACTCTCTCAAAAAAAAAAAAAAAAAAAAAAAAATAGTTAATTCAAAAAACAACCTATCTCAGCCAGGCACAGTGGTTCACTCCTATAATCCCAGCACTTTGTGAGGCCAAGGCAGGAGGACTGCTTGAGGCCAGGAGTTCAAGATCAGCCTGGGCAACGTAGTTATACTCCATCTCTTAAAAAAAAAAAAAAAGATAAATATGTTTAAAAAAGAAAAAAAAAGGCCAGGTGCGATGGCTCACACCTATAATTCCAACACTTTGGGAGGCCGAGAATGGCAGACCACCTGAGGTCGTGAGTTCGATACCAGCCAGGCCAACATGGTGAAACCCCAACTCTAGCAAAAATACAAAACTTAGCCAGGCGTGGTGGCGCACCCCCGTAGTCCCAGCTACTTGGGAGGCTGAGGCACGAGAACTGCTTGAACCCAGGAGGCGAAGGTTGCAGTGAGCCGAGATTGCGCCACTGCATTCCAGCCTGGACAACAGAGCAAGACTCCACCTCAAAAAAAAAAAACAAAACAAAAAAAGCGAGACTCCATCTCAAAAAACAAAACAAACAACAACAACAAAAACCACCTATACTCCTTTGGAAAATTCTGGGGTAGAATCATCAATACTGTAGTCAGATTTGTTTTCTCTTTTTTTTTTTTTTTTTGCTAAGAGATACTATCTTCTGTCTCTCAGGCTAAAATGCAGTGGTGTCATCATAGCTCACAGCGGCCTCAAACTCATGGGTTCAAGCAATCCTCCCATCTCAACCTCCCAAGTAGCCAGGACTACAGATGCACGTAGAGACGAGGTCTTGCTATGTTGCCCAAGCTGATCTCTAGCTCCTGGCATCAAGCAATCCTCCTACCTCAGTCTCCCAAAGTGCTGGGATTGTAAGTGTGAGCCACTGCACAGGGTAACCAGCAAGCAGATTTCTAAGAGTAAATGAGATCAGATGGAGTACTTCATCAGGAATATTGAAATGAACAAGGCTGGGCACAGTGGCTTACTCCTGAAATCCCACCACTTTGGGAGGCCAAAGCAGGTGGATTGCTTGAAGCCAGTAGTTCAAGAGCAGCCTAGGTAACATGGGGAAACTCATCCCTACAAAAAATACAAAAATTAGACCGGGCACGGTGGCTCACACCTGTAATCCCAGCACTTTGGGAGGCTGAAGCGGGCGGATTGCTTAAGATCAGGAGTTCAAGACCAGCCTAGCCCAAAACCCCGTCTCTACTAAAACAAATTAGCCGGGTGTGGTGGCACGCACCTGTAATCCCAGCTACTCAAGAAGTGCAGTGGCTCATGCCTGCAATCCTAGCACCTTTGGGAGGCCAAGGTTTGGGAAGAGGGGACCGCTTGAGGCTAGGAGTTCAAGACCAGCCTGGGCAACATGGCAAAATCTATACTTATGCTTCCAGTCAAGGTAGAGTGACACGAACCAGATTTACCTTGTGTAGTATATTATGAAATACGTATTTGGTCTTTGTCCCTGGTTCCACACCCCCTTAGCCAGATGTGATGGCAAAACCCTGTAATCCCTGCTACTGGGGAGGCTGAGGAGGGATGATCGCTTGAACCCTGGAGTCTTCAAGACCAGCCTGGGCAACACAGTGAGACTCTGTCTCTAAAAAAATAAAAATAACCAGGCATGGTATAGTCCCAGCTATATGGGGTGCACAGCTTGAGCCCAGGAGTTTGAGGCTGCAAGGAGCTATGATCACAAAACTGCACTCCAGCCTGAGTGACAGAGCAAGACACCTTCTCTAAAAATATAAATAAAATACCCAAAAGAATCAAATGGAACAATCCACGAGGTTCGCATGGGAACAGGAAGAGTGCTGGTTCCTCACAGCCAGAGTGGAAAACCACACAGTCCAGGGGCTATCCCACAGAATCCCCAAATGGATTTTGACTCAATAGTGGGAAATACTTAGCCCTACACTAAAATGGTTTTGATCTCACCTAACAGAGCTTAAAAGCAAGACTTCATCAAACTATTTTTAAATATTTTAACCACGTCCCAGAACAAAACTCAAGAATATTTATAGAAATACAAAAATATCCAGCCTCCAACAAAGTAAAATTCATGATGTCTGGCATCCAAAAATCAACAGATAAGCAAAGTAGGTGGAAAAGACAACCCAAAAAGAGGAAGAAAAAAAAAAATCAAGCAACTGAAACTGACCCAGAAATGACACAGATGATAGAATTAGTAGACAAGTGCATTAAAAGAACTATAGGCTGAGGCCGGGCATGGTGGCTCACGCCGGTAATCCCTCCACTTTGGGAGGCCGAAGTGGGCGGATCACCTGAGGTCAGCAGAGACCAGCCTGGCCAACATGGTGAAACCCTATCTCTACTAACAACACAAAAAATTAGCTAGGCGGCCGGGCGCGGTGGCTCAAGCCTGTAATCCTAGCACTTTGGGAGGCCGAGGTGGGCAGATCACATGTCAGGAGTTTGAGACCATCCTGGCCAACATAGTGAAACCCTGTCTCTACTAAAAATACAAAAAAATTAGCAGGGCATGGTGGTGGGCGCCTGTAGTCCCAGCTACTCAGAGAGGCTGAGGCAGGAGAATGGCATGAACCCGGGAGGCGGAGCTTCCAGTGAGCCGAGATGGTGCCACTGCACTCCAGCCTGGGGGACAGAGCCAGACTCTGTCTCAAAAAAAAAAAAAAAATTAGCTAGGCATGGTGGTGAGCACCTGTAATCACAGCTACTCAGGAGGCTGAGACAGGAGAATTGCCAGAATGGTGTGGGGGCGGAGGCTGCAGTGAGCCAAGATCACACCATTCCACTCCAGCCTGGGCAACAAGAGTGAAACTCCATCTCAAAAAAACAAACAAAAAAAAACTAAGCTCTCCTAAGCTTTCCATTTCAACTTGCTCTTTCAAATAACCTATTTTGAACACCTTATTGGCAATATTTAAACAAATACACCCCTAGAGGAATTCAGCACACAGCCATCATGCATTTCTCAGCTGTACCCATCTCAAATTTCATGCACTTGATAAAAGAGGCAAAATGTCTGAATTATTTATAACAATTAGTAATAATGAAGCTTGTGGGCCGGGCACGGTGGCTCACGCCTGTAATCCCTGCACTTTGGGAGGCCAAGGCGGGTGGATCACGAGGTCAGGAGATTGAGACCATCCTGGCTAATATGGTGAAACCTCATCTGTACTAAAAATACAAAAAATTAGCCGGGTGTGGTGGTGGGCGCCTATAGTCCCAGCTACTCGGGAGGCTAAGGCAGGAGAATGGTGTGAACCCGGGAAGGGGAGCCTGCAGTGAGCCAAGATGGCGCCACTGCACTCCAGCCTGGGGGACAGAGTGAGACTCCGTCTCACAAAAAAAAAAATAATAATAATAATAATAGTAATAATAATGAAGCTTTCATTGCATCAAAATGTCTAGATCACTGCCACCCAACTGAACTTGCTGGGAGGATAAAAATATTCTGAGCTGTTCGATATGGTACCTACTAGCTATATATGATGGCT
The DNA here is from genome assembly GCF_028878055.3 of Symphalangus syndactylus. Lineage (NCBI taxonomy): Eukaryota > Metazoa > Chordata > Mammalia > Primates > Hylobatidae > Symphalangus > Symphalangus syndactylus. The sequence continues at coordinate 14,477,105 of NC_072430.2, forward strand.
GAATATCTAAAATGTGCCTAGTGTAACAGAAGGACTGAATTTTTAATTTTATTTAATTTTAATTAATTTAAATTTCAATAGTTACATGTAGCTAGTGGCTACACTATTGGACAGCACAGCTCTAGATAACTACAAGGAAAATCTAAACTAAAATTTTAAAGATTAGAATATTCAAAATAATGTTTATAACATGTACAGCTTATATATCATATAATATCAATTTTCAAACTAACTAGGTAATACCTACGTTTTAAGGCTTGACTTAAAGGATGATTTCTTTCTCTCTCTCTTTTTTTTTTTTTGAGATGGAGTTTCAGTCTTGTTGCCCAGGCTGGAGTGCAATGGCGCGATCTTGGCTCACCGCAACCTCTGCCTCCAGGGTTCAAGCGATTCTCCTGCCTCAGCCTCCCGAGTAGCTGGAACTACTCCCAGCTAATTTTTGTATGTTTAGTAGAGACGGGGTTTCACCATGTTCTCCAGGGTGGGCTCAATCTCTTGACCTCATGATCTGCCTGCCTCTGCCTCCCAAAGTGCTGGAATTACAGGGGTGAGCCACTGCACCTGGCCTTAAAGGATCATTTCATATAGGACTTCCTGGTTTCTTTAACTCCCAACCCTCCACCACAGGAAGGATCGAGTAACTCCACTACTCTAAGCATCTCAGGACTCTCTGCACTGTCATCAGTAGCATTTTCACGCCTGTAATCCCAGCACTTTGGGAGGCTGAGGCGGGCAGATCACCTGACGTTGGGTCAGGACCAGCCTGATCAGCCTGGCCAACACAGTGAAACCCTGTCTCTACTAAAAAATTAAAAAAAAAATTAGCCGCGCGTGGTGGCACATGCTTACAATCCCAACTTCTCAGGAAGCTGACGAAGGAGAATCACTTGAACCTGGAAGGCAGAAACTGCAGTGAGCCGAGATTGCACCAATGCACTCCAGCCTGGGCAACAGAGTGAGACTCCATCTCAAAAAACAGAAAGTAGGCCGGGCGCGGTGGCTCACGCTTGTAATCCCAGCACTTTGGGAGGCCGAGGCGGGCGGATCACAAGGTCAGGAGATCGAGACCACGGTGAAACCCCGTCTCTACTAAAAAATACAAAAAATTAGCCGGGCGTGGTGGCGGGCGCCTGTAGTCCCAGCTACTCGGAGAGGCTGAGGCAGGAGCATGGCGTGAACCCGGGACGCGGAGCTTGCAGTGAGCCGAGATTGCGCCACTGCACTCCAGCCTGGGCGAAAGAGCAAGACTCCGTCTCAAAAAAAAAAAAAAAACAGAAAGTAAAAAGTAGAATATTGAAACCCTCATACGTTAATCATGGAGTATAAAATGGTTAAGCTACTGTGAAAAACAATTTAATGGTTCCTCAAAAAGTTAAGCACAGACCGGGCACAGTGGCTCACATCTGTAATCCCAGCACTATGAGAGGCCGAGGCAGGCGGATCACCTGAGGTCGGGAGTTCAAGACCAGCCTGGCCAACATGTTTCTCCATCTCTATTAAAAATACAAAAATTAGCCAGGTGTGGTGGCATGCACATGTAACCCAGCTACTCAGGAGGCTGAGGCAGGAGAATCGCTTGAACCTGGGAGGCAGAGGTTGCAGTGAGCCGAGATCATACCACTGTCACCCCAGCCTGGGCAACAGAGCAAGAACCTGTCTCAAAACAAAAGAAAAAAAAAAAGTGAAGCACAGAATTACTCCATAACCCAGCAATTCCACTGATAGATATATACCCCTAAAAGGCTGAAAACAGATAAATACCTGTACATGAATGTACATAACAGCATGGTTCACAATAATCAAAAGGTAACAACAAGCTAAATGCCCATCAACAAATGAATGAGCCAGGTGTAGTGGCTCACGCCTATAAGCTCAGCATTTTTGGAGGCTGAGGCAGGAGGAGTGCTTGAGGTTAGGAGTTCAAGACCAGCCTGGCCAACATAAACAAATCCCGTCTCTCCACAAAAAAAAATTTTTAAATTAGACCAGGCACCTGTAATCCCAGCACTTTGGGAGGCCGAGGCAGGTGTATCACCTGAGGTCGGGAGTTCGAGACCAGCCTGGCCAAAATGGTGAAACCCCATTTCTACTAAAAGTACAAATATCAGCCAGGCATGGTGGTGCGCACCTATAATCCCAGCTACTTGGGAGGCTGAGGCAGGAGAATCACTTGAATGAGGGAGGCAGAAGTTGCAATGAGCTGAGATCACGCCACTGCCCTTCAGCCTGGGCGACAGAGCGAGACTCCGTCTCAAAAAACAAAAACAAGAGAAAACAAAAAAAACAACAAAACAAAAGCAATGAAGCACAGAAAGTACCAATACTGACTCAAGCTTCAACATGAATGAACCTTGAAAACATTACACTAAATGATAGAAGCCAGACATGAAGGTCACATATCCACTTATATGAAAGTTCCAGAATAAGTAATCCAGAAACAAAAAGCAGGTTAGTGGTTGCCTGGTACTGAGAATGGAGAATAAGAGGTAACTCATTCTTCATTCTCATGCATATGAGATTTTCTTTTTAGGGTGATGAAAATGTTTCAGAACTAGACAAGGGTAGTGGCTCCACAACAATGCGAGTGCACTGAATGCCACTGAATTGTTCGCTGTAAAACGGTTAATTTTGTTTTGTTTTTGAGATGGAGTCTCTGTTTCGCCCAGGCTTGAGTGCAATAGCGCGATCTTGGCTGATGGCAACCTCCGCCTCCCCAGTTCAACCAATTCTCCTGCCTCAGCCTCCCAAGTAGCTGGGATCACAGGCGTGCACCGCCACACCTGGCTAATTTTTTGTACTTTGTGGTTTTTGTTGAGACAGAGTCTCGCTCTGTTGCCCAGGCTGGTGTGCGGTGGCGCGATCTCAACTCACTGCAGCCTCCACCTCCCAGGTTCAAGCGATTCTCCTGTCTCAGCCTTCCGAGTAGCTGGGATTAAAGGCACGTGCCATCACACCTGGCTAATTTTTATACTTTTAGTAGAGATGGGGTTTTACCATGTTGGCCAGGCTGGTCTCAAACTCCTGACCTCGTGATCTGCCCACCTCAGCCTCTCAAAGTGCTGGGATTACAGGAATGAGCAACCACGCCTGGCTAGTTTTTTTCTATTTTTAGTAGAGACAGGTTTTCGCCATATTGGCCTGGCTGGTCTCAAACTTCTGACCTCAGGTGATCCACCTGCCTCAGCTTCCCAAAGCATTGGGATTACAGGCATGAGCCACCACACCTGGCCAAAAAATAGTCAATTTTGTGATGTGACTTGCACCACTTTATATAAAAAAAAGACAACACATCTATGCAAGATGTGCATCTCTAATTTATACAAATTCATTATAAGGAAAGCAGAGACGGCCGGGCGCGGTGGCTCAAGCCTGTAATCCCAGCACTTTGGGAGGCCGAGGCGGGTGGATCACGAGGTCAGGAGATCGAGACCACGGTGAAACCCCGTCTCTACTAAAAATACAAAAAATTAGCCGGGCGCAGTGGCGGGCGCCTGTAGTCCCAGCTACTCAGGAGGCTGAGGCAGGAGAATGGCGTGAACCTGGGAGGCGGAGCTTGCAGTGAGCCAAGATCGCGCCACTGCACTCCAGCCTGGGCGACAGAGCGAGACTCTGTCTCAAAAAAAAAAGAAAAAGAAAAAAAAGGAAAGCAGAGACAATAGGGATAATCAGCTTTTAACTGCAATTTAAAACACAATTTTTCCCTGGATTTCCATTTGTTATACAGTTGCACTTGGTCCTTATCAAATGTCCATTAAAAAATGCCTATTCCGCCGGGTGCGGTGGCTCACGCCTATTAATCCCAGCACTCTGGGAGGCTGAGGCAGGCGGATCACCCAAGGTCAGAAGTTCGAGACCACCCTGACCAACATGGAGAAACTCCATCTCTACTAAAAATACAAAATCAGCCAGGCGTGGTGGAGCAGCTACTGGGGGAGCTGAAGCAGTAGAACCACTTGAACCTGGGAGGCAGAGGCTGTAGTGAGCTAAGATCACACCACTGCACTCCAGCCTGGGCAACAGAGCGAGACTTTCTCTCAAAAAAAAAAAAAAAAAAAAAACCCAAAAAAATAAAAAAAAACAAAAACAAAAGCCTATTCAAGAAAAGACGCCAAACCAAGCAAATCTTCTTAGAAAATTCAGCCCCTATTTAGCTCTGACAAGTTTATACCAGATAATACTTAACAGCCAGGTGCAGTACCTCATACCTGTAATCAGCTACCCAGGAGGCTGAGGCAGGAGGATCACTGGTGCCCAAGAAGTCAAGGCTGCAGTGAGCCATATTCCCGCCACTGCACTCCAGCCTGGGGGACAGGGTGAGACCCTGTCTCCCCCACCAAAAAAAAAAACAAAAAAAAAACTTAAAACCTGATTTGGTGGTTCAAAAAACTATGCTACCACCCTCAAAGAAATCAGACATACATGACACCACTAGCTCCAAGAAGACTCTCTGGTACTGAGTAAGATCAAAACCAGTTAAGCACCTACTCTTCTCTTCCTCCCCACTGAACTCCCTATATCCATGCTAAGTTTGAAAGCAGAACACCAAGCCCAGCAGCTTCTATGCCAGTAAAAGTAAACCTTCAGTGAGAGTATGGGTGTAAGTAAAGTCAGTTGCAGTGGCTCACACCTGTAATCCCAGCACTGTGGGAGGCCAAGACAGGCAAATCACCTGAGGTCAGCAGTTCAAGACCAGCCTGGCCAACACGGCAAAACCCCGTCTCTACTAAAAATATAAAAATTAGGCTGGGCACGGTGGCTCATGCCTGTAATCCCAGCACTTTGGGAGGCCAAAGCAGGCAGATCACTTGAGGTCAGGAGTTCAAGGCCAGCCTGCCCAACATGATGAAACCTTATTTCTACTAAAAATACAAAAATTAGCCAGGCATGGTGGCGCGCATCTGTAATCCCAGCTATTCACAAGGCTGAGGCAGGAAATCACTTGAAGCAGGGAAGCAGAGGTTGCAGTGAGCCGAGATCATGCCACTGGACTCCGGCCTGTGCAACAGAGCGAGACTCCATTTCAAAAACAAACGAAAAAAACCACAAAGACACACACATTGGCCTAGCCTACAGTCAGGATCATCAATATCACCATCTTCCGACTCCATACCTTGTCCCACTGGAAGGTCTTCAGAGGCAATAAGACCCATGGAGGTGTTATATTCTACAGTAACAATGCCTTCCTTCTGGAATACCTCCTGAAGGACCTGCCTGAGGCTGTTTTACAGCAAACTTATAATTTTTATAAGTAGGAATACACTCTAAAATAACCATACATAGTATAGTAAATCCACAAACCAGTAATACAGTTATTGTCATTACCAAGTACTATGTACTATACATAACTCCATGTGCTATAGATTTTATAAGACTGGCAGTGCAGTGTTTGTTTACACCAACACCACACAAACACCTAAGTAATGCTACATGCTGTTGCACTATAGACAAGGTGAAGTTACTAAGCGACAGGAATTTTTTAGTTCCATTATAATCTTATGGGACCACTGTCCTTGACCAAAATGACATTTGTTTTGCAATACATGACTGTATGTATAGCCTTCAGTCACACCATCAAAAGAAATGGCTCTTCTAAAAAAACTCCAACTATATTCTAAGTTGTGAAGATGACTATTTCAACATACATGCAGGAATAAAGCAACTCAGTCCAATTTGTCCCCAGGCAACCAAGCTAACTAACTCCCGTTTCACCTGTGTTCTCACTGCCAGGAAGAAGAGGAATGTAACTGGACTACAAGTTGGCTCTGGCAACCCTAAACATAAAATTCCCCAACACCTGGGGCCACATGGAAACAACTAATCTAATGGATCCAATAAAGCCTTGCTCCTAAGTGTTTTTTCTTTTTTCTTTTTTTTTTTTTTTTTTTTGAGATGGAGTATTGCTCTGTCACCCAGGCTGGAGTGCAATGGCACGATCTCGGCTCACTATAACCTCCACCTCCCAGGTTCAGGCAATTCTCGCGCCTCAGCCTCCCAAAGTGCTGGGATTACAGCCTAGCTAATTTTTTTGTATTTTCAGTAGAGACAGGGTTTCACCATTTTGGCCAGGCTGATCTCGAATTCCTGACCTCGGGTGATCCACCTGCCTCAACCTCCCAAAGTGCTGGGATTACAGGAGTGAGCCACTGCACCCGGCCTAAGTGTTTTCTCTTAAAGAGGATTCTGGCTGACCCTCTCTAAAATACACTAAATTGAATTCTGATTATACTTACAAATCAGAATTCTTATAATACTTAAAATTAACAGTCTATCTTGTTGATCCTTTTCCTTTCTTATTGAAACATAAAATAATGGTGCATCTAACAGCTGAGGGCCTCTCGGACTGGATTACCACGGCAAGTTATTAGGTTGAACCATAAGACTAAGCCTCTCAATGCCTCTGTTTCCTCATCTGGAAAATGGAGATAGTAACTTTGCATCATATGACTGCTGTGAGGGTCAAATGATTTGATGTGTGTTAAAACTAGCCTGGCACAGAGTAAGCAACCTGGATAGATCATTCTTTCGAGGGTTTTCTGTTAGTGATGACAAGTTGTACCTCCCTATCTACACACTACCCATTGCCTTATTAAGGAGAGGCAAATCCCTAAGACAGCTGTTAGTTTTCGTCTATAGCATTTTAACCTTTCGTGGGAAACTAACTGACCATTATAGGATCAAAGCTGTAGCCTTTAACCTACATGGTACTGTAACTATATACTAGGCAGAAATTAAATCAGAGCTTTTCAAGTCATCCAGCACTGTGATTTGGGTCAACTAGTTAATAGCAGGCCAAAATGAGATGAATAACTTAGTTGAAACAAAACAACAACAAAAAAAATTGTCAATTCTCAGTAACATTCATCTTAGAAATCAGGGGTATACACCAAGACCAGTCTGTGAGTACAGTCTCCAATCAGCAATGTATTTTTATCCCTTCCTAGTCAAATAAACTCAATCCTCCTCCCCCCAACACACATAATATTAAAGAAAAAACAAAAAACATATGTGCAATTCTAACAAACAATATCCAAATACATAAAAAAAAAAAACTCACACAAATCCATACAAAAAACCCAACACCCTATAGAAAAACAGAAAAACAGCCTAGGCAACATGGTGAAACCCCACCTTTACAAAAAAAACACAAAAATTAGCCAGGCGTGGTGGCACATTCCTGTAGTCCCAGCTACCTCGGAAGCTGAGGTGGGAGGATTGCCTGAGCCCAGGAGATGAAGGTTGCAGTGAGCTGAGATTAAGCCACTGCACTCCAGCCTGGGCAACAGAGCGAGAACTTGTCTAAGGGAAAAAAAAAAATAAAGAAAAGAAAAATAGCAAAAGAAAGATACATTCACAGGAGGAAACTGAGTGGCAAAAAAAAAAAAAAAAAAAAAAAACCTTTACAAAGACACTCCTGGGCCAGGGGTAAGACTAACAAAACCTGAAACCCCATCTCTACAAAAAATACAAATATTAGCTGGGCATAGCAGCAAGAGCCTATAAACCCAGCTACTCCGGGGGCCAAGGTGGGAAGATTACTTGAGCCTGAGAGGCTGAAGATGCAGGGAGCCAAAATTACACAACTGCACTCCAGCCTGGATGACAGAGCCAGACCCTGTCTCAAAAAGTACATATAAACAAATAAAAAATAAATAAAAAGACACTCTTTTCTTTTTGATACTTAGCTAAAAGACACTTAGTACTTTTTGTCACATTCTTTGCTGGGTGTGGTGGTGAACAAATGTAGTCCAAACTACTCCGGAAACTGATATATGAAGATCACTTGAGCCCTAGAAGTTCAAGGCTACAGTACGCTATGATCACGCCACTGCACTCCAGCCTGGGCAACAACAGTGAGAACTCATCTCAAAAAAGGGGAAAAAAAAGTTCTTAAAAAATTTAAAAATTAAAAACATAAGACACTTAACCTCATCATTAATTGGAAAACTTAATTACAGGCACAGTGACTCATACCTGTAATCCCAACACTTTGGTAGGACACAGCAGAAGGACAAGTTGAGCCCAGGAGTTGGAGACCAGTCTGGGCAACTTGGCAAAACCCGGTTCTACAAAAAGAATCAGTCAGGCATACTGGCTCATGCCTGCAGTCCCAGCTTCTCAGGAAACTGAGACAGGAGGATCACTTGAGCCCCGGGGGCTGAGGCTGCAGTGTGCTGTAATCATGCCATTGCACTCCAGCCTAAGAGACAGAATGATACCTTACCAAGTCTACAAAAAAAGAAGGAAGCCAGGCACAGTAGATCACACCTGTAATCCTAGGACTTTGAGAGGCCGACGCAGGAGATCACTTGAGGTCAGGAGTTCAAAACCAGCCTGGCCAGCATGGTGAAACCCCTTCTCTACTAAAAATATTTTTTAAAATTAGCCAGGCGTGGTAGCACATGCCTGTAATCCTAGCTACACGGGAGGCTGAGGCAGGATAATCACTTGAACCCGCGAGGCGGAGGTTACAGTGAAAGGAGACTGCAACACTGCATTCTAGCCTGGGCTACAAGAGCAAAACTCCATCTCCAGAAAAAAAAAAAAAAAAGAAAAAAATGCTATTATAAGCCATTAAAGGATAGCATTTCAAAAAAAATTAATAACCTAACTAACACCACGATGAAGATAAGGTGAAAACAAAGTTGTTTACCTTGCTAGTGGACATGTACTTGTTTGGAAAGCATAAAAGTACATGAATAGCATAGATTATTCCATTTACAAAAACATTAACAATAACAAGAAAACATTATCACTTTTTTTTTTTTTTGAGACAGAGTCTCGCTCTGTCGTCCAGTCTGGAGTGCAGTGGCACCATCTCGGCTCACTGCAACCTCCGCCTCCCAGGCTCAAGCAATTCTCCTGTCTCAGCCTCCCAAGTAGCTGGGATTACAGGTACCCGCGACCACACCCAGCTAATTTTTATATTTTTAGTAGAGACAGGGATCGCCATGTTGGCCAGGCTGGTCTCGAACTCCTGACCTCAAGTGATCCACCCGCCTCACCCTCCCAAAGTGCTGGAATTACACACATGTATTAAAGTATAAAAACACGTATGGGAATTCTGAGAGCCTTGAGAGTGTGCCACTCAGATTTCCCTTTGAGAGAAAATGTTGCAAGGAGTGTAGTTAACTGACAGCCCCAGCTGCCAGGAGTCTACTACAGCACCCATACCAAGGCTAGGCTACTCTAGGCTGCTCCCAGCCAATGACTGAACACAGCAGACGTTCACAGGGAAGGACCATTCCTGCCCAACAGACTCTTCTAACAATCTACTCTGGCTGAGATTTTCTCTGAACTTCAAGCTGCACTGCAGTTTGAGGTTCCCCTATCAATCATTAATCATCATTCCTTCTCTCTCTTCTTTCACAGGTGTCACACATGCTTCCAGTGTAAAGGCTCTTGCCACCTACACCTCCTTCCTCTCTTTATCCTTCACAAGCATACCCTAATGAACCTCTTGCACATCTAATTCTGTCTTGTCATCTGCTTCTCAGAAGATGCAAACTATCACAGAAATAATATAAATCAACTGTGAATTAATGAAGAAAGAAGGCAGGAATGAGGCTTTAGCTGTACCTGAAGCAAGTATTGCCTAGTATTAAATCAGTGTTTGGCCGGGCGCGGTGGCTCAAGCCTGTAATCCCAGCACTTTGGGAGGCCAAGGCGGGTCAATCACCAGAGATCGAGTCCGAAACCAGCCTGGCCACCATGGCGAAACCCTGTCTCTCTTTTTTTCTTTGAGACAGAGTCTCACTTTGTCACCCAGGCTGGAGTGCAGTGGTGCCATCTACGCTCACTGCAACCTTTGCAGCCCAGGTTCAAGCAATTCTCCTGCCTCAGCCTTCTGAGTAGCTGGGATTACAGGCATGCACTACCACGCCCAGCTAATTGTTGTGTTTTTAGTAGAGACGCGGTTTCATCATGTTGGCCAGGTTGGTCTTGAACTCCTGACCTCAAGTGATCCGCCTGCCTCGGCCTCCCAAAGTGCTGGGATTCCAGGTGTGAGCCACCATGCCCAGCCAGCGAAATACCATCTCTACTAAGAATACAAAAATTAGCTGGGCGTGGTGGCGCGCACCTGTAGTCCTAGCTACTCGGGAGGCTGAGGCAGGAGAAGCACCTGAACCTAGGAGGCAGAGGTTGTAGTGAGCCAAGGTCGCACCATTGCTCTCCAGCCTGGGCGACAAGAGCAAAACTGTCTCAAAAAAACAATAAAAATAAAACTTAAATAAATAAATAAATAAATAAATAAATCACAAAGCATTGCCAGGCACATGCCTGTGATCCCAGCACTTTGGGAGGCCAAGGCAGGAAGACTGCTTGAGCACAAGAGTTCGAGACCAGCCTGGGCTCAAGGGTGGTGATACGCACATGTATTCCCAGCCACTGATGAGGCTGAGGAGGGAGGATCACTTGAGTCTGGGAGGCAGAGGTTGAAGTGAGCCAAGATCAGGCCACTGCACTCTAGTCTGTGTGACAGAGCAAGACCTTGTTTCAAAAACAAAAACAAAACCACAAAGCATTCACCATAATTTTAATATATCTATTTTTTTACAATGATCTAAAGCATAAAAAAAGCAGAACCTAGAATCACCAGTGAAAACAAATGAAAGGCGTTATCAAGACACCCTGTTCAGTAAAATTACCTATTCCACATGAAAACATAACACAGTTTTCTGACAGAAGTCAACTCTGAAGTGACAGTTAAGCCAATGACAACCACAAATTTTCAGATCTGATTAAATATATTGGATTAAACATTCAAAATAAAGGTTGCTTTTTTAAAGGGCCACTATCTCAAAAATATTCACCATTAACAATGTACGCCTCTGAAGCACCAAGGACGTGTATAAAGAGAATAAAAATTAAAAATTAAAATTAAAAAATAGTAATAATAATGGCTGAACACGGTGGCTCACACCTGTAAGCCCAGCACTTTGGGAGGCCAAGGCAGGCAGATGGCTTGAGCCCAGGAGTTCGAGACCAGCCTGGACTACATGACAAAACCCTGTCTCTACAAAAACTACAAAAGCACTAGTCAGGCATGGTGGTGGACATCTGTAGTCCCAGCTACTTGGGAGGCAAAGGTGGGAGAATGGCGTGTGCCCAGGAGGTTCAAGTTCACTGCCGCCATGATCACACCACTATACTGGTGACAGAGAGTGACCCTATCTCAAAAAAAAAAAAAAAAGGAAAGAAAAACATTATTCATTTCAAAATAAGTGATGCTTTGCTAATGTAGGAAAGAACTAACCAGAGGTAGGATAGATAAGCATCCTCCCTCTTACCCTATTATTCTGTAACTACTGAATATTAAAAGAAACCAATGACAACTCAGCATAGTCTACAGCAGACAGCATGGAAAGGCAGTCTGCATAACACATGTAAGAACAAAGCCTAAGTTAAAAGTGTAGGGCTGCACTTAGGTTTTTAACTTTTTTTTTTAACTCTTTAAAAGTTGGTAAAACTCTTTATTTCAGTGTAAACACAAATGGTATTCTAACTACCAAGCAATGCCACACTACACCGATCTAGTCCAGGTATTAATTATTTTATAAGAACTGAATCAGGGCCAGGCGTGGTGGCTCACGCCTGTAATCCCAGCACTTCCGGAGGCCAAGGTGGGCAGATCACGAGGTCAGGAGATTGAGACCATCCTGGCTAACATGGTGAAACCTCATCTCTACTTAAAATACAAAAAAATTAGCCAGACGTGGTGGCGGGTGCCTGTAGTCCCAGCTACTCGGGAGGCTGAGGCAGGAGAATGGCATGAACCCAGGATGCGGAGCTTGCAGTGAGCCAAGATCACGCCACTGCACTCCAGCCTGGACAACAGAGCGAGACTCCGTCTCAAAAAAAAAAAAAAGAACTGAATCAGGATTTTAGGACTAATGTGCTCTATCCACCTCATTCACTCTTTGTAAGGGATGACAGAATTAAATCTTCCTTTGAACTGTACAGGAAATATCAGATAGTCTTAGCTCCAACCATTTGCTTTCAAACCTAAATAGGGTCAAGCTGGCATACTGCAAATAAGTCAAATCTGACAAAAAAAATCAGGCCGGGCACAGTGGCTCACACCTGTAATCCCAATACTTTGGGAGGCCGAGGTGAGTGGATCACCTGAGGTCAGGAGTTCAAGACCAGCCTGGCCAACATGGTGAAACCCATCTCTACCAAAAATACCAAAATTAGGGCCACGCAGTGGCTCACACCTGTAATCCCAGCACTTTGAGAGACCAAGGCGGGCAAATCACCTGAGGTCAGGAGTTCACGACCAGCCTGACCAACATGGAGAAACCCCATCCCTATTAAAAATACAAAATTAGCCGGGCGTGGTGGTGGCCCATGCCTGTAATCCCGGCTACTCGGGAGGCTGAGGCAGGAGAATCGCTTGAACCTGGAGATGGAGGTTGGGGTGAGCCGAGATCGTGCCATTGCACCCCAGCCTGAGCAACAAGAGAAAAATCTCCATCTCAAAAAAAAAAAAAAATTGGCTGGGCGCGGTGGCTCAGGCTTGTAATCCCAGCACTTTGGGAGGCCGAGGCGGGCGGATCACGAGGTCAGGAGATCGAGACCATGGTGAAACCCTGTCTCTACTAAAAATACAAAAAATTAGCCAGGCGTGGTGGCGGGCGCCTGTAGTCCCAGCTACTTGGAGAGGCTGAGGCAGGAGAATGGCATGAGCCCGGGAGGTGGAGCTTGCAGTGAGCCGAGATTGCGTCACTGCACTCCAGCCTGGGCGACAGAGCAAGACTCCGTCTCAAAAAAAAAAAAAAAAAATTGCAAAAATACCAAAATTAGCCAGACATAGTGGCACATGCCTGTAATCCCAGCTACTTAGGAGGCTGAGGCAGGAGAACTGCTTGAACCCGGGAGGCGGAGGCTGTGTGAGCTGATTGTGCCACTGCACTCCAGCCTGCGCAACAGAGAAAGACTCCATCTCAAAAAAAAAAAAAAAAAAAGGCCGGGCGCAGTGGCTCACGCCAGAAATCCCAGAACTTTGGAAGGCCAAGGTGGGTGGATCACCTGAGGTCAGGAGTTCAAGACCAGCCTGGCCAACATGGAGAAACCCCTGTCTCTACTAAAAACACAAAAATTAGCCAGGCATGGTGGCACGCACCTGTAGTTCCAGCTACTTGGGAGGCTGAGGCAGGAGAATCGTTTGAACCTGGGAGATGGAGGTTGCAGTGAGTCAAGATTGTGCCATTGTACTCCAACCTGGACAACAGATCAAGACTCGTCTCAATAAAAAAAAAAAAAAAAGGTGGGGGGAGGGGCAGGTGCAGTGGGTCACGCCTATAATCCCAGCACTTTGAAAGGACAAGGCAGGGAGATCACCTGATGCAAAGAGTTTGAGACCAGCCTGGCCAACATGGTGAAACCGCATCTCTACTAAAAACACAAAAATTAGTTGGGCGTGGTGGTGGGCACCTGTGATCCCAGCTACTCGGGAGGCGAGGCAGGAGAATCACTTGAACCTCGGAGGTGGAGGTTGCAGTGAGCCAAGATCGTGCCACTGCACTCCAGCCTGGGTGACAGAGTGAGACTTGGTCTCAAAAAAAAAAAAAAAAAAAGAAAAAAAGAAAGTAGGAGAAGGAAATAAAAACTAGTAAGGATCAAACTCTCAATTCTTAATTTATTACTCAATTCACTACTCTTAAGTTGCAGTCATGGAAAGAACCTGTCTTAAGTCTTAAAGAGCTAAGAAAGAATTTTGCCATAAAACAAACATGTTGGCTGGGCACGGTGGCTCACCCCTGTAATCCCAGTACTTTGGAAGGCTGAGGTGGGTGGATCACCTGAGTTCAGGAGTTCCAGACCAGCCTGACCAACATGGAGAAACCCTGTCTCTACTAAAAATACAAAAAATTAGCCAGGCATGGTGGCGCATGCCTGTAATCCCAGCTACTTAGGAGGGTGAGGCAGGAGAATTGCTTGAACCCAGGAGGCAGAGGTTGCAGTGAGCCCTGATCACGCCATTGCACTCCACCCTGGGCAACAAGAGTGAAACACCATCTCAAAAAAAAAAAAAAAAAAAATGTTGTATCATTTCTATTCTAAAATAGAAGTCTTCCTTCCCCTTAAGCTTTTGAGTTAAATGAGAAGACACATAAAAAACCACTAGGAAATAGTAAAGTCTCAATTTTCTGCCATATCTAGGACTGTGTCCCCTTGCTCAGGTTGGCAAAACAAGGTTTGAAATTACTTTACACCAGTTAGATTCCTTTCCAGATTAAAACAAACACAAAATGAAGAAATTTGGGGCCGGGCACGGTGGCTCACGCCTGTAATCCCAGCACTATGGGAGGCCGAGACAGGCGGATCACTAGGTCAGGAGATCAAGACCATCCTGGCTAACAAGGTGAAACCCCGTCTCTACTAAAAATACAAAAAATTAGCCAGGCGTGTTGGTGGGCGCCTGTAATCCCAGCTACTCGGGAGGCTGAGGGAGGAGAATGGTGTGAACCCGGCAGGCGGAGCTTGCAGTGAGCCGAGATCACGCCACTGCACTCCAGCCTGAGGGACAGAGCGAGACTCCGTCTCAAAAAAAAAAAAAAAATTTGGAAATTTTAATATCAGGACTCAACCAATTGGCAGCAAGACTGCAGCAGAACAGTTAGATGTTTTCCTTTTTGTTTTTGAGACAGGGTCTCACTCTGTCACCCAGGCTGGAGTGCAATGCCCAGATCACTGCTCACTGCAGCCTTGACCTCCCAGAGATCCTCCAGCCTCAGCCCCCCAAGTAGCTGAAACTACAGGCACATGCCACCATGCCCAGCTAATTTTTTTATTTGTTGTAGAGACGGAGTCTGACTACGTTGCCCAGGCTGGTCTCCAACTCCTGAGCTCCAGAGATCCTCCAGCCTTGGCCTCCCCAAGTGTTGGGACTACAGGTGTGAGCTACTGCAATCTGATAAATGTTTTCCATTTTAGAATAGCTGGTCGCTAGCAAGTTTATGCTCATATCTATCCCAACAAAAAGCCCAAAGACAGTTCAAAATATTATATTTGCTGTTTCAAAGAAAAGTACAACTTCAAAGAAAAGTACAACTCCAAAGAAGTCAAACTCGTTACTAACAATGTAGAGCTGACATCAATATTTCGATGAATGTCAGAAATCTAATTCCCGTTGCTGACAAATATGCCCTTTTCCTTAGTCACATCCAACTCATCTAAATAAAGTTTTCAAAATTTATGTTAACAAAAATGTATCAAAAAGCCTACCAACTTACTCAGAGATTTGTGGAAGTCGATTTTTAAAAATAATACATTAGGAAAATTTGGTGACAAGCTTAATGTTCTGTGTTTTAAAGCAAAGATAGACTTGACCTACAAAATGAAGACAGGGTCAACTGTAACCAAGAAACAGTATGCTTCCCCTGGTGGCCAACCAAGGAACGGAGGAGCCAAGCATACAAGAGAAATAGCCTGGCCACCTAGTTCTATCCTGTCACTCATAAATGAGAAGTGACTACCAAAAAAAAAAAAAAAAAATTGGGGAGAAGAGGAAACTATCAAAAACACTAACATGAATGCGAGTACTAGACAAATAAATTTAACAGATTTACGTCAACAAATCGAAATTTAGAAGGCCAATTTAGGAAGTCATTTATTTCCAGAGTGTCCAAGAGCTCACCTAGGACCTCTATGTATTTTCACTTCAAAGTGCAGTTTAGTACCTTAATAACAGCTTGAGAGCAATCACCTTTCTCAAGGACTAGATCATTGCAATTTTCTGGAGTCTTGTTTCCAAGGAAAAAACATGTATGCATTTATCTTTTCAAATAAACTAGTGGTATAACCTACATAAAGAACCCCAGCTCTAAAGCCTTCCAACCAGGGAGGATTGTTAACTCCAGCTTTACAAGATGCTCTTTTGAATTTTATTCCTGAAATAAATCCTACGTTCTTTCAAACATTTTCCACATCAACAACCTTTAAAGACAGTCTCATACAGACACTGGCTAGAATCTCATGCATTAAAATCTGACGAATTCCTTTGTCTGATTGGATTTTTTTTCTTGTACCACTTTAAATTTGCTTCTACACAGAACAGCAGCCAGGGAAGTAAGTGTTCCATTCTAGGGTGCAAGGCTTTCTTGTAGGTGAAAAGCATTTGTTAGGCTAAAGCTTCTGATGGTTCTCAATTTCATAATCTCTTCCTCCAAAAAAAAAGGAAATACACACATTTACAAATAGGTCCTAAAATCAAACTGCCACACGCGCGACTCTCTTCCCCAGGCAGGCGCCCTCTGGAAAACACACTTCTTTTATTGACTGATTTTGGGGGGTCGTTCTTCTACTCGCCTTCTGGATGGGAGTCAGGAGCCTGCAAGAGCCCAGAGGCTGGGAGGAGGAGCAAAGGCATGGGGAGCAGCCTTTGGGAAGGGTTCCGAGAAAGGGGTCTCTGGGGACCTCCTAAGTCCGGGGCGCTCGCAGGACGCTAACTCTCCAGCACTGCCACCCTTACCCCTGGCCGAGGCGCAGCTCACCTGGACGCAGGGACCCCCAGGGCCCCCAGGCCAGGTGTGGCCGCCTCCGACGCCACCCGCAGTCCTCGGAGGCGCAAGGGGGCAGCGGCGCCGGCCCTGCTGGGGGCGACCTGGCCTCCCCCGGGTGCAGAGGCACGTTTGCAGAACACTCGTGTGCGTGTGCGCCTCCTCGTCCTCGCCCTGCTGTTCTCCCCACGGACAGCAGGGCGAACGCACACACAAAAAGAAAGTTGTCGGCGGGCTCCCGCCCCCTCGGGCTCGCCGGGGACCCGGGGCTCCCGCTCATCCCCGCCGCCAGCCGGCCAAAGCCGCTACTCACCGGGGTCGAAGTCGGGCACCACCGCCTGGTACTGGGGTCCGACCCTCATGCCACCGCCACCTGCGGGAGAAGCAGAACACGGCGGTCAGCGCGGCGCGGGGCGCGGGGCCCGGGGCCGCGGGGGCGGCTGCCACCTACCGTGCTCCTCGTCGCTGGACGAGCCCGAGCTGCCTTCCTCCCAGGAGTTGCTGCTGCTGTTGCCATTGGGCGCCGCCGCCGCCAAACTTTTATTCTGGCCATTATTGGGGGCGGCGGCGGCCGAGGCGGCGGCGGCCGAGGCTGAGGAGGCGGCGGCGCCCGAGGCGGCAGTGGCGGCTGGCGAGGCGCAGGCGGCCGAGGCGGCGGAGGCGGCGGCGGAGGCGGCCGCGTTGTTCCTCCCTCTCCGCTTCCCTGAGACCTCGGGGCCCTTCTCCACCATGGCCGGCATCGGCGGGGGCCGGGGCCGTGCGAAAGTGGCGGGGACCCGCGGCTCCTGAGGAGGGGGCGCCGAGACGGGGGAGGGGGCGCGGGGCCGGCGCGGGCCCGGGCGGGCGCTACGGGAGCCCACGGGCGCGAGTCCGAGTCGGGGGAGGCCCAAACAGGCAGAGCGCAGAGGTGCTTCAAGCCCCCAGCGACGAGCCGAGCGCAACTTTCGCTCTCATCGCCGCCCTCACTTCACTGGCACCAACTACTCCGGGAGCACCGAGCGGAGAGGGGAGGAGGCAGGGGCGGGGCCTGCAGGGGCGCCGGGGGAGGGGGGCTCGCAGCCCAACTGACGCGGGATGGCTCCGCCCCCCTCGCGCTCCCATTGGCTCTGCTGGGATTTGGACAGCGAGCGGCAGCCGGGTTGGCTCCGCGCGCCCGTCCGTCCGGGGCGGCGGGGCGGGGGAGCGGGGAGGGGCGGCTCCGGGCTTCCGTTGGCGAGGTTCGGTTGACGCGTATCGCCCGCCGTACGTGGTTTGAGGTTTGCCATCTCCCTACGCCCCATGATCCATCTCTCCTGGCAGCGGCGAGGAGTTCGCGGTCCTCCCCGCCCCCTCCCCTTGGCCGCGGCCCCCGCCCCTGCTGCCCGCGCACGCCTCCCGCGGCCTCTGGCCCCCCTCCGAGGGACCCCGCTGAGAGTCCCGTCGACTTCTCAAAGTAAAATGTGACTGGCGCTGGAAAGCCGCGGAGCTCAGGGCCGGGACTACTTTCCGCTGCGCGGAGGGGTACGGGCGCGCTAAGACTCCATACAAAGAGGAAACTAATTGGGGGAAACTCGCTGCGCCCCCGCCTTTCCCAGGGGACGCGGGGCTGGCGGGGGCGGGGGCCGCGGCGCGGGGGACGGGCTTCCCAGGCTGCCGCCTCCCTTGGCGCGAGCCGCGTGGGGACTCGGGTCCGCGATGCTGCCCGCTAATTGGGTGGGGGAGGCTTGGGCCCCCGGGGTGGCCTGGGTGCGGGGCGCGCCGCCGCGGCAAAGGCCCAAGGGAGGGTCCCCGTGGGCCCCCGGGGCACAGAGTCCCGGCGTGGGGACGCCCAAGCCGCTGGGGTGGCCGCTAAAAGATGAATGAAGGGGCCCAGTCGTTCTGGGGCGGGGGTCCAGGAAGGGTAAAGAGGAAGAAGCTATTTTCATCCCAAGCTCTCGGCACGGGAGGAGGGTCAACTTCGTCCGGGGCGAGGGCAGCCACTTTTCCGGATCTGCCGCCCGCACCGCCTCCCCACTGCCCCGGGCACCCCCGTGAGGGAGAACACGGGGTGCGGGCGGGTGGGGTCGGCTGAGGCTAGCCTGAGAGCCGCTGCCCTGGAGGGGTACCACCGGGCATCCGTACAGCTGTTGGGAGGCTGAGGGGTGTAACTGCCTTGGAGGTCCCGGTGCCCTACCCCCAGCCAACCCCGAAACTACGCGCCCTTCAGAATTAGACCAGTGGAGGTCTATACGGGAAATCTTTTTAAAGCAGGGATGGCTATTTTTCTTTTAAGTTACTTCAAACCTGAGCTTAATATGGGGACTAGCTCTGGATATAAATAGCTACAGGGAGAATTTGAGAGTTTTATGGTTTTAAAGCCTGAATAAATAAGCAGGGTTTTCTCGAACATTTTCTGCAGCATGAACCATTATTAACTTTATTGAAGAGACCACGTTCACTTCTGCTTAAATGGCCTTTAAGAAACAGGGCTGGGAGCCCTCCTGGTATAGAAGCCCTTCCCCCACCAAGTTCAGGGTCGCAGTTCTTAGACTGTCCTCTAAAGGACGTCCCTCTCCTTGGAGAGCCCTGGATGCTGCAGGTGTGTGCCCCGATACACCCTGTCAGCTGGCCTGGGCAGGGTACAGAACCAGGGTGGCATTCCCGGGGCTGGGCTACTGGCTAAGGCCTCTGACTCATCCCGAGGTGAGCCCTGTGTGAGGAATGAGGTCCAGAACACGCTGCCCCGCTCGCTTGGTGTCTACAAAGTTCAGCCACCAGACTAGAAGGATCAACCTACAAGGGCACAAAGGTGATACTGGGTCATTAAGGCAACAGGGATAGCAGAGCACACAAGGCCACCCTCTCCACCCGCCAGCCCCCAAGGCTGAGGCCAGGCTGGGCTACCAGTAGGGGCGCAGCAGTGGACTTTACAAGCATTCTTTTTTTTTTTTTTTTCTTTTTCCAACGAATATTAACACTTAACATGTGCCGGGCGCAGTTCTATTTTGTCTGACCCTAATGCTACACGGATACTGTATTGGCCTGAAGCTCTCAGATTTACCAACCGTAAAATACAGAAAACAGTTCCTACCTCCTGGCCTGATGGACTGTAATAGAGTCCATCCTTCCAGCATAGGGAACCCCAACCTTAAGGACACTGGCCTTCCCATCGCTTGGGGAGAGGGCTCCACACACAGCCCTGGGATTGGGAATTTGTGATCCCACACTTCTAACACATCCACAAAGCCGGCAGCCCTACCATGTTTTTCGGTGAGACTCCCACTCTGAAAGTGAGATCTCATGCGTGCTCCCCTCTCCTTACACCTCCCACAGCCCCTTCTGCCTGGGTTCCTAGCCCGTGGCCTTACCTCATTCTTCAGAGAAAAACGAAAGCCTTCAGGATCTTTCTCCTCTCCCAGTCCCCAGACAGACAGACTTCCCTGTCGGGTACTCACGTCCTCCTCAGGCCTAGGACCCCCTCCCGCTGCCCTCCCCTCGAGGCTTTTCTGTACCATCAGCCTCACTCTGGACCGACTCCTGCCCCCAAACCCTGTCCTGCCTCTGGCCATTTCTCCCTCCCCTCAGACATTTCCGTAGACTTCCCTACACTCGCCTCCTCCACCCCGTCCCGTCCCAGCCTCTCATCACCCCACCCAGCAGGGCTGCGTCCCCACCCCTTAACTGCTGCTAAGGTAACCTACAACTTCTCCGCTGCCCAATCCGGGGGTCACTTCTTGGTCTCGCTGAGCTTCTCAGCAGCAGCTGAGTCGACCACTCCTCCTCCTGGAAACCCTCACTTATCTGGAGCTGGGGATTCCAGTTCACCTGGTCCTGCTACCTCAGGTCACTCCCCATCAGTCTCCTCTGCAGCTTTCAACCTGTCATCGTTGGGATTCCTCCTTGCCTTTTTCCTTTTATTAATTTTTTTTGAGACGGAGTCTCACTGTGTTGCCCAGGCTGGAGTCCAGTGGCACGATCTCGGCTCACTGCAACCTCTGCCTCAGCCTCCCGAGTAGCTAGGATTACAGGCACCCGCCACTACACCCGGCTCATTTTTGTATTTTTAGTAGAGATGGGGTTTCACCATATTGGCCAGGCTGGTCTTGAACTCCTGGCCTCGTGATCCTCCCGCCTCAGACTCCCAAAGTGCTGGGATTACAGGCTTGAGCCATGGCGCCCACTGACATAGCGAGATCTCGTCTATATAAAACAAAAACTATGACACTATGACCATCTCGTCCCCCACCCTAAAAACAAACAAAAAACTATGACCATCTTATCCCCCACCCTTATAGATGAGAAAGCTGAGGCACCCAGAGGTGAAATATCTTCCTAGAGTCAGGGATGATGTGAGGGGAGGAGCCGGGGCACAGCTAAGCCAAGATCTACGGAGCCTCTTAACCAAGGCCAGAGTGGCCCCAGGGATTCTGGGATGGACAGGGGCAAGGGTGTCCACACGATGCTTGGTCTGATGCTAAACATACAGTGTTTATAATTTTGTTTTAATTTTCACTATCGATGTTTATTTATTCATTGTATTTTCCCAGGAAAAGGAGAAGGGAAGGGAAAAGAGTCAGCATGTGTTATAAAATGATTAGAAAATGGGAAAGGAAGTGCCTGGTACAGCAAAATCAACCATCAGATGAACATACCCCAGTGATGGAGTCATCAAAGCCCAAAGGGGCTCAGTCTCCTTCAGTTCAGGAATGAAGGGAAGGGATTAGGAAAAGGAGAGACAGGTACAGGCTTTCCTACCCCAGTGTTTATAGCTCTTCCTGCTGCTAATTATTATTATTACTGTATTTGGGCTTGTTAGAAAATTCTGCTTGGCAAGGAATTCCTTCCCCAAGAATGGAGCCAGGCAGAGGGCAGGGTATGGGCCAGGGCTGGGAAGTGTCAGGAAAACACCCTAAAGCCATTCCTGGGAGGTTTCAAGCCCCCAAAGCACTATTGGAAAACTGAGACTTCAGGCAGGAATTTTAGCCATCCTAAGAGTTCTGAACCTGGAATCCATGGATAGAATTCTGGAGACCATGAACCAGAGCTGGTAATTACATCTTTATTTAAATTAACCTTTAATACCAGGTGGGGTGGCACTCGCTTATAATCCCAGGTACTTTGAGGCCTCTCCAGCAAGACCCCTGTCTCAAAAAAAAAAATCAACCTTTAACTGAAATCCAGCATTTTCTTCAGTTATGAATGTAGACGATATTCCGTCTCAACACATTATAATCACTGGAAATATCTCAAAATAACATTTATTTATTTATTTTATTTCTATTTTATTTTATTTTATTTTTTGAGACAGAGTCTTGTTCTGTTGCCCAGGCTGGAGTGCAGTGGCATGATCTCCGCTCAGTGCAACCTCCCGGGTTCCAACTATTCTCCCTCGGGCTCTGAGTAGCTGGGATTACAGGCACGCACCACCACGCCCAGCTAATTTTTGTATTTTTAGTAGAGACGGGGTTTCACCATGTTGGCCAGACTGGTCTCGAACTCCTGACCTCGTGATCCGCCCACCTTGGCCTCCCAAAGTGCTGGGATTACAGGCATGAGCCACCGCGCCCGGCCTCAAAATAGCACTTATACTCATCTCCAAAATCACAGAAGTTATTAGATCCACCACTAGAACTTGTTAATATGTTAATAACTAAGCAAGTAAATCATAGACCTAATTGTAAGACCTAAAACTATAAAACTGTCAGATGAAAACCTAAATCTCTGTGACCATGAGGTAGGCAAAGTCTTCTTAATTACAATGCCAAAAGGATAAGGAACAAAAGAAAAAGAAAAATTGGAATTCATAAAAATCAAAACTTGTCTGGGTGGGCATGGTGGCTCACGCCTGTAATCCCAGCACTTCGGGAGGCTGAAGCGGGTGGATCACGTGAGGTCAGGAGTTCAAGACCAGCCTAACCAACATGGTGAAACCCCATCTCTACTAAATACAAAAAATTAAAACTTGTCCTGCAAATTATACCATTTAAAAATTGCAAAGACAATCCACATAATGAGTGAGACAGGATATTTGCAAATCATATGTCTGATAAGAGACATTAAACCTGGCAAATGTGGTGGCTCACGCCTGTAATCCCAGCACTTTGGGAGGCCAAGGCAGGCAGATCATGAGGTCAAGAGATTGAGACCATCCTGGCCAACATGGTGAAACTCTGTCTCTACTAAAAGTACAAAAAAATTAGCTGGGCATGGTGGCAGGCGCCTGTAATCCCAGCTACTCGGGAGGCTGAGGCAGGAGAATCGCTTGAACCCAGAAGGTGGAGGTTGCAGTGAACCAAGATCATGCCACTGCACTCCAGCCTGGCGAAAGAGCAAGACTCCATCTCAAAAAAAAAAAAAAAACAAAACGGAGGTTGGATGTGGTGACTCACACCTGTAATCTCAGCACTTTGGGAGACTAAGGTGGGAGGATCACTTGAGGCCACACGTTAGAAACTGCAGTGAGCTGTGATGGCACCTATGCACCCCAGCCTGGCCAACAGAGTGAGACTCCATCTCAAAGCAATAATAAAAAGATAAATAACCCGACTTTTAAAGGGGTAAAATGTCTGAATAGACATTTCTTCAAAGAAAAGATACACATGGCCAAGAAGGATCAGGCACGGTGGCTCACACCTGTAATTTCAGCACTTTGGGAGGCTGAGGCGAGGGGGATCACTTGAGGTCAGGAGTTGGAGATGAGCCTGACTAACATGGTGAAACCTCGTCTCTACTGAAAATACAAAGGCCGGGCGCGGTGGCTCACGCCTATAATCCCAACACTTTGGGAGGCCGAGGAGGATGGATCACCTGATGTCAGGAGTTCAAGACCAGCCTGACCGACATGGTGAAACCCCTTCTCTATTAAAAAAACGAAAAAATAGTTGGGTGTGGTGGCTCACGCCTGTAATCCCGGCACTTTGGGAGGCCAAGGCAGGCAGATCACCTGAGGTCGGGAGTTCGAGACCAGCCTGAACAACACAGAGAAACCCCGTCTCTACTACAAATACAAATTTTGCTGGGCATGGTGGTGGGCGCCTGTAATCCCGGCTACTCGGGAGGCTGAGGCAGGAGAATCGCATGAATACAGGAGGCAGAGGTTGCAGTGACCAGAGATCACGCCATTGCACTCCAGCCTGGGTGACAAGCAAAAACTCCGTCTCCAAAAAACAAACAAAAAAAATTAGCTGTGGCCAGATGCAGTGGCTTACGCCTGTAATCCCAGCACTTTGGGAGGCCAAAGCGGGCAGATCACGAGGTCAGAAGATCAAGGCCATCCTGGCCAACATGGTGAACCCCATCTCTACTAAAAATACAAAAATTAGCTGGGTGTGGTGGTGCGTTCCTGTAATCCCAGCTGTGGGGTGACTGAGGCAGGATAATCGCTTGAACCAGGTAGTCAGAGGTTGCAGTGAGCAGAGATCACGCCACGGCACTCTAGCCTGGCAACAGAGTGAGACTCCGTCTGAAAAAAAAAAAAAAAAAGATTAGCCGGGCGCGGTGGCAGGTGCCTGTTATTCCAGCTACCTGGAGGCTGAGGCAGGAGCATCGCTTGAACCTGGGAGGCAGAGGTTGCAGTGAGCCAATATCACCCCATTGCAGCCTGGGCAACAGAACGAGACTCCGTCTCAAAAAAAAAAAAATGGCCAAGAAACACATGCAAAGATGCTCAATGTTAGCTGTCAGGGAAATGAAAAAACTACAAAGAGATGCCACTTCTTGCCCACCAGGATAGCACTCATCAGAAAGATACAATAACAAGTGCTGGAAGCCACTGCTGGTGGGAATGTAAAATGGTGCAGCTGCTTTGGAAAACAGTCTGGCAGTTTCTCAAGAAGTTAAACATAGAGTTGCCATTTGACCCAGAAATCCCACTCAGAGATATATACCCAAAAGAACTGAAAACATATGTCCACACAAAAACTTGTGGGCAAATGTTCATAGCAGTATTATTCATACTTAATGTCCCTCATCTGATGAATGTTTAAACAAAGTGTGGTCTATCCACACTGGAATATGGGTCAGCCGTAAAAAGGATGCTACAACATGGATGAATCCTGAACAGGTTAAATGAAGAAGCTAGTCACAGAAAACCACATAGTGTGTGATTCCATTTCTATGAAATGTCCACAACAGGCAGAAAGCAGATTGTTGGTTGCTGAGGGAGAGGGGAATGTGGAGTGACTGCAAATGGGTACAGGGTTTCTTTCTGAGGTAATGAGATGTTCGTTTTTTGTTGTTTTTTGTTTTTTGTTTGTATGAGACAGAGTCTCACTCTGTCGCCAGGCTGGAGTACAGTGGTGCGATCTCGGCACAATCTCGACTCACTGCAACCTCCACTTCCTGGGATCAAGCGATCCTCCTGCCTCAGTCTCCTGAGTAGCTGGGAATACAGGCGCGCACCACCATGCCCAGCTAATTTTCTGTATTTTTTTTTTTTTTTTTGAGACGGAGTCTCGCTCTGTCGCCCAGGCTGGAGTGCAGTGGCGCAATCTCGGCTCACTGCAAGCTCCGCCTCCCGGGTTCACGCCATTCTCCTGCCTCAGCCTCTCCAAGTAGCTGGGACTACAGGCGCCCGCCACCACACCCAGCTAAGTTTTTGTATTTTTCAGTAGAGACGGGGTTTCACCGTGGTCTCGATCTCCCGACCTCGTGATCCACCCGCCTCGGCCTCCCAAAGTGCTGGGATTACAGGCGTGAGCCACCGCTCCCGGCCTAATTTTCTGTATTTTTAATAGAGGCAGGGTTTCACCATGTTGGCCAGGATGGTCTCGATCTCTTGACCTGACCTCATGATCCACCTGCCTCAGCTTCCCAAAGTGATGGGATTACAAGCGTGAGCCACCTCACCTGGTGAGATGTTCTAACATTGATTGTGGTGATGGTTGCATGACTCTGGATATACTAAAACTGCTGTATCGGACACTTCCCATGGGTGAATTGTATGGCATGTACTATGAATTATATCTCAAGGAAGCTGTTTGGAAAATAGAGATAATTAAATAACAGAAAGAATGAGGGGGAAGAAGACCCAGAAGAACACATCATTCAGGGTCTCTGCGTTTCTATAGATTTCGTTTCCTTTGCATCCTTCATTTGCCAGGGTGTTGGGGGAGATGGCCTCCCTGCCAGGCCTTGAGACTTCAGGCCTGGCTTTCCACACCCACACCTTTGCTAGGGTGCCAAGGCCAGCATGGGTGCCCCACCCCGTTCCCACAAGAAGGCCACCCCAAGGAGTCCTCATCCCCATGATCCTGATGGGTCACATCCACACTTTACGATTATGTCAATCCTAACTCCAGCCTTGCAGCCAGGGCACCCTCCTGGTCCAGATGAACAAATGGAGGCCAGGCAGGGAGCTTGTCATCGCGATAAGATTTGGGAGGGGAAGTGTGGGCCAGGCCCTTTCCTGCCCAGCTGCCCCGCCCTTTCTTTACACTGTCTCAGGAATGCTTTTCATTCTGTTTAAGAAGCTTCCCGTGAGGCACCGGGGGACAGCAGCAGCAGGCCTGGAACCAGTGTGAGGCCTCCCTCAAGGGGCCGCAGGCCTGTGGGAAGACCAGCTTAGGCAGAGCTCAGACCTAGGCTGAAGCAGGTCTCCAGGTCTCCGCGCAGGAGAGGAGAGGGCCTCCTGCCTAAGCCAGCCTCAAGCTCCCCACTTTTGGGACCTCCCTTCCCAGGATTGCCCAGGGGTGAGGCTCCCACCAGGCCATGTGACCCAGATCATGCCCACTTGGCCTTCACAGCTCAGCTCGCAGGACCCCTTCTCCAGGGAGCACTTCTGAACCTCCTAACCGCCTCAGCCCCCTGTCCCAGGCCCTGGTGTCCCCACTCCTGGCACTGATCATAGTTGTCATGAGCCATGCTTAGGGCTACTTGTGTTTCCCTCCTCCCTGCCCCCAGCCCGAATTTTAAGCTCTGCAAGATAGGGTCTCAATCCTGTGTGTCTGGAATCCCGTGCCCAGCACAGGGCCTGCCACGCAGCAGGGGCTGCTTCATTCACTACTGCTGACTTTGTCTTGGGGTCAGGCTGGGACATTTAAACCAGACCCCAGTAAGAGTGTAGATATATTGGCAGGGATATAGATACTGAGCAGAGCACTGGCTTCCCGGCAGCCTCTCAGCAGACAGATACCGGCTACACCAACATTTAGACCCTCAGAGAGTAGGGTTTTCTTTTCTCTGTCTAGAAACTGCCTTCCAAGAGTGGTTTCCTGGGCTGGGCACAGTGGCTCACACCTGTAATCCTAGCATTTTGGGAGGCCGAGTCGGGTGGATCACTTGAGGTCAGGAGTTCAGGATCAGCCTGGCCAACATGGTAAAGCCCCGTCTCTACTAAAAATACAAAAATTAGCCGGGCATGATGGTGGGCGCCTGTCTTCCCAGCTACTCAGGAGGCTGAGGCAGGAGAATTGCTTGAACCCGAGGGGGAGGTTGCAATGAGCCTAGATCATGCCACTGTACTCCAGCCTGGCAGACAGAGCAAGACTCCGTCTCAAAAAAAAAGAAAAAGGT
Organism: Symphalangus syndactylus; assembly: GCF_028878055.3. NCBI lineage: Eukaryota > Metazoa > Chordata > Mammalia > Primates > Hylobatidae > Symphalangus > Symphalangus syndactylus. Next base: position 14,504,077 of record NC_072430.2, read on the forward strand.
TTCCTGGCTGAGGACCTACCCCTTTTCCACAAGAGTGACAACTAGCCCTCCCCTCCCCCAGGATCTTTCAGTAAAAGACAAAGTGGTGAACTCTCCCTGGGACAGACAGACAGAGACGGATGGCCCTAGTGGGCAGGGGTGGGACGTGGAAAGGCTTGCTGGCATTCAGTCCTGTGGACGGTCAGGCCTGGCCCAGCTAGATGGGCCTCCATTCACCTCTCGTTCACAGATGACAGACACATGGGGCTTTTCCCCAGGACATTGCAAGTACTGGGCCAGTCAAGAGTGACACGAGGGTGCCCTAGGAGGTGGGATAACTGGGCTGTACTCTTTCCTCTACCAGCTTAGATACCACGACACCTTTCCAACTGCCATCCCCTATCCACTTGACAGCCAGAGAAACAAAGGCTGGATCCCTTCCTTCCTGGCTTACAACCCCCGCCACCGCCCCCCGCCCCCCCCCAGTCCTTACTGGGATTTCCTGTGGGCCAAGGATGAAATTCCAAGCACTCCACAGCTGGCCCCAGGCGCATGAGGCCTCCATCCTCCACTGGACTGCTGGCCTCATGTCTCCCCTCCCCCTCATACCCTGCACCCGCCTCAGGGCCTTTGCACAAGAGTGACAACTAGCCCTCCCCTCCTCCAGGATCTTTCAGTAAAAGACAAACCAGGGAACTCTTCCTGGAACAGACAGAGAGACGGATGGCCCTAATAGGCAGGGGTGTGACACAGAGAGGCCTGCTGGCGTTCGGCTGTTCCTAGGCTGGGAACACCTTTCCTTGAATCTTCCCAGGCTTCCTCTGCCTTACCCAACCTACATGTCACCTCCTCCAGGAGCCTTCTGTCCATCCCATCCATGGCAGGTCCCCACCCCCGCCCCCTCCAGGGCTGTGCCTCATTACCAGCCCTGTCTCAGCTGCAGCCCTGGGACTCTTGGTTCTTGTATCTTTCTCCCTCACCAGACCTCACCCCGCCCAGGGCCTCTTGGTCTCGCTGTCCTGCTTGCACTGCTCCAGTGCTCAGCAGTGCCTGGTCTAGAGGAGAAAGTGTCTCAGAGTCTCCTCTGCTGCGCGCACATCTTGGGGCTCCTGGGAGTGACACAGGGGATGGCCAAAGACCCTCCTCTCCTCCAGCCATCTCCCTCGACTTCCCCTACATCTGCCTTGCTGGCAGCCCCATATCATGTCTCTCCCCGCACTGGCCTAGCACACGGAGGGGAGAAGGGAGTGCCTGCTTCATGGACATGGGTTTCCTGCTGGAACTTCACCGTGGAGACATCGTGAAATTGTGCGACATCGTGAATGTACTGTATGTCCCTGAATTGTACATTTGAAAATGATTTAAATGGCCAGGCATGATGACTCACACAGCTTTGGGAGGCTGAGGCAAGAGGATTGCTTGAGCCCAGGAGTTCCGGGCTGTAGTGAGCTATGCCGAGAGGGTGTCCGCACTAACTTTGGCATTAATATGGTGACCTCCCAGGAGCAGGGAACCACCACGTTGCTTAAGGAGGGGTGAACCAGCCCAGGTCGGAAATGGAGCAGGTCAAAACTCCCAGGCTGATCAGTAGCGGAATTGTGCCTGTGAATAGCCACTGCACTCCAGCCTGGACAATACAGCAAGACCCTGTCTCTCTCTTTTTTTTTTTTTTTTTTTTGAGACGGAGTCTCACTGTCACCCAGGCTGGAGTGCAGTGGTGCAATCTCGGCTCACTGCAACCTCTGCCCCCTGGGTTCAAGCAATTCTCCTGCCTCAGCCTCCCGAGTAGTTGGGATTACAGGGGTCTGCCACCTCACCCACCTAGTTATTGTATTTTTAGTAGAGTTGGGGTTTCACCATCTTGACCAGGCTGGTCTTGAACTCCTGACCTCATGATCCACCCGCCTCGGCCTCCCAAAGTGCTGGGATTACAGGCATGAGCCACCGCGCCTGACAACCCTGTCTCTTAAAAACAACAACAAAAAAATGTATATATATATATATATATATATATATATATATATATATATATGGTTGAGGCAGGGAGGACAAAAAAAAAGAAAACAAATTATTATTATTATTGTTGTTGTTGTTGTCGAGACGGAGTCTCGCTGTGTCGCCCAGGCTGGAGTGCAGTAGTGCAATCTCCGCTCACTGCAAGCTCTGCCTCCCGGGTTCACACATTTCTCCTGCCTCAGCCTCCCGAGTAGCTGGGACTACAGGCGCCTGCCACCATGCCCGGCTAATGTTGTTTTTTGTATTTTTAGTAGAGACAGGGTTTCTCCATGTTAGCCAGGATGGTCTCAATCTCCTGACCCCGTGGTCCACCCGCCTCAGCCTCCCAAAGTGGTGGGATTACAGGCATGAGCCACCGCGCCCGGCCAACAAATTATTTTTTACAATTCCACACCCAATGTCAACTCTGCCTCCAGACACATCTGGAGTCCAGTCCTCTCTCGTTCCCCCACTGTCCCCACCATGGGGCAGGCCTTGTCACATCTCACCTGGCCTCTTCGCTTCTACCTTTGAAGCATGGGGCACAGAAGAATACGGCTAATACAGAAACCATATCACGTCTGGTCCTGCTCTAGACCATCACTCAGAACAAAAACATAGGCTTGGCCGGGTGCAGTGGCTCACTTTGGGAGGCTGAGGTGGGTGGATTGCCTGAGCTCAGGAGTTGAAGACCAGCCTGGGCAACAACGATGAAACCCTGTCTCTACTAAGATACAAAAAATTAGCCAGGCATGGCAGCATGCGCCTGTAATCCCAGCTACTCTGGAGGCAGAGACAGGAGAATCGCTTGATCCTGGGAGGCGGAGGTTGCAGTGAGCCAAGATATTGCGCCATTGCACTCCAGTCCAGGCGACAGAGCAAGACTCCATCTCAAAAACAAAACAAAACAACAACAACAAAAGACATAGGTTTGGCTGGGTGTCATGGCTCACACCTGTAAGTCCAGTACTTTGGGAGGCTGAGGCAGACAAATCACTTGAGGCTATGAGTTCAAGACCTGTCTGGACAACATAGGGAGACTCTATTTCTGCAAAAATAAAAAATAAAAAATAATTAATTAATTTAAAAATTAAGGCCAGGTGCGGCTCACGCCTGTAATCCCAGCACTTTGGGAGGCGGGCGGATCACCTGAGGTCAGAGGTTCAGGACTAGCCTGGCCAACATAGCCCAATCCTGTCTTTACTAAAAATACAAAAAAAATTACCCGTGCAGGTGGCAGGCAGCTTTAATCCCAGCTACTCAGGAGGCTGAGGCAGGAGAATCGCTTGAACCCAGGAGGCAGAGGTTGCAGTGAGCAGAGATCGCAGCACTGCACTCCAGCCTGGGTGACAGAGCATGGTGGCACACACTTGAGCCCAGGAGTCTGAAGTAACAGTGAGCTCCAGCCACTGCACTCCAGCCTGGGAGACAGAGGGAGACCCTGTCAACAAAAAAAAAAAGAAAGAAAAGAAAGGCTTTCCAGCAGTTTACAAAGCCCTCCACAAGCAGCAAGCAGGCCTCCAGTGGCCTCTTGTGACCCAGTCTTGTCATCTTGCCGCCCTGAGTCACCACCTGCTCTAGCCCACCTGGCCTCCCTGATGCTCCTGGAACAACCCAGTCCTGCCCCGAGTGCAGGGCCTTTGTGCCTGCCGCTCCCCGTGCTGGAGGGCTCTTCCCCGACACCCCTTGGGCTCCCTCCTGCCCCCTTCAAATTCTCACTTGCATGTCACCTTCTCAGCAAGGCCATCCCTGACAGCCCTACCCCTGGGTTCTCCCTTCTATGTGTCACCCCTGGCGTATCTGATTTGATTTCTATGGTATGGCCCCCCTGGGGATGGCAGCCTGTGGGAGCAGAGATTTTTGTCTGTTTTGTTTCCCAGAGCCTACAGCAGTACGTGGCACATAGCAACTTCATGCACACCTGAGAAATGAATGAGCCATTTTCCAGGGGAGGACACTGAGGCCCAGGGGGCCAGAGCCCTGTCTCGCCTTCACACAGCTGTGACAGGCAGCGCACGGGACTCCTCCGGCATCTCTCCTGGCTCCCATGTCCTTCCCGCTCAAGCTGCTTGTGATTTTTGTTAGTATCCACCCCGTGGAAGACTGAGAGTCCTCACAGCTTTCTCATCTTCTTGCTGAGAAGGCAAATATTCAAAAATACTTTGACAATGACATTTTCCAGTTCCCGAGGCTGTGTGCGATGCCAAAAATGATGTGACTAATTAGCAGACCATGGGGCCCAGCAGCCCAAGAAGGGCACCAATCCACACATCCTGGCATCTGTGCTCCCGGGGAAGAGGGCCTGGGGCAGGTCAGGTGCTGCCTCTGGCTGCCTGAGAGCCCCTGGACCTCTCAGAGCCTCAGTTTCCCTTTTTTTTTTTTGAGGCAGAGTTTCACTCTTGTTGTCCAGGCTGGAGTGCAATGACGCTGGCTCACCACAACCTCCGCCTCCCAGGTTCAAGCGATTCTCCTGCCTCAGCCTCCGAGTAGCTGGGATTACAAGCATGCGCCACCATGCCCTGCTGATTTTGTATTTTTAGTAGAGACAGGGTTTCTCCGTGTTGGTCAGGCTGGTCTTGAACTCCCGACCTCAGGTGATCCACCCGCCTCGGCCTCCCAAAGTGCTGGGATTACAGGCATGAGCCACTGTGCCCAGCCTGTTTTTATTTTTTATTTTTGGATCAATGTGAAGTCATGTTTCCCCTTTTTTTTTTTTTTTTTGAGACGGAGTCTCGCTCTGTAGCCCAGGCTGGAGTGCAGTGGCGCAATTTCGGCTCACTGCAAGCTCCGCCTCCCGAGTTCACGCCATTCTCCTGCCTCAGCCTCTCCGAGTAGCTGGGACTACAGGCGCCCGCCACCACGCCCGGCTAATTTTTTTTTTTTTTTGTATTTTTAGTAGAGATGGGGTTTCATCGTGGTCTCGATCTCCTGACCTCGTGATCCGCCCGCCTCGGCCTCCCAAAGTGTGGGATTACAAGCGTGAGCCACCGCGCCCGGCCCATGTTTCCCCATTTATAAATGAGGGGGCTTTTGGCTCAGATCCAGACCCAAATTTTGTCTGCTGCAGGAAGCTTCAGTGGCCAGTCCCTAGAGGACGATGCGACAACTCAGGCCAGGGTTTGGTGTTCATGTCATTCTTCCCGACAGTCTGGGAGCTCCCAGACACCTGAGGTTCATCTAGGTTCCTCGAGTCATCTCCAATACTCTGAGTCTCATTTTGTCCCAGGTGCTGGGGACGCAGCAACAGGATTTTGTGTCACCACGCCGCATCCCCCTCTCAGCAGGGCCTGGGCGTTCTGCTCCTGGTCACTTCTAATGGTGCCTAGCACAGGATCAGTGCCCCAAAACGAAATTCCAGTGGCGTCAGCCATTATCCTCCAAGGTCAGCTCTCTGCTGGTCACGGTTCCTTTGGGGCCAGCCTTATTCCACCCTCAGAACAATCTCAGGAGGCATCCAGGGCAGGAGACATTGCTCCCATCTGAAAGACATGGAGACTGAGGTCCCAAGGGAGGAAGTAACTTTTTCATTTTATTTTTTATTTTTATTTTTGAGAAGGGTTCTCATTTTGTCATCCAGGCTGGAGGGCAGTGGCGTGATCATGGCTCCTGGCAACCTCGACCTCCCAGGCTGAAGCAATCCTTCCAGGCTCAAGCAATCCTCCCTCCTCAGCTTCCCGAGTAGCTGAGACTACAGGTGCACATCATCACTCCCAGCTAATTTTTTTATTTTTAGTAAAGATCCTGTCTCACTATGTTGCCCAAGATGGTCTCGAACTCCTGGACTCAAGTGATCCTCCCAGACTTGGCCTCCCAAAATGCTATCACAGGCATGAGCCACCACACCCAGCCAGAAGTGACTTTTGCAACACCCCACGGGAACTAGTGTGTTATATGCTGATGTAACTGAATACTTGATACGGGTAACTTACAAAGAACAGAAATTTATTTCTCACTGCTCTGGAGGCTGAAAGTCCAAAATAGAGGGGCCTGCGTCTGGTAAGACTTTGCACTTCGTGAAAGGTGGAAAGAAGAGAAAGAGAGAAAGAAGGGGACTGAATGCGCCCTTATATCATGAACTCACTCCCACAATAAAAAACCCACTCAATAACGGCATTAAACTATTCCCGAGGGCAAAGGCCTGTTGATCCGAACACTTCCCATTAGTCCCCACGTCCTAACACTGCTGCACTGGGGATCAAGTTTCTACACATGTGTTTTGGGGAATGTATTCAAACTCTAGCATTCCATCCCTGGAATTCATGCTCCAAATTCATGTCTTTTTCACATTCAAAATACATTCCATCCCAATAGCCCCAAAGTCATACCTTGCTCCAGCACCAATTCAAAAGTTGAGACTTCAGAGTCTCACCTAAATCAGAGATGGGTGAGACACAGGCACCGTTCATCCTGAGGTCAATTTTCTCCAACCACAAGCCTGTGAAATCAAAGAAGTTAAATACTTCCAAAATAAGGCTAGACATTCCCATAGGACATGTCCCATAGGCTAGACATGTCCCATAGGCTAGACATTCCCATTCCAAAAGGGAGAAACGGGAAAGAAAGAAGAGGTAACTGGTCCTAAGTAAATCCAAAGCCGAGTAGGCAGACAACATTAAATCATTTTTTTTTTTTTTTTTTGAGGCAGGGTTTCACTCCCTTTGCCCAGGCTGGAGTGCAATGGCATGATCACGGCTCACTGCAGCCTCTGCCTCCCAGACTGAAGGAATCCTCCCACCTCAGCCTCCTGAGTAGCTGGAATTACAGGTGCCTGCCACCATGCCCAGCTAATTTTTTGTATTTTTTGTGGAGACTGGGTTTTGCCATGTTGCCCAGGCTGGTCTCAAACTCGTGAGCTCACACCATCGGCCCGCCTCTTCTGCCCAAAGTGTTGGGATTACAGGGGTGAGCCACTCTGCCAGGAGTCATTAAATTTTTTTTTTTTTTTTTTTTTTTTTTTTTGAGACGGAGTCTCGCTCTGTCACCCAGGCTGGAGTGCAGTGGCACAATCTCGGCTCACTGCAAGCTCCGCCTCCCGGGTTCACGCCATTCTCCTGCCTCAGCCTCTCCGAGTAGCTGGGACTACAGGCGCCCGCCACCGCGCCCGGCTAATTTTTTGTATTTTTAGTAGAGACGGGATTTCACCGTGTTAGCCAGGATGGTCTCGATCTCCTGACCTCGTGATCCGCCCGCCTTGGCCTCCCAAAGTGCTGGGATTACAGGCTTGAGCCACCGTGCCCAGCCAATTTTTTTGTTTTTTTTCAGAGGCAGAATCTTGCTCTGTTGCCCAGGCTGGAGTGCAGTGGCGCGATCTTGGCTCACTGCAAGCTCCGCCTCCTGGTTTCATGCCATTCTCCTGCCTCAGCCTCCCGAGTCGCTGGGACCACAGGTGCCCACCACCACGCCTGGCTAATTTTTTTTTTTTTGTATTTTTAGTAGAGACGGGATTTCACCCTGTTAGCCAGGATAGTCTTGATCTCCTGATCTCGTGATCTGCCCGCCTCGGCCTCCCAAAGTGCTGGGATTACAGGCGTGAGCCACCGCGTCCGGCCGAGTCATTAAATCTTAAGACTCCAGAATAATCTTTGAGTCCATGTGCTGCCTTCTGGGCACACTGGTGTGGAGGTTGGGCCCCCAAGGCCTCAGACAGCCTCGCCCTGAGGGCTTTGCTGCTGCTTTTAGGCTAGACAGCTCTTTTTTTTTTTTTTTTTTTTTTTTTTTTGAGATGGAGTCTCTCGCCCTGTCACCCAGGCTGGAGTGCAATGGCACAATCTCAGCTCACTGCAACCTCGGCCTCCCGGGTTCAAGCGATTCTCCTGCCTCAGCCTCCCAAGTAGCTGGGATTACAGGCACCTGCCACCACCCCTAGCTATTTTTTGTATTTTTAGTAGAGACGGGGTTTCACCATGTTGGCCAGGCTGGTCTCAAACTCCTGACCTCATGATCTGCCTGCCTCGGCCTTCCAAAGTGCTGGGATTGCAGGCATGAGCCACCGGGCCCAGCCTACAGTTCTTGTCTTGGGGACAGCCTCACTGTCCTCCATCTCCACAAGGCATTGCCCTAGTAGGGGTTCTCTGCAGTGGCTCCACCTCTACAAAAAGTCTCTGCCTGGGCCCCCAGGCTGTAGGTAACATCCTTTGAAATCTAGGTGGAGGAAGCCATGGCCCCACAGCTCTTGCAATCTGCACCTGCAGAATTAGCACCACGTGGATACCACCAAGGTTTACAGGTTGTACTTTCCAGAGCAGTGAGTCGAGCGGCACCCAGGCCAGCCTGGGAGGCCAAGACAACCAGATCACGAGGTCAAGAGATGGAGCCCATCCTGGCCAACACAGTGAAACCCCGTCTCTACTAAAAATACAAAAAGTTAGCCAGGCATGGTGGCATGCTTCTATAGTCCCAGCTACTCGGGAGGCTGAGGCAGGAGAATTGCTTGAACCCAAGAGGTGGAGGTTGCAGGGCCCGAGAATACGCCACTGCACTCCAGCCTGGGCAATGGAGCGAGACCCTATCTCAAAAAAAAAAAAAAAAAAAGGAAAAATAATTCTGCCTTTCATAAAATCATCAGGTATAGAAACAACATGGCCAAGTTTGTTGCCACTTTATATAATAACAAGGATGACCCCTCCTCTAATATCTAATACCTTGTTTCTCATTTTCATCTGAGACCTGTCAGAAGACTCCACTGTCCACATTCCCGCCAGCATTCTGGTCATTATCACTTAAGCAATCTCTAAGTTTTCCACTCTCCCTGTAGCTGTTCTCTTCTGAGCCCTCACCAGAATCCTCCGAATGCTCCCTTTATGGCAATGTCAGTGGTTTCTAGCCTGCTTCTCCGAATTCTTCCAGGCTTAACCCATCACCCAGTTCCAAAGCCCTTCCACATATTCAGGTGTTTGTGGCAGCAGCAGCCCCAGTTCTCCATACCAATTTTCTGTCTGAGTCAATGGTGTGTTGCTGTAACAGAATACCTGAGATGGGTAATTAATAAAGAACGGAAATAATTTATTTTATTTAATTTTTTAATTTTTTTTCGAGGTGGAGTTTCGCTTTTGTTACCCAGGCTGGAGTGCAGTGCGCGATCTTGGCTCACTGCAACCTCCGCCTCCCGGTTTCAAGCGATTCTCCTGCCTCAGCCTCCAGAGTAACTGGGATTACAGGCACCCGCCACCACGCCCAGCTAATTTTTTTTCATGAGGGCAGAGCCCTCACAGCCTAACCACCTCTCATCAGGCCCCGCGACCCAACACTGTTCCACTGGAAATTCAGTTTCCAACTTGTGCGTTTTTGGGGAAACATTCCAACGATAGCAGGCCTGAGGGATCAGAACTCAGGAGGCCAAAGTCCCCACCCTCCAGAAGCTCATGGTGTGGCTGGGGAAGCAAACACATCTACAGAGCTCCAGAACACAGCACGGGGGCGGGGGTGCCGACTCTGCAGCGCCAGGAAGTGAGGGAGCCACCAGCGGCAGAAGCTCTGGATTCCTCCCAGATCAAGGGAGGCCCCACTATTCCCAAGCAAAGCTGGGGACAGAAGAGCTGGAAGGACATTCCAGAAGGGGGAACAGACTGGGAAAAGGCCCTGAGAGTGAAAGAGTGTGATTTGATCCTAGAAAAACATCTGCCATGGCCATGCTTGAGCTCTGTGCGGAGACGTGGTAGACGATGGAACTGGGGAAGGTGATGGGGCTTGAATGCCAGGCAAAGGTGCTGGGACTCTGTCCTCTAGGGCAAGGTGAGCAACCCACAAATCTAGCCCACCACTTGTTTCTGTGCAGCCCATGAGCTAAGAATGGTTTTTCACATTTATAAATGGTTGGAAAAAAATCAAAAGAAAAATAATATTTTGTGACACAGAAAAATTATATGAAATTCAAATTTTAGTGTCTATAAATAAAATGTTATTGGAACACAGGCACACCCATTCATTTACATATTACATACGGCGGCTCTTGCACTACAACAGCAGAATCTAGTAATTGGTCCATATGGTCTGAAAAACCTAAAATATTTACTTACTGGCCCTTTCCAAAAAGTTTGCCAACCCCTCCTTTAGGAAGTAGCCACCAGGCCGGGTACGGTGGCTCACACCTATAATCCTAGCACTTTGGGAGGCCGAGACGGGTGGATTACCTGAGGTCAGGAGTTCAAGACCAGCCTGGCCAACATGGTGAAACCCTGTCTCTACTAAAAATACAAAAATTAGCCGGGCGTGGTGGCACACCCCTGTAATCCCAGCTACTCGGGAGGCTGAGGCAGGAGAATTGCTTGAGCCCAGGAGGCAGAGGTTGCAGTGAGTCGAGATCGTGCCACTGCACTCCAGCCTGGCTGACAGAGCGAGACTCTGTCTCAATAAAAAAAAAAAAAAAAAAAAAAGGCCGGGGGGCGGTGGCTCACGCTTGTAATCCCAGCACTTTGGGAGGCCGAGGCGGGCAGATCACAAGGTCAGGAGATCGAGACCACGGTGAAACCCCGTCTCTACGAAAAATACAAAAAATTAGCTGGGCGTGGTGGCGGGCGCCTGTAGTCCCAGCTACTCGGAGAGGCTGAGGCAGGAGAATGGCGTGAACCTGGGAGGCAGAGCTTGCAGTGAGCCAAGATCGCGCCACTGCACTCCAGCCTGGGCGACAGAGCGAGACTCTGTCTCAAAAAAAAAAAAAAAAAAAGGAAGTAGCCACCAGCCAAGACAGTGGTTCCCAAATGGGATTCCAGAGAACACATGTTCCATGAGATGCTCTGGGAGAAAAGGGTCCCCCGGGCTGGGCACGGTGGCTCACGCCTGTAATCCCAGCACTCTGGGAAACCGAGGCGAGTGGATCATGAGGTCAGGAGATGAAGACCATCCAGGCTAACACGGTGAAACCCTGTCTCTACTAAAAATACAAAAAATTAGCCGGGCATGGTGGCCTGCGCCTGTAATTCCAGCTACTCGGGAGGCTGAGGCAGGAGAATCACTTGAACCTGGGAGGTAAAGTTTGCAGTGAGCCGAGATTGCACCACTGCACTCCAGCCTGGCGACAGAGCAAGACTCTGTCTCAAAAAAGAAAAAAAAAGGCCGGGCGCGGTGGCTCACGCTTGTAATCCCAGCACTTTGGGAGGCCGAGGCGGGCGAATCACGAGGTCAGGAGATCGAGACCACGGTGAAACCTCGTCTCTATTAAAAATATAAAAAATTAGCCGGGCGTGGTGGCGGGCGCCTGTAGTCCCAGCTACTTGGAGAGGCTGAGGCAGGAGAATGGTGTGAACCCGGGAGGCGGAGCTTGCAGTGAGCCGAGATTGCGCCACTGAACTCCAGCCTGGGCGACAGAGCGAGACTCTGTCTCAAAAAAAAAAAAAAAAAAAAAAAAGGCTGGGTGTGGTGGCTCACGCCTGTAATCCCAGCACTTTGGGAGGCCAAGGCAGGTGGATCACCTGAGGTCAGGACCTCATGAGGTTTGACCAACATGGTGAAACCCCCATCTCTACTAAAAATACAAAAAATTAGCCGGGCGTGGTGGCACGGGCCTGTAACCCCAGCTACTTAGGAGGCTGAGGCAGGAGAATTGCTTGAACCCAGAAGGCAGAGGTTGCAGTGAGCCGAGATCGCGCCACTGTACTCCAGCCTGGGTGACAGAGCGATACTCCATCTCAAAAAAAAAGAAAGAAAAAAAAGAGAAGGGTTCCCCAGTCAAGTATGTCGGTGCTACTCCACCTGCCGCCTGCCAGGTGGCCCAGGAGAGGCAATGACAAGTCCTGCACGAAAGAACCTTATTTAACTCCCGTGAGTCTTTAGGGGTGTCCACATATATTCAGACCCTCTCCTTCCAGGTTCACGGGAGAATTTCACACCCCCTTAAAGTTAGGAATTGCTGAATGACTTGCTTTGCGACTGAAATGTGAGTAGAGGTGACCTGTTATCTCTGGCTGAAGGCTTAAAGAGTCAGTGGGGAACCTGCCACTTCCTCTTTCTCTTCCCCATGCCATAGAAGAGACACTTCATCAGCGTGTGTCCTGGAGTGAGGACCTCTGGAGCAGGAGCACTCACTGCCACCTGTGATGGACATGAAGCTAGAATCCATGAGCAGGGTTTTGTGCTGTTGCACCGTTACAAAATGAGCACAGGAGGGTGGACGGGAGCTCTCTGTACCTTCCCCTCAATTTTGCTGTGAACCTAAAACTGCTCTAAAAATAAAGTCTATTAAAAAAAAAAAAGAGCAGAGGATCCAAATTGACATTTCTCCAAAGAAGATATACAAATGGCTAATAAACACATCAAAAGATATTCACCATTATTAGTCATCACAGAAATGCAAATAAAACCACAAAGAGATACCACTTTGCACCCACTAGGATGGCTGTTAGCAAAAAGACAGACAATAAGAAATATTGAGGCCGGGCGCGGTGGCTCACGCTTGTAATCCCAGCACTTTGGGAGGCCGAGGCGGGTGGATCACGAGGTCAGGAGATCGAGACCACAGTGAAACCCCGTCTCTACCAAAAATACAAAAAATTAGCCGGGCGTGGTGGCGGGCGCCTGTAGTCCCAGCTACTCAGAGAGGCTGAGGCAGGAGAATGGCGTGAACCCGGGAGGTGGAGCTTGCAGTGAGCCGAGATTGCGCCACTGCACTCCAGCCTGGGCGACAGAGCAAGACTCCGTCTCAAAAAAAAAAAAAAAAAAAAAAAAAAAAGAAATATTGGGTCAGCCGGGCCCAGTGGCTCATGCCTGTAATCCCAGCACTTTGAGAGTCCGAGGCAGGTGGATCATGAGGTCAGGAGATCGAGACCATCCTGGCTAACATGGTGAAACCCTGTCTCTACTAAAAATACAAAAAAATTAGCCGGGCGTGGTGGCGGGCACCTGTAGTCCCAGCTACTTTGGAGGCTGAGGCAGGAGAATGGCGTGAACCTGGGAGGCGGGGCTTGCAGTGAGCCAAGATCGCGCCACTGCACTCCAGCCTGGGTGACAGAGCGAGACTCTGTCTCACAAATAAATAAATAAATAAATAATAAAACATATGCCCAGCCAGCTGTGGTGGCTCACACCTGTAATCCTAGCACTTTGGGAGGCCAAGATGGGAGGTTATCTTGAGCTCAGGAGTTCAAGACCAGCCTAGGTGACATGGCAAGACCCCCATCTCTACAAAAAATACAAAAATTACCTGGGCATTGTTGCTGTGCCCGTAGTCCAGCTATTCAGATGGCCGAGGTGGGAGGAATGCTTGAGCCTGGGAGGCAGGGCTGCAGTGAGCCGTGATCGTGCCACTGCACTACAGCCTGGGTGACAGAGTGAGACTGTGTCTCAAAAAAAAAAAAAAAAAAGTCTGGGCACAGTGGTTCACTCCTCTCCTGTAATCCTAGCACTTTGGGATGTTGAGGTGAGACCACTTGAGCCCAGGAGTCCCAGACCAGCAGGAGGCTGAGGTGGGAGGATTGCCTGAACCAAGGAAGCTGAGGCTGTAGCTTGCCATGATCACACCACTGCACTCCAGCCTCGGTGACAGTGAGACCTTGTCTCAAAAAAAAAAAAAAACTGGCCAGGCGCAGTGGCTCACGCCTGAAATCCCAGCACTTTGGGAGACCGAGGGGCGGATCATGAGGTCAGGAGATCGAGACCATCCTGGCTAACATGGTGAAACCCCATCTTTACTAAAAATACAAAAAACAAGGCCGAGAACAGTGGCTCACGCCTGTAATCCCAGCACTTTGGGAGGCTGAGGTGGGCAGATCACGAGGTCAGGAGTTCGAGACCAGCCTGGCCAATGTGGTGAAACCCCGTCTCTACTAAAAAATACAAAAATTATCCGGGCATGGTGGTGGGTGCCTATAATCCCAGGTACTCGGGAGGTTGAGGCAGGAGAATCACTTGAAACCAGAAGGCGGAGGTTGCAGTGAGCCGAGATCGCGCCACTGCACTGTAACCTGGGAGCAAAAGTGAAACTCTGTCTCAAAAAAAAAAAAAAAATACAAAAAACATTAGCCGGGCATGGTGGCACGTGCCTGTAGTCCCAGCTACTTGGGAGGCTGAGGAGGGGGAATCACTTGAACCCGGGAGGTGGAGGTTGCAATGAGCTGAGATCATGCCACTGCACTCCAGTCTGGGTGGCAGAGCGAGACCCCATTTCAAAAAAAAAAAACGAAAACAAGAAAACACATGCCCACAATTCACACAAAAATATATACACAAATGTTCATAGCTGCATTCATAACAGCCAAAAAGTAGAAACAACTTATGATCCATCAGCTGATGAATGATTAAACAAAATGCGGTATATGGATACAATTGGAACACTATTCAGCGATGAAAAGTAATGAAGGACAATATGGATAAATCTTGAAAACATTATGCTAAGAAATATAATTGCTAAGCTGGCCTCCATTAAAAATAACCCCCACAAATAAATAAATCCATCAATAAAAACTGCTCTGCAAAAGATAATATCAAGATGGCAGAGAAGGAAACATCAGGAAATGGTCTTCCTGCCTAAACAATTACACTGGCATAATTTGCCTGATGTGACTATTTTGAAACTCTGGAGTCTACTGAAGGCTTGTAACTTCCAGGGGAAGGCTTGGATGGTAAAGTGCAGTTAATTTTGCTCAATTTCAGCTCTTAGCAGTTTGGCAGCTACCCATTTCCCACCCCAGCCTGCAAAGCAGGCAGCAGTTGCAGGTGGTCCTGGACCGGCCTGCACACAGCTTGCAGGAGCCAGAGTGGGCAAATGCAGCCTGTCCTCCAGATAACAACCATCTGTGCTGTGATAACTGACTGCTGCCTGCAGGGTTAGGATATATATTTGTGCACAGATCCTGGTTGATAACTCCCAAAGACCTTGTTATAGTCTCTTTTCAAATTTTTTTGAGACAGGGTCTGGCTCTGTCCAACAGGCTGGAGTGCAGCCGCAGAATGGGTCACTGCAATCTCTGCCTCCCAGGCTCAAGTGATTGATCCTCCCACCTCAGCCTCCTGAGTAGCTGAAACTACAGGTACATGCCACCACACCTGGCTACTGTTTGTATTTTTTGTAGCTACAGGGTCTCACTTTATTGCCCAGGCTGGTCTCGAACTCCGGGATTCCGGGATTCAAGTGATCCGCCAGACTTGCTGTCTCAAAGCGTTGGGATTACAGGCCGTGAGGTACTGAGCCCGGCCTTTTATTTATTTATTTATTTTAAATTTGAAATGAGATCTCCCTATCTTGCCTAGGCTGGCCTCGAACTGCCGGGCTGAGGGATTCTCCTGCCTCAGCCTCCCGAAGTGCTGGGATTACAGGCATGAGACACTGCAAAGTCCAGTCTTTTGATACAATGTCTGGAGTGTTCAGCCACAAGGACAGGCCTCTGACCTTCTCCTTCCCTCCTTTCATCTGCCCCAAGGCAGGACTTTAATCCTCCCCACCCTTCTGATTGTGGGGCTTTGGACCCTCCCCAGAGAGGGTCACGCCCTACACCCTGGGGGAAGGAATGCAGAACTCATGAAGCTTCCATATGCTAACACTTTGGGAGGCCAGGCTGGGCAGATCACTTGAGGCCAGGAGCCTGGTTAACACACCAAAACCTTGTCTCTACTAGAAATACAAAAATAAGGTGGGGCATGGTGGCTCACGCCTGTAATCCCAGCACTTTGGGAGGCCAAGGTGGGCAGATCACGAGGTCAAGAGATCGAAACCATCCTGGCCAAAATGGTGAAACCCCGTCTCTACTAAAAATACAAAAATTAGCTGGGCATGGTGGTGCATGCCTATAGTCCCAGCTACTCGGGAGGCTGAGGCTGGAGAATCTCTTGAACCCGGAAAGTGGAGGTCGCAGTGAGCCAAGATCGCGCCATTGCGCTCCAGCCTGGGTGACAGAGCGAGACTCCGTCTCAAAAATAATAATAAATAAATAAGAGGGGCGTGGTGGTGCGCACCTATAATCCCAGCTACTCAGGTGGCTGAGGCAGGAGAATCGCTTGAGCCTGGGAGGCTGAGGTTGCAGTGAGCCGAGATCACGCCAGTTATCCACTATTGGTGACAGAGCCAGACCCTGTCTCAAAAACAAACAAACGGCCGGGCGCGGTGGCTCACGCTTGTAATCCCAGCACTTTGGGAGGCCGAGGTGGGCGGATCACGAGGTCAGGAGATCGAGACCACAGTGAAACCCCGTCTCTACTAAAAATACAAAAAAAAAATTAGCCGGGCGTGGTGGCGGGCGCCTGTAGTCCCAGCTACTCGGAGAGGCTGAGGCAGGAGAATGGCGTGAACCCGGGAGGCGGAGCTTGCAGTGAGCCGAGATTGCGCCACTGCACTCCAGCCTGGGCGACAGAGCGAGACTCCGTCTCAAAAAAAAAAAAAAAACAAAGGGCCAGGCGCGATGGCTCATGCCTGTAATCCCAGCACTTTGGGAGGCAGAGGTGGGCGGATCACCAGGTCAGGAGTTCGAGACCAGCCTGGCCAACACGGTGAAACCCCGTCTCTACTAAAAATACAAAAAAAATTAGCTGGGCATAGTGGTGGGCGCCTATAGTGCCAGCTACTCAGGAGGCTGAGGCAGGAGAATCGCTTGAACCAGGGAGGCGGAGGTTGCAGTGAGCCAAGATCACACCATTGCACTCCAGCCTGGGCGACAGAGCGAGACTCCATCTCAAAAAAAATAAAAATTAAAATTAAAAAAACCTTAAGGACAAGGTTCACAGAACTTCAACCCCTGGGGTAGGGCATGGAAGCACCATACGCATTCCCTATAGCTGTATTTATAGTTCTATAGCTATAGCTCTCTTTATCTGTATCCTCCTTTGTAATATCTATGAGGCTTGACTCTGAGACCTAAGACACTCAACAGTCTTTTTTTTTTTTTTTTTTTTTTCCAGACAGTCTCACTCTGCCGCCCAGGCTGGAGTCCAATGGCCCGATCTTGGCTCACTGCAACCTCTGCCTCCCGGGTTCAAGTGATTCTTCTGCCTCAGCCTCCCCAGTAGCTGGGATTACAGGCACACACCACCATGCCTGGCTAATTTTGTGTTTTTAGTAGAGATGGGGTTTCACCATGTTGGCCAGGCTGCTCTTGAACTCCTGACCATAGGTGATCTGCCTGCCTCGGCCTCCCAAAGTGCTGGGATTACAGGCGTGAGCCACCACGCCTGGCCCATTCTTTTATTTTTGAGACAGGGTCTTGCTGTATCGCCCAGGCTGGAGTGTAGTGGCTCAATCTCAGCTCACTGAAGCCTCCACCTTCCAGACTCAAGTGATCCTCCAGCCTCAGCCTCCCAAGTAGCTGGGATTAGAGGATTGCACCACCACGCCATGCCAGTTTTTGTGTTTTTTGTAGAGACCGTGTTTCTCCAAGTTGCCCAGGCTGTCTTGAACTCCTGAGGTCAAGCAATCCACCAGCCTAGGATTCCCAAAGTGTTGGAATTACAGGCATGAGCCACTGCGCCTGGCCACACCCAACATTCTAACCGAAGACTGTAACAAGGGCTATGGGAACTAAGAGCCAGGAACCAAGGATGAAACCCAAAATACGGGCCGGGCGCGGTGGCTCACGCCTGTAATCCCAGCACTTTGGGAGGCCGAGGTGGGCGGATCACGAGGTCAGGAGATTGAGACCATCCTGGCTAACACAGTGAAACCCCATCTCTACTAAAAATACAAAAAAATTAGCCGGACGTGTTGGCAGGCGCCTGTAGTCCCAGCTACTCGGGAGGCTGAGGCAGGAGAATGGCGTGAACCCGGGAGGCGGAGCTTGCAGTGAGCCGAGATCGCGCCATTGCACTCCCGCCTGGGAGACAGAGCAAGACTCCATCTCAAAAAAAAAAAAAAAAAAAAAAAAAAAAAAAAAAAAAAAAGAAACCCAAAATATGTATCTATATAACACCACAGATGTCTTCATCTGTATCCATTACAATTAACCAGTAAATGTAAGGAAGTGTTTCTTCGTGTTCTGTGAGCTGCCCCAGCAAATTAACAGAACCCAAAGAGGGGGATGTGGGAACTCCAACTTGAAGCTTGTAGGTCACAAGTTCCAGGGGCCCCGACGTGGGACTGGTGCGTGGGGCTCTGACGGGGGAGGCTTGGGGAGTGTGCCCTCACTCCATGGGATCTGATGCTATCTCCAGTTAGCCTCAGAACTGGACTAGGGGACACCCAGCTTGTTCTTCTGCTTGGTGTGTGGGGAAAACTCCACAAATTTGGCCATAGAAGCTTTCTTCTGTGTTGATGATTGTGGTGGTGGTATGAGAGGAGAGGACAAACAGGGTTTGAGAGACCTTCTGGAAACACTGCTTCAGATCCTGGAGGTGCAGAGGAAGAGGCAAGAAGCCACGGAGGTTGTGCTCCTCCCCCACTGGGGTAGGCTCCTCCCCTTCCAACTCAAGCCACCACCAGGTGATTTAAAGGGCCAGTGCCATGCCCCCACTATTTTTTTTTTTTCCCTTTTGGGAGCTAGACATTAAAGATTAGAACATTCAGCCAGGCACGATGGCTCATGCCTATAATACCAGCACTTTGAGAGGCTAAGGGAGGTGGATCACCTGAGGTCAGGAGTTCAACAGCCTCCTGGCCAACATGGTGAAACCCCATCTCTACTAAAAATACAAAACTTAGCCAGGAGTGGTGGCAGGTGCCTGTAATCCCAGTTACTAGAGAGGGTGAGGCAGGAGAATTGCTGGAACCTGGGAGGCGGAGGTTGCAGCGAACCGAGATTACGCCACTGCACTCCAGCCTGGGCAACAAGAGTGAAACTCCATCTCAAAGAAACAAAAAACAAAAAAACAAAAACAAAAACAAAACATGGAGAAAGAGAAGAATCGGCCGGATGCAGTGGCTCACGCCTGTAATCCCAGCACTTTGGGAGGCCGAGACAGGTGGATCACTTGAGCTCAGCAGTTTGAGACCAGCCTGACCAACATGGCGAAACCCCATCTCTGCTAAAAATACAAAAATTAGCTGAGCATGGTGGTGCAGGCCTGTAATCCCAGCTACTTAGGAGGCTGGGGCAGGAGAATTGCTTGAACCCAGGAGGTGGAGGTTGCAGTGAGCCAAGATCACGCCACTGCACCCCAGCCTGGGCAATAGGGCAAGATTCTGTCTAAAAAATAATAAAATAAAAATTAGAAAATATATTTTTTGTTTTCCTTTTCAATTTATTTATTTATTTAGTTTTGCACCTATGGTCTCATGAACAACCTTTTTTTTTTTTTTTTTTCCTAAGACAGGGTCTGGTTTTGTTACCTAAGCTGGAGTGCAATGTAGCTATCAAAGCTCTCTGTAGGCCGGGCACCTTGGCTCACACCTGTAATCCCAGGATTTTGGGAGGTCGAGCCCAGGAGTTCAAGACTGCCGGGTGTGGTGGCTCATGCCTGTAATCCCAGAACTTTGGGAGGCCAAGGCGGGTGGATCACTTGAGGCCAGGAATTTGAGACCAGTCTGGCTAACATGGTGAAACCCCGTCTCTATTAAAAATATAAAAATTAGCTGGGTGTGGTGATGGGTGCCTATAATCCCAGCTACTCAAGAGGCTGTGGCAGGAGAATCACTTGAACCTGGGAGGCGGAGTTTGCAGTGACCTGAGATCTCACGCGCCCGGCCGTCCAGCCACTCTTGAAGACAGTTTGGCAGTTTCTTACAGAACTAAACATACTCTTGCTGGGCGCGGTGGCTCATGCCTGTAATCCTAGCACTTTGGGAGGCCAAGGCAGGCAGATCACGAGGTCAGGAGTTTGAGATCAGCCTGACCAACATGGTGAAACCATATCTCTACTAAAAATACAAAAATTAGCCAGGCCTAGTGGCGGGCACCCGTAATCCCAGCTACTCAGGAGGCTGAGGCAGGAGAATTGCTTGAACCTGGGAGGTGGAGGTTGCAGTGAGCCAAGATCACGCCACTGCACTCCAGCCAGGGTGACAGAGCAAGACTCCATCACAAACAAACAAACAAAAAACTAAACATACTCTTACCATGTAGTCTAGCAACGGCGCTCCTTGGTATTCACCCAAAGGAGTGAAATATTTATGTTCACACAACCAAAGCATGTCTATTCATAACTGCCAAAACCTGGAAGCAACCAAGATGTCCTTTAGTAGTCAAATGGATAAATAACTCTAGGCCAGGTGCCGTGACTCACGCCTGTAATCCCAGCACGTTGGGAGGCCGAGACAGGTGGATCACTTGAGCTCAGGAGTTTGAGACCAGCCTGGCCAACATGGCGAAACCCCGTCTCTGCTAAAAATACAAAAATTAGCCAGATGTGGGGGCGCACCCCTGTAGTACCAGCTACTCAGGAGGCTGAGGCAGGAGGATCGCTTGAACCCAGGAGGCAGAGGTTGCAGTGAGCCATGATTGTGTCACTGCACTCCAGCCTGGGCGACAGAACGAGACTGTCTCAAAAACAAAACAAAACAACTATTCTACGTAAAACCCTAATGGTGGAGACAAGTCATTATACATTTGCCCGAACGCGTGAAGCATCCGGCAGGAAGAGAGAACCCTCATGTAAACCCTGGCCTTCGGGTGATGATGTGGCCGTGTAGGTTCATCCGTTGTAACAAATGCGCGGCTCTGGCAGGGGGTGCTGATTGTGAGGGAGGCTGTGCATATGTGGGGGCAGAGGTACATGGGAACTCTCTGTAGCTTCTGCTTAATTTGGCTGTGCACCTCAGGCAACTCTGAAAAATAAAAGCTTTCTTTTTTTTTTTTGAGACGGAGTCTCGCTCTGTCCCCAGGCTGGTGCGATCTCGGCTCACTACAAGCTCCACCTCCCGGGTTCACACCATTCTCCTGCCTCAGCCTCCCGAGTAGCTGGGACTATAGGCGCCCGCCACCACGCCCAACTACTTTTTTTGTATTTTTAGTAGAGACAGAGTTTCACCATGTTAGCCAGGATGGTCTTGATCTCCTGACCTCGTGATCCACCCGCCTTGGCCTCCCAAAGTGCTGGGATTACAGGCGTGAACTACCGCGCCAAGCCAGCTTTCTTTTTTTTTGAGACGGAGCCTTGCTCTGTCTCCAGGCTGGAGTGCAGTGGTGGGATCTTGGCTCACTGCAACCTCCGACTTCCTGGTTCAAGCGATTCTCCTTCCTCAGCCTCCCGAGTAGCTGGGATTACAGGCACGCGCCACCACGCCCAGATAATTTTTGTACTTTTAGTAGAGATGGGGTTTCATCATGTTGGCCAGGATGTTCTGGATCTCCTGACCTCGTGATCTGCCTGCCTCGGCCTCCCAAAGTGCTGGGATTACAGGCATAAATAACTGCAACCGGCCAATAAAAGCTATTTTTAAAAAGTTTTGCTAAGTGAAAGAAGTCAGTCACAAAAGGCCACATCATATGGTTTCATTTATATGAAATGTCCAGAACACACAAACCCATAGAGACGGAAAGTGTGTGAGTGGTTGCCAGGGGCTGGGCAGAGCAGGTAAATAGAGAGTGGTTACTAATGGGTACACGGTGTGTTTCGGGGGTGATGAAAATGTTGTTTTTTTTTTTTTTGAGACAGAGCCTTGCTCTGTTGCCCAGGCTGGAGTGCAATGGCATGCGATCTTGGCTCACGCAACCTCCACCTCCCAGGTTCAAGCAATTCTCCTGCCTCAGCCTCCAGAGTAGCTGGGATTACAGGCACCTGCCACCATGCCCGGCTAATTTTTGTATTTTTAGTAGAGAGGGGGTTTCACCATGTTGCCCAGACTGATTTTGAACTCCTGATCTCAGGTGATCTTCGCGCCTCGGCCTCTCAAAGTGCTGGGATTACAGGTGTGAGCCACCGCGCCCGGCCTTGAAAATGTTCTAAAATTGATTGTGGTGATGGTTGCACAACTCTGTGAATATACCATCCACCACAGAGCTGCACACTTTAAAATGAATTCTGTGATATGTGAATTAGATCTCAATATAGCTGTTTTATCTCAAAAAATCTACAGGTTGGCCGGGCGCAGTGGCTCACACCTGTAATCCCAACACTTTGGGAGGCCAAGGCGGTGGGATCCCTTGAAGTTAGGAGTTTGAGACCAGCCTGGCCAACATGATGAAACTCCGTCTCTACTAAACGTACAAAAATTAGCCAGGTTTGGTGGTGCACACCTGTAATCCCAGCTGCTCGGGAGGCTGAGGCAAGAGAATAGCTTGAACCTGGGAGGTGGAGGTTGCAGTGAGCTGAGATAGCCCACTGCGCTCCAGCCTCAGCAATTGAGCGATACCCTGGTCTCAACAACAACAAAAAGTCTGTAGGAAATTATAAAAAAAGAGACTGGAGCTGTTTGTTACCACCACATATCCTAGCCCATCCTGCCTCACCTCACTCAGGGAAGAGGAAGAGACTTGCCCAGACCACATGACCAGTGGGCAGCAAGGCTGGGTGTCCACCCCGGCCACAGTGCCCCTGCTGTGGGGTGGGGACACTGGCCCTGGTGGGCCTGGGTCTGGGGTGCCTCCTTGGCTCACTGCAGCCTCGACCTCAGGCTTAAGTGATCCTTCCACCTCAGGCTCCCTGGTAGCTGGGACCACAGGCTAATTTGTTTGTTTATTTTATTTTTATTTTTTGTAGGGACAGGGTTTCACTCTGTTGCCCAGGCTGGTCTAGAACTCCTGGACTCAAGTGAGCCTTCTGTCTTGGCCTCCCAAAGTGCTGGGATTTCAGGTGTGAGCCACCGCGGCTGACCACAGCTATGTTTGATGCCTTATTACTAATCATTAATGTCCTAGAACTGGGTAAATGCATATCCCCCACTAATCTTTTTTTTTTTTTTTTTTTGAGACGGAGTCTCGCTCTGTCGCCCAAGCTGGAGTGCAGTGGCACAATCTCGGCTCATTGCAAGCTCCGCCTCCCGGGTTCAAGGGATTCTCCTGCCTCAGCCTCTCTGAGTAGCTGGGACTACAGGCGCCCGCCACCACGCCCGGCTAACTTTTTTGTATTTTTAGTAGAGACGGGGTTTCACCGTGGTCTCGATCTCCTGACCTCGTGATCCGCCCGCCTCAGCCTCCCAAAGTGCTGGGATTACAAGCGTGAGCCACCGTGCCCGGCCTCCCCCACTAATCTTGGTTGTTCAAAATTATCTATGTCTATTCTTACATATTGATTGTTTCTGACTTTCTGTAGACTGCATCTTTCTGGCAGACTGAGAGGTATGAATCACAAATTATACACAAGGCAAACCCAGCATATTCCTGTGACCTGTGTGAACAGGTCTTGGGCCTGTTTATTATGGCCGGGCAAGAGACCCCGCCACGCCCTTCTGTGCTCCTGCTGTCTAGAGTCTGAGCCTGACAGCCCGGGTCCTGACTGCACTCAATGCAGCCTCCCTTTCAGGCGGGCCCATCTTCCCGCAGCTGCCAACGGTCAGGGCCCCTTTGCCCAGGCTGTGTCCCTGCCTGAATGCCCTTCTACCCCTTCCAGTCTAGCTCGGTCTGGGCTGCAGGCTCAGCTGGAGGGACTCTCCAATCACAACCCCCAGATGACCAGGGTGCTCCCTCCATCCCCGTGTGAATGGGGTGGTCAGGCCATATCGTGGGCATTTCCTGAGCTTCCACAGAAGCAATGCCAAGGTTTGGTCTTCCACCTCAAAGCTGGGCCCCACACACATGATGTGAGTCCAGCGGTTCGCAGAGAGGCTGGCCCTAGGTGAGAGTGGGGCTGGGGGCCCTAGGGCTACCCCTGATGGGGAGGAGAACTCCCATCCCTGGGAGAGTGGCCTGAGGATCTCTGAACATGGGGGACCACACACATCTCCCATTGTGTGGCCCTCCCTGCCTCCGTGCACCCACACCCGTGAGCTGGGTGATCCCTGTGGTTTGTTGACTGGCTGACTGATCCTTGGCAGGGCTGACACTGATGCCCCCCAGGGCTGGGCAGGGGATGCTGGGACCAATAGAGGTCCCCATGGTGTCACAGGCAGCTCCTTAGACACTCCAAGCAAGTTCAGGTGCCAAGGTACCAAGGAAAAAGGAGACAGCAGGCCAAGAGACCAGAATCTGGGGGGTCTGAGGGCTGCCAGGGAGAGGTGAGGCTTCAGGGCAGGAGGACGCCCACTATCTGACAGGTTTTATCCACACCATGTCCCAGCTGCAGCGGACAAGGTCCTGTCTCCCGGCAAGAGAAGGCAGGCTCAGAGTGGCAGGCTGTACCTCAGGACACCGCAGGGAGGGCACTACTCCTGGGGCCAGTCCTAGCACCCTCAGTGAACCCATCAAGTCAACCAGTCTGTCCCCTGAGGTGGGGGCTGGACCAGCGGAGCCTTCCGGACTCCCCACTCCTCTGCCTTTTTTGTTGTTGTTTTGGAGACAGTCTCGCTCTGTCACCTAGGCTAGAGTGCAATGGCATAATCTTGGCTCATTGCAACCTCCGCCTCCTGGGTTTGAGCGATTCTCCTGCCTCAGCCTCCCTAGTAGCTGGGATTACAGGTGCAAACCACCATGCCTGGCTAATTTTTGTATTTTTCGTAGAGATGGGGTTTTACCATGTTGGCCAGGCTGATCTCGAGCCCCTGACCTCAAGTGATCCACCTGCCTCGGCCTCCCAAAGTGCTGGGATTACAGGCGGGAGCCACCGCGCCCAGCCAAGCAATGTCCTTTCCACCTCACCCCATCTCCACTGGTCAGAACTGCAGGGAAACCCAGTCTCTGGCAGTGTGGTGGTTCTGACCAGTGGAGGTGGGGTGGTGAGGGGCGCCAGGGCCAGCAGCTGTTGAGAAGCCATGACCCTATGCCTGTGACTGGCCTGGTGGGCCCAGTCCGTGGTCCATGGGCTCTGGGGGGCAGAGATCAGGCCCAATCCTCCTTGGGCCCCACTGCACCCTCGAGCAGCTGATGGCGACCGACAAGAGGCCTTGGAGACCCTAGGCTGGGAGGGCCCAGGTTGGACCTGCCGGGTTCGCTGTCCTCCGCCAGGCCAGGTGTAGGGCTAACCACAGCACTGGCGGGGTCATGGCCCTGCCCCACTGCCCAGCCCAAGCTGGGAGCAGCCAACCTGGGCCTGGACAGGTGCGGGTCACCCACCCTCACCCTCACCTCAGCCTCAGCCTCCTCCTCCAGATGCCAGATGCTGGAGGTGGAGGCGGCCCCTCACAACTCCTCAGTCCCCTCCGGGACGCTGTGGGGGTTTTTTTTCTTTCTTTCTTTCTTTCTTTCTTTTTTTTGAGACAGAGTCTCGTTCTGTCGCCCAGGCTGGAGTGCAGTGGCACGATTTCGGCTCACTGACCTTAGCCTCCCGGGTCCAAGCTATTCTCCTATCTCAGCCTACTAAGTAGCTGGGATTACAGGCGCCTGCCACCACGTCCAGCTAATTTTTGTATTTTTAGTAGAGACGGGGGTTTCACCAAATTGGTAAGGCCGGTCTCGAACTCCTGACCTCAGGTGATCCACCTGCCTCGGCCTCCCAAAGTGCTGGGATTACAGGCGGGAGCCACCGCGCCCTGCCCTGTGGGGTTTTTTATTTTGGCAGAGGGAGGAGATTTAAGGAAAGAACAACCCGGCTATAAGCCCGAGGGGCTGCTGTGTCCCCGCCCCCGTTGTCCAGATAAGGAAACTGAGGCCCCGGGAGAGCGGACCAGCACCAGGTCTTCCAGAGAAGCTTCCCTGGGGTCTCCGCGCTGGCTGGGTCTCTCCGCCGCCTTCCCCCGCCGCCGGGTCTTTGTCTCGCGGTCACCATGGCTGCGCTTCCGCGCTCTCGCGGCCGCCGGCGGGGCTTTTCCCGGGGGAGTGAGGGCAGGGCCCGGCGTGGGTGGGCGCGGAGGCAGGCGCAGCGGCCTGGACGCCAACGTCAGCGCGAGGGTCGCCCCCGGGGCCCGTAGGGCGGTACCGGCCTAGGCATCCCGCAGGCTCTGCCGTCACCTTCAGGTCGGAGCACGGGGTCCCCTCCCGGCAAATGGGCGCGGAGGAAAGCGAAACGGCCTCGGCGCTGGCCTGCTGTTCCCCACGGGGCGGGGGCCGGACCCGGAAGCCTGGCGCTCCCCGCCCCCCGAGTCTGCGGCCCCCGCGCGGCCCCACCGGCCCCCACCGGCCGATCGTCCTGGGGGGGTCCGAGCCTTTCTGCTGCGGCCCCGCCGGGCACGTGGATGCGAGTCCATGCGGTTGGGGAGGTCGCTGGAAACTAGGGGCGCAGCAGGTGCTGGTTGCCTGGGAGCGACTGTAGGTGTTCTGAGCACAACGTGGCGGCCCGGGTTGAGTCGATTCATTCATCTAACGCCCAGGAGCCAGTCCATGGCAAGCCCAGGCTGGCGCTGGCCTGGGCGGGACAAGACCCAGAGCGAGGTGGCCTCGCCCCAGCCAAGTGGCTGCCCCAGTGACTAGCCGGTCCCGGATTTAAGCAGAGCTCAGCCGGGATCTGAAGATGTAGGAGGCCACCAGGAAGGGCACTGAGCGCTGAGGGAACGTGCTGGACAAACGCCCAGAGCTCCGAAGTCTGCGGCGCTTCACCAGCAGAAAGAAAAGCTGATGGCAGGAGTTAGGGGCCAGAAGACAAGTCCCAGAGAGGGAAGGGGCTGGGGCCTGCGCGCAAGGCCTGTGCTTGGGCTGCGACCTGTGCAATCCCATAGGGTCCTGAGCCTAGAAGAGACCACACTTTGTTTAATATGCTGCTGTTGCCATCCTGAAATTCTTAATAATTTTTGAACAAGAATCTCTGTAGTTTCTTTCTCTCTCTTTCTTTCCTTCCTTTCTTCCTTTTTTTTTTTTTTTTCTTGAGACAGAGTTTCACTCTTGTGCCCCAGGCTGGAGTGCAATGGCGCGCTATGGTCTCGGCTCAACTGCAACCTCTGCCTCCTGGGTTCAAGAG
Organism: Symphalangus syndactylus; assembly: GCF_028878055.3. NCBI lineage: Eukaryota > Metazoa > Chordata > Mammalia > Primates > Hylobatidae > Symphalangus > Symphalangus syndactylus. Next base: position 14,530,762 of record NC_072430.2, read on the forward strand.
ATTCTCCTGCCTCAGCCTCCCAAGTAGCTGGGATTACAGGCATGCGCCACCACACCCGGCTAAATTTGTATTTTTAGTAGAGACGGGGTTTCTCCATATTGGTCAGGCTGGTCTCGAACTTCCCACCTCAGGTGATCCACCCATCTCGGCCTCCCAAAGTGCTGGGATTACAAGGATGAGCCACTGTGCCTGGCCCTGTAGTTTCATTTTACAGTGGGCCCTGCAAATTTTGTAGCCTGCCCTACAAAGAGCATGGCAGAGCCAAGGGAGAGTTTGTTATGTTTATTTTTTTAAACACTGATAAAAATATACATAGTAAAATTTACATTATAATTTTTTTTCTTTTTTTTGAGACAGAGTCTCGCTCTGTCGCCCAGGCTGGAACGCAGCGGCATAATCTCGGTTTACTTTGCAACCTCTGCCTCCCAGGTTCAAGCAATTCTCGTGATTCAGCCTCCTGAGTAGCTGAGATTACAGGCATGTGCCACCATGCATGGCTAACTTTTGTATTTTTAGTAGAGACGGGGTTTCACCATGTTGGCCAGGCTGATCTTGAACTCTTGACCTCAGGTGATCCACCCACCTTGGCCTCCCAAAGTGTTGGGATTACAGGCATGAGCCACCACACCTGGCCAGCATTCGTTTTAAATAAATATACCACATTCAATTAAAAAAAAAAATTAGCCAGGTGTGCCCAAGATGGGAAGATCAATTGAGCCCAAGAGGTTTAGGCTGTAGTTACCTGTGATCTCTTCACTGTATTCCAGCCTGGGCGACAGAGTGGGACTCTGTCTCAAAATTAAATAAACAAACAAAGATAACACATTAGTTTATTCCTTTACCAGTTGATGGATAATTGGGTTGTTTCTAGTTTGGGACAATTGTGCATAAAACAGCTGGCATTTAAAAAAATAAGACAGCCGGGTGTGGTGGCTCACGCCTGTAATCCCAACATTTTGGGAGGCCGAGGCAGGCAGATCACGAGGTCAGGAGTTCGAGACCAGCCTGACCAACGTGGTGAAACCCCTTCTCTACTAAAAATAGAAAAACTAGCCGGGCATGGTGGTGTGTGCCTGTAGTCCCAGCTACTCAGGAGGCTGAGGCAGGAGAATGGTGTGAACCCGGGAGGCGGAGCTTGTAGTGAGCCAAGATTGCGCCACTGCACTCCAGCCTGGGCGATAGGGCAAGACTCCGTCTCAAAACAAAAACAAAATCGAAAAACATAAGGAAGACTAAACAAGAGCATGGTGTGTTGTAAGGGCAGGCCTGTTCGTGGAGCCTTTGTTTCAGGTGTGTGTGTTTGAGCGAGCGGTGCTGGATGGAGCACAGTCTGTCCTGTGGCCACGTGGAGAAGCCCTCTCAAGAGTGCTTGCTCTGGGAGGTCTGCAGGGCCGTGTGTCCCTGGTCTGGAGCAAGTGGGAGTTCACCTTAGAACTCAGCAAGACTTGCTCTGGGCAAGGCTGGGAGTGGGGAGGTCACTCTGGGCTTAGAGAGAAAACCCCACCTGGCCCCAGACACCTAAAACCCGGTGGCTGGGACAACCAAGTGGTCTCAGAGTGGGTGTCTGTGCTGCCCCTGCTCTCAGGCCCCCACAGTCTCAGACCCCACCCTTCCTCTAGGGCCAGGGAAAGCCAGAGTGGGGCCCCAGCCTCTGCTCCAGAGCCCTCAGCTGCCCTCCCCAGCCCTGCCATCCATGTCAGAACTTCCTCCCAACTTCCTCCCATAGGCCGGGCATGGTGGCTCATGCCTGTAATCCCAGCACTTTGGGAGGCCGAGGTTGGCGGATCATGAGGTCAGGAGTTCAGCCTGGCTAACATAGTGAAACCTCGTCTCTACTAAAAAATACAAAAATTAAGGCCGGGCGCGGTGGCTCACGCCTGTAATCCCAGCACTTTGGGAGGCCGAGACGGGCGGATCACGAGGTCAGGAGATCGAGACCCTCCTGGCTAACACAGTGAAACCTTGTCTCTACTAAAAATACAAAAAATTAGCCGGGCGTGGTGGCGGGCGCCTGTAGTCCCAGCTACTTGGGAGGCTGAGGCAGGAGAATGGCGTGAACCCGGCAGGCGGAGCTTGCAGTGAGCTGAGGTCGGGCCACTGCACTCCAGCCTGGGCGACAGAGCAAGACTCCGTCTCAAAAAAAAAAAAAAAAAAAAAATACAAAAATTAGCCCGTGTAGTGGCACGTGCCTGTAGTCCCAGCTACTCGCAAGGCTGAGGCGGGAGCATCGCTTGAACCCAGGAGACGGAAGTTGCAGTGAGCCGAGATCATGCCACTGCACTCCAGCCTTGGTGACAGTGAGACTTCGTCTCAAAACAAAACAAAAAACTTCCTCCCCTGCTAAGTCCCAAAAGCCAGGACTGAGGGAGGCAAGGGGGCTCCAGGAAGGGACCCAGACACCCGCTAGGGCCTCAGACTGGGTACTCACTTTGGCTGTGGAAATACACCAGCGCCGCCAGTGCCAAAATCAGGCTCCCTGGCAGAACAGCAAGTGGGACTTGGTCAGGCTGCTCCAGCCGGAAGAGAGGTGTGGCTTGACTTGGCCCATCTCAGGACTGCAGGGGCCCCTGGGCGTGGGAGGTGGGGAGTGAGTCAGGGTTATTAGACAATATGTCACTCCAAGGTTGGGACTGCCATGCCCATTGCTGGGTCCAGGAAACTGAGGCTTGGAGGCCAGGTGCCTGGGCCCTGCCACGGGAGGGCCTGGAGTCATGGGGCAGGCAGCTCAGGCCAGAATTCTGACCCATACCCTGTCCCACTCAATTCCTGAAGCCTTTCCTTCATATCCCCTCCCTGGGCTCCCCAGATAGGCTCTCTGCCCTGCCTGTTTCCTGCCTCTTCTCCTAGGAGAGGGGCTTTTGTTATCCCCATTTTTTAGAGGAGGAAACTGAGGCCCAGAGACGTAATGTAAGTTGCCCAAGGCCACCTTAAGGTATACAAAAGGGGTAAGAGGCCATATTACCAGAAAGGGGTCCCCATCCAGACCCCAAAAGAGGGAGGATTCTTGGATCTCACACAAGAAAGAATTCCAGGCGAGTCCATAGAGTAAACTGCGCAAGTTGATTAGGAAAAAAGAATGGCTACATCACATACAGAGCAGCCCTGAGGGCTGCTGGTTGCCCTTTTTTTTTTTTTTTTTGTGAGACAGATTTTCACTCTTATTGCCCAGGCTGGAGTGCAATGGCGCGGTCTCGGCTCACCACAACCTCCACCTCCTGGATTCAAGCGATTCTCCTGACTCAGCCTCCCAAGTAGCTGGGATCAAACCCTGCTAATTTTTTTTTTTTTTTTGAGACGGAGTCTCGCTTTGTCGCCCAGGCTGGAGCGCAGTAGCGCGATCTCGGCTCACTGCAAGCTCCGCCTCCTGGGTTCACGCCATTCTCCTGCCTCAGCCTCTCCGAGTAGCTGGGACTACAGGCGCCCGCCACCATGCCCGGCTAATTTTTTGTATTTTTAGTAGAGACGGGGTTTCACCGTGGTCTTGATCTCCTGACCTTGTGATCCGCCCGCCTCGGCCTCCCAAAGTGCTGGGATTACAAGCGTGAGCCACTGCGTCTGGCCGGTGCGAGACCCCCTTTCTAAAAACAAAACAAAATCTGGTCAGAGCCTTCAGAGTCTCCCCAAGCAATGTCTATGGAGATGGGAGACTCCTAGGGTTGGGGGAAACCCACTCTGGGCCCCGGGCTCCTTCTCCACCCCAAGGAGGATCCAAACTCACCCCCACCACTATCCTCTCAAATCCTCACAGCCCCAGGAACGCCCACCTCCCCCAGGCCCCAGGCAGTTACTATATTCTCCTGGTGCAAGCTCTGGTTACTGTAATTTCTGGTGTATGAGCCCCTGAGGGTTCCCAGGGTGTATTGTTCCTCCCCCATCTCTGCCTCTAAATGGGAGTCTGTCCCCCAGGGAACTTCACTGTTCACTCTTCAAAGATGCTTCTCCTCCCCTACCCCTTTCTCTATTAATTACGATATATTTTTATCCAAGTAATGCAATAAAGTATAGGCACATGATATGCATAGAATTTTAAAAGGCAAATAGACGTAATGAAAAGCAGCAGCCCTTCCCCACCTATCCCACTCTTAATCTGCCCCAGAGACAGCAACATTCAACTTTTTTGGCTTCTTTTTCTGGATTTTATCTCCGTGTTTATAAATAACATTCTTGTACTGCTGTTACTTGATTTAACAACCCAGCCATTATCTACTGGCTTTCCCTTACAGAAGATGAGTTTCACATTATTTACACTCTTCTGTGCAACACCCCCCCCACCATACTCTCCCTGTGTCACCTCTCATTATCGATATATAGCAATTTCGGATCAAATCAATATTCAGTTTCATCATAATGATTATATAAACATTGTTTGCTACTGAGCCAATTAATGCACTGTGGTTATGTTTCTTTTCTGGTTTAACTTTCAGTTTTTCATGAAGTTAATAATTGCCTTTCTTTTTAGTTGCTTAGTGTAGTTAGGCTCCTTCCAAAGTAACTCCCAGGCTGGAGACAGTGGCTTACGCCTATAATCTTAGCACTTTGGGAGGCTGAGGCGGGCGGATTGCCTAAGCTCAGAAGTTCGAGGTCAGCCTGGGCAACACGGTGAAATCTGTCTCTATTAAAATACAAAAAAAATTTAGCTGGGCGTGGCAGCATGTGCCTGTAGTCTCAGCTATGCGAGAGACTGAGGCAGGAGAATCGCTTGAACCCAGGAGGCAGAGGTTGCAGTGGGCCAAGATCACACCACTGCACTCCAGCCTGGGCGACAGAGTGAGACTCTGTCTCAAAAAAAAAAAAAAGTAGCTCCCAAAGATCCCTGCCCTCGGTGTTTGCACCGTTTTTTTTGTTTTGTTTTGTTTTGTTTAATTTTTTTTTTTTTTTTTTTTGAGACAGAGTCTCACTCTTTCGCCCAAGCAGGACTGCAGTGGCACTATCTTGGCTCACTGCAAGCTCCGCCTCCCGGGTTCACGCCATTCTCTCCTGCCTCAGCCTCCCGAGTAGCTGGGACTACAGGCACCCGCCACTGCGCCCGGCTAATTTTTTTTTTGTATTTTTAGTAGAGATGGGGTTTCACCGTGTTAGCCAGGATGGTCTCGATCTCCTGACCTCGTGATCCACCCGCCTCGGCCTCCCAAAGTGCTGGGACTACAGGCATGAGCCACCGCACCCGGCTGTTTGCACCGTTTTGTAGTCCCTCCTGTTGAGTGTGGGAATGACCTGTGACTCGCTGGAACCAACAGGACAAAGATGATGGAATATATGTGATTACATCACATAAGACTGTCGTGCCTATCTCGCTCGAGTCTCTTCCCCTCTCACTGGCTTAGAAGAAGGAAGCTGCCGCCAGGCATGGTGGCTCACCCCTGTAATCCCAGCACTTTGGGAGTCCGAGGTGGGTGTGCCTCCGGAGGTCCGGAGTTCGAGACCAGCCTGACCATCACGGAGAAACCCCGTCTCTACTAAGAATACAAAACTAGCCAGGCATGGTGGCACATGTCTGTAATCCCAGCTACTTGGGAGGCTGAGGCAGGAGAATCACTTGAACCCAGAAGGCAGAGGTTTGGGTGAGCCGAGATCTCTCCACTGCACTCCAGCCTGGGTGACAGAGTGAGACTCTGTCTCAAAAAAAAAAAAAAAAAAGAAGGAAGCTGCCATGCTGTTACATTGAGAGGCCCCCATGGCAAGGAACTGCCATGTGGAGATAACAGCTTGCCTCTAGGATCTAAGAACAGCCTCTAAATCCAATAGTTGGCAAAAAAATAAATAAATAAATAAACTGGCCGGGCGCGGTGGCTCACGCTTGTAATCCCAGCACTTTGGGAGGCCGAGGCGGGTGGATCACAAGGTCAGGAGATCGAGACCACGGTGAAACCCCGTCTCTACTAAAAAATACAAAAAATTAGCCGGGCGTGGTGGCGGGCGCCTGTAGTCCCAGCTACTCGGAGAGGCTGAGGCAGGAGAATGGCGTGAACCCGGCAGGCGGAGCTTGCAGTGAGCCGAGATTGCGCCACTGCACTCCACCCCGGGCGACAGAGCGAGACTCCGTCTCAAAAAAAAAAATAAAATTAAATAAATAAATAAATAAATAAATAAATAAACTGAAGCCCTCAGTCCTACAGCAGCAAATAACTGAACTGCACCAGCGACTTCAGTGAGCTCAGAGGCCTATCCTTCCCCAGCCAAATTCAACCGAAATCTCAGTGGGACCCTTGACTGCAGCTTTGTGAGACCCTAAGCCAATGACCAGCTTAATCATGCCCAGACTCCTGATGCGGAGAAACTGTAAGATAAATATATGTTCGGTTATTTATTTTTCTCCTTCCTTCCTCCCTCCCTTCCTTCCTTTCTTTTTCTCTTTCCTTCCTTCTTTTTTCCTTCCTTCCTTCCTTTTCTCTTTCTTTTTTTTTTTTTTGAGACGGAGTCTCGCTCTGTCACCCAGGCTGGAGTGCAGTGGCGCGATCTCCGCTCACTGCAAGCTCCGCCTCCTGGGTTCACGCCATTCTCCTGCCTCAGCCTCTCCGAGTAGCTGGGACTACAGGCGCCCGCCACCACGCCCGGCTAATTTTTTTTGTATTTTTAGTAGAGACGAGGTTTCACCGTGGTCTCGATCTCCTGACCTCGTGATCCGCCCGCCTCGGCCTCCCAAAGTGCTGGGATTACAAGCGTGAGCCACCGCGCCCGGCCGTCTTTCTTTCTCTCTTTCTTTCTTCCCAGTCTTGCTGTCTTGCCCAGGCTGGAGTGCAGTGGTGTGATCTGGGCTCACTGGCACCTCTGCCTCCCAGGCTCAAGCAATCCTCCCACCTCAACCTCCCGAGCCAGCTGGGACTACAGGTGCACACGACCATGCCCGGCTAGTTTTTTTATTTTTTTGTAGAGATTTTTTTTTTCAAGATGGAGCTCTGCTCTGTCGCCCAAGCTGGAGTGCAATAGCGCAATCTCAGCTCACTGCAACCTCTGCACCCCAGGTTCCAGCGATTCTCCTGCCTCAGCCTCCCAAGTAGCTGGGATTACAGGCACCCACCACCACACCTGGCTAATTTTTGTATTTTTAATAAAGATGAGGTTTCACCACGTTGCCCAGGCTGCTCTTGAACTCCTGGACTCAAGCAATCCACCTGCCTCCGTCTCCCAAAGTGCTGAGATTACAGGCGTGAGCCACCATGCCCCACCCTGGTAATTTCTTTTTTTTTTTTTTTTTTTTTTTTGAGACAGAGTCTCACTCTGTCACCCAGGCTGGAGTGCCATGGCACGATCTCGGCTCACTGCAACCTCTGCCTCTCAGGTTCAAGCAATTCTCCTGCCTCAGCCTCCCGAATAGCTGGGACTACAGGCGCCTGCCACCACGCCTGGCTAATTTTTGTATTTTTAGTAGAGGTGGGGTTTCACCATATTGGCCATGCTGGTCTGAAACTCCTGACCTTGTGATCTGCCTGCCTTGGCCTCCCAAAGTGCTGGGATTTACAGGTGTGAGCCACTGTGCCCGGCCAACGTGAGGTTTAGACTCAGAGTTTAACCAGACTCCCCTACTGTCCACCGGTGAAGCAGGTCCTAGTTTTCACAGGGTCTTCCCTGCCCTGTCGCCTGCCTGCGCCCCCACCATCCGCCTCCTCCACCCATACACAGAGGCCCTCGACCGTTTCCTGTCTGCACCCTAGCAGCCGCCAGCAGAGAGAGACTCTGGCAGACAGGTCGGGATGCCTTACACTTAGACTCCCATGGAGAGGGTGCTGGGCTCACTGCTGTCCCCTCTCTCGAGACCTCCTCCTCCACTGGCTCATCTCCAGCCTGGGCCACCTCCCTAGGCAGTCTTCCTTAAGCGGCCCCGGCAGAATTCGGTTCTTCGTCCTGTTCAGCTCATCCCAGGCAAGAATCTTACTGTATTCCACAAACAACTGCAAAGCAGGCCTCATACCCACCTCCCTCCTCCTCCTCCTCCTCACCACCCGCACCAGGGTCGGGAAGCACCGTCTGGGAGTTGCAGGATGAAGCAACGATTCTTTTCTTCCCCGGCTCGCAGAGCCCTGGGAAGGCACAGAGGCCAGAGGGATCTGGTAAAATACGAATGAGCCACTCTGCACCCAGCTGCGGCTCCTCGGGCTGCTGGGCTGAGATCCAGAGGCTGCATGTGGCCCGCAGGCCTCCTTTCTGCTCCCCACCCCCACTCCGCTGTTCTTTCAAGGGAGCCCTGGAATCCTCTCTCAGGGCCAACCGCTGGGGGCACTTGCTTCCCCCAGCCCTGCCCCCTCTCTAGTCCCGTCCAAACTCACTCTGCAGGTCTCCCCGTGTCTCCAGCCCTGCCCCCTCTCTAGTCCCGTCCAAACTCACTCTGCAGGTCTCCCCGTGTCTCCTACTGGGAATCTCTGGATACCCCCTTCCCCACAGTTCTGTGGCACATGTCACCCTTGGAACTGGCTCAGGTGTGGTTCCTGGCTGTAAACGCGGGACAGACAGTGGGGCTGTGTCACCCCCGCCAGGCACCAGGCTGTCTCACAGAGCCCTGGAAGAGTCAGGCTCCTGGTCTCTGGTTAAAGCACTGCCCCGACCCTATGTACCGTCTGTAAAATGCGTCAAGGATTCCCCCTTCCCCGCAAGGCCGGGGGCTTGAAGGAGGCGGCGGCCGGGCTGCGGGGGTGGGTTGGGGGTGGACAAGTTTGCAAGGCTAGGCCGGGTTTGGAAAGGAATCGGATTACTCCTCCCCATCAGGGCTGGAGACGGGGTTCAGAGTCCCCACTTAATCTCCTGGGGGAGGAGAGGTGCGCACGCGCGGGGTGGGGAACCGTCCGAACGCGACCCCCCAACCCCCGCCCGGGGAGTCGGGACGCGGTGGGGAGGGGCAGGGAAGCCACTGAGGCCCGTCCGGGAGCCTTGAAGGGGCGCAGGCGGAACGGAGGCCGTCGGGTCCGGGTCCCCATCTCGGCGACACCCCGCCCCCGAGGCCTCGGGCCGCGCCTTCCTCCTGAACCTGCAGGGTGTGCCATCCCGGGGAGAAGACGGCGGAGCCGCCTCCGGGTGTTTCTGCGCCTCCCCTAGCTCTGTCCTCGACGACCGCGCCCGCCGGCAGCGGACAAGAACTCGCCGCCACGCCCAGGCCATCGCCCCATTTCACAGACTGGGAGGCGAGGCGGGGCCTCCTGGGGCTGCGCGCAGGTCCTCCAGCCCCGACCCGGCAGGCGCCCCCCTCCGCGGCCGCGCAGCAGGAGGAGCCCGGGCCTCTCGGATTTCGCCCGCCGCGGCCCCCGGCCCCCGGCGCAGATGTTCTCCCGCGGGGCCTTCCGGGCAGCGTTTCAGGGGCCCTTAGCTGGTTTTGCGGGGCGGGAATGGGCCGCCCAAGGCGCCGTCACCGCCTGGCAAGGCTTAGGGAGCCACTGGCCGGGATGGGGAGCCCCGCGGGCTGGGCGGATGCGGTGGGCCAGGCTCCCCACGGCCGCACCCTCTTCCCTCCTCCCAGTTCCCTGGCAAGGGGGGGAACTCTGCCTTCTGTTACAGCCGGAGAAACTGAGGCTCAAAGAGGTTGGATCACTTTCTCAGACTCAGCTATCCGGCTTTGAGCAGAGCCCTAAAGGATGGGAAAGATCTGGACGTTTGGAGAAGGGAGAGGGGCAGGTTAGGCAGGAGAATGACTCGGACAAAGGCTGGAAATGCGGGTGGAGGCCTGTGGCCAGCTAGGCTGGACTAGGTGGTGGGGACGGCACACCCGCCCCTCTGGGGGGTGGTCAGTGGAGCCTTTGCTGGCATCTGGGGGCTGGGTGGATACATGCAGCTGGGAGGAGCCGGGCAGAGTGGGCCAGTGTTTGCTAGAGAGATTCCGAGGCTGATCGGGAGGAACAGAGACAGACACTGGGACAGGCAGACAGGCCTTGGCCAGGGCTTGTGGCCCCTGGTGAGTGCTGGACATTGATTCTGGGGAGACACCAAATATCTGCATTTGTTGGGTGGTGGGGGGGCGGGGGGGCGGGGTAGGCAGGATTCTTGCGGCCCTCTGCAAAAATTCCTCATCTGCACTCTCAAAGGTATGAGAGGCCAAATGCTGTGGCTCACACCTGTAATCCCAGCACTTTGGGAGGCCGATGTGAGAAGACGGCTTGAGGCCGGGAGTTCAAGACCAACCTGGCCAACACAGCAAGACCCCATCTCTAATATAAAGGTCTGGGAAAGGTTAGGACGCCTGTTGGGCTCCCTGGAGAGGGAGGTGCCCAGCAGTGTGACAGCCTGGCCTAGGGGTCAGGTTGCTTCATGAAGAGTGATGGCTCCCAGGGGCTGAGGGCAGAAGCTAGAGGGCAGGGTGCTGGGCACATAGGCTGGACTCGCTGGGGCAATGGATGGGGGGCACTGCCCTGGGTGGGGCACCTGGGACATGTGGCCTCAGGGCTGGTGAGCTGGGAGGCCACATCTGTGGCCATGCTCCCACCCAGCCACTAGAACGGAAAGCTTGACCTCCGTGGGCCCTGACCCCACACTGCCCTGCTCCTGTGCCATCACATGGCCAGGCCGCTCCCCCAGAGGAGTCCACACTACTGCAGCCTCCCTTCCTGGCCTCCCCCACATTCTAGCTGACTCCCTCTTCCCTGGGCCATCTTTAGACACAGAGCCCTTGGTCCTTGACCTTAGCCCTCTTCTGTCTAACCTCCAAACCCTCTCCTGGGGGTGAGCACCTCTCTCCAACGCTCTACCCTCCACCCCTGGCTTAGGGCACCCACAGAGCCTCTTCTGATGTCACCTTTTCCTGAACTGATCCAATATCAGCTCCCATGGGGGACATAGTGCCATATCTTGCAGGCTCTGAGGCACAGCCTGCCCAGCCCAGCTTCCTCCTTGGGTACAAACCCATGTAGACTGGAATCCCAGCCAGCTCCAGAGCTCTTATGGGCTGAGGGATTTGGGAACAAGTTACTTTTCCTCTCTTTCTCTTTTTTATTTTATTTATTTATTTATTTATTTGTTTTTGAGATAGAGTCTTGCTCTGTCACCCAGGCTGGAGTGCAGTGGCGTGATCTCAGCTCACTGCAACCTCCGCCTCCCGGGTTCAAGGGATTCTCCTGCCTCAGCCTCCTGAGTAGCTGGGACTACAGGCAGGTGCCACCAAAGCCGACTAATTTTTTTTGTTTTGTTTTGTTTTGTTTTGTTTTGTTTGAGACGGAGTCTCGCTCTGTCGCCCAGGCTGGAGTGCAGTGGCACGATCTTGGCTCACTGCAACCTCCTTCTCTTGGATTCAGGCAGTTTTCTGCCTCTGCCTCCTGAGTAGCTGGGATTATAGGCGCCCGCCACCTCGCTCCGCTAATTTTTGTATTTTTAGTAGAGACGGGGTTTCACCTTGTTGGCCAGGCTAGTCTCGAACTCCTGACCTCATGATCCACCCACCTCGGCCTCCCAAGGTGCTGGGATTACAGGCGCGAGCCACCGCACCCGGCCGAAAAAAGACCAACCTTTGTTTTGGGTAGTGGTGGCCCCCCTTCTTGCTCTCTTGCCCTGGGGAGAGTCAGCTCTCCCAGGCCGAAGAGGCGAACGTGGCCAGGAGCTGAAGGCTTCCCCCTGTGGGTGGGCTCGGAAGAAATCCCTCCAAGTCACTGCTGTCCCCTCTGCAGCCTGCTGGAGACCCTGGGCCAGAGCCAGGGGCTGGGCCACTTCTGACTTTCTAACCCACCTATGCTGTGAGATGGTGTGTGGTTTTCAGTTGCTAAACTTTGAGGTAATTGACTATGCAGTAATAAATAGACACCTAATACCAAAGTTGATTGAAAAAGCCTTTTACAGTAGAAAACAGTCTACTGTAAATGGGAGGCCGAGGCGGGCGGATCACAAGGTCAGGAGTTCGAGACCATCCTGGCTAACACAGTGAAACCCCATCTCTACTAAAAATACAAAAATTAGCTGGGCATGGTGGCAGGCGCCTGGACTCCCAGCTACTCGGGAGGCTGAGGCAGGAGAATCGCTGGAACCCAGGAGGCGGAGGTTGCAGCAAGTTGAGATCACGCCACTGCACTCCAGCCTGGGTGACACTGCTAGACTCTGTCTCAAAAAAAAAAAAAAAAAAAAAAGACCAGCCTGGATAACATGGCGAAACCCCATCTCTACAAAAAATTAAAAAATTAGCCAGGTGTGGTGGTGCACACCTGTAGTAGTCTCAGCTACTTGGGAGGCTGAGGTGGGAGGATCGCTTGAGCCGAGGAGGTCGAGGCTACAGTGAGCTGTGATTGTGCCACTACACTCCAGCCTGGGTGACAGATGGAGACCATGGCTCACACCTATAATCCCAGCACTTTGGGAGGCCGAGGCAGGCAGATCACCTGAGGTCAGGAGTTCAAGACCAGCCTGGCCAACATGGTGAAACCCCGACAGAGGCTCTGTCCACGGAGCTGTCTGGCGGGTCCTTGCCACTGTACAGTGCAGCCAGCTTAGCCTCCAGGCCCGGTGCCTGGGTTAGTTACGGCCCCTCCATCACAGGCAATGCATGGCTGTACCGGGAAGCTGCTCAGGTGGAGGAATTTCACACAAGGTGACCGGGGCCAGGGCATGCTTCGGGCAGGAAGTCAGCCCTGGAGATCTCAATACTCACACGTGTGTCTCAGTCACACTGTGTGTTTGTGTGTGCGGAACATAGCTGATCACCTCAAGGGACATCCCAGCCCACAGCCCCCCACTGCACACACACTCCCAACACACACACCCCCCCAACACACACACACAAACATGTTCCCAATGCAAAGCGTGCAGTTTTGCCCAATGCGCTCATCCCAGAGGCAGGTGTCCGCTTCGACACCGTGTGGTGACGCACATGCACGAAGGCGGCAGATCCCCAGCACTCGCCTTCTCATTGAGAGCGGCCTTTGTTTTGGATTCAGACACGCAGAGCCCCAGGAACCGAACTGCAGGGCCAGTGCCTTCCAGCCTCCCCAGCCTGGAGCCTCCAGTCCCTCAGGAGCTCCTCAGGCCTTCAGGAGCCCCGGGAAGCACCCTCTGGCTCCCAAGCCCTTCCGGGCCTGCCAGCGGCCTGCTATAGAGTGGGGTTGGAAGCTGTTGGGAGGGAGGAGCAGAGGAGTTCTGGTCTCCCCTAGCTGGGCCTCCTGCCGGGACCCCTGCCAGCTGCTCCCCACCCCCGGCCTTGGCTCCAGGCCTGGCAGCCCCCGATTCCTCCCCATCACACACTCAGGACTGCAAAGAAGACCGGGGGAGGCCCCACTAAAGCACAGCCTCCAAGGTACACCTGGAGACTCGGGGACCTTGGGTGCCCTCAATCCCTCTGGGCCTCAGTTTCCCCCAGAAAGACAGGCCCAGAATCAAGAGGGATCTATGACGATGGGGGTGGGATCAGGCGTGTGTGTGCTTCCTGTGAATCCTGGCAGGCTGTGGGCGTTCTTGGCAGGCATCCACCAGTCCCCAGGCTCTGGAGGAGGAAGCCGGATGGGGGTGGGAGGCTGGGAGCCCCGGGGGAATGAGCTGCACCGCCCACGCCTCCATAGGAGCGGCCTCCACACACCCAGCCCAGAGAGGCTGGACCCACAGGGCAGAGGCCTCAGAGGAGCTGCGGGGCTCCTGGCTGGTGTTGGGGAGGGTTGTCTTGGGTGGTCGTCCGCCTACCCTTCGCCCAAAAGTGCTCCGGGACAGACCCCTGACCACCTCCAAAGACTGGGGCCTCAGTCTCCATAGAACAAGGGGTTTCTGGACCACCTGCCAGCTGCCTGGGCAGGGCTGAGCACCAGCACTTTAGGTCCATTGAACTTTGGGGGCTGCCCAGTCCACCCCAATACTTTCACCTCTGTCCTGGGTTACAAGAGGGGCTTCAAACCGCAGACCCTACAACCCAAGACCTCAATACCCGGATCCTGGAATCCTAGACTCCAGAACCCCCAGACAGGAACCCGGACCAAGAGCGTTCCCCAGAGCTGCTCAAGGGCCATGCGGGGCCTTTCCGTCCTTCTGTGACAAACACACTTGTCACTTGCACTCCAGGGATGGGGCATGGAGTGCCTGCCCTCAGAATCTGAAAGGCCTTCTCCAGAAACTCCCGGTCTCCACCCCGGGCCCGCCGAGGGGCGGGTGCGTCCCACCCGCTGTGGGCTGAACCTCGTCCTGGTGGCTCTTATCAGTGCCCTGAGAGGTCCCCGGGAGGGAGCCGCATCCCACCAATGGATGAGGACACAGGAACCCCACGGAGCTCACCCCCAACCCGGCCTTCCCAGAACAGAAAGATGGCGGCCCCCAGGAGGCCCTCCTGGCCCTGGCCCGGGTCTGCTGAGCACAGGGCCTGGTGACAGTTTCCGGCGTGTCCTCTGCAACAGCCTTCTCAGGCTCTCACCCTCACCCCACCCCAGAGTCTCTGTACACCCCTGCTTGGACAGCCGGGGGGCACATAGAGCATGACCCCGGCCCACCAGGGCCAGGGGGGGGGCTGCACTCCAAATGCCTTTGGCCTGAGTCCTCTAGCGGTTGGGAGGAGCCACCCTGACGGGGGCATCAGGTGATGTCCTAATTGCATCCAGTTAGGATCCAATAGGCCTCAGTAGGCCCCACATAGCAGCTGGGGCCAGGCCTGGAGGAGGGGATCTGAGCCCTGGGCCGGCCGGGCAGCTACGCAGGACTGCGGGGCCAGGCATGGCCTGGCGTTTCACAGGACCCAGTCCCATCCCCGGGCCTCAATCTTCTGTCTGTGGAACAGGAACACCCCCTTGACAGAATCGAAACTTCATCTCAAAAAAAAAAAAAAGAAAGAAAGAAATAAGCCCCTGACCTCTGCTCCCTCTCCTGTCTCCAACTCACGAGGAGGAGCAGGCAGGCTCGCGGCATATCTGCAAGGCTGTCGTAGTCGGGCGGGTGGGGGGACACAGGGTAATCCCTCCAGCGTCCTATGGATGTCCCTGGTCACCCTCTGCAGTGATCGCACGAAGAGCTTTCACTGAGCACTCCAGCTGTCCCGAGAGCTGTCAGGGGATCTCACCTGCTCAGGACTCCTCGTTTTGCAGTGGAGGAAAGTGAGGCACAGACAAGTTATGTAATTTGTCCAGGGTAACACAGCTGGCATGCATAGGAGCCGGGATTCGAACCCAAGCCATCAGGCCCAGAACCCCTGCTCTTAACCATGAAAGTTATATGTCTTCTCGTGTTAAACAGCTGGAGCCCCCATCACGCGACAGGGAGAATGGCCGTCTTTCTTCCCTGGATACTACAGGAAGTCCAGGCACCCCAGGGGCTTCCTCCATTCTGAAGAAAGACTAAGAAAACCTCTGTCCCAGGACACCCTTCTCTGCCGCCTGCTGCCCGGCTGCTGGGGCTGCCTCACTGAGGTAGGTGTCAAGGGCACAGGAGGGGAGGGGTGCTCCCAGGGCCTGGCTGCCAGGGAATTTACATGCCCTAGAGTCACAATGTTTCATCTGGCCAGGCGCAGTGGCTCACGCCCGTAATCCCAGCACTTTGGGAGGCCGAGGCGGGTGGATCACGAGGTCAGGAGATCGAGACAATCCTGGCTAACACGATGAAAACCCGTCTCTACTAAAAATACAAAAAATTAGCCAGGTGTGGTGGTGGGAGCCTGTAGTCCCAGCTACTTGGGAGGCTGAGGCAGGAGAATGGCATGAACCTGGGAGGCAGAGCTTGCAGTGAGCTGAGATTGCACCACGGCACTCCAGCCTGGGCAACAGGGTGAGACTCCGTCTCAAAAAAAAAAAAAAACAATGCTTCATCTGCCCTTGCTGAAGTCTCCCCTTCCCTAGCCCTCCCTCCACAGGCCTGGATCACAACCACATCCCCCTGCAGTTTCCCCAGAGCCTTTCCCCTCCCTGCCTGCCCCTCAGAGAGTTGAGGGCAGCAAGTGGCCTTGCAGGAAGGAACAGGGTAGCCTGGGGGCTCTGGCTCCTAGAGAGTCTCCCCAGAGCCACAGACTATCCACTCCAGCAAGGCACCCGGGCTCCCCTGTCACCAGAGGACAGATCTTTTTTTTTTTTTTTTTGAGACAGAGTCTTGTTCTGTCACCCAGGCTGGAGTGCAGTGGTGCAATCTTGGCTCACTGCAACCTCCACCTCCTGGGTTCAAGTGATTCTCATGCCTCAGCCTCCCGAGTAGCTGGGATTACAGGCATGCGCCACCACGCCTGGATACTTTTTGTATTTTTAGTAGACATGGGGATTTCACCATGTCTCCCAGGCTGGTCTCGAACTCCTGACCTTGTGATCTGCCCGCCTCGGGCTCCCAAAGTGCTGGGATTACTGGCATGAGACAAAACACCTGCCCACCCCCTTTTTTTTTTTCTTTTGAGATAGAGTCTCACTCTGTTGCCCAGGATGGAGTGCAGTGGTGCCATCTTGGCTCACTGCAACCTCCACCTCCCGGTTCAAGTGATTCTCCTGCCTCAGCCTCAATAATAGCTGGGATTACAGGCACCTGCCACCATGCCCAGCTAATTTTTGTATTTTTAATAGACACGGGGTTTCACCATGTTGGGCAGGCTGGTCTTGAACTCCCGACCTCAGGTGGGCCCACCTCAGCCTCACAAAGTGCTGGGATTACAGGCGTGAGCCACCGCATCTGGCCCAGTTTTGTTTGTTTGTTTGTTTTTGTTTTTGAGACTGAGTCTCGCTCTGTTGCCCAGGCTGGAGTGCAGTGGCGTGATCTCGGCTCACTGCAAGCTCCGCCTCCTGGGTTCACGCCATTCTCCTGCCTCAGTCTCCCGAGTAGCTGGGACTACAGGCGCCCGCCATCACGCCCGGATAATTTTTTTTTTGTATTATTAGTAGAGACGGGGTTTCACTGTGTTAGCCAGGATGGTCTCGATCTGCTGCCGCCCGTCTCGGCCTCCCAAAGTGCTGGGATTACAGGCGTGAGCCACCGCGCCCGGCTTGGCCCGGTTTTTGTAAATAAATAAATATACATCTTTCTTTTTTTTTTTTTTGAGACAGAGTCTCGCTATGTCGCCCAGGCTGGAGTGCAGTGGCACGATCTCAGCTCACCACAAGCTCTGCCTCCTGGATTCACGCCATTCTCCTGCCCCAGCCTCCCGAGTAGCTGGGACTACAGGCGCCCGCCACCACGCCGGGCTAAGTTTTTGTATTTTTGGTAGAGACGGGGTTTCACCGTGTTAGCCAAGATGGTCTCGATCTCCTTACCTTGTGATCCTCCCGCCTCGGCCTCCCAAAGTGCTGGGATTACAGGTGTGAGCCACCGCGCCCGGCAATATACATTTATTTTTTTGCAGAGAGGGAGTATCGCCATGTTGCCCAGGCTGGTCTTGAACTCCTGTGCTCAAGGGATCCTCCCACCTCAGTCTCCCAAAGCGTTAAGAGTTGTGTGAACCAGAGCAACTCCATCTTGAACAGGGGCTGAGTAAAATGAAGCTGAGACCTACTGGGCTGCAATCCCAGGAGATTAAGACATTCTAAGTCACAGGATGAGATACGAGGTCGGCACAAGATACAGGTCACAAAGACCTTGCTGATGAAACAGGTTGCAGTAAAGAAGGCAGCCAACACCACCCAAAACCAAGATGGCGATTAAGAGTGACCTCAGGGCTGGCCGGGCACGGTGGCTCACGCTTGTAATCCCAGCACTTTGGGAGGCCGAGGTGGGCGGATCACAAGGTCAGGAGATCGAGACCACGGTGAAACCCCGTCTCTACTAAAAAATACAAAAAATTAGCTGGGCGTGGTGGCGGGCGCCTGTAGTCCCAGCTACTCGGAGAGGCTGAGGCAGGAGAATGGCGTGAACCCGGGAGGCGGAGCTTGCAGTGAGCCGAGATTGCGCCACTGCACTCCAGCCTGGGCGAAAGAGCAAGACTCCGTCTCAAAAAAAAAAAAAAAAAAAAGAGTGACCTCAGGGCGTCCTCACTGCTACACTCCCACCAGCACCATGAAAGTTTACAAATGCCATGGCAACGTCAGGAAGTTACCCTATATGGTCTAAAATGGGGAGGCATGAATAATACACCCCCTATTTAGCATATAATCAAGAAATAACCATAAAAATGGGCAAGCTTGGCTCGGCGTGGTGGCTCAGGCCTGTAATCCCAGCACTTTGGGAGGCCAAGGCAGGGAGATCATCTGAGGTCAGGAGTTCCAGACCAGCCTGGCCAACATGGGGAAACCCCGTCTCTACTAAAAATACAAAAAGTAGCCGGGCGTGGTGGCTCATGCCTGTAATCCCAGCTACTATGGAGGCTGAGGCAGGAGAATCGCTTGACTATGGGAGGCAGAGGTTGCAGTGAGCCAAGATCATGCCACTGCACTCCAGCCTGGGAAACAGAGGGAGACTCCATCTCAGAAACAAACAAACAAAAAGGCAACTAGCTGCCTTCGGACCTGCTCTGCCTATGGAGTAGCCATTCTTTTTTTTTTTTTTTTTTTTTTTTTTCACATGGAGTCTTGCTCTGTTGCCCAGTCTGGAGTGCAGTGGCACAGTCTGGGCTCACTGCAACCTCTGCCTCTTGGGTTCAAGAGATTCTCCTGCCTCAGCCTTCCGAGTAGCTGGGATTACAGGTGCCTGCCACCATGCCCGGCTAATTTTTTGTA
Organism: Symphalangus syndactylus; assembly: GCF_028878055.3. Classification (NCBI taxonomy): domain Eukaryota; kingdom Metazoa; phylum Chordata; class Mammalia; order Primates; family Hylobatidae; genus Symphalangus; species Symphalangus syndactylus. Next base: position 14,549,250 of record NC_072430.2, read on the forward strand.
TTTTTAGTAGAGGCATGATTTCTCCATGTTGGCCAGGCTGGTCTTGAACTCCTGATCTCGTGATCTGCCTGCCTCAGCCTCCCAAATTGTTGGGATTATAGGCATGAGCCACCGCGCCTGGCCCAGAACAGGCAACATTTATTTATTTTTTTGAGACGGAGTCTCACTCTGTCGCCAGGGCTGGAGTGCAGTGGTGCAATCTTGCCTCACTGCAACCCACCTCTGCCTCCTGGGTTCAAGCGATTCTCCTGCCTCAGCCTCCCGAGTAGCTGGGATTACATGCACCTGTCATTATGCCTAGCTAATTTTTTTGTATTTTTAGCAGAGACGGGGTTTCACCATGTTGGCCAGGCTGCTCTCGAACTCCTGACCTGGAGATTCACTCGCCTCGGCCTCCCAAAGTGCTGGGATTACAGGCATGAGCCACCGCACCCGGCCAGGCAACTTTTAAACCCAAGCAGCTTCTGTTCTTGTCTTTGACCACCCTGGGCTCCCTGCTCCAGAGTCTCAAAATGTCAAGGCAGGGAGTGTCCTTGGAGATGATCTTTCTACGTCCTCATTTCAAAGACAGGCAGGAGCTCAGAGAGGTGAAGGGATTTGCCCAAGGACACACAGCTTGTCAGTGATTACATCAGATATTGCTTATGGTCCTCCACTTCCACTCCCCACCTCGACCTCCCACAGAGATCCAAGGGATTAGAAGCTGATATTTTATCAGGGCATTTGCTGCCTGGAATTAAGACATTTCCCAGCCTCCCTTACATGTAGGTGTGGCCATGTGACTAATTTCTGGCCTCAATGTAAGGAGTGTGTTTGACTTCATAAAGAGTTCTTAAAGGGAAAGGCACACTCTACCCCCTTCTCGCTTCTGGGAATGCAGATAAAATGGCAGGAGTTTCAGCAACCATTTCGAACATGAAGTGATCTCAGAAATGAAAACTATTCATGTGGCCAGGTGCAGTGGCTCATGCCTGTAATCCTAGCACTTTGGGAGGCTGAGGCAGGCGGATCACCTGAGGTCAGGAGTTCAAGACTAGCCTGGCCAACATGGCAAAACCCCATCTCTACTAAAAATACAAAAATTAGTCGGGCATGGTGGTGTGCGCCTATAATCCCAGCTACTTGGGAGGCTGAGGCAGGAGAAACCCTTGAACCTGGGAGATGGAGGTTGCAGTGAAGCCTGGGCTACAGAGTGAGACTCCGTCTTAAAAAAGAAAACTAGGCCGGGCTCACGCCCATAATTCCAGCACTTTGGGAGGCCGAGGCAGGCGGATCACGAGGTCAGGAGATGGAGACCATCCTGGCTAACATGGTGAAATCCAGTCTCTACTAAAAATACAAAAAAATTAGCCAGGCATGATGGCGGGCACCTGTAGTCCCAGCTACTCGGGAGGCTGAGGCTGGAGAATGGCGTGAACCCGGGAGGCTGAACTTGCAGTGAGCCGAGACTGAGCCACTGCACTCCAGCCTGGGCGACAGAGCGAGACTCTGTCTTTAAAAAAAAGAAAAGAAAAGAAAAAGAAATGGAGGGTCCAGGCCGGGCGCTGTGGTTCACGCCTGTAATCCCAGCACTTTGGGAGGCTGAGGCGCACGGATCACAAGGTCAGGAGTTTGAGACCAGCCTGGGAAACTGAGGGAGACCTCCCTCTACAAAAAGCATGAAAATTAGCCGGCCATGGTGGTGTGGGCCTGTAGTCCCAGCTACTTGAGAGGCTGAGGTGGGAGGATCACCTGAGCCCAGGAGAGGCTACAGTGAGTTGTGATTGTGCCACTGTTAGCGTTGGAGGGTTTCCAGGATCTTGGTGTCTTGAACGAAGAATTGGACAAAACGTATAAAGAAAGAAAGGAAAGAATGAAGAAACAAAAGCAGAGTTTCATTGAAAACAAAAGTACAATCGACTGCACAGAGTGGGAGCCGCCGGAGCACAGTGGCTCAAGATCCTGTCACCGAATTTTCTGGAGTTTAAATACCCTCTAGAGGTTTCCATTGGTTATTTGGTGTGCGCCCTATGTAAATGAAGAGGCTTAAAGTGAGTTACCGAAGTGAAGTTACAAAGCTATTTACTGGGTGTACACCCCATGTAAATGAAGAGGATGAAGTTACAAAGTCATTTACTTGGTGAACGCCCTATGCAAATGAAGAGGATATTTCCTGTCGTAGCTGAAGTGCCTCCTCTCTCCTCTCTATTTGATTTAGTTCTGGGAAGTCCTCAGGTTCCCTTCCTCCAGGTGTTATTCTCCCATCTCACCACGGCACTCAAGCCTGGGCCACAGAGCCGGACTCTCTCTCTAAAAAAAAGAAAAAAAGAGGCCAGGCACAGTGGCTCACACCTGTAATCCCAGCACTTTGGGAGGCTGAGGCGGGTGGATCACGTGAGGTCAGGAGTTGGAGACCAGCCTGGCCAACATGGTGAAACCCCGTCTCTACTAAAAATACAAAAAATTAGCCAGGCGTGGTGGCGTGTGCCTATAGTCCCAGCTACTCTGGAGGCTGAGGCAGGAAAATCACTTGAATCCAGGAGGCGGAGGTTGCAGTGAGCCAAGATTGCGCCACTGCACTCCAGCCTGGGCGACAGAGCAAAACTCCAATAAACAAAAAGAAAAAAGATAAAACTAGGTACGGCAGAGCCACAGGATGAAAGGAGTAAAGGCAGGCCGGGCGCGGTGGCTCAAGCCTGTAATCCCAGCACTTTGGGAGGCCGAGGCGGGTGGATCACGAGGTCAGGAGATCGAGACCATCCTGGCTAACACGGTGAAACCCCGTCTCTACTAAAAAATACAAAAAAATTAGCCGGGCGTGCTGGCGGGCGCCTGTGGTCCCAGCTACTCGGGAGGCTGAGGCAGGAGAATGGCGTGAACCCAGGAGGTGGAGGTTGCGGTGAGCCGAGATCGCGCCACCGCACTCCAGCCTGGGGGACAGAGAAAGACTCCGTCTCAAAAAAAAAAAAAAAAAAAAAAAAAAAAAAAAAAAAAAAAGAAAGGAGTAAAGGCAGCCCGGGTTCCTGACACTGTGACACTCCTTGCCATACAAGCCCTGGGCCTCTCTAAACAGATTTTGGTTTTGTTTTTGTTTTTGAGACGGCATCTTGCTTTGTTGCCCAGGCTGGAGTGCAGTGGCGCAATTCAGCTCACTGCAACCTCCACCTCCCCGGTTCAAGCGATTCTCCTGCCTCAGCCTCCCGAGTAGCTGGGATTACAGGCGCCTGCCACCACGCCCAGCTAATTTTTTTTTGTATTTTAAGTAGAGACAGGGTTTCACCATGTTGGCTAGGCTGGTCTCCAACTCCTGACCTCAAGCGATTCGCTCCCCTTGGCCTCCCAAAGTACTAAGATTACAGGTGTGAGCCACTGTGCCCGGCCGACATCTTCACAATGAGAGAAAAATAAGCTTCCATTGAGTCTGAGCTGTCCTTTTCTGAGGTTTTCTACTGGGTCCGCTTGACTCTGAGTCTAACACTTTTCTTGCTCTTCCAGAGTTTCTTCTCTGAGGAGGTACAGTGAGGAACAGAGAGGTCTTGGTTCAGAGTAGGACCTGGGGTTTATGATTTGACATTTTATGTAGGGTGCAGGGACCCCAAATGATTTCTATCTTTATTTTATTATTTTATTTATTTATTTTTTGGGATGAGTTGCGCTCTGTCACCCAGCCTGGAGTGTAGTGGCGCCATCTTGACTCACTGCAATCTCCGCCTCCTGGGTTCAAGCAATTCTCCTGCCTCAGTCTCCTGAGTAGCTGGGACTATAGGGGCGTGCAATCACACCTGGCTAATTTTCGTATTTTTAGTAGAGACAAGGTTTCACCATGTTGGTCAGGTTGGTCTCGAACTCCTGACCTTGTGATCCACCTGCCTTGGCCTCCCAAAGTGCTGGGATTATAGGCGTGAGCCACAGCGCTGAGCTATTTTTTTTTTTTTTTTTTTTTTTTTTTGAGACGGAGTCTCACTCTGTCGCCCAGGCTGGAGTGCAGTGGCGCAATCTCGGCTCACTGCAAGCTCTGCCTCCCGGGTTCACGCCATTCTCCTGCCTCAGCCTCTCCGAGTAGCTGGGACTACAGGCGCCCGCCACCACGCCCGGCTAATTTTTTGTATTTTTAGTAGAGACGGGGTTTCACCGTGGTCTCGATCTCCTGACCTCGTGATCCGCCCGCCTCGGCCTCCCAAAGTGCTGGGATTACTGTTGTGAGCCACTGTGCCTGGCCAGGGCTACATTCCGGAAAGCACCTTCTTGCCCCTGCCTTACTCCTGGGTGGCAGGACCCAGTCTCTGGGTGTCAGACAGAGAGAGTGATGGGAAGGCTACAGTGGCTCAGCCTGGGAGCCACCAACAGCCATCACCCCTGGGCCTGGGGTCGGGCAGGGCTGCTCTGTCACCCTCGGGAGTCTTTGGCTCCGGGGACTCAGGACATAGCAGCACCTTCCCCAAGCCCTCCCCATCCCACAGGGCATGCGTGGGAAGCAGCAGGTCCCACCTTTCCCCAGGATACTGCCTGGCAATGCCTGGGTAGCTGGCATCCAGGTCAAACCCAGGGGAGCAGGAAGGCCCAGAGCCTCAGCGCCGCTGCCAGGCCCCTCAGGCTCCTCCTTCACCAACAAAGCAAATGAAGGCAAGAAACTCAGAGTGCACCTCTCCACCCTTCACTCTGCGCCATGAGTGGCCACGCCACGCCCGGCCCTGCCCTGTCCCACCTCTTCCTCCGCACCGCTCTGTGACTCAGAGTTAAGAGATGAGACACTCTGAAATCACTCTAGGGTGAGGGGCTGAGGTGAGGGGCTGGCATTTGTGTTGCCAACCTGATGGACCCAGGAGGCACCCACAAACTACACCCTTGGTGGCTGAGGGTGCATCCTTCTGTTCAGCGAGTCATCACGAAGCATGTCACAGTGGAGTGGTGCTTTCTCCATTGGTGGCAGGTGGAACACAAGCTTCTCGAAGTTTTCCACCATTGTTTCCCTAATTGTGCAGGCCAATTGACCAGGATAATGAAGTCCTGCTGCTATTACAGAAGAAACTTGCTTCATCAAAAATCCACGTGAGGCTGGGACCGGTGGCTCACGCCTGTAATCCCAGCAATTTGGGAGGCCAAAGCAGGCAGATCACTTTAGGTCAGGAGTTCAAGACAAGCCTGGCCAACATGGTGAAACCCCATCTCTACTAAAAATACAAAATTAGCTGGGTCTGGTGGCGCAGGCCTGTAATCCCAGCTACTTGGGAGGCTGAGGCAGGAGAATCGCTTGAACTTGGGAGGCAGAGGTTGTAGTGAGCCGAGATCGTGCCATTGCCCTCCAGCCTGAGCAACAAGAGCGAAACTCCGTCTCAAAAAAAAAAAGAGCAAAACTGTCTCAAAAGAGCAAAACAAAAAACAAAAAAACCCAAACCAAAAAACTCCATGCGAGTGTTAGGCTCTACCCCTGCACTATGGGAATGCTTGTGTGATGCAAAAGTTAGGTTTTATGCATTTGCTCAATTTTGCACCTCCCACTCCAAATGGCCACGGAAGGCTGGTGCTCCGGAAGCTGTTCTGTGTCTGTCCGGTGGCCTCTCCTCAACCTAGCCTGCACTCGCCAGGCTCTCATTCTTCTAGTTGAGAAGCAAAGGTTTAGAGAGAATATGGATTTTGCCATTGGAATTGCTGGCTTCCGGTTGTGGCTGTGTGACCTTGGGCATGTCACTGGACCTCTCTAAGCCTCCATTTCCTCTCTGCTTTTAGTCCCCACTGAGGCCAAAGTGTGTATGGAAGTGGGGGTGGGGCTGGGGGTTGGGATGGCACTTTCTTCCTTGGCAGACAGGGCCCTCCAGAGCCTTAAAGAGGGGCCGGTCGCATTGGCTCATGCCTGTAATCCCAGCACTTTGGGAAGCCAAGGCGGGCAGATCACCTGAGGTCAGGAGTTCGGGACCAGCCTGACCAACATGGTGAATCCCAGTTTCTACCAAAAATACTAAGATTAGCTGGGCATGGTGGCACATGCCTGTAGTCCCAGCTACTCAAGAGGCTGAGGCAGAGGCAGAAGAATCGCTTGAACCCGGGAGGCAGAGGTTGCAGTGAGCTGAGATGGCGCTACTACACTCCAGGCTGGGTGACAGAGTGAGACATGGTCTCAAAAAAAAAAAGAACCTTAAAGAGGACTGCTATGAGTTCTCCTTGCAGATGAAGAAAGTACCCCAATTTGACCCCTCACTCTCTGGCTCTGGCTGGGTAGGGCCATCCTGGCTTGGTACTAGCTTGGCCCTAGCTCAGGCCACGGTGAGCCCCCCGGTGAGCAAATACTCCTGGTCATGCCATGCAGAGGCTGGGCCGGGCGCTCTGTGGATCCTCATGCAGGATGGGTTCTGGGGTGCACAGAAGAACTTTTTTCAAACATGGTGGTAAAATGCACATCACATAACATTTACCGTTTCAACCATGTTTAAGTGTACAGTTCATGTCCTTGCTATGGTCAGGGGAAAGAAGGAGGAAGGGAGGAATGGAAAGAAAGAAAAGAGAAAGAAAGAAAGAAGGGAGGGAGGGAGGGAACGAACAAATGAATGAAAGAGAAAGAAAGAGAAAGAAAAAGAAAGAAAAGAAAAAGGAAGGAGAAAGAGAAAAAGGAGGGAAAGAAAGAGAAAGAGAAAAAGAAGGAAGGAAGGAAAAGAAAGAAGGAAGGAAAGAAGAAAGAAGGAGGGAGGGAGGGAGGAAGGAAGGAAGGAAAAAAAAAGTGTATAGTTCAATCTTTCCAAGCCGAAACTCCATACCCATTAAACAATACCTCCCCATTCCCGGCTCCTCCCAGCCCCTGGCAACCACCATTCTACTTCCTGTCTCTCTGAATTTGACCACTCTGGACACAGAATACAAGTGGAATCCTACAGTATTTGTCTTTTTGTGACTAGCTTATTGCACTCCGCATAATGTCAGGGTTCACTTTTCATCCTGTTGCAGCATATGCAGAATTTCCTTCTTTCTGCGGTTAAAGAGCTCTCCACTATCCGTAGACTATTTGCTCACCCCTTCGCCCGTCCGTGGACCCGTGGGCTGCTCCCACCTTTTGGCTGTTGCGAATGCTGCTACTGTGAAAGTGGGTGTGCAAATGGAGGAACATTATTTTGATGGTGTTGAATTTGGTTTAACCCATATTAGAGCAAACATAAGGAGCACAGCAAACATCACAGATATGAGATGAATGCTTAGGGTGCGGCTACAGTGACGAAGTGATTTCAGGTCAATCACGAAAGGGTGACAGCGAACAGGGTGAGAGTCGCCAGGAGCCGGCGGGAATGAATTCGGTTTGAGAAAGTCTAAGCTGGGTCAAGCCAAGGAAGAGCCCAGGCCTCTCGCCCCGCGTCTCCCTCTCCGGGATCCCCTCCTGTCTCCGGGCTGGCCCTTCTGTCTGCGGCTAGCACACCTCCTGGGGCAGCTTTGGCCCCGGGTCCCAGGAAAGCATCTGATTGGCTGCGTTCTCACTAGGCCAGCCCTGATAGATCACTGGCCAGCCTATGGATAGGCTCCCCTCAATCAGATGCCCATGCCTGGTCCAATCAGCGGTGGGCAGCCCGGAGGGTCGGGGAAGGAGCTGTGGCTGGCGGGCCTCCCAACTCCTGCAGGGACTCCTGGCGGGTCCAAGGTGAAGCCCGGCCAGTCGCAGGCTTCACAGCGGCCCCTGGTGGTCCGGGGCGGAGACGGGGAGGAGCCCAGGCAGCCGCAGGGCGAGGTTCAGGGCAGGCGCGGAGGCTCAGATCCGTAATCTCAGCATTTTGGAAGCCAAGGGGGGAGGATCGCTTGAGATTGGGAGTTTGAGACTAGCCTGGGCAACATAGTGAGACCCCTATCTCTATTAAAAATTAAATTTAAAAAAAGGGGCGTCAAGGTCTGAGGATGGCTGACTCCACTCTGGACTCCATACCTCAGGGTAACCAAGGGAAGGGTGTTGGGGAGCGGTCCTGCCTGGGGCTGACCCCCAAGAACCTGCCCAGCTCCGGCTGGGGAAGTTGGTTAGTGCGGGGTTAGAACCCCAAAGCTGCTCTTCTCTCTCGGGCAGCCTCTGCCCTCTCCCAGCCCCCCTTTCATCACTCAGGGAGCCCTGAAAGTGAGGACCTCAGGTACTGTGGGTTTCCTAACCTCGCCTCAATCCTGGGTATCCTGTTTGGACCCTGGGGCCCTCTGCGCGGCTCTCAGCGAATCTCTCAGCACAGGGGTGCGTGGGTACCCCGCCCTTTGGTCCCCAAGCTCAAGTCAGTGGCACCGTGTCCCCGCCAGGCCAGAGAGAGGAGTCTGCTCCCAGCGGTTCGTGGGCGGCTGGGGCTGGCGCACACCCTCTCTGCCTTTCCCTCCGGAAGCGCTGCCGTGGGCCAGGCCCCACCCGAACGGGGAGCGTCCCTAATTGCCCTGCACTAATTGCAGCTTCACCTGCGCAGCTGGGCTGGCCTCCCCTGAGCCTGGAGCTTGTTATTGGAAATAAGCCGATTTCCCCAGTTTGGGAGAATTCAGACTTGGGGGTTGAACTACTTGTGATTTGGGGCATTTATCATTGAAAATAGGCCTCGTTCCCTCACGGAGAGTTTTCTGTAAACAACTTGGCGCCACACATCCAGGCTCGCGTATCAGTGTGGGGTTTCCAACCTCGGAAACACGAGGCGGCACCCCAGGGCCCTGGGACCACACACAGGCCCCAAGGGTTTGGGGGCTGAAACCGGGAAGGTTCAGGGCTGCCTCCAGCATTGACCGGGTCTCAGCTGAGCCACAGCCCATCTGAAGGCTTAGCGCAAGCTCTGGCTCTTTTTTTCTCTCTCTCCCTCCCTCCCTTCCTTCCTCCCTCCCTCCCTCCCTTCTTTTTTCTTTCTCCTTTCCTTCATTCCTTCCAGCTACAGCCCATCTGAAGGCTTAGCCCAAGCTCTGGCTCTTTTTTTTTTTTTTCTTCCTTCCTTCCTTCCTTCTTCCTTCTCCCTTCCCCTCCCTTTTCCTTTCTTTTTGACAGTTTCACTCTTTCACCCAGGCTGGAGGGAATGGCTCACTGCAACCTCTGCGAAACCTTTCTTTCTTTTCTTTTCTTTCTTTTTTTTTTTTTTTTTTTCGACAGAGTGTCACTCTTTCACCAAGGCTGGAGGGAATGGCTCACTGCCTCCTGGGCTCAGGCAATTCTGCCTCAGCCTCTCGAGTAGTTGGGATTACAGGCACCCACCACCACACCCAGCTAATTTTTTTGTATTTTTTTTTTTTTTTTTTTTGAGACGGAGTCTCGCTCTGTCGCCCAGGCTGGAGTGCAGTGGCGCAATCTCGGCTCACTGCAAGCTCCGCCTCCCGGGTTCACGCCATTCTCCTGCCTCAGCCTCTCCGAGTAGCTGGGACTACAGGCGCCCGCCACCACGCCCGGCTAATTTTTTGTATTTTTAGTAGAGACGGGGTTTCACCGTGGTCTCGATCTCCTGACCTCGGGATCCACCCGCCTCGGCCTCCCAAAGTGCTGGGATTACAAGCGTGAGCCACCGCGCCCGGCCTTTTGTATTTTTTAATAGAGATGGGGTTTCACCACGTTGGCCAGGCTGGTCTCGAACTCCTGACCTCAAGTGATCCACCAGCCTCGGCCTCCCAAAGTGCTAGGATTACAGGCGTGAGTCACAACGCCTGGCCCTTTTTTTCTGTTTTTGAGATACAGTCTCCCTCTGTCACCCAGGCTGGAGTGCAGTGATCACAGCTCACTGCAGCCTCAAACTCCTGGGCTCAAGCAATCCTTCCACCTCAGCCTTCCGAGTAGCTGGGGCCACAGGCACATGCCACTATGCCTGGCTAATTTTTAAAATTTTTGTAGAGAAGAGGTTTTGCCATGTTTCTCAGGCTGGCCTGGAACTCTTGGGCTCAAGTGATCCTCCTGTCTTAACCTCCCAAAGTGCTGGGATTACAGGTGTGAGCCACCCACACCTGGCCTTCTCGAAGAGTTTTATTGATGTAGGCCAGGAGTGGTGGCTCACACCTGTAATCCCAGCAGTTTGGGAGACTGAGGCGGGTGGATCACTTGAGACCAGCCTGGGCAGATGGTGAGAATAATTATTGCTGAATAATTTCCATTGTATGGAAATCTCACACTTTATACATCTATTCACCAGTTAATGGATATGCCTTTCCATTTTGGGGGTATTATGAATAATGCTGCTATGGACTGTTGACTAAAGAAATAAAATGCAGCTGGGCATGGTGGCTCACGCCTGTAATCCCAGCACTTTGGGAGGCCGAGGTGGGCGAATCACGAGGTCAAGAGTTTGAGTCCAGCCTGGCCAATATGGTGAAACCCTGTCTCCATTAAAAAAAAAAAAAAAAAAAAGGTCTGGGCACGGTGGCTCACGCCTGTAATCCCAGCACTTTGGGAGGCTGAGGTGGGTGGATCATGAGGTCAGGAGATCAAGACCATCCTGGCTAACACGGTGAAACCCTGTCGCTACTAAAAATACAAAAAATTAGCTGGGCGTGGTGGCGGACACCTGAGGCTGAGGCAGGAGAATGGCGGGAACCTGGGAGGCGGAGCTTGCAGTGAACCGAGATCATGCCACTGCACTCCAACCTGGGCGACAGAGACTCTGTCTTAAAAAACAAAAACAAACAAAAAAAGCCAGGTGTGGTGGCACACACCTGTAGTACCAGCTACTTGGGAGGCTGAGGCAGAAGAATGGCTTGAACCTGGGAGTCGGAGCTTGCGGTGAGCCAAGATCACACCACTGAACTCTAGCCTGGGTGACAGAGCGAGACTCCGTCTCAAAAAAAAAAAAAAAGGGCCGGGCGCGGTGGCTCACGCTTGTAATCCCAGCACTTTGGGAGGCCGAGGCGGGCGGATCACGAGGTCAGGAGATCGAGACCACGGTGAAACCCCGTCTCTACTAAAAAATACAAAAAATTAGCCGGGCGCGGTGGCGGGCGCCTGTAGTCCCAGCTACTCGGAGGCTGAGGCAGGAGAATGGCGTGAACCCGGGAGGCGGAGCTTGCAGTGAGCCGAGATTGCGCCACTGCACTCCAGCCCGGGCGACAGAGCGAGACTCTGTCTCAAAAAAAAAAAAAAAAAAAAAGGCTGAGTGCGGTGGCTCATGCCTGTAATCCCAGCACTTTGGGAGGCTTAGGCGGGTAGATCACCTGAGGTCAGGGGTTCGAGATCAGCCTGGCCAACATGGTGAAACCACAGCTTTACTAAAAATAAAAAAATTAGCCAGACGCAGTGGTGAATGCCTGTAATCCCAGCTAGTCAGGAGGCTGAGGCTGGAGAATAGCTTGAACCTGGGAGGTGGAGGTTGCAGTGAGCCGAGATTGCACCACTGCACTCCAGACCAGGTGACAGAGCGAGAGTCCATCTCCAAAATAAAAAATAAAATAAAATACATAAAGAAAAAAAGAAATAAAGCTTTTAAAGATATGAGTTTGGGGCAGGCGTGGTAGCTCATGCCTGTAATCCCAGTACTTTGGGAGGCTGAGGCGGGCAGATCACGAGGTCAGGAGATCGAGACCATCCTGGCTAACATGGTGAAACCCCGTCTCTACTAAAAATACAGAAATTAGCCGGGCGTGGTGGCGGGTGCCTGTAGTCCCAGCTACTCAGGAGGCTGAGGCAGGAGAATGGCGTGAACCTGGGAGGCGGAGCTTGCAGTGAGCCAAGATAGCGCCACTGCACTCCAGCCTGGGCGACAGAGCAAGATTCAGTCTCAAAAAAAAAAAAAAAAAAGAGATATGAGTTTGATGGCTGGGCACCAAGGCTCACGCCTGTAATCCCAGCACTTTGGAAGGCCGAGGTGGGCGGATCACCTGCGGTTGGGAGTTCAAGACCAGCCTGACCAACATGGAGAAACCCCATCTCTACTAAAAATACAAAAATCAGCCGGGCGTGGTTTCGCATGCCTGTAATCACAACTACTCAAGAGGCTGAGGCAGGAGAATCGCTTGAACCCGGGAGGCGGAAGTTGTAGTGAGTCGAGATCGTGCCATTGTACTCCAGCCTGGGCAACAAGAGTGAAACTCCGTCTCAAAAAACAAAAAAGAGTGAGTTTGATTCAGGAGCCTCCTGAGGACATTACACAGAGGCTGATGGCCCAGAACATCTCCTTGGAGAGGTTTTCTTAGATTGCTCCAAAATAGTTTCAGCTCACAGTTATACATGAGTTGTGGGAGTTCAATACGTGCAAAATCACATCAGACTTGCTCAGAAGTTACACTGAGGCAGAGTCACATCAAGGTTTGGGTAAGAATACATCTGGTTATAGATCACAGAAGCATCATCACTAACCAGATTTTTTTTTTTTTTTTTGAGACGGAGTCGCACTATTGACCAGGCTGGAGTGCAGTGGCGCGATCTCGGCTCACTGCAAGCTCCACCTCCCACGTTCACGCCATTTTCCTGCCTCAGCCTCTTGAGTAGCTGGGACTACAGGCGCCCGCCACCACGTCCGGCTAATTTTTTTGTATTTTTAGTAGAGACGGGGTTTCACCGTGTTAGCCAGGATGGTCTCGATCTCCTGACCTCGTGATCCGCCTGCCTCGGCCTCCCAAAGTGCTGGGATTACAGGTGTGAGCCACCGCGCCCGGCCCTAACCAGATGTTAGCCACCGCGCCCGGCCCTAACCAGATGTTATGAGGGGGAAAAGGCAAGGCTAGGGTCATGGATCTTTTAGAGAATGTAGCAACTCAAGCCAGAGGTGTGGGTATGGGGACTGTGTGCTCTGTCGCGTTTTGTCTTCAAAGCAACTTTCTGGAGAGCTGCAGGTGGTCACAGAGGTAGGGCTTTGTGAAACTGTGCTGCAAACAGAAATGAGCATGTGTGGCTTCCTCACTGTGCTACTTTATCTCACAGAACGTTCACATACAGATCTTTGTGTTAGAGATGTTTTCAGGCCAGGCATGGTGGCTCACGCTTGTAATCCCAGCATTTTGGGAGGCTGAGGCGGGAGGATTGCTTGAACCCAGTTCGAGCCAGCCTGGGCAACATAGTGAGACCCTGTTTCTACAAAAAAAAAAAAAAAAATCAGCCAGGTGTTGTGTGGCTCCCTGTAGTCCCAGCTACTTGAGAGGCTGAGGTGGAAGGATCACTTGAGCCTGGGAGGTTGAGGCTGCAGTGAGCTGTGATCATGCCACTGCACTCTAGCCTGGGTGACAGAGGGAGATCCTATCTCTAAGAATAGAAAAGAAAAAAAAGAATGTTGTTTTCATTTCTTGGGCAGGTACCTAGGAGTGGAATTGCTGATTCCTGTGATGAGTTTAGGAAACGGCCAAGCTTTTCCAAGTTGTTACATCATTTTGCATTCCCACTGGGGAAGTGTATGAGAGTTCCAGTTGCTCCATGTTCTTGTCAACAGTCGGTATGTTTGGATTTTTTTCTTTTCTTTTTTTTGTGAGACAGGGTCTTGCTCTGTCACTCAGGCTGGAGTGCAGTGGCATGATCACCACTCACTGCAACCTTGACCTCCCAGGCTCAGGTGATCCATCCACCTCAGCCTTCTGAGTATCTGGGACCACAGGCCTGCGCCATCATGTCCAGCTAATTTATTTTATTTATTCTATTTATTCTATTCTATTTTATTTTATTTTATTTCATTTTATTTTATTTTATTTTTGAGATGGAGTTTTGCTCTGTCACCCAGGCTGGAGTGCAATGGCACGATCTTGGCTCACTGCAACCTCTGCCTCCCAGGTTCAAGCAATTCTCCTGCCCCAGCCTCCCAAGTAGCTGAGATTACAGGCACCTGCTACCAAGCCCGGCTAATTTTTTTTTTTGTATTTTTTGCAGAGATGGGGTTTCGCCACATTGGCCAGGCTGGTCTCAAAACTCCTAACCTCAGGCGATCTGCCTGTCTTGGGCTTCCAACGTGCTGGGATTACAGGTGTGAGCCACCGCGCCCGGCCATGCCCGGCTAACTTTTTTATTTTTATTTTTTGTACAGATGAGGTCTCACTATATTTCCCAGGCTGGTCTCAAACTCCTGAACTCAGGTGATCCGCTTTGAGTTCAGCAGTTTGAGCCTTGAGCATTTGTATCTTGAGTTAGTGGTTGGTGCTCCTCCAACCTCCCCAGGACTCTGAGGATTTGGAGCTTCAGGGAGAAGGAAGAGAGTTCCCAGCCCCTCCTTAGCCAGTCCCATCCTCCTCCAGGAGCCTTCCCTGTTTGTTCTGGCCCGGGGAGGTCTGCTGTCTACGATCTTTCCCCACTGCTTCCCCATCATTGTGCTAAGCTGTGATGCCCATAATAATAAACCAGGCTTCCTGGGATTCATGCCTTTGTGAGTCTCACGCCACGTGGACTCTGGGCTTGTCTAGGAGAATGAGGTATTAGAAAGCATGATGGAAGCAGAGGTTCAATGAGCTCTTGCACATTGGGGCTTGTCCTGCCATGCTGTGAGCAAGACCAAGTTAGCCACGTGGAGAAGCCGAGCAAAGGAGCACCGAAGCAGGGGGGCAGCCCATGCTGGAGGCAGCCGAGCTCCCACTGGCAGCCAGCACCTACTGCAGCCATGTGGATGAATCACTCGGACATTCCACTCCAGTTGGGCCTCCAGATACCTACAGCTGTAGAGTGATCCCAGCGGACACCACATGAAGCAAAAGAGCCATCCAGTCAATCCAGAGAACCGCGAACAATGCTACATCATTGCTGTTTAAAGCCACCCTGGCAGGGTTGTTTGTTGCACAGCAGAAGAGAAATGATACACTGTGGAAATCTCCTTGTCTCTCAGGGGTCACCGGCATAACCTGCAGCTCCACCACCCTCCACCTTTCCCCTTCCTGTCCTTCACTTTTCAAGGGTGGGCAGTTTAGCCAATCACTGCCCTCTTGGGGCCAGGAAGCCCCTTCCAGTTTAGCCCTCTGCTCCCTTCACAATGGGCATCGAGGAAAGCATCTCCTGGCAGGGCCTCCGCACCCCTCCAGGCCCTCAGCTCCTTGCTGGACATACGGACATAGGGTGGCAGAGTGAGGGGTGGCTCCTGGGAATCCTGATGCCACCACCTGGACAGCACTGGACCCTCAGTGGGCTCTGCTGACCGTGTCCTGGGGGTTCCTGGATGGGGACAGATGACAGGCCGAGGGGGTGGCGCAGGAGGGATGGGAGCTGCAATGGAAGGCTAGGCCGATTCCCTCCGCACACTGCCCGCACGCTCTCCCCTGCATCCAGCTCCTCAGCCGCTCTGGCCTCAGCATCTGCACCTGCGAAGTGGGCCTGGAGTATGTGGAAGGCCCAGCCAGGCAGACACACAGGAGCCCGGTAGACGTGCGGCTGGGGAAGGCAAGGGAAGTGGCAGTTGGGACGCGCGAGCAGGCCGGGCTGCGTGGACGGCCACCAGGTGGAGGGTAAAGAAGCGCGGGGGTCCGTTCTCTAAGGGAGATGGGGGACCCTGTCACCCGCAGTCCGCGGGCCGCGGGCGGGCAGAGGCAGAGCCTGGGACTTTGAGGGCGTCTCACGACTGGGCGGGGGGTCGGCGCTCGTCCCCGCTGGGAAGGCCAGGAAGCGGAGGCGCGCACAGCCCCCTCCCTGCGCCCAGCGCGGTCCGCGGACTCCGGCTGGGGAAGGGGAACCCGGAAGGGGCTTGCCGGACCACCTGCCCCGCCCGCCCCGCCGGGACCTCCGATCGGCCCAGCCGGGGGCAGGCGCAGCGGCCGCGGCGCGGATGGTGGGACTGTGGCCATTTCACCCGGGGGAAGGTGGAGACCCTGGTGGGCGGGGGCCCGCCGAGGCCGCGGGGCGAGGGGAGAGCGGGGTGGGCACTCAGCCCGTGAACCCCGCCCCCGGGGCCAGGGCGCTCGGACGTCCCCGCCCCCGCAGCCTGGTGCGCCCGAGTCGGGGGTCCCTCGCCCGGCTCCAGCGGAGGCTGCGGGTCGCAGTGACGTCCGCGGCCGCCAGGGGGCGGTGTCGGGCGGCGCTGGGGTCGGGCTCCAGGCTGCCGCCCGCTTTCCCAGGAGCGGATGGGGATACTGAGGCCCGGACCCCGCCGTCACGGGCCAGGGCCTCGCCTCTCCCCGAAGGCGTTCGGCAGGGTCCGACCAGGGAACACCCCCGCCCCTGCAAACTCTCTCCGACCATGGGGCAGGTCAGCGGCGCTCCGTCCCCCACCCATGTCCTGGCCCCTTCCTCGCCTCGGGCACGGAAAGTGATCTTGTGGACGCAGGGACCTGGAGGGGCGGGGCATGTGGGTAGAGGGCGCGCTGGCGCAAGGGCCGCTGTCACCCTTGGGACTGCCCTGCCCTCTGCGACCTGGGCCGCGCCAGGCCCTCCGGTCTCCGTTGCCCCTTCTGACTCACTGTTCTGCAAGCTGCAGCAAAGTCACAGCAGGCTTCTCCATGACCATGTCAGCCATACCCCTTCTGATGGTCACCTAGGTAGCTTCCAGCTTTTCCTTATTAAAGATGCAGCAGTGACTCTACCTCCCTAGTACTTGGTATGCACTTGTATTCTCGTCAAAGCTTTAATAATGAAATAGTTAGAAATGAAATATACAATTCAGCTAAATTTTTTTTTTTTTTTTTTTTTTTTTGAGACGGAGTCTCGTTCTGTCACCCAGGCTGGAGTGCAGTGGCGCCATCTCGGCTCACTGCAACCTCTGCCTTCCGGGTGCAAGTGATTCTCCTGCTTCAGCCTCCCGAGTAGCTGGGATTACAGGCGCCCACCACCATGTCTGGCTAATTTTTTTTTTGTATTTTTAGTAAAGACGGGGGTCTCACCATGTTGGCCAGGCTGGTCTCGAACTTGTGACCTCAGGTGACCTGCCTGTCTCGACCTACCCAAGTGCTGGGATTCCAGGTGTGAGCCACTGCCCCCGGCTGCTCAATTATTTTATGAAACATTGAAGAATTAGGTCAGTCGAGGTGGCTCACGCCTGTAATTCCAGCACTTTGGGAGGTTGAGGCAGGAGGATCAACTGAGCTCAGGAGTTCAAGACCAGCCTGAGCAACATAGCAAGACCTGGTGTCATGTCTACAAAAATAAAAATTAAAAAAATTATTTTTTTTGTGTGGTGGCATGTGCCTATAGTCCCACCTACCCGGGAGGCTGAGGTGAGAGGATCACTTGAGCCCAGGAGATTGAGGCTTCAATGAGCTATGATTGCACCACTGCACTCCAGCCTGGGCAACAGAGCAAGACCCTGTCTCAAAAAAAAAAAAAAAAGCAAGAGAACAAAATCCACAGCAGTGAGCATTGTATTATACATGTAACTTGGTACACAGGCAGGTATTTACCTGTGATAAGATGCCTACAAAAGGATCTGCCGGGCCCACAAGCATGCGAGTTTTCCCTGCTGGTGGGGCAAGTGCCTGAGTCCTAACCTGGCCAGCACAGGCTGTTCCCAGGGTACTCAGTTTTCTCCAGGAGCCTGTACATGTGCTGATTCCTGGCAAAGCTGAATGTCTATCTCCACATGTCTGTTGGCCAGCATGTGGATAACCTATGGTGCCCTCGCCCATCTTCCCCCTGGCCGATCTTCCAGCTATGTTGAGGGCTCCCTGTCACTCCTTGGCTATACATGCTGGACCCTCTGGCTCCCAGGATGTCCCTTGTGTTCACTGGTTTTTTCCTGTCTTTGGTCTGTACTGGCATCCCAAAGCTGAGCCTTGAGAGACCGGCTGATGGGGCTGCAGATGCGGTGGGGCAGAGCCCAGCTTGCCACTGTAGGAGGGAGCAGTAGTGGCTCCTGGTGCAGGTGCCAGTCTTAAAGGCCAGGTGAGCTTTGGTCTGGTCTGGCCAGGCAGTGGAAGGACAGAACCTGCATGAGGTGGGGCAAGTGATGGGACACCCCCAGGCTCTCACCTGCTCCTAGCCACTCCGCATGCTGGCCGTGCCAGTCTTGCCACATGAAACACCTTCCGACACCCAAAATCCATCTGACCTATGTCACAGATAAGTGACTGGTGCTCAGCCCTGTCCCACCGCTGGTGAGTGGCTGATTAGGGGGGATCCAGCGTGTCTGGTGCCAGCCCCTCCCTGAGGAAACTGCCTGCCCTCCTGCCTGCACCTGTGGGCCTTCCTGGCCACAGCCATCTGTCCCATCCCACCTGCCCAGATGGCAGGCTCCGCAGGCCTGGCTGGGCGGCAGGGGCTCAGGTCAGAGAGGATCTCAGTGCAGTCAGCAAATGAAGCCCTCTCCTCCAGCCCCCTCCCCACCCGCCACCCCTTCCTATTCTCAGCAGATGGCCTTGAAAATAGAAGACACCAGAGCAGATGTCTCCGAGCACCTTTACCTGTGGCCTCCTCTGTGTCTGTGCCCAACATGCTGCCCCCCCAAGAAGAACTGCCCATGCCACCAACCCAGGGTACCCCTCACATGTGGCAGGCCCCACTCCAGCCGGCCTCCTCCAGGTTATCAGCTGGCCTGCATCGTCAGCGTTTTTGCCCATCAGCGTACTGCACACATAATGGACACACAGGACACACAAGTGAAGGCTGCAGCATGCTGCCCACACGCACGCGTGCACACACAGCGTGCCGCCCATGATGCACAGACGCATGTGTGGGCCTGCCCACGTGTCTGAGTGCACATACATGCATGTGCACGTGTGTTATCTCCACTGTTTCATTCCTTAAGCCTGCCCCTTCCTCTCCCGTCCTCACAGCTCTATCCCACTCCCCGCTTGCCCCTGAACTCTCTCCAGGCTTCTCCCCTAACCCCATGACATTCTGTAAAGGGCACTGTGACCTATGTGTTGCCACATCCGAATCTGTTCCAGCTGACCGCTCCCTTATTTTTGGGACACCTTGGCTTCGGGGAGCCCTGTGCCTTCTTGGCCCCAAGACCCTCACCCACCTCCTTTCCTGGAAGCCCCGGCTGGGACCTCCCATCCCTGGTGCCTCACACTCCAAGCACCCTCTTTATACTCATGCCCCCCATCTCCAGGGCCATGGACACCTCTTGGCTCTGTCATCTTCCAGGTGCTCAGTTTTCCCCTAACACCTGGGAGGCCTCCTAGATTCTCCTCCTCTGCTCACACCCTCACATGCCTCACTCGGTCAGGGGCCCGGCAGGAGGCGGCACTTCTCTCCAGGGACCCCCAGTGCCCTCCGCCTGCTCCAGCACAGTTGGCTTCAGTGGCTGCGGCCTCTCCGTCTCCCTGCAGTGCATTCTCAACTAGAGTTGCTGAGAAAACCTAAGCCGGCCATACCACCCCTCCGAGGCCCTTCCCACTCCCCAGCGTCCTCACACGCTTTCCGGGGTCTCTGTGCTTGCAGCCCCAGCCTCCCCCCACTGCCTGTTGCTCCCTGCCTGGGCACACACAGACCCCTGCCCTGGTGGGACAAGCCCTCCCAGAGGAAGAGGAGTGTGCCTGGGTCAGGTCCCAGGAGGAACATGATGGGGTCAAAGGTCAACTCCCATCCCAAGATGGTAAGACCCCCCCCCCCCCACCGCCCTCCACCTGGGGCTTCCTAGGCGTTTGGAAGTCATGCTCTGCCCATTCCCCTGCCCCAGCCACCCTCCCCGCAGCTCATCCTCCCTCGCTGAGGAACCTGCCCCTTCACAGCTGGTCACACATCCCTGGGCAGCCTCTAATGCAGCAGCGATGCCATGAAACCACCCTGGAGGGCACCATCAACCTGAGCACTGCTGCCTTAGGAGGTGCAGCATGTCCACACTCGTGCCCACAGGGGACAGCTTTCATCAGAAGACACTGCAGCAGAGATGGCGGCTGCAACCCAAAGCAGGGTGTTCCCCTGGGGCTGGATCTAAAAGTGACCTCAGGAGAAAAAGACAAGAGGCTGAGGTGAGGCAGTGCTGTGAGGCCCCAGGGCAGGGAGTGTTACAATGTCTGCTGCCACTTGCACTTATAGTGGGAAAGACACATGCGGACTCCCACTGAGGCTGGCTGGGGAGGGAGGGGACAGGCACGCAGGGCTTCTGATCTGCCGTGTGTTGCTCCTTCAACTGGGTCCTGGGCTCCCAGGCATCATAATGCTCTTTGTATGTGTGTCTAAAATAATTCACTAGTGGCTGGGCGCGGTGGCTCACGCTTGTAATCCCAGCACTTTGGGAGGCTGAGGCGGGCGGATCACGAGGTCAGGAGATTGAGACCATCCTGGCTAACATGGTGAAACCCCGTCTCTACTAAAAATAGAAAAAAAATTAGCCAGGCGTGGTGGCGGGCACCTGTAGTCCCAGCTACTCGGAGAGGCTGGGGCAGGAGAATGGCACAAACCCGGGAGGCAGAGCTTGCAGTGAGCCGAGATTGCGCCACTGCACTCCAGCCAGGGCGACAGAGCAAGACGTAGTCTCAAAAAAAAAAAAAAAAAATTCACTAGTGAAACCACTTCCCAACCCCTCCACTTGGGCCTCAGGGGAAAATCCAGGATCCTTGCTGGGCATTCCAGGCCCCATGGGACCTGGCCAGTCAGGTGGCCTCTGCAGCCTTTGTGTCACACTCCAGAATTTTGCCCCTGCTTTGCCCTCTGCCAGAAATGCCTCTTTCTGCCCATCTGGACTTTGTGGCTATGTCCATGTCCACAGGAAGCTTCTAGGCAGCAGAGAAACAGGGTCAGACTTGGCTTTTAGAAAAAGGTCTCTGGGGCAGGCAGATCACTTGAGGCCAAGAGTTCGAGACCGTTCGAGACCAGCCTGGCCAACATGGCAAAACCCTGTCTCTACTAAAAATACAAAAACTAGCTGTGCGTGATGGTGCATGCCTGTAATCGCAGCTGCTTGGGAGGCTGTGGCATGACAATTGCTTGAACCTGGGAAGTGCAGGTTGCAGTGAGCTGAGATTGCGCCACTGCACTCCAGTCTGGGTGACAGAATGAGACTTTGTCTTGGGAAAAAAAAAAAGGCCTCTGGGAACCCCAGTGAGGAGGGCAGGTCAGGGCATGGGGGCAGGGAAGACATCAAGGGGTGGAGAGAGACCCGCCCTGAGGCCCAGTGCACAGCCTGTCATCCACAGGTGCCCTTTCACCTTTGTTCCACCAGTAGCTATGGAGACAGCTGTATCTCAACTCCAGCCCTCGAAGAGGGCAAGAGAGCAGGGGAGCCTTGAGCCACAGAGAGCCCACCTGGGCACCATCTCCCCAAGATGTCCCCTTGGGTCTGGGGCTCCCAAAGGCCGATTGTTGACTCCAGGACCTCCACTCACTTTGCTCTCCCCGCCATCGTACTCAGAGGCATCCAAAACCGGCAGATGGGAGAAGCCCTGGGGAGACAGGCCTAGATACAGGAGGAGACGTGTGGAGCTGAGGCAAAGGTGGGTGCGGATGCCAGGTCTAGTGCCCTCTGTACCCCTACTCCTGCTGACAACCTGGTTGCTGTAAGCTTGGCAGTTGCCATGGACTCCCTGGGAGAGATGGCGTGGCCTGGAAGGTCCCCCCTGCTGAGGTGGGGCAGGGCTGGTGGGGTCTGGTCATCCCCCTGGTGGGTCCATGCATGGCAGTCTGGGCAAGATGCACGTGAGTGCCTACCTGCGCTGGGGTGGCCTGACCCTCTCTGGGCCTCACAGCCTTGCCTGCCTCGTGGTACTGTCCACTTGGCCTCTCAGGACTGTTCTGTGGCGTGTGTGCCTAAGGCATTGAGCTCGTTGGGCTGGGGACAGGGGCCTGCCTAGGTCTGTTGAGAGGGCCCAGGTAAGACTTCCACCCAGACTGACTGGCTGGGGCACACAGAGAAGCCAGGACAGGGCTGAGTGTGTGTGCAGGGGCGTGCCCTCTAGACCAGGCCCCTCCCACCGGGGCGAGGCAGAGGCCTTGCTTGGTTGGAGCGGAGTTGGGGAGTGGGAGGGTCTCCCTGGTGAGAGTACTGGAAGGGCAGGGACAGCATTCTAGGGAAGGAACCAGAAAGACCCCTGCATGGAATGTGGGGATTTCACCATGAGACCCCAGCTGCCTGGCCTCTGAGAACGTGTGTGGGGGGATTCCAGGTGGAAGGTCGTGTCTGGGAGGATGGGTGGGGGGCTGAGCAGTCATTGCCCCTCTCCAGATCTGCGTCCACATCTGTAAAATGGGCCTAGAATTCCCAGCCGCTGGGGGCGAGTGAGGCCATAAATTAGTAGAGATGGACCCAGGCTCCTAAGCCCCCTAGGTCATGACCCCAAACCTTGGAACCCCCGACGGAGACGGTGGGGGTGGCCGAGGCCCAATCGAATCTATCCCGCCCAAATGTGGGAAGAACCGCAGGGCAAACCCCCGGCTTCCCTCCTGGCCGCTCCTCTGAGGCCCCCTCTTGAGCCCTGATTTGCTGGCAGGTGAACTGGGGATCATCGTGTCCACTGTGGCTGGTGGTCGTGAAACGAAGTGGAAACAAGAGTGTTGAGACCGAGATGGGCGCAGTGCGCGCTCCTAAACAGCTGTCCCCATCCGTCCGCCCCTCCCTCCCTTGCGCGGGTCAGCTGGAGCGGGGGCGCGCCAGGCACGACCCTGGCCGGGCAGAAGGCGGTGGAGCCCTTAGGGGTCGCGGCTCCTACCCCCGGCCCTCCCATGTGCATATGGGGTAACAGCCCGGAGGTTTTTCCCAAGGTCACGGAAGGTCAGAGAAAAGGGGAGCTGGACGCGACGAGGAAAGTCACGCACGGCGGAGGGCGGGCCATCTACGCGCGCGCCCGGGTTCGCAGAGCAGCGGCGCCCTCTCCGGCTGGGGCAGCTCGGAGCTGGGAGCCTTTCTTCGCCTGCAGCTCGGGTTCCGAGAGCCCTGCCTCCGCCCATCAACGCCCCGCCCCTTTCGCCACGGCCCCGCCCCTCCTCTCCGTTCCTCCCGCCGGCGCTCCCTCAAGTTTCTCCGAAGTTTTCCGCGGGTCCAGCGGTGCGCCCCGCCCGCCGGCCGTGACGTAACAATGGTGCAGCGCGGCGGCCAATGGGCGGTGGCGGGGGCCGGCGGCGCAGGCCAATGGCGGCGGCGGACGGTTCCGCTGTCCTGCCTGGCCGGGGCCGCACTGCGCCGCCCGCCGCCCGCCGCCCGCCCGCCAGCCCGCCGCCGGCGACGGCACCGCCGCCCTGCGATCCGGCCGCGGCGGCTCAGAGCGCGGCTGCGGCGGGCGCGGGCGGCGGCGGCTCCCTCCCGTGCGTCCGTCGTGGGACCTTCGCCCGCTCGCCCGCGGGGGACAGCGCGCGCTCCGGCCCGCGGCAGGGGCGGGGACGCCCGGCCTGTGGCCCCGCGCCCCCCATGGTGAGTCCCCGTCCCCCGCGCCGCGCCCGCGGCCGCCGCCCCCTCCTCCCCCGGCACACGCGCACGCAGGTGCAGCCCTCGCTGCGCCGGCCACCTGCGCGCGGACGCCCCGCTCGACCCCGCGACCCTCCGCCGCCCGACGTCTGGCCGTGCAGGCCGGGAGGGGACGGGTAGGAGGTGGCGGGTGGCCTCGGGCGCGGCGCTGCCTTCGATGGCCCAACCTCCCTATTCACGAGCCGCGGCCGTGACTCTGCCCCGTGACGTGGGGAGGCCGAACTTTACGTAACCCGCCCGGCGCCCCACGCGTGCCGGCACAGGGCATATCTGGGGCCCGGAGGCCCAGGCTTGGGGAAGGGGCTCCGGTCACGGTGTTGCCCACGGGCCACAGCCTACCCGCACCGTGCCGCTCTCTTTAACTCAGTTACTGCCAGTGATAGTGACCCAGTCAGTGTGTGTGGACGCGGCCTGCCTTCTGTCCCAGGCCCCTTGTGACCAAGGGCTTACCCTTGAAAGAAGGTAGAAGGGAGCTTGGGACGGAGCCAGAGGTCAGACGCCTAGGCTCAGGTCGCGGCTGGGGACTCAGAGGGCAGGGTCAGGGCTCAAGCTCGATTCTCTGTGGGTTGGGGGTCCCCACCAATTCTGGAATGAGCCCAAACTGAGACGCAGGGGACCTGAGTTCTAGGCCTGGCTCTGCCATGGCTTGCTGACCTTGGAGAATTGGAGAAGCTTGTGCCCTGCTGGAAAGTGGGATGGCAGTACCCGCTTCATCTAGTAGTCAGAGAGATGAAGAGAGGTATGGGACCTGAAGAGGATGGCAGACTGTGCAGTGCGGTGCACATCGGTCTCCAGGTTGTTTTCACCCTCCTGTCTCCTCCCAGGAGCTAGGGGTGCTAACGTGTAAGCAAACATGTTTGGATAGAGGGCTGGTGCCACGCCCCAGGCTCACCCCGCCCGCACAGCCGTCGTCCACCCCTCCCCTTTCTTACAGATGAAGCTGAGGCTCGGCCAGGGACAGTGATATACCCACATCCCCAGAACTAGGTGATCGCGGTGCAGGAACCAGGTAGGTCTGAGTCTAGATCATGCCTCTGAACAGCCCAGGAAGAGGCTCCAGGGGCCTCTAAGTGGTCTGGGGTCGGAGGTCAGGGTCAGGGTTGCGCTTGGGCTGGAGAGTGGATTTGCCTCAGCTTGAGATGTGGGCCCAAGCTTTCTCATCTCCTCCCTGGCCTTTTCTTTATTTGGGGTCGTATGAACCTGGCTTAGGTGGGAACAGAAGCTCTTCCAGTGGGTCCCTGGGTTGGAGAGGGGAGGGGAGATTTGAGGGCCTGGGCAGCAAGGGCATTTCCAGCAGAGGTGCCAGAGAGCAAGTCAGTTTCAAGGAGGGAGAACAGGTACAGCTAGATCAAGGATGGAGGCGGTGGTTCTGGGCGTGGGAGAGATGGAGCTGTAGGGTGACTGGAAGGGCCTGGCGGAGGCTGGAGGTAGGTACGAAGGCCTGGTGGGCCAGGACCGGAGGGGCTGTGTGAGGGGCAGAGGGGAGTCCCTGGGCCTACCCAGTTTCCCCGCGCCTCACCGTGGCCCCTTCCTTTCCCCGCAGGCGTGCCTTCGCGGGATCCATGCCTTGACGCCGGGGAGCGCCCCGCCGCCAGCATGCCGTGGGACGCGCGGCGGCCTGGGGGTGGCGCGGACGGCGGGCCCGAGGGTTCGGGCGCGGCGCGCTCGCGAGCGCAGAAGCAGTGCCGCAAGTCGTCGTTCGCCTTCTACCAGGCAGTGCGCGACCTGCTACCCGTGTGGCTGCTGGAGGATATGCGCGCCAGCGAGGCCTTCCACTGGGACGAGCGCGGGCGCGCCGCCGCCTACTCGCCCTCTGAGGCGCTGCTCTACGCGCTCGTGCACGACCACCAAGCGTACGCGCATTACCTGCTGGCCACGTTCCCGCGGCGCGCGCTCGCACCGCCGAGCGCCGGCTTCCGCTGCTGCGCGGCTCCCGGGCCGCACGTGGCGCTGGCAGTGCGCTACAACCGCGTGGGCATTCTGCGACGCATCCTGCGCACCTTGCGCGACTTCCCGGCCGAGGAGCGGGCGCGCGTGCTGGACCGGCGTGGCTGCAGCCGCGTGGAGGGCGGTGGCACGTCGCTGCACGTGGCCTGTGAGCTGGCGCGCCCCGAGTGCCTCTTCCTGCTGCTGGGCCACGGCGCCTCGCCCGGTTTGCGCGACGGCGGCGGCCTCACGCCTCTCGAGCTGCTGCTGCGCCAGCTGGGCCGCGACGCCGGGGCCACTCCCTCCGCCGCCGGAGCCCCCGCCTCAGCTCCAGGAGAGCCGCGCCAGCGCCGCCTGCTGCTGCTGGACCTCCTGGCGCTGTACACCCCCGTGGGTGCCGCCGGCTCGGCCCGCCAGGAGCTGCTGGGCGACCGGCCGCGCTGGCAGCGGCTGTTGGGTGAGGACAAGTTCCAGTGGCTGGCGGGCCTGGCGCCGCCCTCGCTCTTCGCGCGCGCCATGCAGGTGCTGGTCACCGCCATCTCTCCAGGCCGCTTCCCTGAGGCCCTGGACGAGCTGCCGCTGCCCCCATTCCTGCAGCCGTTGGACCTCACTGGCAAAGGCTAGGCCCGGAGCACCCTAGGCGCTGGATTTTGGGACAAAACTATTTTTCAGAGCGTTGTACCGGCACTTTATATATATTGATCTCTGTACAGCACAATCTCTGCCTCATCTGTCGCATGTACTGGGGGCTGGGCTTGGTCAGGTGAGTTCCAGGTGGCAGGTTTTGTGGGTGCAGCTGGGCTCGGACCTTCAGCTCGCTGTCCAGCCCCGGAAAGGAGTGAGGACCAACCTCCTACCTTGATCTAGAGCCTCGGACAGGTGTGTGTCCCAGAGTGGGTGACAGCTGAGTGCAGCAGGAGCTGGGTAGGTGCAGGGGTGGGGACTGGCATGTCCAAGCAGCAGGACAGCGTATAAAAAGGGCTGGAAGCCAAGAGAACGAGCTCTGCAGCGTAGGGTTCTCACAGGAGGTCCTGTGCGGTCAGCCTTTTGCACCCTGTGGACTCTGGGCCAGGGAGGGCACGCAGGGCTGGCAGGCCCGCGGTGGCTGGTGTTGAGGCATGAACAAGTTGTACCTCGTATCCTCCACCCCCCTCTGATCACCAGTTCCTCTTTGGGTATCACTCCCCCTGACAGCCCACCCAGGCCTGGATTTGTCCCTGTCGCCCCCTTTTGTTCTTCCCCCATGACTAATGAGCACCAGGTCTTGCTGCTCTTGCTTCTCACCTCTGCGGTGGCAGCAGGCCCCTGGCCCCAGCTGCATGCAGGTCAGTGGGGTTAGATGTGCCTTCCTCCAGGCCTCCTCTGTCCAAGCCCGAAGTGGGCTGGGTGGGCTCCCTGGGTGGCCCCCAGTGGGTGCCAGGTGGTGCCCGGGGTTATTGAGGGGTAGTTGTATCACTAGAGGGACAGGCTTCTTGCCCCAGCCTGGAGAGCTGTTTTCTTCAGGAAGGTTCTGGAGATGGAGACTTCTTCGTGAATTCACCACGACTCCAGGCCGAGAGGCTGGGTCTATGCCCTCAGAGCCGAGAGACCAGGGAGGATGGCCAGGCTGCCCTGCCTGGGAATTCTGCTGGGCCGTGAAATTCAACCCGCACCAACGTGGGCAGGAGGGCCACAGTGTCTTGCCAGGAGCAGAGGGCTGAAGATCTGCCGGAGGAAGAGCCACTCTCCTGGCGGGGGGCACCTGCTGCCCACCCTGCCCCCAGCGTGCCTGGGCGGAGCACACCTGGGCGTGGAGGAGTCCAGGGTGCTGGGCCACACAAGAGAGCGGGGGGAGAGGCCTGGACAGTAGGAAGATCTTGCCCGGGGTCCTGGATCCGCCACTCTGGGGATGACCTTGGACAAACTTCTGCCTTGGCCCTCAGTCTCCCCATCAAGGTTTTTCCATTCAGGAGGTTTTGGGCCATCTTCAGCCACCCTACCAGCCCTGAAAAGGATGTGACTCCTGTTTCTGGGAAGTGTGTGGTGTGTTAAGTGGGCACACAGCCCTGGTTGTGGGGAGGGAAGGATGGAGAGAGAGCACAGTGACAGAGCCCAGACTGCAGGCTGGAGTGAGGGCTCTACTTCCCCGCTGCTGTGTGTCCAGCCTCTGAACCTTGGCACTTGGGGCAATGGATATTAACATCTTTCCAAGCCCAATTCTTGGGGCATCAGGGCCTCCGGTCCTTTGGGAGGTGGCAGGTCCTCAGATCGGAGATGCCATGGGAGGGGGGAGGTACCTCTCCTTTGGAGGGTATGGAAGTGGAGATGGGAGTGGCCTGGCACAGCTGCCGTGGTTCTTAGGGGCTGGGTCTGGGGAGCCCATGGAGCCCTGATGCCCCAACAGCTTCTGCCTAGAAAGCCTGGGCTCCTCGCTGGGGGTCTAGACGTGCAGACTTCATGTCTCCCCAGCTCCAGCTCTGTTCTCTATAGGTCAGCCTCCACAATGCCACAGGCCCAGGGCTAGCCCCTTCCATGTCCCCCCTAGATCTACAGCTGCCCCTTTGATGACAGCGCCATTGAGTCCCCTGGGCTGGGGGGGTCATGCAGGGGTGAGGCAGCTGCCTGCCCCCGGTACTCACTGCCTGGCCCAGGCAGGACACAGAGAGTGGGCCCCACGAAACCCATTGTCAGGTGACCAGGATGAGGCACCCAGGCTGGCCGTGGAGTGCAGGGCGGGGCCTGCCGGAAGAATTATGGGCACCGCAGCAGGAGGGCAGCCTGGGCCATTAGCTCCTGATGTCATTGATTTGGGTGAGGGGACAGGGAAGTCAGAGGAAGTTGGCCAGTCGCTCTCACGCTCTCACGCAGTCTTATGGCAGCAGAGTGGTGCCCGATTCCTGGTACAGCTGCTCCCACTGAGTCTCCAGGGATCTGTGGTTCAGGAACCTTCCCCTGCAACCCCCTCCCAGACCCCTGCACTGGTGGGAGGAGAGGACCTAGAGGAAAGGTGCTGGGCAGATAAGCAGCCGAGGGTGGCCCTGGGTTTGGCTTATCAGTCTTCTGGGCCCTCCTGTCCCAGGAAGGGCAGCGAGGACCATGGTGTTGCCCCTGTCATCGTTATCGTCCTGGCCATGAGCTTGCAGGACTGGGAGGGCCAGAGTCAGCCAGGGAGACGGCAGCACAGTGTTTGCCTGTTGGCAGGTGGCCTTGGTGGCTTCCCAAAGGCAATCGCTCCACACAGAACAAAACTCACTTTTTGGGGGGCAAAGCACCTTGGTTCATTTGTTTAGTTCGTTAATTCCACCAGTCTGTTTCTAAGGGAAACACGGCTGCAGCCAGTCCTGCCCCTCCACCCACCCACCAGGTGCCCAGTGTTCCCAAGGGCCCCGAATCCCAACCTTATTCAGGCGTCAGCATCTCCGCACCCCAAATGCCTGTTAGGGAGGATAGTGAAGGCTGAGCCCTCCTGGGCTCGTCAAAAGCCAGCAGTGAGAGACCACCCCCATCTCCCTGAGGTGACCTTGTAGGGCAGTCCGTGCTGTCTGGCTGGCCTGGGCGAGGTGGGCAGGGACCAAGGCCTTCTGGCGCCTGGGCCTCGCTGGGCTTGCTCTGCGTGCTGACTTCATCCCGATAGTACCTTGGTTTTCCTACCGTGACTTCCTCTTCTGTCGACTTCTTCACCAACTTTAAAATTCCGTATTGAGAGCAGTTTCCTAAGTTACCTCAAATCCTATTCAGAAGAAGGATCTTCCTGGAAGTTGGGAGGGCGGAAAACAAGTTTAGTCACAGAAGACTACTCCACGTTTGAGCTTCTGTTTCAAGGGAAGTGAGTAACTGGTGGAGGAGCCCTGCCCCTCTACAGTGTGTGGTTTTGCCCTGATACTTTTCAGATTGAGGGTTACTTACATGTAATAAAATGCACAGACTTAAGTGTATACTTTGATGAGTTCTGATGAATGTCTACATGTGTGTAATTACCACTGCAATCAAGATGGAGGGAAAGGCTGGGTGCAGTGGCTCACATCTGTAATCCCAGCACTTTGGGAGGCCAAGGCGGGGGGATCACAAGGTCAGGAGTTCGAGACCAGCCTGACTAACATGATGAAACCCTGTCTGTACTAAAAATACAAAAATTAGCCAGGCGTGGTGGCAGGCACCTGTACTCCCAACTACTCAGGAGGTTGAGGCAGAATTGCTTGAACCCAGGAGGCGGAGGTTGCAGTGAGCCAAGATTGTGCCATTGCACTCCAGCCTGGGCGACAGAGCAAGACTCCGTCTCAAAAAAAAAAAAAGGATGGAAAGACAGATTTCTACTGGTGATTCTTAAAAGTAATTTATTTATTTTTTTGAGATGTCTCGCTCTGTCATCCAGACTGGAGTGCAATGGTGTGGTCTCAGCTCACTGCAACTTCCGCCTCCCAGGTTCAAGCGACTCTCCTGCCTCAGCCTCTGGAGTAGCTGGGATTACAGGCGCTCACCACCACGCCCAGCTAATTTTTGTATTTTTAGTAGGGACTGGGTTTCAGCATGTTGGCCAGGCAGGTCTCAAACTTCGGACCTTGTGATCCGCCTGCCTCAGCCTCCCAAAGTGCTGGGGTTACAAGCGTGAGCCACTGCGCCTGGCTCTTAAAAGTAATTTCTTTCTGCTTATAAAATTCACGCTCACTGTAGAACACTGGGGATTGAGTAAAGAGGTCCGGCCACCATGTGGCAGGGCCCTGCCAGGGAAACACTGTCTCAAGCGCCCCACTGCCCCACGTGGTCCCTGGAGGCAGGGCCCCTAAGCGCTCACGTACAAGTAAAGGCGCCGACTGACTGCGTCATCTGCACGCATACAAGCACTGCTAGCATTCTGGCATATGTTTCTTCCAGGTTTTTTCTATGCAGATATATATTACATTTTTTCTGTGCATATTTATATATATATGAAACCAGATCAGTTACACAATTTAGTATTTTTTTAACCTTACTGTAGTATCAGCATTTCCCTCATTGTACTTTGTAAATATGATTTTTAAGAAGTCATTGGTGTCTACTTTGTGATATTTGACTCAACCAGCCATGATAACAAAGAGTAGTCAGAGACAACTGAATTTTTAAAATGTAAATCTGATTTATTTTTGGAATAAATAATACATTTACATGGCTGGAAATTCAAAGGATATAAAAAGGTATATACTCCAGGCAACCACTGTGACCAGCTGCTCATCACAAGTAGACAACTTGTTTCTTTTTGCCCCTCTTGCTCCTCCGTGGAGTTACGAAAAATTTCAAACCTGCCAAACGTTTGAAGTTTACAACAAATACCCTCCAGCGTTTGGGTTGTCTCCCTCCCCCTTCTCTCCCTTTCTCCCTCTGATTTCCTACGGAACCACGTTTTCATGACCATGCCCGGGAACTTCACGCTGGCACGGTGATGTCCTGCGCGTCCGCTTCCTGCACACACGTGCTTCTTAACAGCTGCAGGCTATTTCATGAGAGGAGTTTGCTCACGTTAACATGGCTGTTCCCAATGCCAGGCTGTTTTAAGTGTTTCCTAATTATAAACAGGCTGTGCTGTTTTCCTCGACTTAGGACTTGTTCTTGAGGACAGAAGTGGAGGTGGCGAGATGCAAAGCCTACGTACGGGCCGGCTTCCCCAGTAGGGCGGCGCCAATGGGGGGCTCCCAAGCTGCTCCCATCTCACCTCTGCTTCCGGGGTGCTGGGGGTTCGGACCAGTGTTCCTTCTGCTTTTGTGAAGGGCCCTTACACTCGACTCGAAGTGCTCCTCCTATTGGTTTTTAATAAATATATTTATGGAAAGCTTCATGAATTTGCGAGTCATCCTTGCGCAGGGGCCATGCTAATCTCTGTATCATTAGAATTTTTGTATACGTGCTGCCGAAGGGCGCACTCCTCTTATTGTTGTATAAGTTTTTAAGGTAACTATTCAACATCAATTCCCATTTGTTGCAATTATTTCCCTTCTTTGAGGTTTTTAATTTGCAGCATTTTTACATTTATTTCCTTCTATTTATTTATTTTTGAGAAACAAGGTCTTGCTCGGTCGCCGAGGCTGGAGTGCAGTGGTGTGATCATAGTTCATTGCAGCCTCAAACTCCTGGGCTCAAGTAGTCCTCCTGCCTTGGCCTCCCAAGTAGCTGGGACTACAACTGCACATCACTGTGCCCAGCAGCATTTCTATATATTGGAGAAATCAAATCTATGTACTTATTTTCCTCTGTGGCTTGTCCCATCACTTTTGAGTTTAGAAAGCCTTTGCCATCCAGAAATCAGACAGTTTTCCCACTGGTTTTAGATTCTTTAATCCATTTAATATTATTTTGCCCAGAGAATGAAGCAGTGGCCACATTAGTTGTGACACCCCCCTGCCCCACCCCTGCCGCTCCTTAAACGCATCTGAGATGCCCTCTCCATTCTGCTCCCTCCCTGTGGGCCTCGCTAGGCTGCTGCCTGGCCCTCCGAGGGTCTGGGCCATGCCATTCGATAGAGTGGCCTGTGCTGGGGCTCTACCTGTCATCACTTAGCAGTTCTCACCCGTTTCTTCTTCCCAGGAGTGACAGGGGACAGTGAGGAGGCATCAAACAGCACAGGTCTGCAGTTCTACAGAGCTGGCTTCCAGTCCCAGTGCTGTGTGACCTTGAGCAAGTTACCTAACCTCTCTGAGTCTCAAGGGGCTAATGAGACTTCACCTTGCAGGGCTCTGGTGAGAAGCACATTGGGCACAGTCATGGGCATTTGTGGGCACTAACATTATTCCTCCCTGCCTGCCCCAACAAAACAATCCCAGTGGGGATTTGAACTGAAATCAAGCTACACCTATAAATTCCTTTGGAAAGAGTGAGGTCTTTCCGGAATGTGTGTAGTCCTCCATCCAGGAATGTGGAACATATCTTCCTTTATTCAGGTTTCCTTTTATGCCTTCTGGAAAGCTTTGCCACTCTTCACACGGCCTGAGATTTCTTGCTGAGGTCATTTTCTGGTACATGGTGTGTCCTGCTGCTGTTCTGGGTGTCATCTTTTGCATGTGCTAGTTTCCAGCAGGGCACTTCTGCGATATGGTTTCGTTTGCTGGCTGGAGATGTAGAACCAGCGGCTTGAACCCCTCCAACGGCTGCTCACACACAGCTCCATGAGGAGGCAGCCCTGGACCTCACCCCGCAGCCTCCTCCTCAGAGGCTACCATGGGGTGCAGCCAGCTCTGGAGTGGCCATTCCCCCGTAACAGCCACTTGGGCAAACCGGTGTGTATTTCAACCCCAGCCAGGCCGGGACAGGTCTGCTGACGCACTCTCCCTGCGGTGGGGCTGGGCTGGCAGGCTCTCCCTTGCACTGCCCTCGTGAGTGTCGGCTGAGGGCAATTCTCACAGCTCAGGCACCACACTCGGCCAGGTTTGGAAAAAGTCTAGTTTATTGCACTGACTCAAAGCACAACTAAAAATTAAAACCAGAAAGAAAACTGTACAAAGCACGAAGCTACAAGTTTAAAAGCATCACCTAGACGCGGGTTTAATTGCACCACAGTCCCGTGGGTGAGGAGAGCTTTGCCATCCGTGAGGCGCCGGGCAAGGCACAACAGACACAGAGAGGTGCAGCCCGGCCTGGGGCTGCCTCTGCTGCCACCAACTTTTACAGAAGGTTCTAGAAAAGGGAAGTGTGAAGTCAGATCTGGGATCTCGGCATCTTGACCTCATTTGGACATGGAAAACCTCCACCTATGTGGCTGGCTGGGTCCTGTCAGAGAACATATTTTATCACCCTCCACCTGTGGCCTGGGGGCTCCCTGACACCGAGGACTGGGCCTGGGCCAGAGGCAGGCTAAAAAAAGCAGCCAGCCCGGTGTCCTGTCCTGAAGCTGCCTCCGGGAGGGGGCGGGATGTGTGGCAGGGCGGCTTAGCCCTCACGCACAGATGCCAGTGGGCGGGGTGGGCACTGCCCATTGTCTGAAGGGGCCACGGCAGCCGTCCATAGAGGCACTGGTTTCAACCTGTCGAGTGTCAACTCATACCCTGCAGAAGGCATGGGTTGCCACTCGGAGCCAGCCCGCAGGTCCGGTGACCGCCCTGCCAGTCAAGTCTGTGCGGGGATGCCTGCCCCTCTGAGGCTGCAGGCGAGGACAGTGCAGGCTCAGGACAAACCCGGGAAGGAACAAAGGCCTTCCACTGTTTTCGGAAAATATGTATCTCTTCTAAATTTGTAAGATTTGATTTGAAATGAGGTATTTTATGCAGGTTTTTAATACAACAAAAAAGGCAATAATTAGTAGACTCATCCTCTGAGGATGCATCTGGTTTTAGGATGTCCGCCAGCAGCATTAGTTACATACCATTCCAAAGACATTTCTAAGCCAGCGGCCCTTGCTCAGCTCCCCCACATCCCATGCACCCTCCTGTGCCGTCCCTGCCTGGGACACACGTGCACACATCCAGGTTCCATTTGCACCCATCAGGCTTTACTGTTTCAGCTGAAGTGTGCTCTCCAGGAGGTGGGCAGCCTGCGCCGTGTGTGGGCAGCGAGGTGAGGTGTGGTGTGGTGTGGTGTCGTGTGGTGAGGTGTGGTGTGGTGTGGTGTGTTGTGTGTTGTGTGGTGTGGTGTGTTGTGTGGTGTGTTGTGTGGTGTGGTGTGTTGTGTGGTGTGTTGTGTTGTGTGTGGTGTGTTGTGTGTTGTGTGGTGTGGTGTGTGGTGCGGTGTGGTGTGTTGTGTGGTGTGGTGTGGCGTGTTGTGTGTTGTGTTGTGTTGTGTGGTGTGTTGTGTGGTGTGTGGTGTGTTGTGTGGTGTGTTGTGTGGTGTGTGGTGTGGTGTGTGGTGTGGTGTGTTGTGTTGTGTGGTGTGTTGTGTTGTGTGGTGTGTTGTGTGGTGTGTGTGGTGTGTGTTGTGTGTTGTGTGGTGTGGTGAGGTGTGGTGAGGTGTGTTGTGTGGTGTGTTGTGTGGTGTGGTGTGTGGTGTGGTGTGTTGTGTGGTGAGGTGTGGTGAGGTGTGTTGTGTGGTGTGTTGTGTGGTGTGTTGTGTGGTGTGTTGTGTGGTGTGTGTTGTGTGGTGAGGTGTGGTGAGGTGTGTTGTGTGGTGTGTTGTGTGGTGTGTTGTGTGGCGTGTTGTGTGGTGTGTTGTGTTGTGTGGTGTGTTGTGTGGTGTGTGGTGTGGTGTGGTGTGTGGTGTGGTGTGTGGTGTGTTGTGTGGTGTGGTGTGTGGTGTGTTGTGTGGTGAGGTGTGTTGTGTGGTGTGTTGTGTGGTGAGGTGTGGTGAGGTGTGTTGTGTGGTGTGTTGTGTGGTGTGGTGTGTGGTGTGTGTTGTGTGGTGTGTTGTGTGGTGTGGTGAGGTGTGTGGTGTGTTGTGTGGTGTGTTGTGTTGTGTGGTGAGGTGTGGTGAGGTGTGTTGTGTGGTGTGTTGTGTGGTGTATTGTGTGGCGTGTTGTGTGGTGTGTTGTGTTGTGTGGTGTGTTGTGTGGTGTGGTGTGTGGTGTGGTGTGTGGTGTGGTGTGGTGTGTGGTGTGTTGTGTGGTGAGGTGTGTTGTGTGGTGTGTTGTGTGGTGAGGTGTGTTGTGTGGTGTGTTGTGTGGTGTGTTGTGTGGTGTGTGGTGAGGTGTGTTGTGTGGTGTGTTGTGTGGTGTGGTGTGTGGTGTGGTGTGTGGTGTGGTGTGTTGTGTGGTGTGGTGTGTGGTGTGTTGTGTTGTGTGGTGAGGTGTGTTGTGTGGTGTGTTGTGCATGGTTCTCTCCTGGCATGGCCAGCGCTCTCCTCTCAAGCCCGGCCTCGGCTTCCTGGCCAGAGCGTCTGGCGTGGAATGTGCTCTGCAGCTTTGTCTCTGGGGGGACACCCCCCTGTGATGGGACAAAGCCATCACCGAGCACATCCTGCGCTGCAGAGAGCTGACCTTTGGCTCCATCTGGCCCTGGGGCTACTAATGTGGAAAGAGCCCCTGGGCCAAACCAGCTGCCCGGCTACCCTAGGTTCTGGGAGGCCTCCGGAGACCACTCCCACCAGCAAAAGCTGGAGCTATCTGTGGATGAGACCAGACGGCAGCACGCAGGTAATCGGAGTGCATGCAGCCGGGCGGTCACCACTGTCCTGAGCTCGGAGGCGCCACTGCTGCAGCAATCACGCCAGCCACGGGTGGAGGCTGTGGGTTCTGGAACGAGACAGAAACCGACATAGATGAAAGTAAGTGTGCGGGTCCAACCTGGCCAGAGGTGTCTGGACAAGTGTTGAGGCAGCACGTCCACCAGGGAGTGACTCCGAAGCCACTGTGCCCACCACAGACGCCGGGCCCCTCCGCGTGACTCTGCCAGGGCTCCTTCAGATGACCTCCCACTCGTCCTCCAGGTCCTCAGGGTGGGGCATGGCGGCCTGGCTGCTCTTCTGGGTGCCGTGTGAGTGGCTGAATGTCTTTGTCAGCCGTTGGAGGAGGTAGCCGGGCGGGCCCACAGCCCACAGCTCATCTGAAGCAGTCACTGCAGGGACAAGAGCCAATCACATACTTGTCAATCACACAGCCTGCAGGGTGGGCACAGATGGAGCTGGGAGCTTGGGTGCAGGTCTGGGCTTGCCACATTCTAGGTGGGGGACACTGGACAAGCCACCATCTCCATGTGAACCTCGTACCCTCAGCTGTAAGTGGATGTCAACAGCACCTTGTCCTTGCCCAGGAGACTCTGGCAGAGCCCAGGTGTCCAGCCCCTTCCCTCCCTGGGACACACTCCTGCTTTGCCCTCAGTTCTTGCTTTGCGAGAGTGGAGCCCAGCGGGGTCGGCTTCTTTGAGAGCCCCCCAACATGGTCCACAGGAGCCCTGGGAACCCCAAGGGGCCTTGGGCCCACTGGCCCCTGGCACCTGCCTGTGAAACATGACACACTGCCGGGAATTTTCTTCCAGTAGTCTCCGGCGGGGTTCTTGTCTGTGACGCCGTACCGCCGGGCGAGATCTCCGTTTGGACAGCGGGCCCACACGGTCCTGGTGCTCAGCGCCAGCTGGCAGGCCTGCAACCCTGTGGGCAGACAGGGTCCCTCCTGAGCCCCTGCCATGGACGGGATGGGCCGTTGCTTCCCGAGCCCACTCTTGTGACACTGCACACCTCCACCAGGGTCCCTGCGGGGACGGAGTGCCCATGATGGGCTGGGCTTGGGGCAGGAGCTGAGGGAAAGGACGCCCAGTTGGCAGGGCCAGCAAAGCCACTGAAAGCCAGAAGTCAAAGGACAGAAGGGCCTGGGCAGTGTGCAAACTGCCCTCCCATAAAAGCACCAGCAGGACGGCCTGGGTTCCCCTAACAAGGAACATGACGGGAGGCTTGTCCCCTGGCCCAGGAAGCAGCGGCAACAGCACAGCCCCAGCACAAAGGCTACGGTGTGGTGGGGACCGGGCTGCCTCACAGACAGCAGCCTGGAGGGAGCGCCCAGCAGCCCCCAGTGATGGTAGCCCCGGCTGGCCGGCACCACAGGCCCTGTCTGCGGGCTCCTACCTGGCACGTGCTCCCAGGCGGTCCCCACAGGCATCTCCTCGGTGATCCCGGTCCGCACATGCACGTTCCACCTGCTGTCAAGCACCCACAGCATCTGGTCGTTGGGGCTGGAATGGACGCTGACCAAGCTGACCCCGGCGGGCTGGAAGCGGGAAGGGACTTTCAGGGAAGGCAGGAGTTGGGTGACAAAAGGAAGGACAGGAGACTTCCGGAACTGGGGACATGTTAGTGGCAGCATGCAGCAGCCAGTGTGGGCCCCACAGGAGGCGGAGAGGCCACGTCCTGCCCCTGGTGCCAGTCTCACAGGGGAGATGGTCACTTGTCTCCAGAATGTCAGGTGGGCCAGACTGAGGGACAGCCCAGCAGATAACAGCATGGACTCCAGCAGGAGACCAAGAAGGGCAGGGATGGCACAGGTGAGCAGAGAGTGGAGGAATGAGAGGAGAGGTGCGGCGGACCTGGCTGTGAAGGACCGTGGTGGGCACTGTGAGGAACAAAAACGCCAGCCCGGGAGCCCCCGCCACTGGGTTTTGTTGTAGCCACTGGGTTTCGCCAAGTTGCCCAGGCTGGTCTTGAACTCCTGGGTTCAAGTGAGCCATTCACCTTGGCCTCCCAAAGTGCTGAGATTACAGGCGTGAGCCACCGTGCCTGGCCAAAGTTCTCTCTTGTGTGAGCTCACTCAGGGTGCAGTTGGAGTGACTGCAGGTCTCAGCCTGCCAGTGGGGTGAATGAGCTAGCTTTTTTTTTTTCTTTTTTTTTTTGAGACGGAGTTTTGCTCTTGTTGCCCAGGCTGGAGTGCAATGGTGCGATCTCGGCTCACCGCAACCTCCGCCTCCCAGGTTCAAGCAATTCTCCTGCCTCAGCCTCCCAAGTAGCTGAGATTACAGGCATGCACCACCATGCCAGGCTAATTTTGTATTTTTAGTAGAGACGGGGTTTCTCCATGTTGAGGCTGCTCTTGAACTCCTGACCTCAGGTGATCCACCCACCTCGGCCTCCCAAAGTGCTGGGATTACTGGTTCACCTGGCCAAGCTAGTTTTTTTTTTTTGAGTCTCACTCTGTCTGGAGTGCAGTGGCGTGATCTTGGCTCACTGCAACCTCTGCCTCCTGGTTTCAAGGGATTCTCCTGCCTCAGCCTCCCAAGTAGCTGGGATTACGGGTGCCCACCTCCAAGCCCAGCTAATTTTTGTATTTTTAGTAGAGACGGGGTTTCACCATGTTGGCCAGGCTGATCTAGAACTCCTGACCTCAAGTGATCTGCCCAGCTCGGCCTCCCAAGGTGCTGGGATTACAGGCGTGAGCCACCGCGCCCAGCCGCGAGT
Organism: Symphalangus syndactylus; assembly: GCF_028878055.3. Lineage (NCBI taxonomy): Eukaryota > Metazoa > Chordata > Mammalia > Primates > Hylobatidae > Symphalangus > Symphalangus syndactylus. The sequence continues at coordinate 14,587,034 of NC_072430.2, forward strand.
GAGCTATTTTAAGAGACATAGAGAGAACAGAGTCCTAGAGTCCTGGCGAGGGTCTCCCTTCGCTGCTCCCTCAGCCCTTTGGTCTCTCACTCCATACATTCGCCCAGGTTACAGGCACAGGCTCTGGAAGCCGTCGTGAGTGGGCTGGATGGGGATCTCAGGTAGCACCAGAGCAGGTAGTTGGACGTAAACACCAGGCTAGGTTCAGATATGGGAGGCACCACCAGGAAATAAAATGAGCAACTGGCAGTGGGTGGTCAGGCGAGGAGGTGGCATTAGAGTTGATGCCCGGAGGACACAGGGCCGCTGAGGGGAGAGAGGGAAGGGTTGGATGGCAGAGGCCAGAAGGCTGGGCACCACCCTGGACAGCGGTCCCAGCTTAAAGCAGAGCGGCACTGGAAGCCCGAGCCACTTTCCATGCAGAACCCCAGATGCACCGGTGAGATCCAAGGGATCCAAGGGAGCCGCGCCTGTGCTGCGGGGTCACCGCAGCCCCTGCCCCATCACAGCAGGGAGGCTGGGGTGGGGTGGCCAGCGAGGCTGTGGGATGCAGTCCAGGAGGGCAAGGGTGCCAGGGCCGAGTCCCCAGGGACCACCTTGAGCGCACTCAGGCAGGTCCCCACCGCTGGCTGTGCTAGGATCAGATGTTTGGGATTTATATTCACCACCTTCCCTTGGAGCTTAGCTGAACTTGTTTGGCTATGGAAACCCCTTTCTATACATCACATCCATTTTCATTCCATGGACCTGGGGTTCAGAAGTGCAGATTTGGGGAAGCGCTGCTCTAGGCTAAGCCCCCATTCCAGGGGATGCAGGGGCTCCAGGGAAGGGAGGGGAGAGGCCTGTGATCACTCTGCAAAGCAGGGCTGGGTGGGGAGGCCAGGAGGCTGGGGAAGAAGCCTGCCAGCTGAGGCCACCAGGCTGTGTGGAGGAGAGGCTCCCGCCAGGCTCCTGCCTTCCCCACTCAGAAGGCCGTGTGGAGGAGACAGAAAAGTGGCCCAGGCCTTGCCATTCAGCCCACTGGCCAGGGCCCTGCTGTGGTGAAGCAGAGCCGGGACTCCCCCACACACTGCCCATAGTCCTGGCCCAGAACTGAGACGCGCTGTGGTTTGAAGCCACTAGCTTTTGAAGAGTAAGTCAAGGACAACGGGAATGATGGAGAGAGGAGGAGATGACTGCTTCAGGGGAAGGGCAAGAACAGCAAGGATCAAAGTGGAGTCTCTGAGGGGTCTCCACATAGAGAAAGATGGGTGCTGGAAGCAGCACGGTGGCAGGCAGAGAAGTGCTCGTGAGCAGGCAGAGGATGGCTACCCCGCACCCCTTTCCTCTTCTCTCCATCACCTCGCAGTGTCTCTGGAACATAAAACTTCCCTGTCTCCCTTGGCTCTCTTGCCTCCGGGCTCTGCCCCCTGACGTGAGCCTCCGCCCATTAACAGCCTTTACTAGAAGCCGCTAGAACAGAATATGGTGGGAAGAGCAGGCGGCACCCAGCCTCACCCTGGCCTTGCCAGTCATCCCTTCTGGACACACACGCCCCCTCACACGTTGCTCACCTGGCAGGCTGCTGCCCACCCTTCACAACCCCACTCACGCTGCCTGCCAGGCCTCTGGGAAGGGCCGCTGTGCTGCCTGCGAGCTCCCTGCAGGAGGAGGCCACGTCTGCCCAGCTCCAGCCCAGCCTGACGCTGAGGAGGTGCATGGAGGACGGACGCTGGCCGCCTGCTTCCCTCGGAAACATCCTGCGTCCCCAGCCCCTCACCTGCTTTCATCCAATAAAAAGAAACTCTATTTTGTATTACTGGAGGAAAACATACATTTGAAAACTACACAAATCCTAAGTGCACAGCATGATGGAGCTTCCCAATTTGAGCGCACCTGTGTGACCAGTGGCCGGCCCAAGAAGCAGAAGGTGAGCCCCGGCCCCGGCTGCTGCCACACTCCTGACACCAGGGCCCGGGCTGTCTGGGTCTGACTTTACACGACGGAAGCTCATGGCATAGCGGCTTCTCTCTGAAAGGAGAACTGGCACTCCCTGGCAGGGCCCTCACTCTAGGTGGGAGGCCGGCCTGCAGACAGCCCATGAGGGCTTCAGGAAGGGGTAGGGATAGAGGCCAGGTCTCAGAGGGTGGGAGAGCACAGTCTGATGAAAAGCACATGGGGACACCAGTAAATGCTCTTTAAAAGAGGAAGAGCAAGTCATTCTGGACACATCTTTCCAGGTTTATCATCTTGCCTCATGCCTTTACCCAGTATTTCCCAGACTGGGTTCCATAGTACACCATACCACCCCTACCACTGGCAGGGTTCATGTGGCCCAAGGCCTCGCATCAGCTGTCTCCTGGACACCTCTAATTGGAGGCATGTGATCATTTGTTCGACAAATGAGCACCCACACATGCTGGGTTTTGGGGAAACCTGAACTGCAAACAAAACACTTGTTTCTGCCCACCCAGAGCTGCCATCCTACTGGGAGGGTGGGGCACAACCCGGACAAACCAATGCCATACTGCGTAACAGAGAGAAGGGCCAGAGGGACACCCTGACTCTGCCCGGAGTGGAGGGGCAGTGATCCTGCCAACACCTAGGGAAGGTACCCAGCAGCCCCAGCAAGTGTAGAACTGAGGGTAGCTCAGGGTTGCAGCAAGGAGGCTGGGAGGCTGCAGCCCAGTGGTGAGGCCAGAGTGGCTGCCAGGGCTGATGGCAGGCTTCAGGCTGAGGGAAGAAGTGTGATTTCATTCTGAGTGACGTGGGAAGCTGCCAGAAGGTTGTGAAAAGAGGAAAGGGCTGGGCACGGTGTCTCACATCTGTAATGCCAGCACTTTGGAAGACCAAAGAGGGAGGACTGCTTGAGCCAAGGAGTTTGAGACGAGCCTGGGCAACAGCAAGACCTTGTCTCTACCAAAATTTAAAAAATTATCTGGGCATGGTGGCATGTGCCTATAGTCCTAAGCTACTTAGGAATCTGAGTCAGGAGGATTACTTGAGCCCAGGATTTTGAGGCTGCAGTAAGCCATATTCGCGCCATTGCACTCTAGCTTGGGCAACAGCGCAAGACCCTCTGTAATAATAAACAAAATAAAAGTAAAAAAAGAGGAGAGATGTGGGCCGAGCACGGTGGCTCACACCTGTAATCCCAGCACTTTGGGAGGCCCAGGCGGGCGGATCACCTGAGGTCAGGAGTTCGAGACTAGCCTGACCAATATGATGAAACCCCATCTCTACTAAAAATACAAAATTAATCGGGCGTGGTGGCATGCGCCTGTAATTCCAGCAACTCGGGAGGCTGAGACAGGAGAATCGCTTGAACCCGGGAGGGAGAGGTTGCAGAGAGCTGAGATCGTGCCATTGTACTCCAGCCTGGGCAATAAGAGTGAGACTCTGTGACTCTGTCTCAAAAAAAAAAAAAAAAAAAAAAGAGGAGAGATGTGAACTAGCACATGTCATCAGAGGACCGTTCTGGCTGTAGTGAGGACAAGCTTCAGGGAAGGGCAGGTAGAACAAGAACCCCGTTCCGGACGCTGGTGCAATAAGCCAGGGGCTGGTGGCACAGGCAGGCCTTAAGAGGCTGATGGAACAGGCTTTGGAGGCGGAGCCCATGGCGCCTGTTGAAGGACTGGCAAAGTGGCCCTGGGGTGTCTGCTCTGCTTGAGTCTGGACCTTTTCAGAGCAGACACCAGGCCGGGGCGGCGCGTAGCACCCCGGGTGGTCACGGCAATCATGATCCCGAGCCACAGATGTCGGGTGACTCGGAAATGCTCTGCTAAAACACACCGAGGTTTCAATAGACAAAAAAACCAATGCTTGAAAAGTTGGCAAACTCGGGGGTTGCTTTGCTGACTGCTCTCTGGGTTGGTAACAGCGAGGCTTGGTCCTAGCCCTGCCTGGCAGTCCTGCCTGCCGGGGCTCTGGGCACACCCTGGGTGTCATGACATGATGCCTGCGAGGGGCTTCGAGACCAGCAGGGCTGGGCATCAGTGAGGGATGATTTTCTATTAGGTCAGAAACAATGATAATCACTGGACCTCAAAGCAAATGACTTCATCATCTTCCCCTGGAGAAAACCGATTTCTTACGGTCTCAGAGTGGTGCCAGTGGGAAGCAGCACAGGATCTTGGGAGCAGGGAATTCCACTGTTTGCTCACAGTGAGCAAGGATGGTGCCGTGTGGGGTTAACACACAGCCCTGCTGCGTGGCTTTCATCACAGTGACCTGATTCACTGGCGGCCTCAACACACCTTCACTGTATTTATTTTATAAACTCACTGTATTTTTTTTTTGTAACTGTCACCTGGATTTGCTTGTTTTTGCTTTATTTTTAGTGGAGGCACTGATGTAAGTGCCTCCACTAAAGTTAGTGTAGATTCTTCTTGAGCCTTTCTTTGGAGGCAAAAGAACTCCCGGCTGAGCCTGGCACTGCTGGTTTGTTAGCTGTGCTGAGTGCGAGAGCGGCTAGCTGTCCTCTGGTTTGTACCAGAAGTCTGGGGCCGAATAAACCCTCATTTAAACAGACGAAACCCAGACACACTCAGGGGCTGTCAGAGAGAGCACGTATCACTCAGGGCCACACACTGTAGGATTCCTTTTTTTTCTTTTTGACACAGAGTTTTGCTCTTGTCGCCCAGGCTGGAGTGCAATGGCGCGATGCTGGCTCACTGCAACCTCTGCCTCTCAGGTTCAAGTGGTTCTCCTGCCTCAGCCTCCCGAGTAGCTGGGATTATAGGCGCCTGCCACCATGCCCAGCTAATTTTTGTATTTTTAGTAGAGACAGGGTTCACCATCTTGGCCAGGCTGGTTTTGAACTCCTGACCTTGTGATGCACCCGACTTGGCCTCCCAAAGTACTGGGATTACAGGTGTGAGCCACCGCGCCCAGCCAGGATTCCATTTCTATGAAACATCCAGAAGAGGAAAATCCCAGGTAGAAATCAGGTGAGCAGCTGCCAGAGGCTGGGAGACAGGAGGAGGGAGGAGGAATGGGGAGTGGCTTCGCATTGGTAGGGGCTTTCTTGAGGGATAAGGATGTTCTGGAACTAGGCTGGCACGGTGGCTCATGCCTGTAATCCCAGCACTTTGGGAGGCCTAGGCGGGTGGATCACTTGAGGTTAGGAGTTTGAGACCAGCCTGGCCAACATGGTGAAACTCCATCTCTACTAAAAATACAAAATTAGCCGGGCATGCTGGCACATGCCTGTAGTCCTAGCGTCTCGGGAGGCTGAGGCAGGAGAATCACTTGAATCTGGGAGGCGGAGGTTGCAGTGAGCCCAGATTGTGCCACTGCACTCCAGCCTGGGCAACAAGAGCAAAACTCCATCTCAAAAAAGAAAAAAAAAAAAAAAAGAATGTTCTGGAACTATATAGTGACAATGGTTGCACAACACTGCAAATGTACTGCCACTAACGGTAAATCTCATGTGTATTTTATCACAATTTAGAAAAAAAGAAAAAGTAGACAAGGCTTGGTTGTGACAGTGTACTATAGTTTTGCAGTTACCATTGCGGTGAACTGGGTAAAGGGTACTCAGGATTTCTTATAAATACAAGTGCAGTGACTGTTATCTTAATAAAAATTTCAATTAGGCCGGGTGTGGTGGCTCATGCCTGTAATGCTAGCACTTCGGGAGGCTGAGGCAGGTGGACCACCTGAGGTCAGGAGTTCGAGACCAGCCTGACCAATATGGAGAAACCCCGTCTCTACTAAAAAAAGTACAAAATTAGCCAGACGTGGTGGCGGGCGCCTGTAATCCCAGCTACTCAGGAGGCTGAGGCAGAAGAATCGCTTGAACCCAGGAGGCAGAGGTTGCGGTGAGTTGAGATTGCGCCATTGCACTCCAGCCTGGGCAACAAGAGTGAAACTCTGTATCAAAAAAAACAAAAAAAATTCAATTAAAAAAAAAAAAAAAGTAGGCCGGGCACAGTGGCTTACACCGATAATCCCAGCTCTGTGAGAGGCTGAGGCAGAAGAATTGCCTGAGCCCAGGAGCTTGAGACCTAATCTCTACTAAAAAAAACAAAAAAAAGTAGTAAGTGATCTAAAATTTTGGCTTATTCATATTAAAAACTTCATAAAAATGCAAAAGAGGCTGGGCGTGGTGGCTCACGCCTGTAATCCCAGCCCTTTGGGAGGCTGAGGCAGGCATATCACCTGAGATCGGGAGTTCAAGATGAGCCTGACCAATATGGAGAAACCTCGTCTCTACTAAAAAAAATACAAAATTAGCCAGGCGTGGTGGCTCATGCCTGTAATCCCAGCTACTCAGGAGGCTGAGGCAGGAGAATCACTTGAACCCGGAAGGCAGAGGTTGTGGTGAGCCGAGATCGCACCACTGCACTCCAGCCTGGGCAACGAGTGAAACTCCGTATCAAAAAAAAACAAACAGGCCGGGCGCAGTGGCTCACGCCTGCAATCCCAGCACTTTGGGAGGCTGAGGCGGGCGGATCACGAGGTCGGGAGATTGAGATCATCCTGGCTAACACGGTGAAACCCCATCTCTACTAAAAATACAAAAAATTGGCCGGGTGCTGTGGTGGGTGCCTATAGTCCCAGCTACTCGGAAGGCTGAGGCAGGAGAATGGCGTGAACCTGGGAGGCGGAGCTTGCAGTGAGCCCAGATCGTGCCACTGCACTCCAGCCTGGGGGACAGAGCGAGACTCCATCTCAAAAAAAAAACAAACCACAAAACAAAAAACAAACAAGCAAACAAACAAAAAATTAAAAAAAAAAAAGTAGGCCGGGCACAGTGGCTTACACCTGTAATCCCAGCACTATAGGAGGCTGAGGCAGGAGAATTGCCTAAGCCCAGGAGCTCGAGACCTAATCTCTACTAAAAAAACAAAAAAAAGTAGTAGGTGGTCTAAAATTTTGGCTTGTTCATATTCAAAACTTCATAAAAATGCAAAAGATGCTGGGCGTGGTGGCTCACACCTGTAATCCCAGCACTTTGGGAGGCCCAAGGCAGGCAGATCACGAGGTCAGAAGTTCAAGACCAGCCTGGCCAATATGGTGAAACCCCGTCTTTACTAAAAAAATAGAAAAATTAGCCGGGCATGGTGGCACACGCCTTTAGTCCCAGCTACTCGGGAGGCTAAGGCAGGAGAATGGCGTGAACCTGGGAGGCAGAGCTTGCAGTGAGTGGAGATTGCACCACTGCACTCCAGCCTGGGCGACAGAGCGAAACTCTGTCTCAAAAAAAAAAAAAAGAAAGAAATGAAGGATGCAACTTGTCAGATGGAATAAATAAGAAATTTGAGAGTTCAAATGCTTTGGAAATGCTAAAAAAAATACACAAAGTTTGGTGAGCTGAAAGAGAGGAGATAGGGAGGGAGGGAGGAAGTATGTGTGTGTGTGCGCAGCAGGCAAACGATGTGTGCTTGTTTTTTTGTTTTTAAGTTCAAAATCCAGCTCCTGCAAGAAGGTTTGCTTTTTGTTTTCAGGACAGGGTCTTGCTGTGTTGCCCAAGCTAGATGGCAGCGGTGCGATCACAGGTCACTGCAGCCTCGACCTCTTGGGGCTCAAGCGATCCTCCCGCCTTATCTTCCTGAATAGCTGGGACTATAGGTGCATGCTACCACACCTGGCTAATTAAACTTTTTTTTTTTTTTTCAGAGATGGGGTCTCACTATGTTGCCCAGGCTGGTCTCCAACTCCTGGGCTTAAGTGATGCTCCTGCCTCAGCCTCCCAAAATGCTGGGATTACAGGTGGGAGCCACCACACCTGGCCTAAATGTCCTTTAAAGATGGTTTGCAGGGTGGTGATGGGGAGGGAGCCACGCTTCCTTTCTGGGAGTGCCCAAATTATTTAATTATAACTCTTGGATACTTACTGGTCAAAGGGGCTGCTCAGGGCTGTCAAGTTTTCCTTAAACAATACCTCATGCAGGAAAAAACAAGCTGCTATCCTATGTTCTCAAAAGGCAGCAGCTCCAGGATCATTCCTGATTATTATGAACACCTAAGGCTGTGTTTTCTTTCTTTTCTTTTTTTTTTTTTTTGAGACGGAGTTTCGCTCTGTCGCCTAGGCTGGAGTGCAGTGGCGCAATCTCGGCTCACTGCAAGCTCCGCCTCCTGGGTTCACGCCATTCTCCTGCCTCAGCCTCCCGAGTAGCTGGGATTACAGGCGCCCGCCACCGCGCCCAGCTAATTTTTTGTATTTTTAGTAGAGACGGGGTTTCACCGTGTTAGCCAGGATGGTCTCGATCTCCTGACCTCATGATCCACCTGCCTCGGCCTCCCAAAGTGCTGGGATTACCGGCGTGAGCCACCGCACCCAGCTTTTCTTTTTTTTTTTTAACCCCTGAGACGGAGTCTTGCTCTGTCACCCAGGCTGGAGTGCAGTGACGTGATCTCGGCTCACTGTAACCTCTGCCTCCCGGGTTCATGCCATTCTCCTGCCTCAGCCTCCTGAGTAGCTGAGATTAAAGACACATGCCACCACGCCCGGCTAATTTTTGTATTCTTAGTAGAGATGGGGTTTCACCATGTGGGCCAGGCTGGTCATGAACTCTTGACCTCGTGATCCGCCCACTTCGGCTCCCTAAAGTGCTGGGATTACAGGCGTGAGCCACCGCACCTGGCCCAGGCTGTGTTTTCTTTACTCCACCCGCCAACATTACAGGATAAACCATTACTCCTTTCTACTGTCGAGAGACTCTCTTGACAGAATGTACTGAGACCTGACTAGACACAAAATTCAAGTTAAGAAGCAAAGTTTTCATGGACGACTTCAATACAGGGTGCTGATGCTGTGGGGGCCCCCTGCTCAGGGCCCCGAGTAGCTGTTCTCAGGTGCAGGGATTCCTTTCAGTGGTCAGGCGCACTGAGAGCACTGCCTCATTGAGTCAATGTGACCTACACACATGACACGTTGTTTCCTGGGATCAAGGCAACCTTGTTTTTGAGTCACTATTCAGTACTTGTGAATTCTGACTCCAATGTGCTCATCCCGTCTACTCCCCAAGAAGAACTCCGTGTGACCACCACCCCGAGATTAGCATAAGCCCCCGCACTCCTAGGAGAAGCGAGTTGGTTACCTGCAGACACTGGGAAGACTGCAGCCAGCACCTCCGCTGCCTCACGCTCAGGACACACACCGGCACCTTTGCTAGAGGAACCGTGTACAACCCAGAAGTCGTCCCAGCCCCACTCACCCAGTGATTTTCACTCCAGTCCACTTTCTGTTTTTACCAGACTGCAAGTTCCATGAGGGCAGAACTGTGCTTGCCTCATCCAGTGCCACACCTGGAGCCTGGCGCACAGTAGGTCTTTTATATCTATTCATTCAGGGGCTAGGCTGCTCCAGGGATCTAGCCCCATGCCTAACCCCCCTATGTGGGGCTGCCAGAATCATCTGCACCAGGCACTGCACCTCCACATCCCCTTTTTCTAGGCTGGGTGGGCTCGGAAGGAAAACATAGTGCTTTCCATTCTCACCACCCTTGGAGCGCCAAGGGCTGTGGGTTTTCTTTCAGGCTGGAGTGCAGTGGCAGGATCTCGGCTCACTGCAGGCTCTGCCCCCCGGGGTTTACACCATTCTCCTGCCTCAGCCTCCTGAGTAGCTGGGACTACAGATGCCCGCCACCTCGCCCGGCTAATTTTTTGTATTTTTAGTAGAGACGGGGTTTCACCGTGTTAGCCAGGATGGTCTCGATCTCCTGACCTCGTGATCCGCCCGCCTCAGCCTCCCAAAGTGCTGGGATTACAGGCATGAGTCACCGTGCCCGGCCGTGCTGTGGGTTTTCAAAGTCACCGCTCACGAAATGTAAATGGCTGGGCCTGGTGGCTGACACCTGTAATCCCAACACTTTGGGAGGCCGAGGCGGGTGGGTCACCTGAGGTCAGGAGTTCGAGACCAGCTTGGCCAACATGATGAAACCCCATCTCTACTAAAAATACAAAAATTAGCCAGGCATGGTGGCGGGCGCCTGTAGTCCCAGCTACTTAGGAGGCTGAAGCAGGAGAATCGCTTGAACCCAGGAGGCGGAGGTTGTAGTGAGCTGAGATCGCACCATTGCACTCCAGCCTAGGTGACAGAGCAAGGCTCTGTCTCAAAAAAAATAAAAAGAGGCCAGGTGCGGTGGCTCACGCCTGTAGTCCCAGCACCTCGGGAGGCTGAGGCGGGCGGATCACGAGGTCAGGAGATCGAGACCATCCTGGCTAACACAGTGAAACTCCGTCTCTACTAAAAATACAAAAAATTAGGCCAAGTGTGGTGGCTCATGCTTGTAATCCCAGCACTCTGGGAGGCCGAGGTGGGCGGATCACGAGGTCAGGAGATTGAGACCATGGTGAAACCCCGTCTCTACTAAAAATACAAAAAAAAATTAGCCAGGCATGGTGGCGGGCGCCTGTAGTCCCAGCTACTTGGAGAGGCTGAGGCAGGAGAATGGCATGAACCCGGGAGGCGGAGCTTGCAGTGAGCCGAGATTGCGCCACTGCACTCCAGCCTGGGCGACAGAGCGAGACTCTGTCTCAAAAAAAAAAAAAAAAACATACAAAAAATTAGCCAGGCATGGTGGCGGGCACCTGTAGTCCCAGCTACTCAGGAGGCTGAGGCAGGAGAATGGAGTGAACCCGGGAGGCGGAACTTGCAGTGAGCCGAGATTGCGCCACTGCACTCCAGCCTGGGGGACAGAGCGAGACTCCGTCTCAAAAAATAAAATAGAATAAAATAAAAGAGAAAGAAAAAGAAAACACAAGTGTCTGGGGCTCAGACCAGAGTTCTTCAAACTTCTTGTAGCTGAGCTTTTATCATAGCTTTTATCAACACACGTGTGTGCACGCACACACTCACACATGTTCCTCAGTCAGAATGTGAGTAAACTCAGGCTGAAAAACAAAAACATGCTGAAGATTTCACAGCCAAAGGAAACATGTACCTAGAAAGACCATTTTGGAATGGACTTATCAGAACTTGGAAGAAATTCAGCAGGAATGTTTCAGGAATACCAGGGTGGACCGAGGGTCTTTGAAGCGGCAGCAGAAATCCCCCAGGAAAGACACCTCTGGAAATAATCCTAACCCAAACAAGCCACGGTTATCCAAGCGGCCATTTGTGCTTTCCACGCTGCCTTTTCTTTTCCCTCCAATTCTCTCTCCCTCCCTGTTTTAACCTTGAATCCCCGTAAACGCTGACACATGCTGAGCTTTATTTTCCCTTAAGGATTCATGGTGCTGCTGTGTGTCCATCTGTCCATCCGTGCAGCCTCAGGGGCCGCTGGGGCATGTGGGTTGGTTGGGCCATTTGACACATGGCCCTGTGGTAGCTGTAATTTCTGACTTCTGTTTGGTCTTTCTAGTTCTTTTTTTCCCTGTAGCAGACCCTCTTCCTGCTTCTGGTCTATTCTTTCCAATTTCAGATGGGCTTAAAAACTCGATACCCATGTTAATAGGTCTAGAATTAAATTAAAGGTAAATTCTCAGGGCCAGGGCTGACACGCTGGGAGGACCTCCTCTTCGTGGTCTGTGTCCTTAGCTGGAGGAGCCGGGGACCATGATCTCTGAGGCTCCTCCAGACTTTGACCCTGGTACGAGGTGGGTGTGGCTGCCTGCGGCCTGCTGTGCTGAGCTCTCTCTCTGTCCTCACTGGCCCGAAGACCAGCAGTTTTCCAGCAGCGCCTGTGGGGCCCCGGCCTTGCAGAGGTGCCTCAGGGCCCCTGTGGAAGGGGCAGTTTCATGGGACCAGTTTTGCTGTTACTTGTTGAACACATCTGGCTTATGTACAAGATTTTATTTAAGGCTGGACAGCTGGGAGTGTTTTTGTATTTTGTACACACACCTGTAGTCCCAGGTACTCAGGAGGATGAGCTAAGAGGATCACTTGAGCCCAGGAGGTCGAGGTTACAGTGAGCTGAGATTGTGTCACTGCACTCCAGCCTGGGTGACAGAACAAGAGCCTAACTCAAAAAAATTTTTTTTAATTTGAAGAATGGGTCCCACTGCTACAAAACATTTGGAAACTTCTGGCCCAGCAGAGCAGGGCTCCAGACGCTGGGCTCTGGACAGAAAAAGGCTCCACTGCTGCTCTCTTCTGGCCTGTCAGAGGCCTCTCCCTCTCCCTGGTGGGTCCTTCTGCACTGGCTCCAGTTACTGCTGGGCGTCTGCATCTGGTCTGAGGTGTGACCTCAGAATCCAGCAAGAAACTGCATCTGCTAATTGTAGGGGGTGTGCTAAAGAAAACGCTCAGAAGCAGGTTTCCTGGGTGGCTGTCACATTCTCTCCTTCCTGAGCAGGGGCTGGTGGAGCCAACTGGCCACTCTTCCTGTCTACCCTCCAGACCTTGTCACTGATACCAGCCCAATGACTGTGCCATGGCTAGCACCAGGACTCAAACATTGCTGTGAGACAAGAAGAGCAGAAGCTGGACCCAGTGGCACACACCCTGGTCTCTGATAGCACATCGCCTGCTCTGTGGCTGGCTCTACAGACAGGCTCTGGGAAGCACCTTCCGGATGAGTGCAGCCCAGAGGGAGATGATGATCTCTGGGCTCTGCTCCTCTAGGGTCATGGGAAGCATCACGAGGGGCTCCCCTTCCTGCCGCTCATGGTTTTACTGGGGGCACATGCAGGACAGGCTGGGACAAGCTTCCCTGGGTCGTTGTTTAAACTACTGAGTCATAAGTTGTTAAAGCACGATGAAGGGACTGCTGCAGGACCCAGGGCACCCCGTTAGAACCCTGTGGTCTACTTCTAGGTATCATGGCCTTCCAGAATGAGAGAAAAGACTTAGAGTTCAGTATGGTGAAGAGGGGTAATAGTTCCTAGAAGCAAGTTTTGAAGAAGAGAGCTCAAAAATAATAGATGTTTAAATGGAGGTATAGGAAAAAAAAGGCAACATGGAAAAAATTAAAGGAAGTGGCAGAAAACAATTTAGTTTCCCTCAAAGGAAGCTGGTTCCAGCCCACACCATTAGACAGCAGTTTGGGGAAGTTTCATACCTTCATTTGCAGGCAGCATAGTTGTGTTGATGGAACAACTTACGGTGTAACAGGCAGCCCCACCAGCACCTAAATACTACTCAAAGATGTTCAGAGGGTTAGGGGAAAATAGTGGCTATACTCTGAAGACTGTGATACCAGAACTGTGGAGGTGAAGGGGATGAGCTGCATCATGGTGCTCAGCACTGGGTATGTGCAAGAGTCACCTGCAGGGCTCTGAAGAAGCCAGAAGCTTCTGGGCAGTGATAATAATGAGCACACAATCACTCTTTCACTCCCTTCTCAAGCACCACTACCATGAGAGGGAATGGCTTAAACAAAGAAAAAGGGGGCGGGCGTGGTGGCTCGCGCCTGTAATCCCAGCACTTTGGGAGGCCGAGGCAGACCGGATCACCTGAGGCCAGGAGTTCGAGACCAGCCTGACTAACATGGCGAAACCCTGTCTCTACCAAAAATACAAAAATTAGCCAGGCATGGTGGCATGTGCCTCTAATCCCAGCTACTCGGGAGGCTGAGGCAGAGAATTGCCTGAACACAGGAGGAGGAGGGTGCAGTGAGCTGAGATTGGGCCACTGCATTCCAGCCTGGGTGACAAAGCAAGACTCCATCTCAAAGAAAAAAGGTTCAAATTTCCCAAGGACAGAGAAAATGAGGGGAGGAAGCAGCCATACAATTTTGGAAGCTAGAAAGTGGGGGATGCGGGCCGGGCGCGGTGGCTCACACTTGTAATCCCAGCACTTTGGGAGGCTGAGGCGGGCGGATCACGAGGTCAGGAGATCGAGACCACGGTGAAACCCCGTCTCTACTAAAAATACAAAAAAATTAGCCGGGCATGGTGGCGGGCGCCTGTAGTCCCAGCTACTCGGAGAGGCTGAGGCAGGAGAATGCCGTGAACCCGGGAGGCGGAGCTTGCAGTGAGCCGAGATTGCACCACTGCACTCCAGCTTGGGCGACAGAGCGAGACTCCGTCTCAAAAAAAAAAAAAAAAAAAAAAAAGAAAGTGGGGGATGCATGGCAAGGACTCAGCGGGCCCTGGAAGGCTAAAAGCAACGACTCCCTGCCCAGCAGCCCAGCCAGATCGCCGTCAGAGACCCGCGTGGCCCACAGGCTCCACGCATGTGCTCAGGGCTTCCTGTGAGCCTGGCTGGGCCTCCCTCTTCCAATCAGGGGATTGCCAACATCTGAAGAAAGCCTCTGCCATGTAAAAGGCGAACTAGACAGAAAACACACAACCTGGGATACACAAAGACCAGGCAGGGAGAAGAAACTTCCAAAACATCCTTAGGGAGATGAGAGAAGACTCTACAGCCATCAAACAACAACAGGAACTTTCAGAAATTAAACATGTGATCATGGAAATAATCTGACAGAGGGTTGGAGAAATAAGGTTGAGAATGTATTCTAGAAAATAGGATAAAAGCACAAAAAGATAGAAACAGTAGAGAAAAGAAAAGTGGAGGCCAGCTTAGAAAGTCCACAATACAAAAGGAAGCCTCCAGGCTGGGCGCAGTAGCTAATGCCTATAATCCCAGCACTTTGGGAGGCCAAGGCAGGTGGATCACCTGAGGTCAGGAGTTCGAGACCAGCCTGACCAACATGGTGAAAACCCCATTTCTACCAGAAATACAAAATTAGCTGGGTGTGGTGGTGGGTGCCTGTAATCCCAGCTACTTGGGAGGCTGAGGCAGGAGAATCGCTTGAACCCAGGGGGCAGAGGCTGTAGTGAGCCCAGATTGCGCCACTGCACTCTAGCCTGGGCAACAAGGGCAAAAACACCAACTCAAAAAGAAAAAAGAAAAAGGAGGCCTCCAGTCAGAGCAACCAGAAAACAGGAGGGGCGTCAGGTGCAGTGGCTCATGCCTGGAATCCAGCACTTTGGGAGGCCGAGGTGGGAGGATTGCTGGAGCCCAGGAGTTCAAAAGCAGCCTGGGCAATATAGTGAGACTCCATCTCTACAAAAAATAATAAAAAAATTAGCTGAACATGGTGCATATGCCTGTGGTCCCAGCTACTTGGGAGGCTGAGGTGGGAGGATTGCTTGAGCCCAGAAGTTTAAAGCTACAATGAGCTGTGATTGTGCCATTGCATTCCAGCCTGGGTGACAGAGTGAGAGACCCTGTCTCAAAAACAAAACAAAACAAAACAAAACAAAAAAACCCCATAACAACAAAAAACCCTACAACAACAACAACAAAACACAACAACAAAAAAAGGAAAACAAGAGAGGCAGGGGCAGAAGAGGACCCCAGCAGAGGACCCAGACACCCACCAGCACATAGGCGGCAACCGCCTGGCTGCAAGGATGAACATAGCCCTAACCAAGGCATACCACTATGTATCTGTTCTTACAACACTAGGAACAAAGAGACCTTACAAATTTTCAGAAAGAAAAGGCAGGTCAAGTATCAAGGATCAGGTGTTAGAACGGCTTTGGGCCGGGTGCGGTGGCTCACGCCTGTAATCCCAGCACTTTGAGAGGCTGAGGCAGGCGGATCACAAGGTCAGGAGATCGAGACCATCCTGGCTAACATGGTGAAACCCTATCTCTACTAAAAATACAAAAAAAAAAATTAGCTGGGCGTGGTGGTGGACACCTGTAATCCCAGCTACTCAGGAGGCTGAGGCAGGAGAATGGCGTGAACCTGGGAGGCGGAGCTTGCAGTGAGCCGAGATCGTGCCACTGCACTCCAGCCTGGGTGACAGAGCGAGACTCCGTCTCAAAAAAAAAAACAAAAAAAAAAACGGCTTCTGGCTTCTCAACAGCAACCCTGGAAGCCGAGAGACAATGGAGGAAGACCCTCAATATCCTAAAGGAAAATGGTTTCCAACCTAGACTGCTATATCCAGCAAGGTCAAGGGTGAACACAGATGAAAGACTTTTCAGATATGCAATATCTCCAAAAAGTCACCAACCATGAACCTTTCCTTGAGAACTGACTGGAGGATAAACTCCACCCAAACAAACACAGACACAGAGAGAGGAAGACCCGGGATCCAGGAGAAAGGGGCTCTAACATGAGGGGAGGTCAAAGGTGACGCTAGGACAACAGCTGGGTTCCGCGTAGAGAGAGGAACGAGGCCAGACTGGAGCTGGCCAAGAGGGTGCAGGAGAGATCGCTGCAGGGGGAAGAATGGAGAGGACACATTCCTAATGTGTGAGACAACTGGCAGAGAGTTTGGGATTGAATGTGTGAAACTGCACTTAGAAAACTAGATGAGCAGGCTGGGTGTGGTGGCTCACGCCTGTAATCCCAGCACTTTGGGAGGCCAAGGCAGGTGGCTCACCTGAGTTCAGGAGTTTCAGACCAGCCTGGCCAATATGGCAAAACCCCATCTCTATTAAAAATACAAAAAATTAGCTGGGCGTGGTGGCACATGCCTGTTAATCCCAGCTACTCGGGAGGCTGAGGCAGAAGAATCACTTGGACCCAGGAGTTGGAGGTTGCAGTGAGCAGAGATTGATTGCACCACTGCACGCCAGCCTGGACAACAGAGCAAGGCTCTGTCCCCCCCAAAAAGAAAAAAAACTAGATGAGCAAAAAAGATGATTATCAAGTCCAGGAAAACAAAGAGTCACACAGACAAGGAATTGCAGGTGTGATTCATCCCTTGCCTCCGCTGTGAAGAGCTCCTCTGTCCTCACAGCAAGGCCCGTGCCCAGGAAGCGCTGCAGCTCTGGCAGGGTGGAAGCAGGAAGGGAGGTGGGTGGCTGGGGGAATGGGGGACGGGGGATACAAGAGCTCTGCATGCTTCTCTTCCTGCAGAGAGTCAACCAGAAACACCTGAAGTCAGGGGACCAAACACAGCTCCCGAAGCAGCATTCAGAGACAGGCAGCAAAAAGAACTGAAAGGAGCTCTCCAGAGAGGGCAAAATTGGCAGGAGAGACTTGTTTCTTGTAGCACATCTTATAGAACCCACTGACATGTCAACCTACTGATTTTCGCATGTGACTTTGTTTTCTTTCTTTTACAGATGGAGTCTCACTCTGTTGCCCAGGCTGGAGTGTGGTGGATGAGCCTGGTCTCCAGTGATCCTCCCACCCAGCCTCCTGAGTAGGTGGACTAGAGGCACATACCACCACACTTGGCATTTCATGTATGACTTTCATGAAAAATAAAAACCAGGCTCGGTTTGGTGGCTCCTATCTGTAATCCCAACACTTTGGGAGGCCAAGACAGGTGGATCACTTGAGGTCAGGAGTTCCAGACCAGCCTGGCCAACACAGTGAAACCCCATCTCTACTAAAAATACAAAAATTAGCTGGGCGTGGCTGGGCACAGTGGCTCACGCATGCAATCCCAGCACTTTGGGAGGCCGAGGCAGGTGGATCACAAGGTCAGGCGATCAAGACCATCCTGGCTAACACAGTGAAACCCTGTCTCTACTAAAAACACAAAAGATTAGCCAGGCGTGGTGGTGGGTGCCTGTAGTCCCAGTTACTCGGGAGGCTGAGGCAGGAGAATGGCATGAACCCGGGAGGTGGAGCTTGCAGTGAGCCGAGATCACGCCACTGCACTCCAACCTGGGCGATAGAGCGAGACTCCGTCTCAAAATAAATAAATCAATAAAAAATTAAAAAAAAAATCAACCAAGATGCCTGGGCCTCACTCCAGACCTGCTGAATTCATATCTCCAGGGAGGGGCTGAGGCCTGGACATTTTTAATAAGCTCCTCTGATGGCTCTAATGTGGATCTGACCCTTCACTTTACTGATAGGAAAATGAAAGTGAAAGGCCAGTGAGTTTAAGCAACATTCCCAAGGTCAGTTGAATCCACAGGCAAAAAACAAGTATTAGTTGAAGTTCTTCGGATTGCAAGTAACCGATTCTGCCCGCAATGGGAACAGTCCTTCCTGGCTGGCAGGGCTCCAGGACGCTGCAGTCTCCCTGAGCACTGCGCCCCACTGCTGGAAATGGCCGCATGCCATCTTCCCAATGCCTCTCCAAGGCACCTGCATGCAGGCCAGCTGGGAAGGAAGTCTTGCAGTATCGTGGATACAAGCGATGCTGGCTCAGTGAGGTTGGATCAAGGTGACCAGGAGGCACTTGTACAGGCAACTGGTCCAGTCACCAAAAGGAGATTAATGAGATTACAGACCCAGGCTGGGACGCTAGCATGGATTGGCTTCCTCTGCCCCAAAACAATCCATGTCAGAGTCCCCATGTCCACTCCATCCCCATCTCACATCTCACAGATGTGTGCCACGAATCCAGCGAATCAGGCCAAAGAATTTCCACAGCTTACTGCAGACCTTCCCCATTTGAGTCCTGCCTGGCCCTGCTCAAGAGCCTCCACAGCCCTCACTGCCCATGGAATTAGCCACAAACTCTCCAGCCTGAGAGTCAAGATCCTCCAAAGATGACCCAAAGGACATCTCAGATCTTCTCTTTCCCACAACATCCTTTGTGCATCCTTCACTCCCAGAGGTTCACTGCCAGGAGCCTAGAAGCCCACGGAGCTAGTGTCTTACAGTCCTCAGGGTGGTCCAGCAGCAGACAGTCCTCCCAAGGCAGCAGGGAGGAGCACTCTTCCCTACTCAGAAACACTAGGCCAAGCCTTTTTACCTGCTGGCCACTGAAAATGCCCATTGAGTCTCAAGTCCCAGTTCAAACGCTACCCATCCTCGGAAACCAGGTTTGGGACCCTGGGGATCTGTATTTTTTTCATGATTGCTTCTATAACCTCCTGCCTCGCTCTTCTTTTAGTCATTTAACTTTTGGTCGGTTAACTCCAAAAACAGCTTCACTCATTTCCTTTTTTTTTCCTTTTTTTTTTGAGACAGGGTCTTACTCTGTCACCCAGGCTGGAGTGCAGTGGCATGATCTCAGCTCACTGCAATCTCCGCCTCCCAGGCTCAAGAAATCCTCCCATCTCAGCCTCCCAAGTGGCTGAAATTACAGGTATGTGCCACCATGCCCGATTAATTTTTTGTATTTTTGGTAGAGATGGGGTTTTACCATGTTTCTCAGGCTGGTCTCAAACTCCTGAGTTCAGGTGATCCACCTGCCTCGGCCTCCCAAAGTCCTGGGATTACAGGTGTGAGCCACCGTGCTCAGGCAGCTTCACTCATTTCTGTTCCCTCTGCAAACTGAACACAATGTAGGGTACCCTACAATGTTCATTTAAAACTTTTTTTTTTTTTTTGAGACAGGGTCTCATTCTGTCACCCAGATCACAGCTCACTGCAGCCTCAACCTCCCTAGTAGCTGGAACTACAGGCACATGCCACCACATCTGGCTAACTTTTGTATTTTTCATAGAGATAGGATTTCACAATAATACCCAGGCTGGTCTTGAACTCCTGAGCTCAAGCAATCTACCCGCCTCGACCTCCCGAAGTGCTGGGATTATGGGCATGAGCCACCACACTCAGCCCATTTAAATTTTTTTTTACACTTTAATATGTAAAACAACTCTACAGAGGCCAGGCATGGTGGCTCACATCTGTAATCCCAGTACTTTGGGAGGCTAAGGTGGGAGGCTTGCTTGAGGCCAGGAGTCCAAGACCAACCTGGGCAACATAGCAAGCCTACGTCTCTACCCATTTTTTTTTTAAATTAGCTAGGTGTGGTGGTGCATGCCTGTAGTGTCCTAGCTAGTTGGGAGGCTGAGGTGGGAGGATGGCTTGACCCAGGAGTTTGGGGTTACAGTGAGCCATGATCACTCCACTGCACTCCAGCCTGGGCAATGGAGTGAGACTCTGTCTCTAAAAAACAAAAACAGGCCGCGCGCGGTGGCTCATGCCTGTAATCCCAGCACTTTGGGAGGAGGGCGGATCACGAGGTCAGGAGATCTAGGCCGTCCTGGCTTTTTTTTTTTTTTTTTTTTTTTTTTTGAGACGGAGCCTTGCTCTGTCACCCAGGCTGGAGTGCAGTGGCGCAATCTCGGCTTGCTGCAAGCTCTGCCTCCCGGGTTCACACCACTCTCCTGCCTCAGCCTCCTGAGTAGCTGGGACTACAGGTGCCCGCCACCACGCCCGGCTAATTTTTTGTATGTCCTGGCTAACATGGTAAAACCCTGTCTCTACAAAAACACACACACAAAAGAAAATTAGCTGGGCGTGGTGGCGGGAGCCTGTAGTCCCAGCTACTCGGGAGGCTGAGGCAGGAGAATGGTGTGAACCCAGGAGACAGAGCTTGCAGTGAGCCAAGATCGCACCACTGTACCCTAGCCTGGGCGACAGAGCAGGACTCTGTCTCAAAAAAAAAAAAAACAAACCAGCTCTACAGAGGTATGTTGACATACAATGAAATGCATGCAATTTAAAGTACATAATTGGGTAAGCTTTGACATATGCATACACTCTTGAAGCCACTGCCACACCTCCCCTTTGAAATTTCTACCAGGCCTTGAGTAAGCAGTGATCTATGTTAGCATTTTCTTTCTTTCTTTCTTTTTTTTTTTTTGAGACCGAGTCTCGCTGTGTTGCCCAGGCTGGAGTGCAATGGTGTGATCACAGTTCACCACAACCTCTGCCTCTCAGGTTCAAGCGATTCTCCTGCCTCAGCTTCCCAAGTAGATGGGATTACAGGTGTGTACCACCACACTCAGCTGACTTTTGTAGTTTTAATAGAGACGGGGTTTCACCATGTTGGCCAGGCTGGTCTCAAACTCCTGACCTCAGGTCATCCACCCGCCTTGGCCTCCCAAAGTGCTGGGATTACAGGCATAAGCCACAGCACCCGGCCTGTGTTAGCATTTTCAAGTATTTTATATAAATAAGTTTGTTTTTGAGACAGGGTCATGCTCTGTTACCCAGGCTGGCATGAGGTGGCAGCCATCATGGCTCACTGCAGTCTCTGCCTCCTGGGCTCAAGGGATCCTCCCACCTCAGCCTCCCGAGTAGCTGAGACTTCAGGTGTGCACCATCACACCCAGCTAATTTTTGTATTTTTTGTACAGACGGGGTTTTGCCATGTTGCTTAGGCTGGTCTTGAACTCCTGGGCTCAGGCAATCTGCTCGCCTCAGCCTCCCAAAGTGTTGGGATTACAGGCATGAG
The DNA here is from genome assembly GCF_028878055.3 of Symphalangus syndactylus. Taxonomy (NCBI): domain Eukaryota; kingdom Metazoa; phylum Chordata; class Mammalia; order Primates; family Hylobatidae; genus Symphalangus; species Symphalangus syndactylus. The sequence goes on from NC_072430.2 coordinate 14,607,964, forward strand.
CCACTGTAACTGGCCAAATTTTATATAAATGAAATGATAACAGTATGTATTCTTTGGCTTCTTAACTCAGCATAATTATTTCATCAAATTTGGACAACTTTCAGCTGTATTTCTTCCTCATATCTTTTTTTCCTGTCACCCTTCTTCCCTCTTCTTTTAAGACTTGGATTTCATTTATGTGTGGCCACTTGAAGGGATCTGTGCTCACTGATTCTCTGAACATTTTCCAGCCTGTTTTCCCTCTGGGCTTCAATGTGGATGGCTTTTCACTGCTGTGTCTTCAAGCTCACTAGTCTTTTCTTCTGCAATTTCTATGCTGCCATTAATCTCATCCAGTGTATTTTTCAGCTCAGACATAGCAATTTTAATCCCTACAAATTTGATTTGAGCTTTTTTTTTTTTTTTTTTTTTTAGAGGCAGGGTCTTGTCATCTTGCCCAGGCTCATCTTGAACTCCTGAGCTTAAGCAATTCTCCCAGCTCAGCATCCCAAACTGCTGGGATTGCAGGCACGAGCCACCACACCCAGCCGGGAGTTTTTTGTTATTGGTTTTTTTTTTTTTTTTGAGACAGAGTCTCACTCTGTTGCCCAGGCTGGAGTGCAGTGGTGCAATCTTTGCTCACTGCAACCTCCACTTCCCAGGTTCAAGTGATTCTCCTGCCTCAGCCTCCTCAGTAGCTATGATTACAGGTGTGCACCACCACGTTTGGCTAAGTTTTGTATTTTTAGTAGAGGTGAGGTTTTGCCATGTTGGCCAGGCAACTCCTGACCTCAGATGGTCTGCCCACCTCAGCCTCCCAGTGTGCTGGGATTACAGGTGTGAGCCACTGCGTGCCCGGCCTAGCCTGGAGTTTTTATATCTCTCATTTTCTGCTTAACAGGCTGGATCTCTCTACTAGCTTCTTGAACACATAAAGGTGTAACAACTGTTTTAATGTCCTGTCTATGAATTTTACCATCTGTATAATTTCTGGGTCAGCTCTTATTGATGGATTTCTTCCCCCTTCATTGCAGGTCGTATCTTCCTGCTTCTCTGCTTGTTGGGTAAATGTTAATTGGTTGCCCATGTGAATTTTATCTTGCTGATGTTGGATATTTTTGCAATCTGTAAATATTCTTGAGGTTTGTTCTGAGATGCTGGTAAGTTACTCTGAAACAGTTTGATTCTTCGGAGTCTTCCTTTAAGCTCCGGTAGGTAGGACCGGAGCTGCATTTAGTGTCAGGCTAATTTTGCTCCATATCTGAGGCAAAACACTCCTGGGCATATGACCTACTTATGGGTGCATGTGATCTGTCCAGCAGAAGACCCCCTGGCTGGTCACAGGGAATTGTGTCACAGGCTCCTTCCTCAAACATGGTCTAACCAGGCCACCTGCCTGGCTTCAAACTCTTCAAGAACGATGCCAATGCCTTAGCCCAGTCCTCCCTGCCCTGGCCTGTGCCAGTCTCCCAACACAGCCCCTTTCTGCACCCTGGGCAAGGGTGCCTTCTGCTCAGTGCCTATATTTCATGTCCCCTCTGCTTGGAACACCCTCTGTCCTGCCTGCCTGCCACACTCCTACTTGCCTTTCTTGTACCAGTGCCACCTCTTGTGAGATCCTCCGACCACTCCAAGGCCCTGACAGCACTTCCCTCTCCAGCTGGCTCCATGGCACTCTGCCCACAGCTCTGGAAGCACAGGCGCCAGTGGTTTGCGTGTGTCTCTACAGTAGCCTGTGAGTGTCCCTGGATGGGACTGTTCTTGCTGCTGCTCCATATACTGTGGGCCTTGAGGATGAGGGGCTGAGGAGGCCTGGCACAACCCCTGACCACCCCGAGACCAGGAACCTTGCTTTTGCCAGGCCTTGCTTTCCTCATCTGCAGAAGGAAGTGGCAAGGTTATGCGTTTTCCAGTCTCCTTCTGGCTCTAAAATCTTTGTGTGGGGCAGGGGGAAGGGGGGACAACCTACTGGGGTTCAGATTTATATGGACTGGGTAGGTCAGAGACGTGCCTCGGAGAAGAAAGGTTGCTCACTGACCCACAAAAGATGGGTCCCTTGTAACATATACATATTTTTCTCCCTGATCATGAAAAAATGTTTCCTGCCCGTTATGGGAAAACATGGTAAATTTTAATCACTTATAATCCCTGGATCAAAATAGTCTTTTTTTTTTTTTTTTTTTGAGATGGAGTTTCGCTCTTGTTGTCCAGGCTAGAGTGCAATGGCGCGATCTCGGCTCATCAAAACCTCCGCCTCCTGGGTTTAAGCAATTCTCCTGCCTCAGCCTCCTGAGTAGCTGGGATTACAGGCATGCACCACCACACCCAGCTAATTTTGTATTTTTAGTAGAGACAGGGTTTCTCCGTATTGGTCAGGCTGGTCTCGAACTCCCAACCTCAGGTGATTTGCCCACATGGGCCTCCCAAAGTGCTGGGATTACAGGCATGAGGCACCGTGACTGGCCCCATAATAGTCACCTTTACTGTAGTTTCTTCTAGGTTTTCAGTGGGAAATTATTTTTTATTTTTATTAATTGATTAAGACAGGGTCTTGCTCTGTTGCCCAGGCTGGAGTGCAGTGGTACAAACATGGCTCACTGCAGCCTTGACCTCCTGGGCTCAAGTGATCCTCCCACCTCAGCCTCCTGAGTAGCTGGGACCACAGAAGCACGCCACCACACCTGGCTAATTTTAAAAATTACCTGTAGAGACAGGGTCTCATTACACTGCCTAGGCTGATTTTGAACTCCTGGGTTCAAGTGATCCTCCCACTTCGGCCTCCCAAAGTGCTGGGATGATAGGCATGAGCCACTGCACCCAGCCTAGTGGGATTTTATAGTTTTGTTTTACAAAACTGGAACCACACCATAGACACCATTTCAGAGTCCACTGTAAGCACAGTAAAAACAAACACCTCTTCTACTCAAGCACATGGGGCACACAGAATGTGAAACTTCACACCAACTATACTTGCGTTAGAGGTACCTCTAACACACAGACAGAAAATTCTCTAACTCAAACAGCAAACTCCAGACTATGAAGATGCTAAACACAACTATAAATATTTTCTCCAAACTCTTCCAAGTGTTAGCAAGTCTGAAAACTGAGTCATTTGTTTTGAGTACTTTGTTAAAACTTTACTGCAAAACTACTACAGGAGGGGTATCTTCCCAGAGAAGAGAATAGGACAACGGAACTAAATAGAGAAGCTGATGCTAATTTTAAAAGATTTCTGTGGCTTCACTTCATGTGCCCTTGAACATCTATCCCCTGCCTCCATTTCCATCTCCACTGCAAATACATCCTCTATGCAGATGAAGAAGCTCAACTCGAAGAACAAATAAAACAAAGTGGAAAGATGTAGAACATAATCAAAATACATAAACCCCGCTTGTTCTCCAATCCTCAGATTCAGCCAACTCTTCTGATGTTCCAGTCCTCAGAGTGAACCCCGGTCTCCCCTCACTCCTGGGTTCATTTGCAGGACCCTCTGCAATTTAAAGATTCGCATGTGTAGGCTTTGTCCTAAAATACCACGTGTGAGGCCACTAAGCCTATGACATGTCGCCACAACCTGGTGCTTGCTGCCGTCCTGCAGTTGGTCCTGGCCCAGGCCTTGGACCTCAGAGCCACAGGAGGGGCAGAGGCGAGTGTCACACACCTGGGTCTATATCCTAGCCCTGCTGCCTGCCTGCTATGAGGCCTCAGGCAACTTTCTGAACCTCTGAGCTAGAGTTTTCTCCTCTGTCAAATGGGGAAAGACGCAGCCACTTCCCAGGTTGTTGTGAGGCCTGAGGGAAAGATGTGCTTCAGGCATTAGCCTGGCACAAGGTGAGCGCCTGGCAGCAGAGCTTGTCTTCACTTCTGATCTCAGCAAACAATCGTCAGTGCCAGCAGCCTGGGAGAAGCGCCTTCCTCAGCCCAGGGGAGCCTCGGCAGGGGCAGCACATGGGAGCTGGGGGCCTGGGTCCCCGCCTGAGCTTGGCACACACCAGAGTTGGGATCCTAGGCAAATTGCTCAACTGTTCTGGGTAACAGATTTCCTCGTAAAATAGGGAGAACTACTGACTTTTCTATTTCCTGGGGCAATAAAAGGGTTAAGGATAAGGCAGTGCTTGGCAAAGTGCAGTAGAAAGGCCTGTGTACATGTGAAGCCTGATTTCTTTCCCACAGAAACCAACTTGAAAAGCATTTTGTATCTACAGAATCCATGGCAAACTGAATGTCTTCCATAGCATGCTAAAAGCTAACTCAATGAGAAAATGTGGCTCTATTCAGCAGAACTACTTGAAATAGTTCATGCTTAACATCCCATTTAGCAATCACTACTTTATTCAGAGTGGAGCTTTGAGGTCCTTTCATGTGAATTTGTTCTATTTTGGCCATTTTCCTGGCAAAGCTGTTGATCACCACAGTCAATAGAGCACTTTAAGCAAAGCTCTCTTCCCCATTTTAGCTTTGCTTCCTAGAGGTGATTCTAGAGTCTACATGGAGACAGGAACAGGAATTTCTGGTTGCACACAGTTCTCCATGTAACCCTTTTGCCAGGTACCTGTGTGGCCCCATGGCTGCAGAGAGGTGCACACAGCAGAGGCAAGGGTGGCTCCAGCCCCACTGAGGACTGAGCCCGGCAGCTTCCTGCTTGCCCTACTCTCCAGCATCCTGGCCTCTGGCTTGCTGGGAAAAGGAGGAGGCAAGGCACATGGGCGCTCAACTCACTCAAGGATGTTCTTTCCACAACACATCCTGCAAACCTCGCTCTTGCACTCAGCAGCCCTTTACTAACACTGGCCTGCCTCTGCACTGGGATCCTACAAACTTTACAGTCCAATGTTACCACAGGTCTTCCACATGTACGTGATAATTGTGACAAATATTCCTTGGAGCTACCAGAGGAATATCACTATCAAGCAAAGCACTGTGCACAAGAATGTGTGGAGGAAGTAACAGAGTGGAAATAGAAGAAACAGAGGATAGAAAAACAACAGAGAAAAAGCAAGAAAACCAAAAGGAGGTGTTTTGAAAAGAGCAACAAAATTGACAAACCTTTAGCTAGACTAAGAAAAAACGAGAGAAGATTCAAATTATTATTATTATTATTAGAGTCATGCTCTGTTGCCCAGGCTGGAGTATAGTGGCAATTGGCAATAAAATTGGCAATCATAGCTCACTGCAGCCTTGAACTCCTGGGCTCAAGCAATTCTCCTACCTGAGCCTTCCGAGCAGCTGGGACTACAGGTGCACTACCAGGCCCAGGTAATTTTTTTTTTTTTTTGGTAGAGATGATGTCTTGCTATGCTGCCCAGGCTGGTCTTGAACTCCTAGGCTCAAGTGGTCTTCCTGCCTCAACCTTCCAAAGTGGGATTATGGACATGAGCTACTGTGCCCAGCCAATTCAAATTATAAAATCAGAAAGAGGAGACATTACTACCAACTTCACAGAAATAAAAAGTATTAAAGAAGAATACTGTGGGCCAGGCGCGGTGGCTCACGCTTGTAATCCCAGCACTTTGGGAGGCCAAGGCGGGCGGATCACGAGGTCAGGAGATCGAGACCATCCTGGCTAACACAGTGAAACCCCGTCTCTACTAAAAATACAAAAAATTAGCCAGGCGAGATGGCGGGCGCCTGTAGTCCCAGCTACTCGGGAGGCTGAGGCAGGAGAATGGCGTGAACCCCGGGGGGCGGAGCCTGCAGTGAGCCGAGATCACGCCACTGCACTCCAGCCTGGGCGACAGTGAGACTCTGTCTCAAAAAAAAAAAAGAAGAATACTATGAACAATTGGATGCCAACAAATTAGATAAAATAGATGAAATGAACAAATTCCTAGAAAGAATAAACTACTTAGACTGAATCAAGAAGAAAGAGAGGCAGGGTACAGTGGCTCATACCTGTAATCCCAGCACTCTGGGAGGCCGAGGTGGGCAGATCACTTGAGATCAGGAGTTTGAGACCAGTCTGGCCAACATAGTGAAACCCTGTCTCTACTAAAAATACAAAATTAGGCTGAGCACAGTGACTCACGTCTGTAATCCCAGCACTGTGGGAGGCTGAGGCAGGTGGATCACGAGGTCAGGAGATCAAGACCATCCTGTGCAACATAGTGAAACCCCATCTCTACTAAAAATACAAAAAATTAGCTGGATGTGGAGGCACACGCCTGTAGTCCCAACTACTCGTGAGGCTGAGGCAGGAGAACTGCTTGAACCCAGGAGGCGGAGGCTGCAGTGAGCTGAGATCGTGCCACTGCATTCCAGCCTGGGCGACAGAGCGAGACTCTGTCTCAAAAAAAAACCCACAAAAAACAAAATTAGCTGGGCATGGTGGTGCACACCTGTAACCCCAGCTACTTGGGAGGCTGAGGCAGGAGAATTGCTTGAACCTGAGAGGTGGAGGTTTCAGTGAGCCGAGATTGTGCCACTGCCCTCCAGTCTGGGCAACAAGAGCAAAACTCTGTCTCAAAAAAAAAGAAGAAGAAGAAGAAGAAGAAATAGAAAATTCTGAATAGGCTGGGTGCAGTGGCTCATGCCTGTAATCCTAGCACTTTGGGAGGCTGTGGAGGGTGGATAATTTGAGGTCAGAAGTTCAAGACAAGCTTGGCCAACATGGTGAAACCTCGTCTCCACTAAAAATAGAAAAATTAGCTGCATGTGGTGGTGTATGCCTGTAGTCCCAGCTATTAGGAAGGCTGAGGCAGGAGAATTGCAAGAACCCAGGAGACGGAGGTTGCAGTGGGCCGAGATTGCGCCAACGTCCTCTTGCCTGGGTGACAGAGCGAGACTCCATGTCAGAAAAAAAAAAAATTCTGAATAGACTTATAATGAATAAAGAGATTGAACAAGTAGTCAAAAAAACTTCCCACAAAAAAAGCTCAGGCCTACATGGCTACATGAATTCATGGATGAGATGATGAATTCTAACAAATGGGGTGTAAAAAATAAAACCAATCTTTCAAAAACTCTTCCAAAAAGTAGAAAAGAAGAAAACACTTCCCAATGCATTCTATGAGGCCAGCATTACCTTGATACCAAAACCAGATAAACACATGACAAGAAAACCAAAGATCAATATCTCTCATGAATATAGACACAAAAATCCTCAACAAAACTTTAGCAAACCAAATCCAGCAGCATATACATACAAAGGATTACACATCATGACCAACTGGGATTTATCCCAGGAATGAAACTGTGTTTCAACATACAAAACTCCATCAGTATAATGTATCATATTAATAAAGGAAAAAAACCACATGACCGATCTCAATAGGCATAGAAAAAGCATTTGACAAAACCCAACACCCTTTTTTCATAACAAACACTGAACAAACTAGGAATGGAAAGAACTCCTAGAATTCCTTCTAGGAATAGAAGGGAACTTCAACCTAATAAAGGGAGCCTAAGAAAACACAAAGCTCACATCATATTTAATGGTAAAAGACTGAATGCCTTCCCCTTAAGATAAGAAACAAGACAAGGATGCCCATTCTCGCCACTTCTACTAAACATTGTACTAGAAGTTCCAGCCAGGGCAATCAGGCAAGATAGTAAAATAAAAGACATACAGAGAGAAAGGAAGAAGTAAAATTATCTCTATTGGCAGACCATGTCGGAAGCCATGATCTCATCTATAGAAAATGCAAAAGAATCTATGAAAACCTGTTAGACCCAATAAACAAATTCAGCAAGGTTGCCAGACACAAGATCAATATACAAAAATCTATACTAGCAATGGGCAATCTGAAAATCAAGAAAACAATTCCATTTACAATAGTATCAAAGGGAATACAGAACTTAGAAATAAACTTAACAAAAGCAGTATAAAACATATACTCTGAAAACTACAAAACATTGGTGAAGGAAAGTAAAGAAGATCTAAATAAATGGGAAGACATTCCATGTTCACAGACTAGAAGATTTTCCAAATTTATCTATTGATTCAACACAATTCCTTTCAAAATTCCAGTTAGTATTTTTTCTTTTTTTGCAGAAATTGAAGTACTTATCCTAAAATTCACATGGATGTAGGAGGGGCTCCATGTAGCTGAAAAAATCTTGAAAAAGAAAAAGTTAGAGGATTCATACTTCCTGATTTCAAAATTTACCACAAAGCTAAGTAATCAGGACAGTGTAGTATAAGGATAGATATACAGATCACTGGGATATAACTAAGAGCCCAGTAGTAACCCTTTATATTTACAATCAATTGATTTTGACAAGGGTGTTAAAATAATTTAATGCGGGCCGGGCGCGGTGGCTCACACTTGTAATCCCAGCACTTTGGGAGGCCGAGGCGGGTGGATCACGAGGTCAGGAGATCAAGACTATGGTGAAACCCCGTCTCTACTAAAAATACAAAAAAAAAAAATTAGCCGGGCGTGGTGGTGGGCGCCTGTAGTCCCAGCTACTCGGAGAGGCTGAGGCAGGAGAATGGCGTGAACCCAGGAGGCGGAGCTTGCAGTGAGCCGAGATTGTGTCATTGCACTCCAGCCTGGGTGACAGAGCGAGACTCTGTCTCAAAAAAATAAATAAAGAAATAAAAATAAATAATTTAATGTGGACAGAATAGTTTTTTCAATAAATGGTGCTGGTACAATTGGATACCCACATGTAAAAGAATGCATCTGGACACCGATCTCATACCATATTCAAAAATCAACTCAAAATGGATGAAGCACTTAATGTAAGAGCTAAAACTATAAAACTGCTAGAAGAAAACATAGAGGTAAATCTTTGTGACCTTGGATTAGGCAACTAAAAGCAGAAGCAAATGAAGAAAAAATAAATAAACGACTTCATCAAAATAAAAATATTTGTGCATCAAGGAACATCATAAAGAAAGTAAAAGACAATGCACACAGAATGGAAGAAAATACTTGTAAATCATGTGTCTGATAAAGGTCTAGTACCCAGAATACATAAAGAACTCTTATATAAAACTCAACAGGCTGGGCACAGTGGCTCACACCTGTAATCTCAGCACTTTGGGAGACTCAGGTAGGTGGATCACAAGGTCAGGAGTTCGAGACCATCCTGGCCAACATGGTGAAACCCCGTCTCTACTAAAAATACAAAAATTAGCCAGGCATGGTGGGGCACGCCTGTAATCCTAGCTACTCAGGAGACTGAGGCAGTAGAATCATTTGAACCCAGCAGGCAGAAGTTGCAGTGAGCTGAGATCATGCCACTGCACTCCAGCCTGGGCGACAGAGCAAGACTCCATTTCAAAACAAACAAACAAACTCAGTAAAAGATAACACAATTTAAAAATGAGCAAAAGATTTGAGGCTGGGCACGGTGGCACACGCCTGTAATCCAAGCACTTTGGGAGGCCGAGGTGGGCAGATCACCTGAGGCCAGGAGTTTGAGACCAGCCTGGCCAACATGGTGAAACCCTGCCTCTACTAAAAAAATATGGAAAAAAAAAAATAGCCAGGCGTGGAGGCACATGTCTGTAATCCCAGCTACTCAGGAGGCTGAGGCAAGAGAATCGCTCAAACCCAGGAGGCAGAGATTGCAGTGAGCAGAGATTGTGCCACTGCACTCCAGCCTGGGCAACAGAGTGAGACTCCATCTTAAAAAAAAAAAAAAATGGAACACTCAGTTCTTGAAAGAAGATACACAAATAACCAACAAACACATGAAAAGAGGGATGTTCAATATCATTAGTTGTTAGGTCAATGCAAATCAAAACCACAATGAGATACCACTTTCCAACTACTATGATGACTAGTATTAAAAAATTAGACATATGAGGCAGTTTCTGAGACCAGAAAAATAAAATAACAACAAAAAATTGGAAAGGCCAGGTGCAGTGGCTCACACCTGTAATCCCAGCACTTTGGGAGGCCGGGGGAGGGTGGATTACCTGAGGTCAGGAGTTCGAGACCAGCCTGACCAATATGGTGAAACCCCGTCTCTACTAAAAATACAAAAATCAGCTGGGCATGGTGGTGCATGCCTGTAATTTCAGCTACTCAGGAGGCTGAGGCAGGAGAATTGCTTGAACCCGGTAGGCGGAGGCTGTAGTGAGCCAAGATTGCGCCATTGCACTCCAGACTAGGCAATAAGAGCGAAACTCTGTCTCAAAAAAAAAAAAAAAAAAAAATTGGTGAGGATAGGAAAAACGAGAACCTTCATATCTTGCTGGTGGAACACAAAATGGCGCAGCCCAGTGGCTGCAAAACACTTTGACATCCTTAAAAAGTTCAACACAGAATCGCCATATGACCTGCAATTCCACTTACAGACAGACACCCAATAGAACCGGGAACATACATCCTCCCTAAAGACTTGCACACAAATGTTGACAGCAGCATTATTCACAGTAGCCAAGAAGCAGAAACAATCCAAATGTCCATCCACTGGTGAAATGATAAACCGATGTGGCCTATCCATGCAACAGAGCTGTTATATAGTCATAAAAAGGAATTAAGAACTGATACATCTACAACGTGGATGAACTCTGAAACATGATACAAAGTGAAAGATGTCAGATAAAAAAGGCCACATATTATATGATCCAATTTATATAAAATGTCCAGAATAGGCAAAGCCATAGAAATAGAAAGCAGATGAGTGGCCACCATGGGCGCAGGGGCTGGTTCTGTGAGAACAGGAAGTGACTGCTAATGGGTAAGGGTGTTTTCTTTTTTTTGGAGTGATGAAAACATTCTGGAATTGGATAGTGCTAACTGTTGCACACTCTGTGAATATGCTAAAAACCACTGAGCTGCATACTGTAGAAGGCTGAAATTTTATGCTATGCGGGTTGTAACTTAAAAGGAATATAAAGTTGTTAGAAGGAAAAAAAGGAACGTATTGACAGTGGTGTGTCAAAGGAGTCCACCTGGGTGCAGGCAACCAGAGAATTTAAGGACAATAACTAAACTAACGACAAGCGGCTTGCTTTTCATAATCACTGTACCCCAGTAGTGCTAAACATGGCAGTGATAAAGGCTCCTCTCTGCAGGGTGGACTGCTCCCTCTGTGCCACTATGAGTACGTCACCGTGTACAGAGGGAAAACAGAGCATGTGTTATAATTCATTATGTACAACCTCAAGTTTGACAGTGCTGTATCATTCACAAAGTGCTGTCATAGATAATATCATCCCCGTCACCCTCTGGAGGAGGAAGACCCACCAATGAGGACGAGAAGCCTCCCTGTGGCCATGACCGCTAGTGGTGGCCTCCACAGAGCTCTGGGGCTGAATACTGATTTCAGTAAAGGTTCTCCCACCAACCACACTCCCCAGAGCTGGTGGATGGGACTGGTGTCCTCATCCCTGAGGCCTCACCATGACCAAAATGTAAACAGTTATGCACAGAGGCATTTACCCTACTCTTTACCTCTTTCCTGACTCCACTGAAGGTTTCTCTGCCCAACAACGAACCATCCCCCCTGCCCCACTGCTGCCTCCACAATTGGCAACTTCACCTGTTTCCCAACAGAGTTACCAAATGGTGGCTAGCAGGAGTCTGGGCAAGTAAGTCTCAAAAAACCACAGCCCCCAGTTATAAACTTCAACAGAAATCAGGCTGGGCGCGGTGGCTCACGCTTGTAATCCCAGCACTTTGGGAGGCCGAGGCGGGCGGATCACGAGGTCAGCAGATCGAGACCACGGTGAAACCCCGTCTCTACTAAAAATACAAAAAATTAGCCGGGCGTGGTGGCGGGCGCCTGTAGTCCCAGCTACTCGGAGAGGCTGAGGCAGGAGAATGGCGGGAACCCGGGACGCGGAGCTTGCAGTGAGCCGAGATCGCGCCACTGCACTCCAGCCTGGGTGACAGAGCAAGACTCCGTCTCAAAAAAAAAAAAAAACTGCAACAGAAATCTATCCAGCACAGGAACCAAGCCTGTGGCATCTTTTTTTTTTTTTTTTTTTTGAGACGGAGTCTCGCTTTTTCACCCAGGCTGGAGTGCAGTGGCGCGATCTCGGCTCACTGCAGGCTCCGCCCCCCGGGGTTCACGCCATTCTCCTGCCTCAGCCTCCCGCGTAGCTGGGACTACAGGCACCCGCCACCTCGCCCGGCTAATTTTTTGTATTTTTAGTAGAGATGGGGTTTCACCGTGTTAGCCAGGATGGTCTCAATCTCCTGACCTCGTGATCCGCCCGCCTCGGCCTCCCAAAGTGGTGGGATTACAGGCGTGAGCCACCGCGCCCGGCCTCCTGTGGCATCTTTAAGGGTAACTAGATAGTACATTCAAATCAGACTTCTGCTTGTGAGCTGAGTGCTGGAGGTCAGAAGAGCACAGACCCTATGTTGAGATGCACGGTCAGCTGAAACATGGCAGGAGCTGGCCAGCGGTGGGCTGGACAGGAAATGGAATTTCTTCAACAAACCAAGAGAGGCACTCAGCATTTTCTCCATGACAAGATTCAAGGTAACTTTTACTTTCTTCTTTATACTTCTGGGTACTGATTTATTATCATTATTATTATAAAATAGAGGTTCCAATATATAGGCAGATTTAAAAAATATTCACTTCGTAAAAAGTCAGAAACAAAATATTATTATTTTGAAAGAGAAAATATATGTGTTGATTCATTATCTGTAACAATCTGTTCAGCTCTAAACTTCACAAATCCCGAATTCCAATTGTGATGTTGATGAACGAGAGTGTGTAGACCCTGGGGTCATGGCTCCCCGCATTTGCTGGGAGGCCTCTAAAGGCTGTGGGGATCCTTTTTCCCAGTACCAGCATCCTCACAGTTTCTGGGGAGTGAGTAACTCCACAGTTACTGAGGAGTGAGTTCCACCAGCTAACTTCTGCTTACCTGGACAGGTGGCTCAATCATTATCCAGGCTGGAAGCATGAGACTGGGATTGAGAGGCTGAGTCCCTACACGGAAGTAAACTCCACCCCTGGAATCACAGGCCCAGATGTGCTGATTTCCACATGCCAAGCTTGTCAATTTTACAGCTCCTGTAGACAAAGAAAAGTACACACACTATAATTACTTTTGTACAATGACTAATCTTTCAACTAATCTATGAAGTTTGATTTTCTACTTCAAAGAAAGAAATGAGGCTGCATTTGCAACTGAACTTGGACGCTGAGTCATCGGATCTGTCCTAGTCCATCCACATCGGCTGTGTGGACTCAGCTGAGCTTGAGAACATCGTAACTCAAGAGAGTAATGATGGCCTCTGGCCACTCTGCCACCTGCCAGGCGCTACACGGCACCCCTTCCAGGCAACAGGCAAAGCAGTCAAGATGCTGTCAGCCCAGTGCCCTGAACCACCAAGCCCTGGGATTGGTATCTCAATGTGGGTCCCATCGTCAGCTTCCTCAGACATGTGACTAATGCCAGCAAATTCTAGATTTGGAGAGAGGGAACTCGTATTTACAGATAATCTTGATCTTAATTAGAATTAAACTGACTGGGCACAGTGGCACACACCTGTAATCTTAGCACTTTCAGAGGCCATGGCAGGTGGATCGGTTGAACCCCGAAGTTCAAGACCAGCTTGGGCAGCACAGTGAGACCTTGTCTCTACAAAATACACAGAAATTAGTTGGGTGTGGTGGCACACACCTGTAGTCCCAGCTACTCGGGAGGCTGAGATTGCTTGGGCCCAGGAAGTCGAGGTTGCAGTGAGCCGTGATGGTGCCACTGCACTCCAGCCTGGGTGACAGAACGAGGCCCCATCTCAAAAAAACAAACAAAACAAAACTAAGTCTCCCAAAGAATCTTCGTTTTTATTTATTTCTCACTGCTATTGAGACTGATTGCAAGAGGAAAGGAAATGGGAAGAGTTTTTTAAAAATGGAAATTACATTTGATAATAGTCTGGCTAAAAGAACAGCAGTCAACAGTTTCTGAGCAGCTGCTGTGGACAGGCTGGTCAGCCAGGTCTTCATATACTCATCTCAAACCCACAACAATGACACACGATTAGTATCGTCCCACTTCACCCATGAAACCATCGGGACTCAGCCAGAAAGAGATCTGCTGAGGGCCACATGGCAGGAGGTGGCCAGGCCAGGAGGCAAAGGAGGATCTAAGGTTTGGACCTGGGTTGGCCTGGGTCCTCTGCATCAGCAACCTCTGACCTCTGAGACTTTACCTACAGCGCAATGCACAGATCTTCAGGGCTAAGTTGAATTGGTTTTTTGTTTTTGTTTTTTGTTCTGTTTTTGAGATGGAGTCTCGCTCTGTCATCCCGGCTGGTGTGCAGGGGTGTGATCTTGGGCCACTGCAATCTCTACTTCTTGGGTTCAAGTGATTCTCGTGCCTCAGCCACCTGAGTAGCTGGGATTACAGGTGTGTGCCACCACGCCCAGCTAATTTTTGTTAGCTTTGTTAGATTAAACTCCATCATTTGGAGTTTAATCATGTTGGCCAGGCTGGTCTCGAACTCCTGACCTCAAGTGATCCGCCCACCTCAGCCTCTCAAAGTGCTGGGATTACAGGTGTGAGCCACCGCACCTGTCCCAATCAGTTTTAAACAACTTAGTCACCCCAAAAAGTTCCCTCAACTCCCTTCTGGCCAATGCCCTCTACCCTGAGGTAACTGCTGAACTGACTTCTTTTTTATTTTTTTTGAGACAGAGTCTGGTTCTGTTGCCCAGGCTGGAGTGCAGTGGCGTGATCTTGGCTCACTGCAACCTCTGCCTTCTATTTTTTCTTTTTTTTTTTTTTAGACAGAATCTAGCTCTGTCACCCAGGCTGGAGTGCAATGGTGCAATCTCGGTTCACTGCAACCTCCACTTCCCGGCTTCAAGTGATTCTCCTGCTTCAGCCTTCCAAGTAGCTGGGATTACAGGCATCTGCCACCACGTCCAGCTAATTTTTGTACTTTTAGTAGGGACGGGGTTTTGCCACGTTGGCCAAGCTGGTCTTGAACTCCTGACCTCAGGTGATCCGGCCGTCTCAGCCTCCCAAAGTGCTGGGATTACAGGTGTGAGCCACCGTGCCCAGCCTGTTTCATTTTTAAAGAAACCGCCAGTTTCCCTAATGGAGATCCTGTGCTCCACACCCACAGCCGTGTCTGTGGGTTCTGGCTGCCCGCACCCCTGAACGTTTTCCACGGCAGCCGTTCTAGGAGAGGTGAAGTTGTATCATGTCGTGGCTTTAATTTGTATTTCCTGCTAAGGAATGACGCTGGGAATCTTTTAATATGCTTATGGGCATCTGTATATCTTCTTTTTTTTTTTTTTTGAGACAGAGTCTTGCTCTGTCGCCCAGGCTGGAGTGCAGTGGCGCAATCTTGGCTCACTGCAAGCTCCGCCTCCCGGGTTCACGCCATTCTCCTGCCTCAGCCTCTCCGAGTAGCTGGGACTACAGGCGCCCGTCACCACGCCCGGCTAATTTTTTGTATTTTTAGTAGAGACGGGGTTTCACCGTGGTCTTGGTCTCCTGACCTCGTGATCCACCCACCTCGGCCTCCCAAAGTGCTGGGATTACAAGCGTGAGCCACCGTGCCTGGTCTGTATATCTTCTTTTGTGAAGTGCCTGTTCAAGTCTTTTGCTCATTTTAAAATGAACTGTCTCCTGACTGCTGAGTTACAGGAGTTCTCTGCACATTGTAGGTACTAGTCTTCTGTCAGATACATGCATTGTAAATCTAGTCTGTGGTTTGCTTTTTCATTTTCTTTCTTTTTTTTTTTTTTGAGATGGAGTCTCACTTTGTCGCCCAGGTTGGAGTGCAGTGAATCACTTGAAGCCGGGAAGTGGAGGTTGCAATCTCAGCTCACTGCAAGCTCTGCCTCCCAGGTTCACGCCATTCTCCCGCCTCAGCCTCCTGAGTAGCTGGGACTACAGGCACTTGCCACCACGCCCAGCTAATTTTTTTGTATTTTTAGTAGAGACGGGGTTTCACTGTGTTAGCCAGGTTGGTCTCGATCTCCTGACCTCGTGATCCACCCGTCTCGGCCTCCCAAAGTGCTGGGATTACAGGCTTGAGCCACCGCGCCCGGCCTCATTTTCTTAATAGTGTTTTTGGATGAGAAGTTTTTAATTGTGATGGATTATTTTGACTTTCAACTGGGGAATAAAAGGTGTGCAGCTCCATTAGCTGGTGGTGCTGCCGGAGGAGGGACAGGTGGAGGACGCCCCACACTGGGTGCAGAATCAAGAGGTGCCGCCCTTGCACAGTTGTCACTGGTATCAGATGACAGCCCACGGAGCGTAGCAAAACACAGAGGCACGACTCTGCTATGTGAAAATCTCGTCATGTGTCTTCAGTTATGACATCAACTTAAAGCTATTCATTCACTGCTACACAAAAAAATTATCATTATTCCTCTGTGCATTTCCTAAAGATGACAATTTCTCTATTCCAAAAATTAACTGTATTTTCTCCTCCCTTGATCTTGTACAGAATGTTTTACCAGGGAGTTTAAACAGAACTCCCTGGAACTCTAACATTACATATGCAAAGATCTGTACCAGTCAAAATAAAGTACCTTCAGCAGTAACTCTAGAAATAGCTGAGAAACAAATGCTAATTAAAAAATAATTTTACATTAGAATCTTCAATCTGCCTCTAAGAGAAACTACAGGCAGCAGTGATCATGCTAACAGTCACATGGTGACAAAAACACACCAGGCCAGCATCTCAGAGTTGGCAGCAACAACACCGCTCACAGAACATGGAGTTCACATTACACAGTGAACATCCTTTCAGAACACATATAAAAGACTGCTAGACGATGCACTTCCAGTGTATAAACCAGCTTATTCCGAATTGAAGAGACAGGTGAAAGATGACAAAGTTGAACTGAGGGCTTTCCTGCAGATTTTTACCCCAGAGTGTCACCCAGGCCGCCTGGATGAATGAGGTTTGTGAGCCTGTCCCACGGAAGAGGTGGTCAGGATGTGGTGAATGCGGTGGCAGAGACCACAGCCCTGCCCAAACACTCCATGGCTCCCTCACGTTCCCTTAGAGTTAGGCAGGACCCATGACCAGTTCTGGCAACAGGCTCTAAGCAGAAGGAACCGAGATGGTGGAGCCCAGAGCAAGGCAGGCGGGATCAGGAATCCACCACCTGGAGGACCACTGCCCTAGAAGAGGACAGATGCAGGGCTAGCTTCGTGGAGCGGGGGCCACGGTTCACTGTGTGAAGTCGCTGATATCTGGGGCTTGCTACTGAGCACAGCCCAGCCTGGCTGATCCAAACACACTGACATTTTCCTGCCTGTCCCTGTTTGGTCCTTATTTTTTTCTCTTGTTTTTAAAAAATGCTTTAATTACTTTATTCGACAAAGCAGACATTTTCCCTTTAGGATTATTTCTTAAACGTATTATTTTAAAACAAAAAGTGGCATTTATTTGATGTTTTATTTATAAAATACTTTTCTGTATAAATTACTGCATGATACAATCCTGTTTGTTACCTAACGGCATAAACTGACACTGAATAGTTCTTCATTAAATGCTGTGACCTGATAAATTAAATTACAAATTTCATTAGTTTGCTAAACATTCCAATGCCTGACATAATGCATATTTATGTGTACTGGGAAATGAAATGTTACAAGCCTCTTAAATATCTGCTAAGTGATGCAAATTTTCTTCCAAAAACTAGGATTATAATAAATCACTACAAAATTCCATATTTGACCGCTACAACTTGGTTCAGCAGCCAACCATTTAATTTAAGAATCCCTTTAATTTAATCCTATAGCAGTAATTGCTCTGGTAATTTGTATAGGGGCAGAAAGAAGAGAGAAGCTGTATCTTAAAAAAAAAATTGAGGCTGGGCACGGTGGCTCACGCCTGTAATCCCAGCATTTTGGGAGGCTGAGGCGGGTGGATCACGAGATTAGGAGATTGAGACCATCCTGGCTAACATGGTGAAGCCTTGTCTCTACTAAAAATACAAAAAAATTAGCTGGGCATGGCGGCAGGCGCCTGTAGTCCCAGCTACTCAGGAGGCTGAGGCAGGAGGATGGTGTGAAGCTGGGAGGTGGAGCTTGCAGTGAGTGGAGATTGTGCCACTGCACTCCAGCCTGGGCGACAGAGCGAGACTCTGTCTCAAAAAAAAAAAAAAAAAAAATTAAAGGTAGAAATCATATTCATTATTTGATACTTCACTAAAGTCATCCTCATCCTTGAAATTAAAATTTAATTTTTTTTTTTTTTTTTTTTGAGACAGTCTCACTCTGTCACCCAGGCTGGAGTGTAGTGGTGCGATCTCGGCTCACTACAACCTCTGCCTCCCAGGTTCAAGGGATTCTTGTGCCTCAGGCTCCCAAGTAGCTGGGACTACAGACGTGTGCCACCACACCTGGCTAATTTTTGTATTGTTAGTAGAGACGGGGTTTCGCCATGTTGGCCAGGCTAGTCTCGAACTCCCGACCTCAGATGATCCGCCTGCCTTGGCCTCCCAATGTGCTGAGATTACAGGCATGAGCCACTGTACCTGGCCTTGTTTCTTAATTAATTTATTATTATTATTAGTAGTTTTTGAGGCAGAGTCTCATTCTGTCTCCCGGGCTGGAGTGCAGCCACCATCTTGGCTCAGCAGGGGCATAATCTTGGCTCTCACTGGAGCCTCCGCCTCTTGGGTTCAAGCGATTCTCGTGCCTCAGCCTCCCGAGTAACTGGGACTACAGGCACCCGCCACCATGCCCAGCTAATTTTTGTATTTTTAGTAGAGATGGGGTTTCACCATGTTGGGCAGGATAGTCTTGATCTCTTGATCTCGTGATCCACCCACCTTGGCCTCTCAAAGTGCTGGGATTACAGGTGTGAGCCACCACGCCTGGCCGACAAGGTTTTTATAACCTAACATCTTCTGCCTCATGCCCTGGGAAGGCTGATGGTGACTTAGAGCAAGAGTTGAGAATTTTTCTGGGAGGGTGGGAGTCACATCATCCACCAGGCGACTGTGTGTGATGACATCCTGTACCTGCATGGAAGGCAGTTTTATCTTTGACTACCAGTAACACGGTCAAATATAGGATCAAAACTCACATCCCAGAGTTACTCAGAAATGGAGCTGCAAATAGTACTGACTTTCCCTGACATTTTAAATCCTGCTGGTGCAGCTGCATGCAGTTATAATCCCAGCACTTTGGCCAGGCGCGGTGGCTCACGCTTGTAATCCCAGCACTTTGGGAGGCCGAGGCGGGCGGATCACGAGGTCAGGAGATCGAGACCACGGTGAAACCCCGTCTCTACTAAAAATACAAAAAAAAAAAATTAGCTGGGCGTGGTGGCGGGCGCCTGTAGTCCCAGCTACTCGGAGAGGCTGAGGCAGGAGAATGGCGTGAACCCGGGAGGCGGAGCTTGCAGTGAGCCGAGATCGCTCCACTGCACTCCAGCCTGGGTGACAGAGCGAGACTCCGTTTCAAAAAAAATAAAATAAAATAAAATAAAAAAATAATAATCCCAGCACTTTGGGAGGCTGATGTGGGAGCATCACTGGAGCCCAGGAGTTTGAGACCAGCCTAGGCAACATAGTGAGACCCTATCCCAAATTAAAACAAAAATCCTGTTGGGTACATACTGTCACTAAGCAATTGGTCCCTGCCTGTAAAGTCCCTACACACTCCGTGTGTAAACTTCCAACAAAAATAATGTGAGTCAAACTAAAATAATTTTTTTTTTTTTTTAAGAAATAGGAGCTTGCTCTGTTGCCTAGATTAGGCTCAGTTTCCGGGGCTCAAGCAATCCTCCTGCCTCAGACTCCCAAGTAGCTAGGACAACAGGTGTGTGCCACTGTGCCTGGCTCTGAAATGACAGGTAGAAGCACAGTTCTATGATGGGGACAGTCACTGAAGAATGTTTGCGGGGGAGATGCAATCTCAACTGAGTCCTGAAGGAAGAAGAGTTGAAGAAAGGAAAGCAGCCCACGGAAGGAATGCTAGGCCGCAGGAAGAGAAGCAAATGGGCGGCATGAA
The DNA here is from genome assembly GCF_028878055.3 of Symphalangus syndactylus. Taxonomy (NCBI): domain Eukaryota; kingdom Metazoa; phylum Chordata; class Mammalia; order Primates; family Hylobatidae; genus Symphalangus; species Symphalangus syndactylus. The sequence continues at coordinate 14,627,801 of NC_072430.2, forward strand.
CGTGCATGGCACATTAGGGAAGGGCAGGAGTTCAAGACTAGCCTGGCCAACATGGTGAAACCCCATCTCTACCCAAAATACGAAAGTTAGCCAGGGCCCCGACACAAAGGCCAGGAGTGGCTGGAGCCCCCGACGCATGAGGCCTCAGAACAGCAGGCCGGGCCTGGCTGCGAGACCCTGGGCACCACACCAAAGACTGGAGCTTTATTCTAGTGGCAATGTGGAGCCATGTAACGTGGAGGGCAACACCGTCTGAGCTGGGTTTGAGGAAGACAGCTCTGGTAGCCGTGGTGGGAGGTGGGCACACCTGGTGCCAAGAGGTAGCTACTGCAGTACAGCAACTTGGTGACGAGGGGCTCCACCCTGGCAGTGGTGGGAGGGAAGCAGAGGTCCAGAAGCAGGGAGATCCTCGGATACATGGCCAGGACACTGCTGAGCGACTGGCCAAAAGAGCACTCCAGTCTTTGCAGCAGAATTTACTGGGAGCAGCAGGGCTCAGTGGCTCACACCTGTAATCCCAGCACTTTGGGAGGCTGAGGCGGGTGGATCACCTGAGGTCAGGAGTTCGAGACCAGCCTGGCCAACACAGTGAAACACTGTCTCTACTAAATATACAAAAATTAGCTGGGCGGGGTGGCACGGGCCTGTAATCCCAGCTACTTGGGAGATTGAGGCAGGAGAATCGCTTGAACCTGGGAGACGGAGGTTGCAGTGAGCCAAAAATCAGACCATTGCACTCCAGCCTAGGCAACATAGTGAGACACTGTCTCAAAAAAAAAAAAAAAAAAAAAGGAATTTAGTGGGAGCAGAGGAGTGAAGTTAGGAAAAAGAGCACAATTGGGGGAGGCTAAATTTGATATTGAACAAAATCCTCAAATGCAGTCACTGTGTTTCCATTCATTGATGCATGCACCCCCACTGTTGACTTTAACAAATATTTTTAGAGATGCGGTCTTGCTATGTTGGCCAGGTTGGTCTTAAACTCCTGGCCTCAAGCAATCCTCCCAAAGTGCTAGGATTACAGGTGTAAGCCACTGCACCCGGCCCACTGCTGACTTGTAAAAAATAAATGAAGCACCCCAATTAATTCCAGATAAGTAACACAGGCAGCAGCCATGTCAGCCTGATGACTCTCCTTTGCAGTCAATAATCCCCATTCAATGCAAGCCACCTGATGACAGCCGCCAGGCACAGTCATACACGGGCTCCTGGGCAGACAGCACGCCTGAATTCAAAATTTTCACTTAAATATGTAATTATTAAAAGGTCTCTTGGGTCGGGCGCAGTGGCTCACACCTGTAATCCCAGCCCTTTGGGAGGCCAAGGCAGGTGCATCAGTTGAGGTCAGGAGCTCGAGACCAGCTTGGCCAACATGGTGAAACCCCATCTCTACTAAAAATACAAACATTAGCTGGGCATGGCTGTGCATGCCTGTCATCCCAGCTACTCGGGAGGCTGAGGCAGGAGAATCACTTGAACCCAGGAGGCGGAGGTCGCAGTCAACCAAGACTGTGTCACTGCACTCCAGCCTAGGCAACAGAGTAAGACTCTATCTCAAACAAACAAATAAAAAAAGAAGTCTCTTGACCTACCTGCTTTTCCTGCAGGACACAGACCATATCTGGAGAGAGCCCAATAACTGACCACTTGGTGCCCCTGGCCTGATGCTCACTGCCCCTACCCTGGCATAGTGAAGGCTGGGGAGGTGGCCGTTCTTTCTAGGGGAGAAACTCAGCTTCAGTGAGATTGAGTCTCAAGAGTGAGAGGGAGGCCGGGCACAGTAGCTCATGCCTGTAATCCCAGCACTTTGGGAGGCTGAGGTGAGCGGATCACGAGGTCAGGAGATCGAGACCATCCTGGCTAACACGGTGAAACCCCGTGTCTACTAAAAATACAAAAAATTAGCCGGGCGTGGTGGTGGGAGCCTGTAGTCCCAGCTACTCGGGAGGCTGAGGCAGGAGAATGGCGTGAACCCAGGAGGCAGAGCTTGCAGTGAGCCGAGATTGTGCCACTGCACTCCAGTCTGGGCAACAGAGCAAGATTCCGTCTCAAAAAAAAAAAAAAAAAAGAGCGAGAGGGAAACAGGAACAAGTCCACCCTGAGTCCAAGATGGCCTTGGGCCCTCCAGTGTTCAGCAGATACTCATTGAGGGGATGGGTATGTGAGCAGAGGAATGGCCTAGGGGTCCTGGCCGCCTGTTCACCTCCCTTGCCCCAACACAAAGCTGCCAACCCTGGACTTGCTGCATTCTCTCAGGATGTGTAGGAAACAGGAAAGGAGTCTTAATCTGACATTTCAAGATCAACCAGGTAACTCAAATAAACAAAATCTAAAGTTCAGGGCAGGATAAGGACTAAGCGAGGTGGTGCTTTAACAAGAGATGCTGGATTTGCCCTCCCTGTGGCACAAACTGGGGCAACACAAGCAAAAGCCCCACCACCAGCAGCTAACAAAGACTAGAGAGCACCCCCAAGCAAGATGTGTCACAGCCTTCGGATGACCACACCGCCCGGAGATGGCTGACATTTAGATGGGATGCCCCGTGCATCCTCCGGGGGGTTGGGCTTGGGGGTTGCTGCTCCCATTAGAAAGGAGAGGAAACCAAGGCCGGGCATGGTGGCTCACACTTGTAATCCCAGCACGTTGGGAGGACAAGGCAGGTGGATCACTTGAGGTCAGGAGTTCAAGACTAGCCTGGCCAACATGATGAAACCCCATCTCTACCCAAAATACAAAAGTTAGCAGGGACCGTACGTGGTGGCTCATGCCTGTAATCCCAGCACTTTGGGAGGCGGAGGCAGGCGGACCACCTGAGGTCAGGAGTTCAGGACCAGACTGGCCAACATGGCAAAACCCTGTCTCTACTAAAAATACAAAAAATTAGCCAGGTGTAGTAGTGGGTGCCTGTAATCTCAGCTACTCGGGAGGTTGAGACAGGGAGAATTGCTTGAACCTGGGAGGCAGAGGCTGCAGAGAGCCGAGATCATGCCACTGCACTCCAGTTTGGGCAACAGAGCGAAACTCTGTCTCAAAAAACAAAAAAATTAGCTGGGCATGGTGGCACATGCCTGTGGTCCCAGCTACTTGGGAGGCTGAGGTGCGAGGATTGCTTAAGCCTGTGAAGGCAGAGGTTGCAGTGAGCCAAGATCGTGCCACTGCACTCTAGCCTGGGTGACAGAGTGAGACCCCACCTGGGATAAAAAAAAAAAAAAAAAAAGAAAGGAGAGGAAATTGCAGTTCAAGGTGACAGCAGCTTGCCCAGAGTCCAGAGCCTGCCTGGGGCCCAGCTCTGTCCTGCCTCTGCCATGAGTCCCCACACCTCTGCCTGTGACCTCCTTGCACCCACTGCCTGTCTGATCCATTTCAGGGTCAGCTGGATACTGACATTGATTTGCTAATGATTTTGCAGGCAGAACACAGGGGCTCAGTGAAAACCTGCCCATCCACAGTGACCAGGACCCCCAGGCCATCCCTCTGTTCACACACCCAACCCCTCAATGAATATCTGCTGAACACCAGAGGGCCCAAGGCCATCTTGGACTCAGGATGGACTTGTTCCTGTTTCCTCACACTCTTGAGACTCAATCCCACTCAAGCCAGGTTTCTCCCCTAGAGAAACCTCCCAGTGAAGCCCAAATACACACCTTAGAGACCTGCACCACTTTGGCCAGTTAGCTGGTGCTGGGAGGACTGGATAGAGCCAGGAGGGAGGCATGAGCTGTGCTGGAGGCAGGAGGCCCAGGCAGGGCTGGCTCCAGCAGTGCAGAACCTGGCATGATGCCCATTCACTCTGAACCCCACCATGGTGCAGCAGCCTTCCTGGAGGGGCTGGGAAGGGGATGTGCAAGGGAAACAGTTCTGCTTCTCACCCAAATGGTGCAGGTGAACACGGCCTCCCACAGTGCTCAAGATTGAGGAGCAGGGAGAATACACATCATGCCCTGGACTTTTTACCCCCAGAGGGAACTAGCGGCATTTTCCAGTTAGTCTGGGTAGGAGCTGCTGGAGAAAGGCTCAGGACCAGTAGGGTCTCTGAACAAATGAAAGGCTTTCCAGAGCAGGCGGCAGGTCAGCCAGCACCAATGTTCAGGCCACTCTCAGCCTCAGCCTTGTCTATCAGTCACTGTCAGTGATGTGGAGAGGTGGGTGTTCTCAAAAAGCTAGATGGTGACTGGTGGGTCCAAAAGGCAGGTAGGGAGGCTCAAAGCATAAAGAACAAAAATTGCCCTGGACAAACCTTCAATCCCCAAGCCTTGGAACAGAACTTGCTTCTTCAGTTGAGTTAGTGTTCAGGGGCCTTTTCAGGCAAAAGAATGGGTGATGTCTACTCAGCACCCTGTAGGAGCCCCTGGGGCTGAGCACATCAACCACCACCAGGCTGCCTAGTATGATGCTTGCTTTACAGAATGGCAAGAGGCTCTCCTCGTCAGCTGGTAGCATACAGACTGCAATGCAGCCAGGGGCTTGGGGAGAAGGGGGACAAGCCCTTCTCTTCTTGCTTTTTTTTTTTTTCTTTTGAGACAGAGTCCTGCTCTGTCACCCAGGCTGGAGTGCAATGGCATGGATCTCAGTTCACTGCAACCTCTGCCTACCAAGTTCAAGTGATTCTCGTGCCTCAGCCTCCCAACCAAGTAGCTGGGATTACAGGCGTGTGCCATCACACACAGGTAATTTTTGTATTTTTAGTAAAGACAGGGTTTCACCATGTTGGCCAGGCTGGGCTTGAACTCCTGACCTCAGGTGATCTGCCCTCCGTGGGGCCTCCCAAAGTGCTGGGATTATAGGCATTAGCCACTGTGCCCAGCCCTCTTCTTGCTTTCTTTCTCCCCGCTCTTTTTTTTTTTTTTTTTTTTGGTGAGCACATGTGGTTGAGTTCTCAAACATTAAATGCTTATACAATTCAAGTCTACCACGTAACCAAATGCTGGTTCTGAGTTAAAAAAACTGGGAAGCCTTGCAGCCAGGAAGTTCCTAAGTCAGTCCTGCTGCAAGCGCAGGGCTCATCCGGGCACTGGGGGCCATCTGCACAACTCCACCTTCAGGCAAACCACACCTATGCTGCCTGATCCACCAAGAATCTACTCAGAGAGAAATCTAATGCTGTGGGCTTATGTTATTATTTCTTGGAACATGAATGAATTATTTACAAATAGCAGCACTACATTTCTTTCTTCTTCTTTTTTTTTTTTTTGAAACAGAATCTCGCTCTGTTGCCTGGGCTGGAGTGCAATGGCATGATCTTGGCTCACTGCAACCCCCGCCTCCCGGGTTCAAGGAATTCTCCTGCCTTAGCCTCCTGAGTAGCTGAGACTACAGGCGTGTGCTGCCACACCCACCTAATTTTTTTTTGTATTTATAGTAGAGACAGGGTGTCACCATGTTGGCCAGGTTGGTCTCGAACTCTTGATCTCAGATGACCCACCCACCTCAGCCTCCCAAAGTGCTGGGATGACAAGTGTGAGCCACTGTGCCCGGCCTACAAATAGCACTACATTTCTTAGCCTACTCCACGGCTTTTGATAGAAGATTCAGAGAAAAGCAGGAGCTAGTGGGTGCAGGTCCTCCTGGATCTGGCTGAGCTGAAGGAGAGCTGGCACCTGTGTGCTGAGCCACTCTCCTCTGCCAGGTACCGTCCTGAGGAGATGGACAAACGTGGCACTGATCCTGTTGTAGGGAGCACCCATCTTTTCAGCTTTTCAGGTCATAAAGCTATGTTCCATATTCAGACAGACTGACGGGGCAGCTCCATCACCAGTATCCTTCGAGCCGCTCGCAGTGCGTGGCCCCTTGACCTGAGGACGTGCACCCTCCTCAGGTTCTGACAGCCCTGCAAACTCTAAGGGGCAGGGAAAGGGACAAAACCCAGAGCCTGTCTAGTCTGAAAGAGTGGCCAATTGAGCCTGAAATGCAGCAACTTATAAACATCCTCTCAGAACTCTCATGGGTTGAACACAGGCCGGGCAGTTTTGTCCGACGTCACGCTGTGATGCGGTTTTAGGGCAGTCAGGGCACCGGCAGGTGTACTCACGAGGTGGCCGTACCTAGCTGGGAGAGGTCCAGCCTGGTCCAGTGCATGCCTGTGGGGCAGCTATTGGAGAGCGTCCTGATGAACACCTGGCCGAGGCTGTCCAGCGCCCACAGCGCATCCTGGCAGGCGGCATAGGCGCGCATCTCGGCGTCGGGAGGCAGCTGCACCGTGGAGGGCCGCGACTGTGCGCTCTGGGCGCTGACGCTGCACAGGTCCTTGCTGCTCTGGCATAGCCACAGGAAGCTTCCTGCAGAAAGGGGTCATGTTTGTCATCGAGGTGTTGTCTGCACCGAGCCACCTGCCCTAAACGCACAAGGCAGCCTTTGCCTTTTGGCAGACGCCGGACACCTGGCCGCGGATGCCGGCTCGCTCACCCGCCCATTCCCACGCGGCAGGAGCGGTGTAGCACTTTAAGGTAGACAGCAGAGGGAAACACTGCGACTAACAAGAAACACGCCTGAGATGTTGGAAATAAATGCAAAGAAGGCAAGGCTTAGGAGATTTTATGAAGGCCATAATGTTGGCTTAGTGGCTTTGACCTCCCATTTGTCATGGGCTGGGAAGTTTTTCACTTGAACAAAGGCACCGAAGCATTTTTAATATAGAAAGTTAATTTTACCAAGAGGAGAAGACTATCAACTCAGTGCTCTGGAGGGAGGGAGAGTTGGCCGTTCCTAGGAAGGATGGTGCCATGGTGCTCTCCCGGGCCTTCTGGGGATGGGGCCAGCGGGTGGGGCAGCTGCTGGAGAAGGCTTAGGAAGCTGGAAGTGCTTCTCTTCCCATCCTTGCCTCAAAATCATGTCCTTTCATTCCCTACAGCTTTTAAAAAAGTCCTTTAGGTTTAACAGATTCTGTTTAAAATGCAAATAATCCTTAGGGCAGTTAAAACCTTGGTCACAGTACATCATCTGAAGTATTATCTACAACTTGTGGCCACATGTTTTGGAATTCAAACTTTTTCTGGATTTTTGAAAACCTAAACTAATGGGTATGCCAGAGGTTTACAAAACAACCACAGAGGGGCCAGGCACTCCCCGGTGAAGTGCGGTAACATCCCTGCAACACAGATGCAGTCACAGCCAACAGATCAACCAAGGCTGGAGGCAGCTATGTGAGATCCGGTCAGGTTTTGCTGCCAAATTAATTTATGCCAAACTCAAGAAATAACTTACTGTTTTCAGAGATTTCTGGGTTCCAGAACTGTGGTCCGAACAATCTGGTGAGTAAGAAGTTATTGTACTGACCCAGTCACCCGCATCCTAGTGGGACTAATGGTTTCAACTAAGCAAACGATTCCCTCTTCATCACAGATTTCACGGCGTCTTCGCGTTTCATCCTCATGCAATCCCGGGAGGAGGTACAGCTACTTCCCAGAGAGGTCACCTGACTGCCTGGGCTCCCAGCTAACTGGTTGGGGGGTACTGCCTCTCCTGGCTGCAGATGCCAGCTCCCTCACCCTCCGGTGCTCTGGCTCCCTCACAAACCCTGTACTCCGTAGGGACACTGAGTTCTGCCCAGAAAGTGGTTGACAGGAGCACCCCCTGCAGGGCAGGTCTGCCTAATAGGGTGCAAATTTGGGACTTAGGTTATCCGGAGGCTGTGAACAAGATGGAAGGAAGTTGCTGGGAGGTGACAGAAGGATTCTCAAGGGGAGATGGGAAGGTGCCCAAAGAAGCTGTGACCCTTGCCATGTGCCACTGGAAGTCACCAGCTGCCAGCCCCGGTGGCTGCACTGTGTGAGCCCCTCCTTCAGAAGGACACTTTCCCTCATCTTCACCATGCTTGGTCCCTCTCAGAGGCTCTCCTGGTCAGGCCTATCCCGATTCAGGGCCCTCAGCTCAGCTAACAAGGGCTACTGGCCTCTGACACCCTTGCGTGGTCGGTCTCCGATGCATGCCCCATCACCAACGAGGCCACAGTCAGACTGTGGTTTGAACCTTTCCAATGGCCAAGCTGTGCTCTAGATTCTTCAGCGAGGCTAAGACTGACCCACCTTCCTTCGTGGGAGCCGCAGAAGCCAACACAAAGGCCCATTTTGTAGCAGAAGCTGTCCCACGGGGAACAACATGATTCCAGTAGGTGCCTGGAAAGAGTAAATAGGAAGAATGTGTTAAGGAAAGAAAACACAGACAAAACCACTTCAGATCTTAGTTCTGGATGACAGCTGGCCTTCAAACCCTTTCTCCAGATAATTCTAGAGTGTCCCTAAATAAAGCGACATGAGCAATCACAGCCTGCCATTCATCTCCCTCTGAATACTGCCAGGCAGAGCCACACCCAGCCCAGGGTCGTGGAGGCCATGCAGCAGGGAGAGGGCTGGAGAAAAGCAAGGGGTTCACTTACAGAAACGAACCCCAGGATGTGTGGACTGGCATCTACATTCACAGACCTGGCCAGAGCCTTGCATTTCCAACAGTGGCGATCACCTTCCCTCCAGGAAATGGACCATTCTCTCTCACTAGGTTTGGGTGGATTTTTTCATTTAAAATGTGAAATTGTTAACATAAAAATGACCTCCATTTGCTTTTCTTATGTCATAAAAGGTTTCCAGGGGAAACACTATCCAGACACAGGGATCCGAGTTTTAGGAATGATAGATTTTTTTTTTTTTTTTTTTTTTTTTGAGACGGAGCCTCGCTCTGTCACCCAGGCTGGAGTGCAGTGGCGCAATGTCGGCTCACTGCAAGCTCCGCCTCCCGGGTTCACGCCATTCTCCTGCCTCAGCCTCCCGAGTAGCTGGGACTACAGGCGCCCGCTACCACGCCCGGCTAATTTTTTGTATTTTTAGTAGAGACAGGGTTTCACCGTGTTAGCCAGGATGGTCTCGATCTCCTGACCTCGTGATCTGCCCGCCTCGGCCTCCCAAAGTGTTGGGATTACAGGCATGAGCGACCGCACCTGGCCAGGAATGATAGGTTTTTTTAAAAAGGAGAGAAACTGATCACAAAGCATAGAGTGCCTCCACTAGACACTTCATACCGCTGGCACTAAATTATCTTTTCAAGTTGAGATCTTAAAGCTTTTCTTTAAATGTTGGCTTTAAAGTGAGGCTGCCTATAAAGCCAGTGTGAAAATTACAGCAATTCACCCACCTATGAGACTTCCCTTAGCGACGTGGAATTCATTCTTGCCCGAGGAGATCCAGACACCGCTGTTATTGACCCCGAGAAGGCTTGGCTGGCACTGAAGCTGCTGGGACCAAAACGCCATGCGCAGCTTATCTGCCACCTTTTCTACAGGGGCTTGGGCCGCTGTGGCCACTGAGTGAGTGGCATGGATTATCGTCTGAAATAAGCTGCACTGGTCAAAGACCACATAGTCTGTGATGCTCACCTGGAAGGAGAAGACAAACAAAAGCTCTGCTGTCAGAGCAGTTACAAGTGCGGACTCTCTGCCTTGAGGGAAGGTTCTAGCCCAGTCCACACCTCTGCATTTCTAGTAACAAGATGACCATCCAAACACAAATGTGCACATGTGCGCCTGTGAAAGGACCAAAAAAAATGTGGCAGGATGCCATCAAACTGCTAATGCTAACTCCAGCTCCTTCGTAGGGTTGGATTTAAAGGTATGGAAGAATATATTCACATTTTACACACTTTTATACAACATGGATCTGTTACAAGCATGCATTACTTTTGTGATTAAGTATCACCCCCTCACACCCCTTCTAAGAAGACTTTCATTCTAATCAGAGTGAGAAAGAATAATTTTGCCATCTTTTCTGCGACAGTCTTGCTCTGGCATCCAGGCTGGAGTGCAGTGGCACAATCATACTCAGCCTTGACTTCCAGGATCAAGCAATTCTCCCACCTCAGCCTCCCAAATACAGGCGAATGCTACCACATGTAGCCAATTTTTAAATTTTTTGTAGAGACAGGTCTCCCTATGTTGCCCAGGCTGGTCTTGAACTTCTGGGCTCAAGTGATCTCCCTACCTTGGCCTCCCAAAGTGTTGGGATTACTGGCATGAACCACTATGCCCAGCTTTAATTTTGCTTTTAAATCAGGTATTTCCAATGGACAACAGTATATGGTACTTACAAACATTATATGCATTTAAAAAGGTATCACAAGTAGAGTGATGAACTTTTTTTTTTTTTTTTTTTTTTTGAGACATAGTCTTGCTCTGCCACCCAGGCTGGAGTGCAGTGGTGCAATTCTGGCTTACCGCAACTTCCGCCTCCTGAGTTCAAGAGATTCTCGTGCCTCAGCCTCCCGAGTAGCTGGGACTACAGGCGCACGCCACAACACCCGGATAATTTTTTATATTTTTAGTAAAGATGGAGTTTCGCCATGTTGGCCAGGCTGGTCTCAAACTCCTGACCTCAGGTGATCCGCCCGCCTCGGCCTCCCCAAGTGCTGGGATTACAGGTGTGAGCCACCGTGCAAGGCTGTGATGAACTAATTTATGATCTGAATTGGGCCTACTAATAATTACTCCAGGGCAAGAGCATCAACTAGGACCATCCTGGGTATCTAGACTCTAACCCTAGCTCAGAAGGGTAGCTTGCTTCTATAACATTCCTGAAAAGCATTCATATACCTCAGACATTTCTCCAACCACCCCACCCTGCAGGAAACTCCTCTCTTCTTGGGCAGCTTGATGTAAGGGAAGTTCTTTATGAGTGAAAATCTGATTCTCCGTGATGTTCACTCACATTTCTGCCCTGCAGGGTTTGATTACACAGAACATCACTGGCATAAATGCCCTACTCCTGCTCGGGCACAGTGGCTCACGCTTGTAATCCCAGCACTTTGGGAGGCTGAGGCAGGCGGATTACTTGAGGTCAGGAGTTCCAGACCAGCCTGCCAACATGGTGAAACCCTGTCTCTACAAAAATACATATATGTATATTTTTACATGTATATGTATATATATGGTTACAAGTACACAAAAGGTATTTTAAAATCATTTGCATAACTACCAAATATTACCTAGTATATAAAATTAGATACATCTGTATACAATGTACATATTATATACAATACATATTTTATCAAAGAGCAAACACAACTCATTTTTCTTTTTTTTTTTTTTTTTTTTTTTTGAGACGGAGTCTCGCTCTGTCGCCCAGGCTGGAGTGCAGTGGCGCAATCTCGGCTCACTGCAAGCTCCGCCTCCTGGGTTCACGCCATTCTCCTGCCTCAGCCTCTCTGAGTAGCTGGGACTACAGGCGCCCGCCACCACGCCCGGCTAACTTTTTGTATTTTTAGTAGAGACGGGGTTTCACCGTGGTCTCGATCTCCTGACCTCGTGATCCGCCCGCCTCGGCCTCCCAAAGTGCTGGGATTACAAGCGTGAGCCACCGCGCCCGGCCACAACTCATTTTTCTACATTTCATCTGAAAGACCTCAGAGCAGTCAATGCAAGACAAGCCTTCAACAAAGCAAGTCTGAGGTGACAATAAAATATAAACCAATGGGACAAGATACTTCAGAAACATCAAATACTGGCCGGGCATGGTGGTTCACGCCTATAATCCCAGCACTTTGGGAGGCTGAGGCAGGCAGATCACAAGGTCAAGACATTGAGACCAACCTGGCCAACATGGTGAAACCCTGTCTCTACCAAAAATACACAAATTAGCTGGGCCTGGTGGTGCATGCCTGTAGTCCCAGCTACTCAGGAGGCTGAGGCAGGAGAATCGCTTGAACCCAGGAGGCGGAGGTTGCAGTGAGCTGAGATTGTGCCATTGCACTCCAGACTGGGTGACAGAGCAAGACTCCATCTCAAAAAAAAGAAACATCAAATATTTTATGACCATCGACTATCAGTGCAATCTTACCTACCACAGTGGGAGACTGTGGGAGCAACGCTAACACTAAACTATACCAAAGAAGGGGAAAGTAGACACTCCTTTGAAAATCCATTCTAGGGCCGAGGGTGGTGGTTCATGCCTGTAATCCCAGTGCTTTGGGAGGTCAAGGTGGGAGGATTGCTTGAGCCAAGGAGTTCCAGACCAGCCTGGATAACAGCAAGACCTTGTTTCTACCAAAATAATTAGCTGGGCATGGTGGCATGTGCCTGTGGTCCCAGCTACTTGGGAGGCTGAGGTGGGTCGTGATCCTGCCACCACACTCCAGTGTGGGCAAAAGAGTGAGACCCTGCCCCAGAAAAAAAGAAAAGAAAAAGAAAAGAGAAATTCATTCTAGGCGCTCTTGCTGGGACCAGATCACACACAGTGAGCCTGATTATACCCTCATCCTGTTTCTTAAAAGTGTTTCCTTTTCTGGAAGCACGTGGGAAAATTCTCCTGTCTTTGCTGAAATATCATTTACCTAGAGGCCTTCTGAATAAGCAGAGACAGCTCAATTTTATTTCTGGGTTGGGCTTTCAAACGTATTATCTGGGCTCTTTTCTTAGCACATTTGTTCATAATTAAACATCATTATTACCTAGGTCTTCAAATGGATGTCACTCGGTTTATTTAGCCTATAATAATAAATGTATAAACAATATCAAAATAAATAAATTAAGTGCATTATTTACACAAAGAGTTTTGCAAATTATTTCCTATGATGAAAAGTCCTTGATGTTTCTAATGTACTCAAACACAGCAAAGTCTAATCCATCAAAGAGAAAAAAAGGAATACTATTGGCTGGGAGTGGTGGCTCCACCTGTAATCCCAGGACTTTGGGAGGCGGAGCGGGTGGATTTCTCTCTCTCTCTCTTTTTTATTTTTTTTGAGACAGGGTCTAGCTCTGTTGCCCAGGTTGGAGTGTGGTGGTGTGATCTTGGCTGAAACCTTTGTCTCCTGGGCTCAAACTATTCTCACACCTCAGCCTTCCGAGTAGTTGGGACCAATGGCGTGTGCCACCATGCCCAACTAATTTTTGTATTTTCGGTAGAGCCAGGGTTTCACCATGTTGCCCAGGCTGGCTTTGAACTCCTGGACTCAAGTGATCTGCCTGCCTGCCTTTGCCTCTCAAATTGCTGGGATTACAGGTGTGAGCCACTCTGCCCAGTCTGGGTGGATCTCTTGAGCTCAGGAGTTTGAGACCAGCCTGCGCAACATGCCAAAACCCTGTCTCTACAAACAAATACAAAAAACTAGCCGGGCGTGGTGGCACATGCCTGTAGTCCCAGCTACTTGGGAGGCTGAGGTGGGAGAATCACCTGGGCCCAGGAAGTCAAGACTGCAGTGAGCCGTGATTGCGCCACTGCTCTTCCGCCTGGATGACAGAAGGAGATCTTCTTTCAAATCAAACAAACAAACAATAAAAAAGTGAATATTTTAAATTTAATCCAGTATCTTTAAGGAAAAGAGAGAAGTAAGAAAAGGGGAAGCAGAAAAGGTCAGGGAGACCTCAGCACGTGGCCCAGAGCTGAACACCTACTTGCCACCAATGGTCGTCATCTCCTTGGGGCTTCTTGGAAATAATGCCGGTTCTGAACCACAGGTTCCCATGGATGTCCAGGGCCCAGAGAGTCTGCTGATCCCCGAGCGTTATGCAGATGGGTTCTAAAGCTTGCCTTTCGCTGAAAATAAGGAGGAGAACGGGGGGTCAGCACCCACAGGCAGAGTGCCCAGCGTGTCTGGACTGCGGACATCCAGGGTCTCCCGGCAGGCGTGGCTGGGAGAAGAGACGTGACCCTGGAGCGGATTGTCAAGTGCCAGGGAAGGAAGTTTGAGTCCGAGTTAAATTACTGTGCAAGATAAATGGTTCAAGTGGGTGGCAGCTTTTGAAAGACACATTGATGACCCAGAATGGCCGGAAACACTCTTAAGAGAAAATAACCTAAGAAAAAAGTGAGTAGGCACAAAAGGAATCCAAGGCCCCTGAGCGCCTCCATTTCTCTACTCCCTCCCTCACCAAGGGAGTGACTATAAACTCCCCACCTCACCAAGGGAGTGACTGTAAACTCCCCCGATGTGCCAGGCTATTCTGTGCAGCTGGACCTAGGCAGACACTGCCCTCTTTGCTGGAGATGCCCTCCCCCTCCTTCCATATGGGGAAGTCCTCGTCAGCTTCAAGGCTTAGCTGTTGGTCCACTCTGCATGCTGCCTTCCTGATCTCTGCATGGAGTCCATGGTTCCCTCAGTGCTGCACACTCCACACTCCTGTTTAGGGCCATCTGTGCTAATGGGTGTCCATCCATGCACGGGGCCCCCCGTGAGAGCAGGGCCAGTCTCAGCCCTCTTGGCGCACCCAGCTCCTAGCACCATTCTGGCTTTTTGTTGTTGTTGCTTTTTTTTGTCTGTTTGTTTTTTGAGATTGAGTTTTGCTCTGTCACCCAGGCTGGAGTGCAATGGTGCAGTCTTGGCTCTCTGCAACCTCCGCCTCCCAGGTTCAAGTGATTCTCCTGCCTCAGCCTCCTGAGACGCCCGGCTAATTTTTGTATTTTTTTTTTTTTTTTTTTGAGACAGAGTCTCGCTCTGTCACCCAGGCTGGAGTGCAGTGGTGCGATCTTGGCTCACTGCAAGCTCCGCCTCCCGGGTTCACGTCATTCTCCTGCCTCAGCCTCCCGAGTAGCTGGGACTACAGGCGCCCGCCACCACGCCTGGCTATTTTTTTGTATTTTTAGTAGAGATGAGGTCGTGATCCACCCGTCTCAGCCTCCCAAAGTGCTGGGATTACAGGCGTGAGCCATCATGCCCAGTCAATTTTTGTATTTTTAATAGAGATGGGGTTTCACTATGTTGGTCAGTCTGGTCTCGAACTCCTGACCTTGTGATCCGCCTGCCTCGGCCTTCCAAAGTGTTGGGATTACAGGCGTGAGCTGCTGCACCTGGACCATTCTGGCTCTTAATAGGTATTACTGAAAGTTTATTGGCTTGCTAAATTCAAACCAAGAATATCCTAATCTAGTTTTTCAAAGGACTATTAATACTTCCATATTAGTAAAATGATCTGATGGCAATTCTATAACTAACATCTTGAATGGTAAAAAAAAAAAAAAATAGCTTAATAAATTACAGTTCAGAGATCAGGCCAGGCTTAGTGGCTCATGTCTGTAATCCCAGCACTTTGGAAGGCCAAGGCAGGAGAATTGCTTGAGCCCAAGAGTTCAAGATGAGTCTGGGCAACAGGATGAAAACCCAAAACCCATCGCTACAAAAAATACAAAAATTAGCTGGGCATAGTGGCATGCACCTGTAGTCCCAGCTACTCAGGAGGCTGAGGCAGGAGGATCACCTGAGCCCGGAGGTCAAGGCTGCAGTGAGCCGTGATCATGGCACTGCACCCCAGCCTGGGCGACAGAGTGAGAACCTGTATCAAAAAAAAAAAAAAAAAAAAAAAAAAGCTACAGTTCAGAGATGAACTTCAATTGATTAGCATGAAAATAAAGAAAAATATTTGGACCTAAGCCGTCACAGACACTAAACCAGAACTACCTCATGGTGGGCAATTCTGAGTAGAGACCGTCATGACAGCCTCATGACGCTATGATGCTCAGGGCTGCACAGAGGGCGGCAGCATTTTTAAAAATTGAGCTCTGACTCAACATCCAGTTTGCTGGTCAGAATTAGGCAGAGATTCAAGCTTAGCCTATAGCCATGGAGGCTGCGGGTCCTGCCTCCCAGGAATGGCCTCATGCTGCCTTGTGGTGTCAAGTGGACAAGAACGAAGGGTAGGACAAGCAGGATGTGAAAGGAGTCTCCGGCCCGCCAGTACCTGACGATGTCACACTTCCACTGCTCGCCTTCCGGACAGAAGCTGCTCACGCCCTCCCGGTACAGGAGGGCCCTCTGCTCTGTCAGCGCCCACACCACATTGTTCCGGGCTGTGATCTGGGACAGCGGGTAGGGACAGTCCACCTTTACGGCTCTGGCACAAGGGCGATCCACGCTCAGACCTGCCAGGAAGATGGGAAGACGCCCCAAAGACACACAGTCAGAACTCCACACCTCATTTTGACTTGGTTATTGGCTTAGTTTTCTTTTTTGGTATTTTGCTATGTTCTTTCATGATGAGTGCTTTAAAAAAAAACTTTAATTAATTAATTAAAAATATAGACGGGGCCTTTCTACGTTGCCCAGGCTGATCTCAAACTCCTGGGCTCAAGAGATCCTCCCACTTCAGCCTCCCAAAGTGCTGGGATTACAGACAGGAGCTGCCCTGTCCGGGCGCTTTTTTGTTGTCAAGTTTAGTCAACATAAAGTGGTTAAATTCTGCCTAAATGTAACATCTATCTGAAAGCAGTTTTAGACACTCTTTGAAAACGGAAGAATTCAGAATTATCTGGTGTCCCAATGTAGCTTAAGAAGTTCTAAGAGAAGAACACAAAAGCCAAGAGCAGAAGAGTGGCCAGATGGAGGCCCAGAGGCTGCAGGTCAGAGCAGCTCTTCCAGGCAGAGGGCTACAGCGCTGCTGGAGTTGGCAGGGACCTGAGGCCTGCAGTCATCCCTGCAGAGAGCTCCAGCATGGCGGCTCCTCTCTGCTCTGACTGGGTGTGAGGTTCCACTAATAAAATGAAACCCCGAATTTCCCAGATGAAATCTGAGGTCTGTCAAACTGCAAGGCAGTGGCAGGCCAAAGCTCAGGGTCCCTGGCTCCCTGTCCAGGGCTCTTCCCTTGCCTCTTTGTGGCCTGTCAATAAAGTATGTCTAAATGAGCTCAAAGGCTATTCCCAGGGCAGCAGACAGACCAACTGTCGCCTACAACCCTGTATTCCTCGACCTTAGGCCTGCAATTAGGTCTCAGTACTCAAATATGCTCCGTGACTAATCACAGACGCACCTATGGTATTGCAGTCCTCAGGTGATATTTCCTTCCACTAAACTAGGTGGGAATCACCTGCAGGACTTCTTACACGACACACTCCTGAGCAGTCTCCAGAGGGATTGGACCTAATCCAACAGGTATGGGTGGGGCCAGCTCATGTGAAACCACTGTCCTGGTGATTCCTCTGGCACTACTGGTTTAGAGGTCACTCGCTCCTCACCCCCAGGCCAGAAGCACCTCCTGTCTCCCCCATGACCAAAGCTCAGATGTCCTGGCAGCTTAGATGTGCATGTACCTTGCCAGAGCTACTTTCATTTAAAGAAAGACACAGGAACTAGGCTGGAGAGACCTGGGCCAGCATATGGCCTATGAAGCCAGCATGGCTGTGCACCCAGGCTAGAGGTTCTTACACAGCTAGGAGAGAGCCAGCTGTGCAAGTGCTTCAACCTGAAGATTCATCCCCAGCTGATGACTCACAACAGAGATTAAAACATGCTCCTGAGGCCAGTGGCTCACGCCTGTACTGCCAGCACTTTGGGAGGCTGAGGCAGGCGGATCATGAGGTCAGGAGTTTGAGACCAGACTGGCCAACATAGTGAAACCCCGCCTCTACTAAAAATACAAAAATGAGCTGGACATGGTGGCACGTGCCTGTAGTCCCAGCTACTCGGGGGGCTGAGGTAGGAGAATCGCTTGAACCCAGGAGGTGGAGGTTGCAGTGAGCCTGGGCAACAGAGCGAGACTCCATCTCAAAACAACAACAACAGCAACAACATTCTCCTGGAATCAACAATATTAAACTCCTGGAAGACTGATCTTTACATAAATCCAATGTGGCCTCTGGACAACCAACGATAACTCCTGCCCCACAGTCCTTCCAGATACTGATAAATCACACTGCTGGTGGAAGATCCTTCCCCATTCTGCTGACAGTAAACACTGACTGTCATTATAGCTTATTTTTAATAAGCAAGTCCCACTGTGCCCTTCCATCAGCTAAAAACTTCCTTGAGGGCAGCTTCCTGTGACTTGCTGAACTGCTATTTTTGTTTTGTTTTGAGATGGAGTCTCGCTCTGTCACCAGGCTGGAGTGCAGTGGCGCGACCTCAGCTCACCGCAAGCTCTGCCTCCCAGGTTGATGTGATTCTTGTGCCTCCGTCTCCCAAGTAGCTGGGATTACAGGCATGTGCCACCACACCCAGCTAATTTTTTGTATTTTTTTTTTTTTTTTTTTGGTAGAGACAGAGTTTCACCATGTTGGCCAGGCTGGTCTTGAACTCCTGACCTCAGGTGATCTGCTCGTCTAGGCCTCCCAAAGTGTTGGGATTACAGGCATGAGCCACCACACCCAGCCTGAACTGCTATTTAGGGCAAATTATGGCCTGGTGTGGTGGCTCACGCCTGTAATCCCAGCACTTTGGGAGGCTGAGGTGGGCAGATTACTTGAGGTCAGAAGTTCAAGACCAGCCTGGCCGATGTGGTGAAACTCCATCTCTACTAAAAATACAAAAAAATTAGCTGGGCGTGGTGGTGGGCACCTGTAATCCCAGTCTGTGATCAGGAAGCTGAGGCAGGAGGATCACTTGAACCCAGGCGGCAGAGGTTGCAGTGAGTCAAGATGGCACCACTGCACTCCAGCCTGGGCAAGAGAGCGAGACTCCATCTCAAAATAAAAAAGAGCAAATTATTTCTTCTTGTTTTTCCTGGCCCACAGATAAGTAAGTATATAGGAGCCGGGCTTTGATATGGCTGAAAAAAAAAAATGCAGCCACTTAAACTTTAGCTTAAAGGGGGAAATGAATTTTATGTCCTTCCTCCGTATTCCTTCCTCTTAAGATCTGACATTATAGGATACGTGATATGTGGTGGTTGGCCATAGGAGAATAAGATTCTGTTTCTGTATCTCACCAAATAATCCTATTCATTTTTGCCCGAAATTTGTCCCAGGTTGAGTTTCTGTCAATGTAGGAAACTGCTAATACATGCCAAATGGCAAATACTCTCTTCCCAGAAGTGTCTTAATTTGAATGGATTTAGCCTCTTAATCACAGTGATTGTTGTAAGCATGTTACTAGCAAAGCAGGGTGCAGCAGAGGCAGTGATGGCAGAGCTGGCAGGCCCCTGAGCGCAACCCGCGGTTACCTGTCTGCAAGTATAGGTCCCCGCTGGTCCTGATGATCCAGGCCGTGTCATCGCTCAGGGCCACAAACACTGCCTGGGGCAGGGCTTCGTACCAGTGCCGCTTCCCCTTGATGGTGACTTTCCCACAAGCAAAAGCCCGGTTAGATTTCTGTTCTATCTTCCAGAGAAGGGCTCCTATGGAAATAAAAATTCTATTTACTGTCCAATAAATACTAGAATATATTTCTACATAAAAGTCTTCACGCTGGGCATTGAGGGGAGAAAGATTTCTAAAACACATGCTGTTCTGTCCCCCCAAGTGGGGAAAGAGGCCACCAGACCCAGGTTTGGGCCCTTGGCCACCACCCAGCGGCCATGCGGCTTTAGGCTCCATGTCACCGCCCATCTCCAAGCTTCACTTTCCTGCTGGGCAGTGGGGATCATCTCCACCTTTCAGGGCTGCTCTAAAGACTGCAGGCGGGAGCAGATCAACCACATGGCCACAGAGCTGGGCACATGACAGGCGCTCCTCACACAGGAGGAGAAACACTGATGACATTAATAGGTTTGATAAGTCTCCAAATAAACATCCTGAGCACAACTAGTGCCCTAGGAGAGGCTGAAAAAGTCCTTTAGGGATTCAAAGAGAAGGATCAGTTCTGGATGAGCTGAATGGAAAAGATGCACAGAAGGAACACACTTGTACTGAGTTGGCCCGTTTTCACTATGAAGGGGACTCTGATGAAGAGACGGAGGAAGAGAGAGGAGAGGGAAGGCAGGATAGCGCTGCAGCTGGAGGCCTGGAGCAGTCCGACGCAGGCAAGGCGAGGGGCCACCAGTGATCACTGAGTGTCAGCTGGGCTGGACTAGAAGGCCTGTCAGGCATCTCTGCTTGTGGTACCCCCCGCACAAGGGCCCTGCTGCCCACCAAGGACATGGGCCTGGGCCCTGAAGGACACTTCAACTGAGCAGGTGAATCTCATGGAGATGCAGAGTTCCCGCTAGCACAGTGAGGGACCAAGGGGCCTGGGAATACAAGTAACTAATGTAATCAGGAATAGAACCAAAGTTCTAAAAGGCTAAGGAGACAAACCTGAAGGTAAATGACAGCAACGAGAAATGAATTAAAACGCACAACTGTGTAATGACAGCTTGTGGAGTGGGTTGTTAGCCAGTCTCTAAAGAAAAATATTTTTCAAACAAACAGTGAAAGCAAGCAAGAAAAACAACGCTGAACAAACTAATATTTTAAACAGTGACAGAGACCAGGGAGAATTAAGGGAAATTCATCCCGAAACACAGTGAAGTCACAGAGGACAGACAGGTCCCAAGCCACAGACTCGGCTTCGGCTTCATCTGACTTCTATTCCAACGTCCTGACAGTAAACCAGGCTGCTTCAAGGCAAAAGCGTCCCCACTGGCGTAGGTGCCGACGTGGCCAACACAACCTTAAGAAAAAACAAGCAAAGCCAGGCGCGGTGGCTCACGCCTGTAATCCCAGCACTTTGGGAGGCCGAGGCGGGTGGATCACGAGGTCAGGCGATCAAGACCATCCTGGCTAACACAGTGAAACCCCGTCTCCACTAAAAAAATACAAAAAACTTAGCCGGGCGTGGTGGCGGGCGCCTGTAGTCCCGGCTACTGGAGAGGCTGAGGCAGGAGAATGGCGTGAACCGGGGAGGCGGAGCTTGCAGTGAGCCGAGATCGCACCACTGCACTCCAGCCTGGGCGACAGAGCAAGACTCTGTCTCAAAAAAAAAAAAAAAAAAAGAAAAAGAAAAAGAAAAAACAAGCAAATGATTCCATGCAGATAAGGGAAGTCTTCCAGCCCAGGAGAAGGTCGTTCAGGAAACACCAGCTCCAGTTCACTAACAATGGCCTAACAGCAGCATGAAAGAATGAATGGACTCTCCTTTTAGAGTCAGGGAGTAGACTGTTCACCCACAGCAGAGAGCTCATTAAAACACAATTCCTGGCCGGGCACGGTGGCTCACGCCTGTAATCCCAGCACTTTGGGAGGCCGAGGCGGGCGGATCACGAGGTCAGGAGATAGAGACCATCCTGGTTAACACGGTGAAACCCCGTCTCTACTAAAAATACAAAAAATTAGCCGGGCGAGGTGGCGGGCGCCTGTAGTCCCAGCTACTCGGGAGGCTGAGGCAGGAGAATGGCGTGAACCCCGGGGGGCGGAGCCTGCAGTGAGCCGAGATCGCGCCACTGCACTCCAGCCTGGGCGGCAGCGAGACCCCATTTCCCAAAAAAAAAACAAAAAAACAAAAAAACAAAAAAAAAACCACACACAATTCCTAAAGAGGAAGCCAAATAATTGGAATATATCCAACATATCCATCGGCCCGTCTTTGTTAGTTCGGTTGCTTTAAAGCAACAATGAGAAAGAGAAACACGTATTATTTTTATAAAAAGCTAGTATATTAATATCCCTAAAAAAGTCCCTCAATTTTCAAACTTTTCGTCTAGCTTACCAAAATATGATCAGAGCTTACCATTGCAATTAATAAAGAAAACAAAAACTCAAACTGAACACCCATTTACACTATGAATTGACATCCAATGAAGCAATTCACGTTCTTTGGAGACAACCCCTCAAACGTTCCGGAAGAGGCAAACATGGTGAACGCACGGCAGCGTGAGCCCAGAGCTGCTGCAGGGGAGCCCTGTACTAAGATGTCTGCACCCCGGGGGCGGGGAGCGGGAGCAGGGAGCGGGGAGGCGAACCTGAGGGCGAGACTGCCACCTGCTGGACAGCATCTTCAAACTTCTGCCAGCGCAGCCCGGCGCCCGGCAACGCGCTGCAGAACAGGCCGCCTTTGTAGTCCAGGCACCAGATGTATTTCTCAGAGACCACCAAGCTGAGGATGCCATAGCCGGGACCCGAGTAGCCCATCCAGCTTTCTGCAAACTAACAAGGCAGAGCCAGTGAGTTCTGTGGCAGAGGACACAGCCACATTTGGCTTGCTGTTGTCACTAAGAAAGGCGAGAGGATATCATTAACAAGAGACAGTAAAAGGGGTCAGCAAGAAGCCAAGTCAACCCTTTTCCCAACCCCTGCTATCTGTGGACACCCCTCTACTATAAACGTTCTGAGATGCGTGCTGCTGTCTCCCTACAAAGACTCCCTGGAGTCCCTGGATGACATTTTCTCCTGTTCTAACACCTTTGCAAATGTAACGCTTAGAGCAGCACATCACAGTACGAAGGAGCTGCTATTATTCTGCAGGCATACCTCACCTTACACAAAGAGCCAGGTTCTTCAACATTTGGATGCAAGTCAATTTTTTGTAGTCTAATCATTACAGATGCACTGGATATATGGCACTACCACTGTCTTTTTTTTTTTCCCACCATATTTTCTTTCTTTCTTTTTTTTTTCCTTTTTGAGACAGAGACTCGCTCTGTCGCCCAGGCTGGAGTACAGGGGTGCAATCTCGGCTCACTGCAACCTCCACCTCCTGGGTTCAAGCAATTCGCAATTCTCCTGCCTCAGGCTCCTGAGTACTTGGGATTACAGGCGTCTGCCATCACACTTCTTGTATTTTTAGTAGAGACGGGGCTTCGCCATGTTGGCCAGGCTGGTCTCGAACTCCTGACCTCAGGTGATTCGCCCACCTTGGCCTCCCAAAGTGCTGGGATTACAGGCGTGAGCCACTGCGCCCGACCTTGCTAGAATTCTTTTAAAAATCAAAGCTAAATAAAGTCTTTGTACTTTAACACTTTTCAATAAATGCAAAGAAAATAAATGTATTTGTACAGATACCCACATAGAAGTTAACTACTTCAAAGAAAATGGTGCCCAACTCTTCTCCATCCAGCCCTGCTCAGCATGGCAAGCCTTACTTCCACACCCAACCTCCAAATAAAAACACCATAAAATTTCTTGGCTTCCCAGCTACCTGGAGTGGGATGAGGAAAGGAGGAAGTTAGAGGGTCGGGGACTCAAAGGGCCAGGATCCCTGTCACCTAAGTAAGGGCTTTCCTAAATTTCTGGCCTAGAATTCCCATACCCCACCCCACCGACAGTTGGCCTGGCTAACGCCCAGACATTAGGGTGCCATGCTGCTTGCGCTTCCCGCAGCCCTGCACTTTGCTCAGTACCCTCACCTGAGTCCCACTCAACTGCGAGGATGTGAACATATACCTGGCTCCCCCTCAAGACTCTGAGGCTCAGGAAGATGGAATCCACAACTAGCCATTTGCACTGTGGTCCCCAGCACAATCACAGAGGCTGACAGTCAAGGCCACTCAAGAACCACTGGGTTGAAAAGATAAATGCCAGATGACTGAATAAAAGGCCACCCTTGGCCGGGCACAGCAGCTCACACCTGTAATCCCAGCACTTTGGGAGGCCGAGGCAGGCAGATTGCTTGAATTCAGGAGTTCGAGACCAGCTTGGGCAATATGGCAAAACCCCTTCTCTACAAAAAATAGCTGGGCGTGGTGGCACGTGCCTGTAGTCCCAGCGACTCAGGAAGCTGAGGCAGGTGGATCACTTGAGTCTGAGGAGGTCAAGGCAGCAATAAGCCATGATTGCGCCACTGCGCTCCATCCTGGGTGACAGAGTGAGACCCTGTCTCAAAAAAAAAAAAAGAAAAAAGAAAAAAAAGGCAGCCTTATGGCATTGTGTCTCAAAACAAGTAAGCAGCATGTTTCACTTCTGAGGCATGACAGCACAGAGGGTGAGCGAGGGGGTCCTGGGGCCCGCCCTTCACTTGCTATGTGACCTTGTGCAAGCTGTCTAGCTGTTCTGTGCTTCCATTTTCTCCTCTGTAAAATGGGGACAAGGAGAGTGCCTATTTTATAGTTCGTGTTTAGAGAAGTAAAAGAGTTAAACCTGTAAAGTGCTTCGTGGGATACCTGCACATGGTGAGCACTGACCAAGCGTCGCACTGCTAGCACTGAGAGAGGCCAGTGTACACTGTGGAAAGCACACGTGGCTGTGAGTGCGCAGCCATGATTCATACCTCACATCGACAGTTAGTAGGAGACACGGCAATACACAGTTTTGAAACAAACATATCTAGTAATAATTACTTGCTAAGAGAAGTAGGCACTTTTTAAAAAATCACTTTTAATATAAAATGCTCAAGGACAGTTAAAAGTCATCTCCTAGTTACATGTGCTGGGTGGACCTACAAAGACTGGTTACTCCAAACTGGTTCCTGTATAGCTTGCAGGGGAGCCTTGGAGCCACTGTTTGGAGGTTGAGGAGACAGCAGTTCTGGAAATGGCCTCGTGCTCTTGCAGATGGTTCCTTGGAAGGGTCTGCGGAGGAGGACAGGAGATTCCCTGCCTCCAAACTGCTCAGACCTTTCTCTACTCCACGGGTGGACAGTCCTCCGCCCACTGGTTTTCTGAGATGGCCCCAGGCCAATTCAGCCCTGCCCTACGATGGCTAACAGTAAGTGCCTACACCAGCCTGCAGTTGTGGGGTCAGAGGAAACAGCAAGACGCTACCTTGGTCGGGGAGGCAGGTTACTGAGCAGGGTAGAACAGGTCAGAAGTAGTTCAAGCCACTCATAGTCCCTGTGCTGGAAATCCCCTGAAACCCAGACTTGAAAACAGAGTTGGCCAATGGATTTTGCAGTAGGAATAGAATTTCTTTCCATGAGAAGGAAAATAATCAGTCTTGACAATTATTCCCCTTAAGAAAGAAGCCTTAGCTACTTTTCCCACCACCCGAGCCCACATACCTGATCTGGCTTGAGCAGCCCGGCATCCTCTGCACCCAGCCGGCTCAGGTCCTGCTGGGAGCGACTAGGTCCGAGCTCTGTCACACTCGTCTCTGAGGATGAAGACGGAAGCCCGTGGGCATAGATGTCCTCCTCATCGCTGGACGTCAATGCCTGATCCCGTGGAGGCTGCTCAAGCCAGGGCTTGTGAGTGCTGGCCGCCAAGGCAGAGACCGGAGTCAGCTGTCCTCCCACACTCCCCAAGACACGTTCAGAAATGGGTGTTTCTTTCTGACCTGTGTCATCATCAGTGACAGCATGCCAGAGATTTGTGCTGAGGTGGCCAGAGGCCTCCATGCTGGTCAGGACGTCCTGCTCTTGGCTGGGCTCCACAGGGCTGCCCTCGTCAGCTCCGGTCCCAGGCAGCCACTGCTCAGCACGTGGAGCCCAGCTGAGGCTGGAAGGCACAGTGAGTGAGTTCAGGAGGGGGGCTTCACAAAAAGTGCTTTGGGGACCAATGGGCTGGACGTCTTCCCCATCATGCGCCCCAGGAGAGCTGTCCTGTTCTTGGAAGGGTAACTGTGTGCTATTTGGTCCGTCGTCTGCAGGACATGGCTCATCTTCGAGTCCTGTGACATCACTGCCTCCCACATCTTCCCTCACTCCATTGAGCAGCTCCTGCCCATGTGCATGGCGACAGTGTGGCATTTCAGTTCTAATGTCATCTTCCTCAGCCACGGAATCAGGCACAGATCCTGGCACCTCCAGGACATTAAACGTTTCGGGGTCAGTATTTCCCTGCGGGACACCGTTCACCTCACCACTGAAGCCGCTTTCCTGGTCTGGAGACTCTGCACTTAACTGATCCACGCTACTGCCCAGGACACTTGAGGTCATCGACAGCAAGTCTGTGTTCAAGGACCGGGGACTGTCCCCAGGAAATTCGGAGCAGGGTGTCGATTCCAGGGAGCTGTGACAGGTACTCCTGCTTCCACCTTCTAATTTAGAATAAAAACATTCAAAATAAGGTACAGTTCTACATGATTAGTAACAGACTAACTCGCACACATATTTTTGGCTCAAGAAAAAATATTTTAAATAAATGATATTTGGTGAATGAATAAACCTTGTAAGTACAAATAATCCCAACAAAGAGATGCTGTCTACGCATGCAAGTACTGAACAAACCCCATGGGTTTGAGGCCTCATTCAAGAAATGCCAGCTAAGAAAAAACAGGGGACAAACTGAGATGTTCACCTGGATCACAAACCAATTCCTTATAATTATTAAAATGCTTAGAAATCTAATAACATTTCCTTCAATGTTGCAGTCATCTTAGCTACAGAGGATTAACAGGAACTAAGGAGTAAAAGGTTTAAAAAATTCAGTGTTACACAGCCATAACAAAGAGCGAAATCCAGGCCGTGCACGGTGGTTCACACTTGTGAGCCATCCTAGCACTTTGGGAGGCCGAGGTGGGTGGGCCACCTGAGTCCTCCAGCCTGTCCAACATGGTAAACCTCCGCCTCTACTAAAAATACAAAAAATTAGCTGGGCGTGGTAGCGGGCACCTGTAATCCCAGCTACTCAGGAGGTTGAGGCAGAAGAACTGCTTGAACTTGGGAGGCGGAGGTTGCAGTGAGCCAAGATCACACCATTGCACTCTAGCCTGCGTGAGAACAGTGAAACTCAGTCTCCAATAAATAAATAAATAAATAAATAAAAATAAAGAATGAAATCTTGTCCTTTACAGCAACATGGATGGAACCGCTGGCCATAATCCTAAGCAAATTAATGCAGCAGGAACAGAAAATCAACAGCATGTTCTGACTTGTAAGTAGGAGCCAAACATTGAGCACGCATGGACATAAACATGGGAAGGACAGACACTGTGGACCACCAGAGCAGGAGAGGAGGCGGCACGGGTCAAAAACCACCTACTGCATACTGTGCTCACTACCTGGGTGCTGTATACCCATGTAACAAACCTGCGCATGGACCCCCTGTATTTAAAATAAAAGTTGGAAAAAGCAAAGAAAAAAAATTCAATGTTAAATCCCATATTTGGTAGCATATTCAACACGAAACATAAAATGTCCCAAGTATTTACCAGCATAGATCTTCCGGTTTCCACGACTTTCCACCCAGGCTCACAGAATCTCTGGTTTAATCAATGGTATACACAGATAAACCAACATTTTTTTTTTTTTTTTTGTTGAGACGGAGTCTCGCTCTGTTGCGAGGCTGGAGTGCAGTGGCGCGATCTCAGCTCACTGCATCCTCTGCCTCCCGGGTTCAAGAGTTCAAGTGATTCTCCTGCCTCAGCCTCCCGAGTGGCTGAGATTACAGGCACATGCCACCAAGCCCAGCTAATTTATGTGTTTTTAGTAGAGACGGGGTTTCACCATGTTGGCCAGGATGGTCTCAATCTCTTGACCTCGTGATCCGCCTGCCTCGGCCTCCCAAAGTGTTGGGATTACAGGCATGAGCCACTGCGCCCAGCCGTATAGCTGTCTTTTTAAAGTAGGGAGTTCGAGACCATCCTGACCAACATGGAGAAACCCCGTATCTGCGAAAAACACAAAATTCGTAGGCCGGGCGCGGTGGCTCATGCTTGTAATCCCAGCACTTTGGGAGGCCGAGGCGGGCAGATCACAAGGTCAGGAGATCGAGACCATGGTGAAACCCCGTCTCTACTAAAAATACAAAAAATCAGCTGGGCGTGGTGGCGGGCGCCTGTAGTCCCAGCTACTCGGAGAGGCTGAGGCAGGAGAGTGGCGTGAACCCAGGAGGCGGAGCTTGCAGTTAACCAAGATTGCGCCACTGCACTCCAGCCTGGGGGACAGAGCGAGACTCCGTCTCAAAAAAAAAAAAAAAATACAAAATTCGCTGGGCTTGGTGGTGCATGCCTACAATCCCAGCTACTCGGGAGGCTGAGGCAGGAGAATCGCTTGAACTAAGGAGGCGAGGCTGCAGTGAGCCAAGATCGCGCCATTGCACTCCAGCCTGGGCGACGAGCGAAACTCTGTCGCAAAAAATAAATAAATAATAAAAATACATAAATAAATAAATATTGAAAAGTACAAAACTGAGACCCTTTAAGCAGGGTGGTGAGTACACAGGTGTTCTGTCATAATTTAGACCTTACAGTGTGTGTGTGTGTGTGAGTGTGTGTGTGTGTGTGTGTGTGTGTGTATTTTCCGTTAATGTGAAGTATTTTGCAGTAAAACTCCTTTGGGGAAGAAACGCATGTGTTCTCTGCTTTTGGATAAATGGACCATTGTTCACTCAGTGAGCAGTAGCATTCCCAGAGAATCTAGAAAGACTGTAACCCCAGATGGGTGTGTGCCAGCTACAGAGGATACCTGTTTTCTTCTTCTTCTTCTTCCTTTTCACTTTGATAGGCTTCACGACAAGCTCCTGGTCAAAATCCTCTGAGCTGATGGCATTGAATCTCTGTGAGGGGGGCTGGCTGCCCTTGCCCAGCTCAGCGGTGGCCTGGAGCCCAGGTGGCAGGAGCCCGGAGCCGCTGTCGGTGGAGTTGAGCGAGCTGCTCCTGCTCCTTGGCTCACTGGCCACGGAGCTGGCCACGGAAGAGCCTCTGAGCCTTGTTTCACAAACTGTGGCCCCTGGCAGTTTCTCCGCTTGCTGCATGTGGACACGCTCTGAGCATCCAGACATCTCCAGACCATTTCTCACTAAGAAAGAAGAGTCTGGTTTTACCACTGGTGATCCAAGGGAGAGCTGATGTGCACTTATCCAGGTTTGCTAGCCCTAAATACCAGTTGTCACAGAGGCGCCAGCCAGCTAAAGAACTGAATGATTCTAAATTCATAGAAACCAGTGGCTCACATCTGTAATCCCAGCACTTTGGGAGGCCGAGGCGGGCGGATCACAAGGTCAGGAGATCGAGACCATCCTGGCTAACACGATGAAACCCTGTCTCTACTAAAAATGCAAAAAATTAGCCGGGCATGGTGGCAGGCGCCTGTGGTCCCAGCTTCTTGGGAGGCTGAGGCAGGAGAATGGCGTGAACCTGGGAGGCAAAGCTTGCAGTGAGCCGAGATTGCGCCACTGCACTCCAGCCTGGGCGACAGAGCAAGACTCCGTCTCAAAAAAAAAAAAAAAAAAATCCAGCAAAACTAAAAGAATAACACAAAAGAGTCTAAGAAATAGTTTTTACTTTTCAAGAAGCTCATATATATATTAAAATCAGTAAAATAATTTGCCATAGCTGTCTTTATTTTATTTATCTATCTATCTATTTATTTATTTATTTATTTTTGAGATGGAGTCTTGCTCTGTCACCCAGGCTGGAGTGCAGTGGCGCAATCTCGGCTCACTACAAGCTCCACCTCCCGGGTTCACGCCGTTCTCCTGCCTCAGCCTCCCGAGTAGCTAGGACTACAGGCGCCTGCCACCACGCCCGGCTAATTTCTTATATTTTTAGTAGAGATGGGGTTTCACCGTGTTTGCCAGGATGGTCTCTATCTCCTGACCTCGTGATCCGCTGGCCTCAGCCTCCCAAAGTGCTGGGATTACAGGTGCGAGCCACTGCACCCGGCCGTATAGCTGTCTTTTTAAAGCAACTCAATAGTAAGGAAAGGTTGGGTGCGGTGGTTCACACCTATAATCTCAGCACTTTGAGGGGCTGAGGTGGGGAGATCATTTGAGCTCAGGAGTTCGAGACCAGCCTGGGCAACATGGCGAAAACCCATCTCTACCACAATACAAAATTTAGCAGGGCGTGGTGGTGCATGCCCATAGTCCCAGCTACCTGGGAGGCTGAGGTGGGAGAATCATTTGAGCCTGGGAGGTGGAGGTTGCAGTAAGCCGAGATCTCGCCACTGCACTCCAGCGTGGGTGACAGAGTGAAACCTGTCGCAAAAAAAAAAAAAAAAAAAAGGGTAAAAAAATACTAAGAATACAGCATTTCTCGCTTCAATTTACAAATTATTTATAAATGAGAGATGCCTGTGTATAACAAAACAGCTTAGTTATACTTCATACTTAAGACTCTGCCTTGAATATACTTTAAGATTATTCAAAGGGCATTTGAAAAATACATGTGTACCTGTATTAAATTTCCTGGAAGAGGGAAAGGTAATTTTCCATTAGAACAAACTCAAGACAGAGAAGTCCATTACCACACAGCATCAAGGCCAGTAGACTGCAGAGTGAGAGCAGGCACATGAGTCCCTATCTCCTGTCCCCAAGACCAAGGGCCAGTGAGCTTCCCACTGCAGTGGACTCATCTTTCCTGCAATACGACACCACAGGGCACCAGGCCACAGCAGTTCCAGCTACAGTACCCTCAACACAAGACCATAGCCCACTTTGATCCATTCGCCATCCTCTCTTTATTGGGGATCCTCCGTGTGCCAGGCACAGGGCTAGCAGCTGGGACACGGCAGTCCATAAGACACAGGAATTCCTGCCCTTGAAGCACCCACATTCTATTGAGGGCATGTGTTAGGGGCAGACTGTAGGCAATGAAGTGTACACTGGAGACTGGAGGGGAGGACTCTGCTCTGAAGCGACTTGCTAAAGATTACATAAGTTAATGGCGGATCTTGCCTAGAGCTGCCCTGTCCAATAGGCAGCCACCAGCTACTTGTAACTATTGAAATTCAAATTGATCAAAATTGAACAAAATTTAGGCTGGGTGCGGTGGCTCATGTCTGTAATCCCATCACTTTGGGAGGCTAAGGTGGGAGGACTGCCTGAGCTCAGGAGTTCGAGATCAGCCTGGGCAACATGGTGCATGGTGAAACCCCATTTCTACTAAAATACAAAAAGTTAGCCTGGTGTGGTGGTGCGCAGCTGTAATCCCAGCTACTCGGGAGGCTGAGGCAGGAGAATCGTTTGAACCCAGGAGGTGGAGGTTGCAGTGAGCAGAGATTGCACCACTGCACTCCAGCCTGGGATACAGAGCAAGACTCTGTCTCAAAAAAAATTAAACAAAATGTAAAATTCATCCCTCAGCTGCACTTGCCATATTGCAAGTACTCAGCAGCCACACATGGACGGGGACTGCTTACCAGACAGGGCAGATGAGAGCATCTTCATCACTGTAGAAAGCTCTATGGGCAGCAGAGGTCCAGAGCTTAGCCTGGTGGCTCCAAGTCACCACCCTTCCTGAAAGCCATGCTGCCTCTTTGATGACACTGTCTGAAGGGCCTCCAACTCATAAACTCAAGAGTCAGAGCTTATTCACTTCTTATACAAATTATGTTTTGGAATATTCATCCCAATTTGCCCTCTCTGATATCAGAGGTAATGGCAGTGAGGAGGAGGGTGATGAGGCCCACATGGCTGTTGTTGCCGCCATTAGGAACAAGTTCCCTGAGGAACCCAAATAAATAAAGTATGTGGATGACTGCAAGAGGACACATATTAGGATTCTTTGCTCATTAAAATTTGGGTGTGTATGAATTACCAAAAATGTCAAAAGCACAGAGAAAAATAAATCCTACAAGGAAGAACTGAGTTAAGGGTAAACGATATATCCCAGAAGACAGATTTAAATATTCTAAAACTTTATGCAAATCTATGTCTTTTGGAGCATTAATCCCACATACTGTCTCAGACAGAGAGCAGGGATCAGTAAAGTGGTTTATGATTTTTCCTTCCTCCTTTCTCAATCTCCCCATCTTCCACAACCATGAAAGCAACTCCACTAAATGTGAGACTATCTGATGTAAGCCTTAAAGTAGGTGACTTTCAAGAAATGTACTGTAAACACTATTTTAACAATCAGAGGAGCAGCGGGGCACAATGGCTCACGCCTTTAATCCCAGTACTTTGGGAGGTGGAAGCAGTTGGATCGCCTGAGGTTGGGAGTTCGAGACCTGCCTGACCAACATGGAGAAACCCTGTCTCTACTAAAAATACAAAATTAGCCTGGTGTAGTGGCGCATGCCTGTAATCCCAGCTACTCGGGAGGCTGAGGCAGGAGAATAGCTTGAACCTGGGAGGCAGAGGTTGTGGTGAGCTGAGATCGCACCATTGCACTCCAACCTGGGCAACAAGAGTGAAACTCCATCTCAAAAAAAAAAAAGAATTAGAAGAAACCCTCCAAATTTTCCATGTTCAAATAAAGTTGCAATAGTTTAGCAAAATAATGGTAAGTTTTTGGTTTTGTTTTTAAGATGGGGTCTCACTCTGTCACCCAGGCTGGAGTGCAGTGGTGCAATCTTAGTTTACAGCAACCTCCGCCTCCCAGGCTCAAGTGATCCTCCCACCTCAGCCTCCTGAGTACTTGAGACCACAGGCACACACCACCACACCTGGCTAGTTTTTTGTATTTTTGGTAGAGACAGGGTTTTACCATGTTGCCCAGGCTGGTCTTAAACTCCTGAGCTTAAGTGATCCACCCCCCTCGGCCTCCCAAAGGGCTGGGATTACAGGCATGAGCCACTGTGCCTGGCCCAATGGTAAGTTTGATCAATTATTAACTGCAATTACAAACAAAAGAATATAGTACTTCCCATCATATACATGGTACATTTTATAATAAATACAAACCTATTGATGTTAATCCTTCAGGCCTGCTTGAAATTCTTATAATGTTCCTATCTCCTTTCAAGAAAAATATTTCATTTCCTGTGCATGAAACAGACACAATATCACCGGATCCTTCCAAACCAGCAATTGTGGCCTGTCAAAAAAAAAAAAAAAAAAATCACAAAACTAAACAATGGTAACAGCTCAAAGCATAAAAATGCATGTGTGAGAGTCCAAATCAGTCAAATGATAACTGCACTTTACTATGGCAACTTTCTGAAAATTCCAATTCAATCCAAAGTTAGGTAACATCTGACAGATTGGTAAGCAGGATCTGAGGGGTCCCCTGGCAGGGTGGGGCCTCGGTCATCTCCGACCCATGTGCCACCCTGCCCTCGTCCCTGCTGCAGGTGCACCGGCCATGTCAGCCCAGTCCCAGCCCTGTTCCTCCATGGTGCATGCATGTGCTTCTCTTTCTGCTCGAATTCCTTTCCTACCCATGTTTGCTGGGGGAGTTCCAGTTCTCTCCAGACGCCACCTCTGTGAGAAGCAGCCTCTGACAAGCTCGCCCTCTGCTGCAACGCCCAGGGCTCTCAGGGCTCGCAGCACCTCATCCAGACCTCCGCTTAGCGCCCCACTCCTGGGCTGAAATAACGTGCAGACACATCTAGTCCCCCTACTGTGTGCATTCATGCAGGAGAGGCCAGTGTGCACTGCAACTCATGGGTTTTGAATGAATACATGAAGGGAGGGGAGGTTCCTTCAGCATTATCTGAAAGCGGGTGGCAACAAAACACAGGACATCCCGAGCCCACACTGACTTAAAGCAAGTCCTTGCTTTGCTGTCGACAGTGCAAATAAGAGACTAGTCTGTTGCAGAAGGAGAGTCTATGTTTTTGGCTAATTTTAAATAACCAATGGACAGCTGCAAACATAACATTTGTTTCCGAAAGCTGCCAGTCATGCTGCCACTCGGTGGTCCAGTCTCTGAGGGTGACTGTGACATCTGTCCCAGATGGTCTCCTGTCTCCATTTCTCTGCCTATAAAATGAAGTTAATTATACCTACTGGGTAAAGCATCGGGTAAGGGCTCAGATGAAAGAACCAATGTGCAGTTACAAAGCATCTTGATGCTACTAATTAATAAGCGCACATAAGTTCAAAAGGTATCCAGGGAAAGAAGTTCTCTGTAACTGAGGAAAGGGTGCAAAAATACCTTTCAGAATATCCCTTATAAAATGAACGAACTCAAGGCACCTTGGTGATTCCCTTAAGTTGATGCTTCTTCCACCCCCAACCCATTTTACAGGAAAAGAAACCAGGCTCAGGCCGATAAGAGACTCTTGTTAAAGGCAGAACCAGGCTAGAAGAGTCGAGTCTAGTTCTGCCACCCACCCCAGGCCAGTTTTCTTTCTGCCAAACCAGTGTTACCAGGCACGGCTGATAATAATTCAGAAGACTTCAATGAGGAGAAGATGAATTCATGTTCTGCTGACACACACCAAAGAAGAAAACCCTTTCTTTTTTTTTTTTTTTCAAATGAAGTCTTGCTCTGTCACCCAGGCTGGAGTGCAGTGGTGTGATCTTGGCTCACTGCAACTTCCGCTTCCCAGGTTCAAGCAATTCTCCTGCCTCAGCCTCCCGAGTAGCCAGGACTACAGGCGCTCACCACCATGCTCGGCTAATTTTTGTATTTTTAGTAGAGACAGAGTTTCACCATGTTGGCCAGGCTGGTCTTGAACTCCTGACCTCAGGTGATCCACCTACCTCGGCCTCCCAAAGTGCTGGGATTACAGGCGTGAGCCACTGCGCCTGGCCGAAAACTGTTTATTTTCTATAGTGAGGCTCTGCTTATAAGAGAAAGGGGTGCCTGTCAGAGGCCTGCTAAGCTTAGAATGGAAGAACGTGAACAGGACAGGGCCTGATCTAGAGTCTGGGGGTGAGGAGTTGGGAGGGTGAGGCAGGGAGATTATTTTAAAAAGAGCAAAAGCTCTGCTCTTAAGACAAGGAGAAACTGAAACTAAACAGCTTTGCTTAAAGTTTCTAAATCTGTCTCTAATGATAATCTGTTATCATCTTGGTTTAAGCAGAGATTGTTTCCTACCATGATTTTAATGATGTTGGAAATTTGCCCGATATATGTTGCTAAGTAAAGAAAACTGAAAATAAAAAACAAAAAACAAAAAAACCAAGTGGCGGCCAGGCGCGGTGGCTCATGCCTGTAATTCCAGCACTTTGGGAGGCCGAGGCGGGCGGATCACGAGGTCAGGAGATTGAGACCATCCTGGCTAACACAGCGAAACACTGTCTCTACTAAAAATACAAAAAATTAGCCAGGTGTGGTGGCGGGTGCCTGTAGTCCCAGCTACTCGGGAGGCTGAGGCAGAAGAATGGCATGAACCTGGAAGGTGGAGTTTGCAGTTAGCCGAGGTTGCACCACTGCACTCCAGCTTGGGTGACAGAGCCAGACTCGGTCTCAAAAACAAAATCAAAATCAAAATCAAAAACAAAACAAAACAAAAAACCAAGTGGAAAAATGATGTGGCTCCATTTGAGTAAGAAGACGAGGGCAAAATAACAGGAGAGAAAGCACGCTGAGGGAAGGCCCCTCCTCAGGAACTAAAGTTCTCTGCTACTATTTCTTCTTTTTTTTTTTTTTTTTTTTTTTTTTTTGAGACGGAGTCTTGCTCTGTCCCCCAGGCTGGAGTGCAGTGGCGCGATCTCGGCTCACTGCAAGCTCCGCCTCCCGGGGTTCACGCCATTCTCCTGCCTCAGCCTCTCGAGTAGCTGGGACTACAGGCGCCCACCAACACGCCCTGCTAATTTTTTTTTTTATTTTTAGTAGAGACGGGGTTTCACCGTGTTAGCCAGGATGGTCTCGATCTCCTGACCTCGTGATCCGCCCGCCTCGGCCTCCCAAAGTGCTGGGATTACAGGCTTGAGCCACCGCGCCCGGCTACTGTTTCTTTTTTTTTTTTTGGATGGAGTTTCGCTCTGTAGCTCAGCCTGGAGTGCAGTGGTGAAATCTGGGCTCACTAGAACCTCTGCCTCCCAAATTCAAGCAATTCTTCTGCCTCAGCCTCCCAAGTAGCTGGGATTACAGGCGTGCACCACCACGCCTGGCTAATTTTTTTATTTTTAGTAGAGGCGGGGTTTCACCACGTTGTCCAGGCTGGTCTCGAACTCCTGACCTCAGGTGATCTGCCCGCTTTGGCCTCCCAAAAGTGTTGGGATTACAGGCGTGAGCCACCACGCCTAGCCTCTGCTACTGTTTCTGTTGTATTTGAGTTGTCACTGTATGTGCTCATAGTAATTTGGTAGTCAGAAAAAAACATGATCCAAATAGATTATAAAGAACAAGGCTGGGCGTGGCGATTCACACCTGTAATCCCAGCACTTTGGGAGGCCAAGGCAGGCGGATCACCTGAGTCAGGAGTTCGAGACCAGCCTGGCCAACATGGTGAAACCCTGTCTCTACTAAAAACACAAAAAAATTAGCCAGGCGTGGTGGTGCGCACCTGTAATCCCAGCTACTTGAGAGGCTGAGGCAGGAGAATCACTTGAACCTGGGAGGTGGAGGTTGCAGTGAGCCCAGATCGCACCACTGCACACTGCACTCCAGCCTGGGTGACATACTAGGACTCTATCTCAAAAAAAAAAAAAAAAAAAAGGCCAGGCATGGTGGCACACGCCTGTAATCCCAGCACTTTGGGAGGCCAAGGTGGGCAGATCACGAGGTCAGGAGTTCAAGACCAGCTTGACCAACATTGTGAAACCCTGTCTCTACTAAAAATACAAAAATTAGCCGGGCGTGGTGGCATGCATCTGTAATCCCAGCTACTCAGGAGGCTGAGGCAGGAGAATCGCTTGAACCTGGGAGGTGGAGGTTGTAGTGAGCTGAGATCATGCCACTGCACTCTAGCCTGGGTGACAGAGCGAGAGTCTTTCTCAACAACAAGAACAACAACAACAACAAAAAAGAACAAGTTTAATTTTGTGTTTACATACAAAAAACATACATAATTTCTCGGCAGAGAATTGGACCTAAATGTCAAAACCAAATTTTTTTTTTCAAATCTATAAAAATTACCAAACCTTCATTTGATTTCCTTGACTGGCCCAAAGGAAAAAGTAAAGTGTAAATCAATACTGCTCCTGGTAGCATTTTGAGGGCCCTGAGCAGAACAGTTTATAGAGATACATTCTCTTGCCTATAGACACAGAAGATATGGCAGCGTCCCTTCACTTACCTGGTTGACTGTGTCTAGGAGATAGATACTATATTCATTCCAACTCAGCACCCAGCCTTCTTGAAAGAAACACGAAACAAGCCCCAGGTGCCTCTCAGGTAAGCTGCAACTTCCACTGTTGGAGGATTCCAGACGCGGGTGCAGTTCAAAAGGCTTGACTCCCCCGGCAAAAGCATCTTTTAAGATAAACGTAGCTTGAACGGTCCCGTGGACATCAGCCTTCCACAGCCGGAGCCCGGGCCGTGATGCATACAAGGTTAGATCACTTTGCTTACAGAGTCCTGGTATAAAACAAGCACCAAATTTCCCAGTACTACAATTAGAAGAAAGAAAGAAAGAACAAAAAACAGACATGGACCGATTTAAGGTAATGCAGTTGTCAACCCTTAATATTAAGTACAACAAGAATTTTTTGGCTAAGATGATAATTGATTTTTCACCCTTTCTACTGTTTGTTTTTTGTCAGTTAAACCACACTGTCATCCCTGTACTGACAGAGGCCCTACCACACCCTCACAGGTGTGTGCCCCATTAGCACACAGGGAACCATTCACTGAGTACTCACACAGCTTGCACTGCGCCTGGCACTTGATCCCACTCTCGTGTCTAATCCTTACAACAACCATGTGTGGCAGATACAGTCACGCACCACATAACATTTTATTCAGGCTGGGTGCAGTGGCTCATGCCTGCAATCTCAGCACTTTGGGAGGCCAAGGCAGCGGATCATCTGAGGTCAGGAGTTTGAGACCGGCCTGGCCAACATGGTGAAACCATGCCTCTACTAAAAATACAAAAATTAGCCAGGCATGGTGGCGCATGCCTGTAGTCCCAGCTACTCAGGAGGCTAAGGCAGGAGAATCACTTGAACCTGGGAGGCAGAGTTTGCAGTGAGCTGAGATAGTGCCACTACTGTACTCCAACCTGGGTGACAGAGCAAGACTCTGCTTCAAAAACAACAACAACAAACCATTTTAGTCAATGATGGACCACAAATACAACAGTGGTCCCACAAGATTATAATACCATATTTTTATGGTACCTTTTCTATGTTTAGACATACAAATACTTACCGTTGTGCTACAGCTGCCTAAAGTATTCAGTACAGTCACATGTGGTGCAGGTCTGTAGCCCAGGAGCAATATGCTGTACCATTTAGCCCAGGTGTGAAGTAGGCTGTACCTACCACCTACGCTTGTCAGTACACTCAATGCTGTTCATACAACAAAGATGTCACCTAACAATGCATTTCTCAGAATATATCCCTGTTGTTAGGTGACCCGTGACTGTATTACAACTCCCGTTTTGGAGGAGAGGAAACTGAGGCAGAAGGTGAAGAATCCAGGTCTGCTCATCCTTTCCCTGCCCTGATTCTGTTGCTTCTGATGTCTGATTGCTGTGCTTACTCCACATCCTGAATGAATGAGCTTCACAGCAACCCATCTATATCGTTGCCTTTTCAGAATTTCTCTAAACCCATCAGTGGCACCAATGTCCCTTCCTGCCCCCAAGCTTGATATTTTTTCTTTCTGAAATTATGAAATATCTGACACAAACAAAAGAATATGCTATATATAGAGTCACAGGTCACTTAGTGACGGGGATGTTTGAGAAATATGTCATTAGGCAGTGTCTTCGTTCTGTGAACATCATAGAGTGTACTTACACAAACCTAGATGACACACCCACATAGTCTAGCCCAGCGGTGTGCAATCTTTTGGCTTCCCTGGGCCACATTGGAAGAAGAAGAATTGTCTTGGGCCACACATAAAATACACTAACGATAGCTGATGAGCTAAAAAAAAAAAATAATAATAATAACCACAAAAAAAACCTCTTTTTTTTTTTGAGACAGAGTTTTGCTCTTGTTGTCCAGGCTGGAGTGCAATGGCGCAATCTGGGCTCAATGCAATGGAACCTCTGCCTCTCGGGTTCAAGTGATTCTCCTGCCTCAGCCTGCCAAGTAGCTGGGATTATAGGTGTGCACCACCATGCCCAGCTAACTGTGTATTTTTAGTAGAGATGGGGTTTTGCCATGTTGGCCAGGCTGGTCTCGAACTCCTGACCTTAAGTGATCCACCTGCCTTGGCTTCCCAAAGTGCTGGGATTACAGGCATGAGCCACCGTGCCTGGCCAAAAAATCTCATTTTAAGAAAGTTTACAAATTTGTGTTGGGCTGTGGGTTGGACAAGCTTAGTCTAGCCTATTGCCCCTGGACTGCAAACCTGTACTCCATATGACTGTACTTTACACTGTAGGCACCTGTAACATAATGATGACTGTTTGTCTATCTAAACACAGAAAACATAATGTGTGGCGCTAAGACACCAGCTGATAGGTATTTTTTCAGCTCTATTATAATCTTCTGTGACCACTGTCATACATGCAGTCCGTCAAAGACTGAAATGTTGTTATGCAGTGCACACCTGTGTATATGTACATATATCCATGCAGTTATGAAGCCTAGCAAGGAAAGGTACACCTGGGAACCCATCCCCAAACTTAGGAAAGAAATCGTCAGTCACCTAACCAATGTTCTCTTGTGCTCCTAACACTTCCTGCCCCCTTGTGCCCCAGACAGAAGAACCACTGGACTGCATTTTGCCTTTATCATTTCCTCACTTTTTTGTTGGTTTAATCACATATCTATGTATCTCTAAAGACAATATAATTTAGTATTGTTTATCTTTCATTTTTATTAAAATGTATGATGCTAATTGTACTCTTTTGCTTTTTTTCACTTAACACTATGTTTCTCAGATTTATCCTTGTTGATAAGAAGAAGCTGTCGCACTAAGTCGTTTCTACTGCTGAATGGTACAGTACGTCCTACTCAGCGTCCACAGGTTCTTGGAAACTATGACTGCAAGCGAAATGACATAGAGCAGGTCCTCAGGTAACATCACTTCCTTCAACAACACTGGTGAGGGAAAAACACTGGTTTTGTTATATGTTGTTTTGCTAAAGTCGCAGTTTCCAAGAACCTATCAATGACATTAAACGAGGACTTAATGTATTCCACAATTTATTTATTCACTTACTTGTTGATGGATATTTCAATTATTATTTTTTAAAGCTATTTTGAGCAATTGTGCTATGAGCATTTCTGTGCATACCCCTTAGCCCACAGGTGTCAGAGTCTGTCACAGACACTCAGGATGCAGTGGGTGGGCTGTGGGGTAATCTCTGGGTTGCTGAGAGCATATTCAAGTTTAGAAGACAACTTCAAGCTTTTCAAACGTGATTATACAAATCTACACTCCCACTGGCCATCTGAGTTCTTGTTATTTTTCAGGATGCTACCAGAGTTCACATGTAAACATTTCAGTTCAGCCCTATGCCTGGCTGATTCCTTCTCTCAAATACTTCTCAGATTGTGAAAAGCAGAAACAGCACTGGTTTTAGAGCTAGCCCTGGGCTCGATGACCAGCCCTGACACTTAGTGGGTACGTGGTATGTGCAATTATTGAACTTTTCTGGACCCGTTTCCCATTCTGTAAACCAGGCAGAGTAACTCCCATCTCAAAGGCTGAAGTGAGGAATTAATGAGATAACCTACGTGCAGCACAAAAGCAATGCTTGTGACACTAAGTCCCCATAAGTGCTCAACTGTCCTGAACGAGGCTACAGGCAGCTCACAGTTGAGAGCCGCCTCCGTGCCACTGCTTCCCCACCAGACCTCGGCCAACTTGTGCTGTGCCTGTCCCCACGCTCCCTGCACACAGCAGCACACCCAACTCCAGAGGCCGCCCCCAGGGCCCACCCATATAGGCAAACAGATAGTTATTTGCGGGGTTTCTTCGCACACTAGAATCTCACTAGGTCCCTCTGGCACCTAAGTAACTAAATCCCTTTGGATAGGGTCCAAGGAGGATATTATATATCAAATTCAGCTTTGAAACAATGATCGTTAGGACGAACCAAGGGTGTTTTGACATCGTGGATCTTTTATGAACAATTCTATAAACAGCATCGTATCTGATTACTGCCTTTGGTGGGTTTGTTCTGGAGAGGTCTTCTAAATAGAGAGACCCAGAGGAATTCCAGCAAGGGAGCCCATAACCTCTTCCTCCTGCCTTCCCTGTCAATCAATTTCTTGTGGCAATCCAATTTTTAAATGTTTTCCTTCTATTTGTAGGACCCCCGAAAAATCTCTTGTCATTTCCATTTTGACTGGTTCATCTTATGTAACTAAAGCACTCATGTTAACAAACATCTAGTGATTCCTACATTCTGTAAGACATCGTGTTTGATGCTCTGGGTAAAATAAAAAATAAATAGGCCGGGCGCGGTGGCTCACGCTTGTAATCCCAGCACTTTGGGAGGCCGAGGCGGGCGGATCACGAGGTCAGGAGATCGAGACCACAGTGAAACCCCGTCTCTACTAAAAATACAAAAAAATTAGCCGGGCGTGGTGGCGGGCGCCTGTAGTCCCAGCTACTCGGAGAGGCTGAGGCAGGAGAATGGCGTGAACCCGGGAGGCGGAGCTTGCAGTGAGCCGAGGTCGCGCCACTGCGCTCCAGCCTGGGTGACAGAGCGAGACTCCGTCTCAAAAAAAAAAAAAAAATAAAAAAAAATAAAAAATAAAAAATAAAAAATAAATAAGATGAGGTCCTCAGCCTGTCTCATAACACCGTGCTGACCTGTGTGAACAATCACATCAGCATCTGCAAGCGCCACATCTGAGGCTCAAAGAGCTGCTCAAAGAGCTCACATCAAGGTGGTGCATCTGAATGGGCATGAGAAGGCGAGGTCCTGAACACCGGGTGGACTCTTCCCCTGGAGGAAGGGAAAGGAGCCCTGCTGAGAGAGGTCCTGGGAGTGGCTGCCTCTAAAACTGCTCAATAGCTGGGCATGGTGGCTCACGCCTGTAATCCCAGCACTTTTGGAGGCCAAGGAGGGAGGACTGCTTGAGCCCAGAAGTTTGACAACAGCCTGGGTAACCTAGAGAGACTCCATCTCTACAAATTAAAAAATTTAGCCAGGCATGGTGGTACGTGCCTCTAGTCCTAGTTACTCAGGAGGCTGAGGGAGGAGGATCGCCTGAACCCAGCTGTTCAAGGCTGCAGTGAGCTGTGATCACACCACTGCACCCCAGCCTTGGTGACAGAGCAAGACCATGTCTCTAAAAAATAAAAAGAACAGAAATGTCTGATGAGTGGGTTGGTCAAAGGCAGTGAAGTTGTGAAGAACCAGCTAGAGCCAGGTACAAATTGTCCTAAGCCCCCGACTCAGCCACCATCCACTTGCGATTCTGCAGCACTTGATGGTGCTTTCTGAATTTGACACTAAAACTCCAACTTTTAAGGTCTAAGTATTGCAGAATTCTAAAATTATAAACAAATTAACATAATTTCTTAATTTCGGTAGAGATGATTTCCAAAAAACTCATTGATTACCTAAAAACATTTTAATTCCCTTTATAGACCACGTTGATATGTAAGGAGTGTTTTCTGGCTAACAAATTCTAGCTATAAAATAGTGTTTTTTGATTTTGTGCATAATGTATGGTGCCACAGACCTGGTATGCTGAAAGCTGACAGCACCCAAAATGGGAGCCTGAAAGTCTAAGCTGGGAGAAAAGAAGGATCCACAGAAGCCCTGCCAGAGATCTCAACAGCTAACACCCACCGGCCATCCAAACAGATGTGCTGGTGGCAGGGTTCCAGAACCGGCTGCTGACTCTTACCCACATGTGGGCGCCACACCTACATATTGCTGCATCTCCTTCTCCCTCCCCAGGGCAAAGTGCTACTGTCAGGGAGGGCTTCCCTGAGCACTAGACTCACAGGGGACACAGTAAGAGATCAGCAGAGGGCTCTGACACATGAAACAATGCAAATAAATAGACAGGACAGCAAACCCATGGTTGCGGATGGCTAAGGTCGCTGAGTTTTTCTGATGTAACACACATCGTCCGGTCTGAAGAGGTTCACAGACTCGATGGGAAGAGGACCCCTTGTCTTCTACCTTTGAGCCTCCTGATCTGCCTGAACCTGCCCTGTGCTCAGTGCCCTGCCCTTCCTCTGGAAGAGCATCTCTGGCCCGGTTTCTGGTCAACCCTACACTGCTGCCCATGAGAGGGCCCAACTGAGGCCACTGCCTGCACTCTGTCCCCACCAGCACTGTGTTCCCTCCACAGGCACCTGCGTCACACACCAATGTGCTGCCACATGGCCCCTCTCCCAAAACTCCACCAGGGGCCACATGGTCCCCCTGGGTACCACCTATTTCTCTTTCTTTGTTCTCTTCTATAAAAACACTCCTCTCCAAAGCTCTCCATACTTGCTGTCAACTCCTCTTTCAGCCCTTCCAATCCCTTGGCCCTGCTGATGAGGAGGGCTGTGCACAGCCTCCGTGCTACAGACTCAGGCCCGTTGAAGCTGCCTCAGCCCCTGGTCTCGCAGCAGCTGCTATGTCCCTCCATATGGCCTCCGAATCCTCTGACCCCCCAGCTCCTGTTCTCTCCTGATGCCGCTTCCTCTTCATAACACAAGGCCTTCCCAAATTTCCCTAGGCGAGCTCCTGTCTGCATGCCAGTGGCTGCTGGCGCACAGCTCCCTGAGAGGCACGCCCGCCACCTGCCTCCCACGCCAGCTCTCCACTGCAGGGAGAGGACATGGCGGGGCCACAGCAGGCTCTTTCATCTCCTCCTTCTCCCCATGCCTCCAGGATTCTCTGCATCAATCCACGGCATGTCCACTCACCCAGCTGCATAGACCACAGACCTAGGAATCATCTCCAACTCATCCCTCTCACACCTCAGAACCAACGTGGCAGCAAATCTGCCAGCTCTGTCTTAGAAGCAGTCCCACCACCTACCCCGCCCCATCCCGTCTTCTCCCACCTGGAACACCCAGAACCCTCGCTGGCCCCGCTGAGCTGCCATACCTGCCCCCTCCAGTATATTCCAAGCAGCAGCCAGAGTGACCTCCCTGGCTTGGCCACAGCCCTCTGTGACTGGCCACAGCACTGGACTGAAAGAGCCCCATGGGCAGGGCCCACAAAGCTGACGGGAGGGGGCTCCCCACACCCTGCTCCACACAGCCGGCCTGGCTGCTCAGATCCTCGGTGCGCAGGGCCCTCTGCCTCCAGAGCCTCTCTCCAAGGTCTTCTCGCACTAGTTGCCTCCTTGCTTCAGGAATCAGCCCAGGGTACCTCCTCAGAGGAGCCTTCCCTGTCATCCTATTAAAGAGAGATCTGTGTCCCCTGCTCCTCCCTCTCTGGCTCTGCACCCTCTGACATGTTTATCTGTTCACTACTCTGCACACAGCTCCCTGAGATTAGAGGTCTGTTCTGCCTTGTTCACAGATATCCCCTGAAGAGGAGTACCTGGAGCAGGGCAGAGGCTTGGTGCAAAGCTCCAGCGCTGAATGAACAGACATTCCCTGCATGGATTCATCCAATGTCAGGGTGTCAATGTCACCTGTATCTGCTGACCTCATTTTCCCCTCTGGCCAAGACTTCTTCCCTGGGCTCCAGACCGGTCCACAGAACTCTCTTCTGCAACTTCCACGTGGCCACCTGACAGGCCCATCAAACACCCTATGTCCACAGCAGAGGTCCTGATGTCCTGACCTCCAGCCCAGCCTTCCCCAGTCTCCAGTCTCCATCTCAGTCAATGGTTTCCCTGGACTCCCACGGCAGCCTCCCCGCAGCTCCCCTGGACTCCTGCAGCAGCCTCCCCGTGGCTCCCCTGGACTCCTGTGCCAGCCTCCCCACGGCTCCCCTGGACTCCCGTGGCAGCCTCCCCGCAGCTCCCCTGGACTCCTGTGCCAGCCTCCCCGTGGCTCCCCGGGACTCCCGTTCCAGGCTCCCCTGGCCTCCCGTGCCAGCCTCCCCGTGGCTCCCCTGGACTCCCAAGCCAGCCTCCCCACGGCTCCCCTGGACTCCTGTGCCAGGCTCCCCTGGACTCCCGTGCTAGCTTCCCCGCGGCTCCCCTGGACTCCTGTGTCAGCCTCCCTGCGGCTCCCCTGGACTCCCGTGCCAGGCTCCCCTGGACTCCTGTGCTAGCTTCCCTGCAGCTCCCCTGGACTCCTGTGTCAGCCTCCCCGCAGCTCCCTGGACTCGCGTATCAGCCTCCCCACGGCTCCCCTGGACTCCTGCCATAGCCAGTGCCCTAGTCACTTCCGGCTTCTTGAACATCTAAGGTCTTGTCCAATTGAGGTCTTGGCATATGCTGTTCCCTGAGCCTGGAATGCTCTTCCAGCAGCTCTTCCCAGGCTTCAGCTCAAAGATCACTGCCCTTGTAGAGGCCTTTCCTGACCATCCTATCCAAATGCAGCATCCTGCCCCATGCCTAGCACTCCCTAATGCTTCACCCAGCTCACTCCTTTACAGCATTGACAGCCTCTCCTCTCCTCCTGCTGACGGACAGTCTCTCCCATTGTGTTTGAGGGCAGAGGCCTTGTCTCCTTGGATGCCTCCTTACTTGCTGCCACACCTCCACGTGTACATGCCCAGCTCCGCTCACTAAACAGTTGTGAGGGAAGCACTGCTTCCAGGGATAGACACACACAATAGTCTACAGCAGAAAGCAAGTCTTTAAGACACAGATGTTAAAAACATTTCCTTTTATTCTGTTAGCCCTCATTTCCCCAAGGCTCAATAAAATCTCTCTCCTTCTGAGAAGGGGACACATTTCTTTGTTTCTGCATCCTAAAACAGTTCCTGGTGCAGAGCATGCTTTCAATCAATGTTCCCTAAAGACTTGACTGCACAGACGTGC
Organism: Symphalangus syndactylus; assembly: GCF_028878055.3. Taxonomy (NCBI): domain Eukaryota; kingdom Metazoa; phylum Chordata; class Mammalia; order Primates; family Hylobatidae; genus Symphalangus; species Symphalangus syndactylus. Next base: position 14,672,790 of record NC_072430.2, read on the forward strand.
TAGGAGAGGTTTACAGAAACTGCTTGGGTCTCCACACAAGAGGATAAAAGGCCAGGTTTGTTTTTTGTTTTTTTGTTTTTGATTTTTTTGAGATGGAGACTCACTCTGTCACCCAGGATGGAGTGTGATGGTGTGGTCTCAGCTCACTGCAACCTTCGTCTCCCCGGTTCAAGAGATTCTCCTGCCTCAGCCTCCTGAGTAGCTGGGATTACAGGCGCCTGCTACCCTGCCAGGCTAACTTTTGTGTTTTTAGTAGAGAGGAGGTTTCACCATGTTGGCCAGGCTGTTCTTGAACTCCTGACTTCAAGTGACCCGCCCACCTTGGCCTCCCAAAGTGTTGGGATTACAGGCGTGAGCCACTGCGTCTGGCCAAGGGCCAGGTTTTAAGAGAGATTGTTGGGAATAGGACCCACATGTAAGGTAATTGGTTTTCAATGCCTCTCTTTACCCCCTGCCTTCCTTCCAAGACATAGTGCAGTAAGACATTGACAGACGAACCACGATAAAATGCCAGATGAGTAGGATACCAGCAGAGAGAGCAGCAGAACTAAGATCTGTGGGACCATAAATTCCACTGAGTTTTCCAGGGACCGAAAGGGAGACTGCAGGTATAAAAAGGCCAGATTGTCGATGGGATTAAGAAGGTGTTCAGCAGGTCGGGTGTGGTGGCTCATGTCTGTAATCCCAGCACTTTGGGAGGCCGAGGCAGGCGGATCACCTGAGGTCGGGAGTTTGAGACCAGCCTGACCAACATGGTGAAACCCTGTCTCTACTAAAAATACAAAATTAGCCGGGCATGGTGGTGCATGCCTGTAATCCCAGCTACTCAGGAGGCTGAGGCAGGAGAATCACTTGAACCCAGGAGGCAGATGTTGCAGTGAGCTGAGATCACGCCACTGCACTCCAGCCTGGGCAAGAAGAGAAAAACTCTGTCTCAAACAAAAAAGAAAAAGAAAAAGAAAGGTGTTCAGCATGGAAAATAGAAGTCCAAGGGGAGGTCTGAGAGTGTCTTTTAACAGCTGGAGGGCTGCCATGCAGAGAAGAGAATAAACTTGTGTGTTGCTACAAAGCCCAGAACACAGAATAACGGACAGTGACTACGACCACAGAGGCTGGCTCCACCTATCTGCCTCACCCGACTCTCCAGGACGGCCTGTCACCAATGGCACCACCAGCCTCAGGGCCTCATCAACACCTGCCAATCTCACCATGTTTCCCAGTCCCTGCTGTCACTCTCCACAGGGCCAGCCTCAAGCCCTCCCCACAGGCTGTGACCATCAGCTGCCCTGCCCCTGATTCTATGCAGGCAAACAGTGCCCCTTCCTGGGAGACACAAGATGGGAACTCTTCCAGCTCCCATCGGCCAATCGACAATCCGTGACTGTAGACTCATCAACCCATGATCTGTGCTAATGCCGCCCTCTGCTCCCCACCCCCACATCGGCCCCAGTCTGCCTCCTCCTTGGCATAGGAGGGGTCAGCTCCACCGCTCTACCTACCCCTCCTCACCCCATCCCCACACAAACTCGCTGCAGAGTCCTACAAGAGTGTTTTACAGGCTAGGGTGGGATGATGAATTATAGGTTCCCCAGGTATTCCAGTTGCCTTTTCCCACACGGCTGGTATGGTTGGTGAACTTCTCACTGCCCTTCCTCCACATCACTGGTCAAAGGAGGAACGATCTCTCAACCTGGAACCCACGCCTTCAGGATGTCTTCCCTGACCCTTCAGCTGGACAAAAGTGTGTCTAAACTCACACAGCATCCTGTGTATTTTGGTCCATAGCAGCTGACACAATGATCAACAAGTGTTCTGTGTTTCCATTTCCATAACGGAGGGCTCAGATTTGCCATGTTTACCATGTCACTGCTGAGCCTGCCACAGTGCACAGGGGTGCATGGTAAACACGTGCTGAATAACGAGTGAGCCCCACAACCCTGACCCCTCACCAGGGCTGTGTGGAGGAGGTGCCTACACAAGGAATGGATAGACCAGGCCACCCCTGAGGCTTCTCCGGGCCGACCATGACACCCTGAGAGGCAGAGTGGCTGTGCGTGCAGGTTCCTACAGCTCTGCGACAAGAAGAACCCACTCTTTTTGTCTGCCTGTGGGAGGAGAAATCCTAGGCAGGCACAGGGCCCCACCAGGAACCCCAGGCTTAGAGCCGCTGTGGGTTTGCGTCCAGCAAACAGGAGACCTAGGAAACCCTAAAGCACCTTCTACAACAAGGCCCAGCATTTAGGCCAAACTGGCAAACTTGTGAAACTTACCTTTTCCTTGGTTGTGTTCCAATTTGCCTTACAGACTTTTCTTCAGTATAAAAGAGTAGACTTCTTTGCAGAGTAGAGACCAGCAGCACTTTCTGGCTATAATCCAGCTGTACAATGGAAGACGGCTCCTCCAACACCAGCTGGGAGTTACAAAGCCCCTGGCAGAGAAAGTCCGGTTACACCTCACATCAGCGCCAGGCTAAAGAATGGACCTCCCTTAGGACAAGTCAGTGTTCTTCCTGCTAGCTGTGCTTAGGTCAGCTTGCACCTTACCTAACGCATGCTTTCACTCTCTGCAGATTCACTCTCAACCCACCACAGCGAGATTATCTGACGGATGGGAAAAGAGTCCATACTAACATCTCCCTCACGCTGCATCCAGTTTGACAGGAAACATTTTAAAATCTGCATAATTTTTAAAAACATGTCCTCAGTAGATACATTCTTTACTGTGCACCATAGCAGGCTCAGGGATGATGCAGTAAACATGCAGAGAATTCAAAGAAGAATCCATAAAGATCTAAACGGAAATCTGTTGCACTGTGTGTATTGCTTATTCTATTATAAAACAATGGAATGGAACCTTCTATACAATTATTGCGACAATAATCAGCTCTGTAAGTTCATATTATAGTCTCCCTCATAAAGGGTTCAAGGCAGCTTTGAGGACATTATACCCTTGCCAACTGAAAGGGTAATAGAAAACAGGAGGTTAGAAGAAATTAAATGATATTTAGTATATAAAATGCTATTAACATAAAATGATATTTTACAAGACCAGCCTGGGCAACATTGTGAGATCCTGTCTCTACAAAATTTTTTTTTTTTTATTAGCCAGCCATGTTGGCACGTGCCTGTGGTCCCTGCTACTTGGGAGGCTGAGACAGAAGGATCATTTGAGCCCAGGAGTTCAGGTTATAGTGAGTTGTGATCACATCACTGCACTCTAGCCCAGGTAACAGAGTGAGACTCTGTCTTTAAAAATATATATATATATATATATATATATTTTATATATAAACACAAAATAAAATTCTAGAAGGCATATGACTGCTAACACAAAGCATATTTCATTGTATAAAAAATCTGATTCTATAAGTTACTCTTATAGAAAAGTGTCATCAGGCCAAGTGCAGTGGCTCACACTTGTAATCCCTATATTTTGGGAGGCCGAGGTGGGTGGATCATTTGAGGTCAGGAGATCAAGACCAGCCTGGCCAACATGGTGAAACCTCATCTCTACTAAAAATACAAAATTTAGCTGGGTGAGGTGGCGCATGCCTATAATCCCAGCTACTTGGGAGGCTGAGGCAGGAGAATCACTTGAACCCAGAGGCAAGGGTTGCAGTGAGCCAAGGTCACGCTACTGCACTCCAGCCTGGGCAACAGAGCGAGACTCTGTCTAAAAAAAAAAAAAAAATATATATATATATATATATATATATTACATATATAAAATATATGAAATATACATATATCTCATATATATGAAATCCAATATATATACGAAAAGTTTCATCAATTATTTCAGAAATATTGCTGTAACATCACTGGCATTTTGTGAGGGAAGCAGGGGGCAGTGTTGGTAAAAGTAAATTTTGTCCTTTTTTAGGTATACAATGCTATGAATTTTGACAAATTTATAGTCATGTAACCAACACCAAAATCAAGATAAAGAAATTTCCATTACATGAAAATGTTGCAAACTTTTTTTTTTAGACAGGTTCTGGCTCTTGGCCTAGGCTGGAGTGCAGTGGTGCAATCTCAGCTCACTGCAATCTCCACCTCCAAGGCTCAAGTGATCCTCCAAGGCTCAAGTGATCCTCCAACCTCAGCCTCCAGAGTAGCTGGGATTACAGGTGTGCACCACCATACCTGGCTAATTTTTATATGTTTTTTGGTAGAAACGGGGTTTTGCCATGTTGTCCAGACTGGTCTCAAACTCCTGGGCTCAAGTGATCATCCTGCCTTGGCCTCCCAAAGTGCTGGGATTACAGGTGTGAGCCACCACACCTGGCCAGAGGACAGGTACTTTTGTATTCTCCCTTCTGCTGCACACTGAAATACACTCAGTGGTTCTCTCAAGGAAAAGCACTTGTGCAACTGTTGCAGCTATGAGCTGAGCCAGCTGCTTTTTTCACAAAACACCATTTTTATTTGAAATGCCGTAATTATTCAAATTTGGGTATTTAGCAGACATTTTCTCAAAAACAAAAACAAAAACAAAAAAAACCAAAAAAAACCAAAAGCCTCTCACTTGAAGGAAAACAAGTAATGGTATTTGTTGCTCTCACACAAAGATTAGCAATCTGAAAACTTGTTATCTGTCCCTGTGAACTTGACATGATTCCTTATAGCTAGACTTTCCCGATTACAATGATGTTGATGTTAACGAAAGTATTTTTTTGATATTGTATTAGAAAATTTATCAGCTGGCACAGTGGCTCACACCTGTAATCCCAGCACTTTGGAAGACTGTGGTGAGCAGATTGCTTGAGCCCAGATGTTCAAGACCAGCCTGTGCAACATGGCGAAGCCCTGTCTCTAGAAAAATACAAAAAATCAGCTGGGCATGGTGGCGTGTACCTGTAGTCCCAGCTACTTGGGAGGCCGAGGTGGACGAATCACCTGAACCTGGGAACTCAAAGCTGCAGTGAGCCATGATTGCACCACTGTACACCAGCCTGGGTGAGAGGAGTAAGACCATGTCTCAAAAAAAAAAAAAAGTGTTGGCCGGGCGCGGTGCTTCACGCCTGTAATCCCAGCACTTCGGGAGGCCGAGGCAGGCGGATCACGAGGTCAGGCAATCGAGACCATCCTGGCTAACACGGTGAAACCCCGTCTCTACTGAAAATACAAAAAGTTAGCCAGGTGTGGTGGCGGGCGCCTGTAGTCCCAGCTACTTGGGAGGCTGAGGCAGGAGAATGGCGTGAACCCGGGAGGCGGAGCATGCAGTGAACTAGTATCGCGCCACTGCACTCCAGCCTGGGCGACAGAGCGAGACTCCATCTCAAAAAAAAAAAAAAGTGTCAACATTTGGAAGATCTGCATCACTCTGTGAATAGTATTTTATAAATGACCAATACATAATGTTACAAAATCCAACATGGGTAAAGTAGATCTTACTGTAACAGAGTAGGAAAAATTCATCCATGTGGTTTCAGATTCCACATTTTTACTAACCTTTAAAGAAACTACCATTTGTCATTTGTCACTGTAACCTTTAAAGCAACTACCGTTTGTCAATATGAGGATATTATTAAAGAATGTCCACAATTATCTGAAAAGGCTATCAAAATACTCCTCCCATTTACAACTACATGTCTGTGGAAGGCCAGTTTTTCTTTATATACTTCTATCAAAACAATGTGTGGCAACAGATTGAATGCAGAATCCAGTCATCTTCTATTAAGCCAGATAATAAAGAGATTTGTAAAAATATAAATCAATGCCACTCACTCTTCTCACCTGTTTTGAAAATAGAGATATAGAGATATTTTCACAAAATATGTCACTTATGTTCAGATATTATGGATTTATTATTTCAAAGTAAAATATTTTTAAATTTCGGCCAGGCACAGTGGCTCAAGCCTGTAATCCCAGCACTTTGGGAGGCTGAGGTGGGAGGATCACGAGGTCAGGAGATCGAGACCATCCTGGCTAACACAGTGAAACACCATCTCTACAAAAAATACAAACAAGTAGTCGGGCATGGTGGCGGGTGCCTGTAGTCCCAGCTACTCGGGAGGCTGAGGCATGATAATCCCTTGAACCCGGGAGGCAGAGGTTGCAGTGAGCCGAGATCGCGCCACTGTACTCCAGCCTGGGCAACAGAGCGAGACTCCATCTCAAAAATATATATATATTTTTAAATTTCTCAGTTTTAACTTCTAACACGGTGTACTCGGTAGAGATAACCCATATAAACAAAAATGCTTTGGGGTCCTCTTTCTAAGAGTGTAAAGGGATTCTGTGACTACAAATCCTGAGAACTACTACTAGAGAATATTTGTAATAGGTCAGTCTTGGATCAGAGGGACTGAAAGTCATGCAGCTAATAATTGCTGAATTCTTGGCCGGGCGTGGTGGTTCACGCCTGTAATCCCAGCACTTTGGGAGGCCAAGGTGGGCAGATCACCTGAGGTCAGGAGTTCAAGACCAGCCTGACCAACATGGTGAAACCCCGTCTCTATAAAAATACAAAAATTAGTCAGGCATGATGGCAGGTCCCTGTAATCCCAGCTACTTGGGAGGCTGAGGCAGCAGAATCGCTTGAACCTGGGAGGTGCAGGTTGTAACAAGCTGAGATCGCGCCACTGCACTCCAGCCTGGGCGACAAGAGCGAGACTCTGTCTCAAAAAAAAAAAAAAATTGCTGAATTCCTACAGTGCTCTAGGAATGAAGGCTACAAATGAGAAAAAGAAAGGACTGTGCCACCAAGGAGTTCAGTTTGGTTGCAGACACATGACAAAACAAATAAAACCCAGCAGATCATCAAGCCACATGTGCAGTGGAAAAGGCACAGGCGTTGAAGCAGAAGCACGGTTTGAAAGCAAGCTCTGTGAGGTAGCAAGCCTGCACCCCTGGAGCAGTTCCTGGATCTCTTGGAGCTCCAGTTTCTTCATCTTCACCGTACTGCCACCTAACCTTCTCCTCTGCCACTTCGTATCACTTGAGGTCATCTCACACAGGCCAGGTGGCTGGCAGAGAGTCCTCCATCCATTGAAATCACTGACTTGTCCACAGTTAGGATTCAGAAGTGCTTGGCATCACTCCTACTAACCTTTCAAGGAAGTAGGAATAATAATAGCTTCTTTTCCAAGTAGAAGTAATACACAACAGTGGAATGAAAAAAGTGAATGTTCCAGTAGGCCAACTCCTTAGTCATAGAAGTGGAAGCTTATAAACCATAAGTCTATAAAAGTAAATGTTACAAATAACAATTGAGATTATAAAGGGATGATGATCAAGAATGTAAGCTGACTAAAAATACAATTATAAATATAGTTTTTCCAAAGGTAAGAAGGCAAGAGCCAACAGTATTTCTGAAAATAATTTTACCTGGTCTAGATCCAGAGAAGAATAAACAATTTTGCCTTTGTCATCTCCAGAGAACAATTTCATTCCATTGGGGCTCCAAGCCAGAGCTGTAATGCTATTTTTGTGAATACCAGTGACATCAAATCTCCGAAGCTATGAACAAGGGATAAAAATATACACAAAAAAAAGAAAAGGATAAATGCTGTGAGCTGGGGCTACGTGGAAAAGGTATACAATCGCGCCTAGTTAGGGAAGAGCTGGTTTTCCCAATCTCGTTTTCCAAGCAGAACCCTGCACAAGGTTCCATCTGCCTAGTCACCTTCAAAACCCACAGAGAGCATACCTTGAGAATATTAAGCAAAAATGAAATGACCCACATGTACTTTATGCCAAGTGTCCAACCCAGCACAAAAATGTTCTCCAATTATAAACAGCACAGTGTTAAGCTTCTCTGAGCATTATTTTTATTTTTTTGAGACAGAGTCTCGGTCCATCAGGCTAGAGTGCAGTAGCATAGCGCAATCTCGGCTCACTGCGACCTCTGCCTCCCGGGTTCAAGTGATTCTCCTGCCTCAGCCTCCCGAGTAGCTGGGACTACAGGCACCTGCCACCACGCCCAACTAATTTTTGTATTTTTTTTTCTTTTTTTTTTTTTTTTTTTGAGATGGAGTCTCACTCTGTTGCCCAGGCTGGAGTGCAGTGGAGTGATCTCTGCTCACTGTAAGCTCTGTCTCCCGGGTTCATGCCATTCTCCTGCCTCAGCCTCCCGAGTAGCTGGGACTACAGGTACCTGCCACCACACCTGGTTAATTTTTTGTATTTTTTAGTAAAGACGGAGTTTCACCATGTTAGCCAGGATGGTCTCGATCTCCTGACCTCACGATCCGCCTGCCTCAGCCTCCCAAAGTGCTGGGATTACAGGTGTGAGCCACTGCACCCGGCCAAATTTTGTATTTTTAGTAGAGATGGGGTTTCCCCATGTTGGCCAGGATGGTCTTGATATCTTGACCTCATGATCAGCCTGCCTTGGCCTTCCAAGGTACTGGGTTTACAGGCATAAGCCCGGGCAGAGAAAGTCGTGCCCGGCTTTCTCTGAGCACAAACTTTCTAAGCAGATGAGGATTTCTCATTTTAAAAATCCATGAGGAATTTGCCAAGAAGTTAACACGTGTTAAGATCATGAGTACTCACCTGTTTATTTCTCCCTGGCAATGAAGATACAAGTTGAAAAACTGCAACCCTGCCAGAGGCTGTGCCTGCTGCCACCAGGTCATCAAAGCAGCTCAGCAGCTTCACCACAGTGATAGATTCCGTCTTCCCCTGGGGAAACGTTGAAAACAAATGAATCTGTAACTATGCAGGCTTTGAAAATGTAAAACAAGGAGGACATTACCAAAGGAGTGAAAAACTTCATCAGGCTGCAGTCCATACATATTCTTCATTGAAAAGGTATACAAGTCAGAAATTACATCTGTTGAAAAAACAAAAACCAAGACAGGGCTGGGCATGGTGGATCACGCCTGTAATCCCAGCACTTTGGGAGGCCAAGGCGGGCAGATCACCTAAGGTCAGGAGTTCGAGACTAGCCTGGCCAACATGGCGAAACCCCGTCTCTACTAAAAACACAAAAATTAGCTGGGCGTGGTGGCAGGTACCTATAATCCCAGCTATTCGGGAGGCTGAGGCAGGGAGAATCACCTGAACTCAGGAGGCGGAGGTTGCAGTGAGCCGAGATCATGCCATTACATTCAGCCTGGGCGACAGAGCAAGACTCTGTCTCAAAAAATAAGAAACAACAACAACAAAAAAAACCAAAAAACAAATATACCTAGGCAGGAGGGCAGTGGTGCAATCACAGTTCACTGCAGCCTCAACCTCCCAGGCTCAAGCGATCCTCCCACCTCAGCCTCCCAAGTAGCTGGGACTACAGACATGTGCCCCACATCCAGCTAATTTTAAAATTTTTTTGTAGAGACAAGGTCTCACTATATTGCGCAGGCTGGTCTCGATCTCCTAGGCACAAGGGATCTTCCAGCCTTGGCCTCCCAAAGTGCTGGGATTATAGACGTGAGCCACTGCACCCTGCCCTCATCCCCCAATTTTAATTTTTTTTTGAGACGTAATCTCACTCTGTCACCAGGCTGGAGTGCAGTGGCGCGATCTTGGCTCACTGCAACCTCCACCTCCTGGGTCCAAGCGATTCTCCTGCCTCAGCCTACCGAGTAGCTGGGACCACAGGCACCCGCCACCACGCCCCGCTTTTTTTGTATTTTTAGTAGAGATGGGGTTTCACTGTGTTAGCCAGGATGGTCTCGATCTCCTGACCTCGTGATCTGCCCACCTTGGTCTCCCAAATCCCTTATGCTAGGATTACAGGTGTGGGCCACCATGCCCAGCCCTCATCTCCCAATTTCTTAATGTTAAAATACGCATAACATAAAATTACCAGTATCCCTTTTTAAAGTATACATTTCAGTGGTATTCAATACATTCATAATGCTCTGCAATCATCACCATTATCCATCTCCAGGACTATTTAATCTTGTAAAACTGAAACCGACCCTATTAAAGAATAATTCCCCATTCATCCCTCCCCCCAGCCCCTGGCAACTACCATTCTACTTTCTGTCTTTATGATTTTGACTACTCTTTTTTTTTTAATCTCCTCAAATTCTTTTTACTGTGATTTTGAATACTCTAAATACCTCATACAAATGGAACCATACAGTATTTGTCTTTTTTCTGCTGGCTTATCTCCTTAACACAGTATCTTCAAGGTTCATCCGTGTTATACACATATCAGAACTCCTTCCTTTTTAAGACTAGTAATATTCTCTTGTATGTACATAATACATTTTGTTTATCTATTCATCCATTGATGGACACACATGGGTTGCTTCCCCATTTTAACTACTGTGAATAAGGTGCCTATGAATATGAGTGTACAAACATCTCTTTGAGATACTGCTTTCAATTATCTTGGGTACATACCCTACTCAGGACTGAATTTTGGTATCATATGGCAATTCTATTTTTAATTTTTTGAGCAACCACCATACTGTTTTCTTTTTTTTTTTTTTTTTTTTTGGGGAGGGAGTCTCGCTCTGTTGCCCAGGCTGGAGTGCAGTGGCACACACAATCTCAGCTCATTGCAAGCTCTTCCTCCCAGGTTCAAGCCATTCTCCTGCCTCAGCCTCCCGAGTAGCTGGGACTACAGGCGCCCGCCACCATGCCCGGCTAATTTTTTGTATTTTTAGTAGAGACGGGGTTTCACCGTGTCAGCCAGGATGGTCTCGATCTCCTGACCTCATGATCCACCCGCCTCGGCCTCCCAAAGTGCTGGGATTACAGGCGTGAGCCACTGCGTCCAGCCCATACTGTTTTCTAGTAGTGGCTGCATCATCTTATATTCCTACGAACAATGCACCAGGGTTCCGATTCCTCACATCCTTACCAACCCTTGTTATTTCCTTTTATTTTTTGACAGTAGCCATCCTGATGGGTGTGGGGTATAGTTTTCACATGCATGCCCTAATAATTAGTGATGGTCATTTTTCATGTGCCTATTGGCCATTTGTTTACCCTCTCTGGGGAAACATCTACTCAAGTCCTTTGCCCATTTTTTAATTGGGTTTTTCATTGTTGAGTTTTTTGTCTGTTTGTTTATTTTTGAGACGGAGCCTCGCTCTGTTGCCCAGGCTGGAGTGCAATGGCACAACCTTGGCTCACTGCAACCTCCACCTCCCAGGTTCAAGCGATTCTCGTGCCTCAGCCTCCCAAGTAGCTGGGATTACAGGCACGCACCACCATGCCTGGCTAATTTTTGTATTTTTAGTAGAGACGGGGTTTCACCATGTTGCCCAGGCTGGTCTTGAACTCCTGACCTCAAGTGATCTGCCCAACTTGGCCTCCCAAAGTGCTGGGATTACAGGCATGAGCCACCATGCCTGGCCTCGTTGAGTTTTAAGAGTTCTCTATATACCCTGAATATTAATCCCTTAACAGATATATGATTTCCAAATATTTTCTCCTATTTGATGGGCTGCCTTTTTACTTTGTTGATAGTGTTTTTGATGTACAAAAATGTTTAAATTTTCATGAAGTACAATTTGTCTATTTTTCCATGTTGCTTATTCGTTTGATGTTATATCCAATAAATCATTGTCAAATCCAATGTTGTGAAGCTTTTGTCCTATGTTTTCTTCTAAAAGTTTCATAGTTTTAGTTCTTACATTTAGGTCTTTAATCCATTTTGAGTTTTTTGTTTCTTTTTTTTAAGACGGGGTCCCCCCTCTTGCCCAGGCTGGAGTACAGTGACACAATGTTGGCTCACTGCAACCTCCACTTCCCGGGTTCAAGTGATTCTCATGCCTCAGCCTCCAGAGTAGCTGGGACTACAGGCATGCATCACCACACCTGGCTAATTTTTTATATTTTTAGTAGAGACAGAGTTTCCCCATGTTGGCCAGGCTGGTCTCAAACTCCTCCCAAGTGCTGGGATTACAGATGTGAGCCACCAGGCCCTGGCCATTTTGAGTTAATTTTTGAATGTAGTATTAGATAAGGGTCCAACTTCATTCTTTTGCATGTGAATATCCAGTTTCCCCTATACCATTTGTTGAAAAGACTGTCCTTTCCCTGTGGAACAATCTTCATGTCCTTATCAAAAATCACTTGACTGGGCCAGGTACGGTGGCTCACACCTGTAATCCCAGCACTTTGGGAGGCTGATGCAGGCAAATCACTTGAGGTCAGGAGTTCAAGACCAGCCTGGCTAACACGAAATTCTGTCTCTACTAAAAATACACAAATTAGCCAGGTGTGGTGCCACATGCCTGTAGTCCCAGCTACTTGGGAGGCTGAGGCAGGAGAATCACTTGAACCTAGGAGGTGGAGGTTGCAGTAAGCAGAGATTGCGCCATTGCACTGCAGCCTGGGCAAGAGAGTGAGAGTCCATCTCAAAAAAAAAAAAAAAAAATTCACTTGACTATATAAGGGTTTATTTCTGGGCTATTGATTTCATTGGTCTCTATGTCTATTTTTATGTATCACGCTGTTTTCTTCTTCTTTTTCTTATTTCTTCATACCACAGCCAAGTCCAATACACTGTTTTAATGACTGCATTTTTGCAGTTAAGTTTTAAGTTCAGGAAGTATGAGATCTCCGGCTTTGTTCTTTTTCAGGTTTGTTGGGGCTTTTCAGGGTCTCCTGAGATCCTGTATGAATTTCAGAATAAATTCTTATATTCTGAAACTCCCAAGCCAAAAAACGGCCTTGGGAGTTTGATAGAAATTGTATTGATTGGCCGGGCGCGGTGGCTCACGCTTGTAATCCCAGCACTTTGGGAGGCCGAGGCGGGCGGATCACGAGGTCAGGAGATCGAGACCACGGTGAAACCCCGTCTCTACTAAAAATACAAAAAAATTAGCCGGGCATGGTGGCGGGTGCCTGTAGTCCCAGCTACTCGGAGAGGCTGAGGCAGGAGAATGGCGTGAACCCGGGAGGCGGAGCTTGCAGTGAGCCGAGATAGCACCACTGCACTCCAGCCCGGGCTACAGAGCGAGACTCCATCTCAAAAAAAAAAAAGAAATTGTATTGAATTAACTTATAAATTACTTTGGGTGGTATGGACAGCTTAACAATATTAAGTCAGGCTAGACGGGGTGGCTCATGCTTGTAATCCCACAATTTTGGGAGGCCAAGGCAGGAGGATCACTTGAGCCCAGGAGTTCAAGACCAGCCTGAGCAACATAGTGAGACCCCATCTCTACAAAAAATTTAAAAAAAAAAAAGCCAGCCATAGTTGTGCATGCCTGTAGTCCTAGCTACTTGGGAGTCTGAGGTGGGAGGATCACTTGAGCCTCGGAGATTGAGGCTGCAGTGAGCTATGATTGTGCCACTGCACTCCAGCCTAGGTGACAGAGCAAGACCCTGTCTCCAAAAAAACAAACACACAATATTAAGTCTTCCAATCTCTCAACATATAATGTGTTTCTGTTTACCTATGTCTTTAATTTCTTTCAGCAATATTTCATGTTTCATTGTACGAGTCTTTCACCTCATTCTTTTTAATGCCATTTTAAGTGGAATTTTCCTCTTAATTTCTTTTTCATATTATTCATTGTTGGTGTTTAGAAATGCAACTGATTTTTGTGCATTGACTTTGTATGCTGCTACTATGCCAGTTTCATGTATTAGTTCAAACAATTTTTTGTGGAATCTTTAGGGTTTCTACATACAAGATCGTGTCATCTGCAAACAGAGATACTTTTACTTCTTCCTTCCCGATTTTGATGCCTCTTAATTTCTTTTTCTTGGCTAATGACTCTGGCTAAAATTTCCAGCACTGTGTTGAACTGAAGTGACAAAAGCTTTAGAGGAAAAGCTTTCCGTTTTTTACCATTAAGTATAATTGTTCACTGTTTTTCATATATGGCTTTTATTATGTTGGGGTAGTTTCTATTCCCAGTTTGTTGAGTGTTTTTACCGTAAAAGTGTGTTGAATTTTGTCAAATGCTTTTTATGCACCAGTGGAGTTGACCATGTGGTTTTGTCCCTCATTTTGTTAAAACAGCGTATTAGGTAACTGACTTTCATATGTTGAACCATCCTTGCATTCCAGAAATATATCCCACTTTGGTCATGGTGTATAATCCTTTTAATATGCTGCAAATTTGATTTGCTAGTATTTTCTTGAAGATTTTTGCATCAATGTTCATGAGGGATACTGATGTGTACTTTCCTTGTGGTATCTTTTCTAGTTTTGGTATCAGCATAATTCTAGCCTCATAGAGTGAATTCAGAAGTATTCCCTCCTCTTCAACTGTTTGGAAAAATTTGAGAGGAAATAGTGTTAGTTCTTCTTTAAATGGTTGGTTAAATTCACTGGTGAAGGCTTCGTGTCTAGCGCTTTTCTTTACAAGGAGATATTTGATTATTGATTCTATCCTCTTACTAGTTATAGATCTACTCAGGTATTCTATTTTTTCATGGTTTAGTCTCAGTAGGTTTTGTGTTTCTAGGGGTTTGTCCATTTCATCTAGGTTATCCAATTTGTTGGTATTCAACAGATCACCATCCTGTCGTAATCCTTTTTGTTTCTGTTGAATCAATAGTAAGGGTCTACTTTGTTTCTGGTTTTAATCATTTTTGTCTTCTCTCATTTCTTCTTGATCCATCTGGCTAAAGGTTTGTCAATTTTGTTGATTTTTACAAAAATTCAACTTTTGGTTTCACTGATTTTCTCTATTGTTTTCTAGTCTCTATTTCCTTTGCTTCTGTTCTAATCTTATTATTTCCTTCCTTCTGCTAGTTTTGAGTTTAGTTTTTCTTCTTTTTCTAGTTCCTTAAATGGTAAAGTTTAGGTTGTTGATTTGAGATTTTTCTTATTTTTTAATGTATATATTTAAAGCTATAAATTTCCCCTTCAGCACTGTTTTCACTGTCCCATAAATTTTGGTATGTCTGTTTTCATTGTCATTCATCTTTAAGTATTTTTAAATTTCTCTTGTAATTTCTTTATTTACCCACTGGTTGACTGAGAGTATACAGTTTATTTGCACAAATTTGTGGATTCTCCAATTTTCCTTCTGTTGCTGATTTCTAACTTTATCCTGTTGTGGTTGCAAGAAGAAGATACTTTGTATATCTTTTAAAATCTATTGACACTAATTTGTGGTTTAACATATGGTCTATCCTGGAAAACATCCCATGTACCTTTGAGAAAATATATGCTGTTGTTATTGGGTAGAATGCTCTATAAATGTCTGTTAAATCTAGTTGGTTTATCATGTAAAGTTTATTTTTCTATCCATTATTGATAGTGGGATATTAAAAGTTTCCAACTTTTATTGTAGAACTGTTTATTTCTTCCTGCAATTCTGTGACTCTTTTTGTCTGATAGTAGAATAGCCACCCCGATCTCTTTTCATTACTATTTGCATGGAATATCTTTTTCTATCCTTTCACCAGCAACATTTGGATCTAAAGTGAGTCTCTTTTTTTTTTTTTTTTTTTTGAGACAGAGTCTCGCTCTGTTGCCCAGGCTGGAATACAGTGGTGCGATCTCAGCTCACTGCAAGCTCCGCTTCCCGGGTTCACGCCATTCTCCTGCCTCAGCCTCCTGAGTAGCTGGGACTACAGGCACCCGCCACCAAGTGTGGCTAATTTTTTGGTATTTTTTAATAGAGACAGGGTTCCACCGTGTTAACCATGATGGTCTCGATCTCCTGACCTTGTGATCCGCTGGCCTCGGCCTCCTAAACTGCTGGGATTACAGGCGTGAGCCACTGCACCTGGCCGTGAGTCTCTTATATATAGCATATAGTAGGATTGTTTTTTGTTTTGTTTTTTTTGAAATAGAATTTTGCTCTCGTAGCCCAGGCTGGAGTGCAATAGTGCAATCTCAGCTCACTACAACCTCTGTCTCCCAGGTTCAAGCAATTCTCCTGCCTCAGCCTCCTGGGTAGCTGGGATTACAGGCATGCACCACCACACCCAGCTAATGTTTGTATTTTTAGTAGAGTCGGGGTTTCACCATGTTACCCAGGCTGGTCTCGAACTCCTGACCTCAGGTGATCCACCTGCCTTGGCCTCCCAAAGTGCTGGGATTATAGGTGTGAGCCACCGCGCCCAGCCTGGATTGGTTTTAAAATCCATTTTGACAATCTTTGTCTTTTGATTGGAGAGTTTAATCCATTTACATTTAAGGTAATTAACCAATAAAGAGGGACTTATTTCTATCATTCTGTTCCTTTTTTTTTTGAGACGAGTCTCACTCTGTCGCCCAGGCTGGAGTGCAATGGTGTGACGTTGGCTCACTGCAACCTCTGTCTCCTGGGTTCAACCAATTCTCTGCTTCAGCCTCCTGGGTGGCTGGGATTACAGGTGCCTGCTACCACGCCTGGCTAATTTTTCTGTTTTTTAGTAGAGATGGGGTTACACCATCTTGGCCAGGCTGGTCTTGAACTCCTGACCTCATGATCCATCTGCCTCGGCCTCCCAAAGTGCTGGGGTTTTATAGACGTGAGCCACCGCGCCTGGCCTGTCATTTTGTTGTTTTGTATATGCCTGAAGGTTTTTGTCCCTAGTTTCCTGCATTACTGTCTACTCCTGTGTTTAGTTGATTTTTGGGGGTACATTAAAATATTTAAATTCCTTTCTCATGTCCTTTTGTATATATTCTACAGTGATTTTCTCTGTCATTACCATGGGGATTACATTTAACATCCTAAAGTTATAACACTAATTTAAATTTCTATCAGCTTAATTTCAATAACACAGAAAAACTCCGCTCCATTACAGCTTGGTCAACCTTTTTGCTTACTGATACCACAAAATTATACCTTTACAAATTGTGTGCCCCAAACCATAAAGTAAATAATTATTTTAAATGCTTTAGAAATTCTTTTACCAAAAAATTTATTTTAAATTATATAGAAAACAAAATGTGGGCTGGGCACAGTAGCTCACGCCTATAATCCCAGCACTTTGGGAGGCCAAGGTGGGCAGATCAACTGAGGTCAGGAGTTCAACACCAGCCCAGCCAACATGGAGAAATCCCATCTCTACTAAAAATACAAAAATTAGCTGGGTGTCGTGGCACACAACTGTAATCCCAGCTACTTGGGAGGCTGAGGCACAAGAATCACTTGAACCTGCGAGGCAGACGTTGCAGTGAGCCCATATCGCACCATTGTACTCCAGCCTGGGTGACAGATCAAGACTCCATCTCAAAAAAAAAAAAAAAAAAAAAAAAAAAGAAAATGTGGATTTACAAACCAAGATTACAATAATACTAGCTTTTAGACTAATTAAAAAAAAAAAACATCTTAGTCTCTTAAATCATGTAGAGAACAAAAATGCAATTATAAACCATTATTACAGTAATATTAGCTTTTATAATTGCACATATCCTTCACTTTTGAGATCTTCATTTCTTTTTCTTTGTTTTTTTTTTTTTTTTGAGACAGAGTCTTGCTCTGTCGCCAGGCTGGAGCGCAGTGGCCGGATCTCAGTTCACTGCAACCTCCACCTCCTGGGTTCAAGTGATTCTCCTGCCTTAGCCTCCTTGAGTAGCTGGGACTACAGGCACAAGCCATCACACTTAGGTAATTTTTGTATTTTTAGTAGAGATGGGGTTTCATCATGTTGGCTAAGATGGTCTCGATCTCTTTACCTCATGATCCACCCACCTCGGCCTCCCAAAGTGATGGGATTACAGGCATGAGCCACTGCGCCCGGCCAAGATCTTCATTTCTTTATATGGCTTTGAGTAACTGTTTAATATCCTTTAATTTCCCCTTGCAGGACTCACTTGAGTATTTCTTGCGGGGCAGGTCTTGTGGCTAATGAACTCCCTCCATTTTTGTTCACCTGGGAATATCTTAATTTCTTTCTCACTTCTGAAGGACAGTTTTGCTGGATATTAGATGCTTAGTTGACAGGGTTTTTTTTTTTTTTTTTAACACTGAATATATCAGCCCACTGTATTCTTGCCTCCAAACTTCTTGCCTCCATACTTTTGTTTTGTTTTGTTTTGTTTTTTGGGACAGATTCTCGCTCTGTCACCCAGGCTGGAGTGCAGTGGCCTGATCTCAGCTCACTGCAACCTCTGCCTCCCAGGTTCAAGCAATTCTTGTGCCTCAGGCACCCAGATGGCTGGGATTACAGGCACATACGCCACCATGCCTGGCTAACTTTTGTATTTTTAGAGACTGAGTTTTGCCATGTTGGCCAGGCTGGTCTCAAACTCCTGGCCTCAGGAGATCTACCTGCCTCGGCCTCCCAAAGTGCTGGGATTATGGATGTGAGCCACTGCACCTGGCCCCTCCAAAGTTTTTGATAAGAAATCTGCTTATAATCTTATTGGGGGTCCCTTGTATATGATGAGGCATTTCTCTCTTCTCTGAAGTTTGTTTCAGTCAGCTTCCTCAGGTTGAATCCTTTTTTGAGACAGGGTCTCATTCTATAGGCCAGGCTGCAGTGCGGTGCCTCAATCGCAGCTCACTGCAGACTCGATCTTCCAGGCTCAAGCAATTTTCCCACCTTAGCCTCCCGATGACCTGAGACTACAGGCAAATGCCACCTCACCCGGCTAATTTTTTTGATTTTTAGTAGATGAGGTCTTACTATATTGCCCAGGCTGAGCTCGAACTCAAGTGATCCTCCTGCCTTGTCCTCCCAAAGTGCTGGGATTACAGGTGTGAGCCACTGAACCCAGCCCAAAGGTTCTTTGATTTTCGCTTTTGGGAGTTTGATTGTAATGTGTCTTGGTGTGGATGTCCTTGAGTTCATCTTACTTGGAGTTCGTTTAACTTCCTAGATGTTTATATCCATGTCTCTCATCAAATCTGGGAAGCCTCCAGATACTATTTCTTCAAATAATCTCTCTCTCACTTTCATTTCTTTCTATAACTCCCAGAAAACATGTTAGTCTGTTTGATGATGACACACAGGTCCCTTAGGCTCTGTTCATGTTTCTTCAAACGTTTTACTGTTTCTCAGACTTGATAATTTTAATATCTTATCTTCAAATTCACTGATTCTTTCATCTGCCTGCTCATATCTGCCTTTGAATCCCTCCAGTGAATTTTCATTTCAGTTATTGTATTTTTCAGTTCCAGAATTATTTTCAGTTTCTTTTTAGGGTTTCTATCTCTTTATTTATATTTACATTTTATTCGTACACTGTTTTCCTTTTTCTTTTCTTTTTTTTTTTTTTTCTGAGACAGAATCTCTCTCTGTTGCCCAGGCTGGAGTGCAGCGGCATGATCTTAGCTCAGTGCAACCTCCATCTCCCGGGTACAAGTGATTCTCCTGCCTCAGCCTTCTGAGTAGCTGGGACTACAGGCTTGTGCCACCACGCCCAGCTAATTTTTGTCTTTTTTACTAGAGATGACCTGGGTTTCAACATGTTGGCCAGGCTGGTCTTGAACTCCTGGCCTCAACTGATCTGCCTCCCAAAATGCTGGGATTACAGGCGTAAGCCACCACACCCAGCCTTCATACACTGTTTTACCTTTCTCCACATCTTTTTATTTATTTATTTATTTATTTAGAGAAGGAGCCTCACTCTGTTGCCCAGGCTGGAGTGCAATGGCACAATCTCGGCTCACTGCAACCTCTGCCTCCCAGGTTCAAGTGATTCTCCTGCCTCAGCCTCTCAAGTAGCTGAGATTACCAGTGCGCAACACCACATCCAGCTAGTTTTGTATTTTTAGTAGAGACAGGGTTTCACCATCTTCCCAGGCTGGTCTCAAACTCCTGACCTCAAGTGACCCACCTGCCTTGGCCTCCCAAAGTGCTGGGTTTACAGGCATGAGCTACCGTGCCCAGCCCCACATCTTCTTTAGTTGTTTGAGTATCTTTAAGACAGTGGTTTTAAAATCTTTTTCTAGTAGGTCTACCATGTGGTCTCACAGTTTCAGTTGGTTTTTTTTTCTCCTTGGAGGAGCATACTTTCCTGTTTCTTTGTGTGCCTCGTGATTTGTTTTGTTGAAAACTGAACATTTGAATCTAATACTGTGGTAATTCAGAAAATCAGATCCTCCTGTTTCCAAGTTTACTGGGTTTTGTTATTCTGTGTATGGATGTGTGTGTGATTCTTTTTGATTACTGTAGGCCATCTGTGCCAAAGATCAGTCTCGGGTATAAACTTAGGGTCTTCTCAGGTCTTTTCTGTGCCTATACCTTTTCCTAGGGATGCACAGTCACTTCTTAATTTTCCCCCTTATATGCAGTTGCTTTTCAATGTCATATTCTCTAATATCTGGCTCCCAAATGGGAAAAAATAAAAGTGAAGCAAGGGAGCAGGACCATTAGCTCTTTAAATCCCCTGGAAGTCTTGTTAATTGGAGGGGGAAGAACTTGCAATAATGAGAGAGGTGTAATGACAATTGCCACCCATCTCTTTGTCTGTACCTCTATGATTAGAAGTAGCAATCAGCAGTCAGAGCACAGACCCCAAATATTTAGAGGACAAGATGCTTTTTGCCTATTCTGGCTCCCACAAGCTGTGTGCAAGCTCTAGGAACATCCGCATAGCTGCCTTCCACAGAATTGGGGTTGGGGAGTGCATAGCTGCTACTGTGCCAAGAGTTGAAACTGACCAAAATTAACCACAATTTGCCATCCAAGCAAGAATTTGTAAGCCTCAATAGACTTCAGAGTTCCAAAATAGTTACATCAGACAGATCCTGCCAGTACAATTGACGTCTAGGTGTGGAGACAGATTACTGGTGCTTCCTCTTCCACCATTTTCCCCAAATACTCTCCTTCCTTTCTAGGTTTTTAATCTTTGAAATGAAAACACAAAAACAAAAACAAAAAACCCCCACCTCATTTCTAATGAAGAAAATGCTGATCAATCAAGTATGAATATACTGAGCTCTTATTACAACATGGGCTGGGTGCAGTGGCTCATGCCTGTAATCCCAGCATTTTGGGAGGCCAAGGTGGGCAGATCACCTGAGGTCAGGAGTTCAAGACCAGCCTGGCCAACATGGCGAAACTCAAAATACAAAAATTAGCCTGGCATGGTGGCGTGTGCATGTAATCCCAGCTGTTCAGGAGGCTGAGGCAGGAGAGTAGCTTGAACCCAGGAGGCAGAGGTTGCAATGAGCTGAGATTGCGCCACTGCACTCCAGCCTGCGCAACAGAGCAAGACTCCATCTCAAAAAAAAAAAAAAGAAAAAGAAAAAAGAGTACTAAAGAACTTCAACAAGAGAGGTATTTCCCCCAACACCTGCTCAAAAACCAGTAATCTGGAGTCACAAGAGCTGCCCCAGATCCAAGTTCTACTTTACCTGATTGACAGGGACAATTCACAAAGTGAACACTTGCTATCCATAATCTGTCTGCCCCACAGGTTTTGCTGAGAGGATTATAAGATGATGCATCTAAATATGACTTATAAACGAATTCCTACCATGTTTTGGTTTTCAGATCAATAATCCTATTAAAGTTTAATATGTTGGTTTATTTTATTTTATTTTATTTTATTTTACTTTTTTGAGACAGAGTCTCGCTCTGTCGCCCAGGCCGGAGTGCAATGGCACGATCTCAGCTCACTGCAACCTCTGCCTCCTGGGTTCAAGCAATTCTCCTGCCTCAGCCTCCTGAGTAGCTGGGATTACAGGCAAATGCCATCATGCCTAGCTAATTTTTGTATTTTTAGTAGAGACGGGGTTTCACCATGTTGGTCAGGCTGGTCTCAAACTCCTGACCTTGTGATCCGCCTGCCTCAACCTTCCAAAGTGTTGGAATTACAGGCGTGAGCCACCGTGCCCAGCCCAACATGTTGGTTTATTAAAAAGCACATGTATAAGCATTGCTCACAGATGTCCAGGCTTCTAGTTTATCTGAGTGGTCTTTTTTATTTTGAAAGTATTCATTCAGAAAAATTACACAACTGTTTTGACCTTACTAAGATATATGGCGAGATCTTCAGTAAACCATTTTAATCTTCAATATACTAATTTATATAGTAATCAATCTGCCAAATATGCAAGAAACAAATATACCTCCTTGCTCTGAGTACCAAGTGAAATGCTATAACAATACAAAATAAAGTAGGTCACAGTCCCAGCCCTCTTAAAGCTTAGCTGTTGCACCGAGACAGGCACATGAAAAGCCGCCTACAGTGAGTGGAGGTGGTAATGAAGGAGCTCACTTTCATCTGGTACTTTAAAGCTTTCAGGGTATTTTCATGGACTATAAATATATCTAGTGTCAGATCGTGATCTGGGTTAAGAGATTTAGATCTTAAGCTACAGTAAGAAAAAGGGGGATCCCTTGAAGATTTCTGATTTGGCCAGTGTATCAGTCAGAGGCATTTCTGACAAACACGATAAGGAGCAGGACGGAGGAAGGAGGGAGTGGGGCAAGTCAGGAAGCCGCTGGGAGTGTTTCACAATAGCTCAGGCTAAGGTAAGTAAGGGCCCAGTCTAGAAAAGGGGTAAACAGAACAGGCATGAGAGCAGTGAAACCTTGATGAAGACAGACTCTATCGAGACCTTGTGAGAAGGATGACAGCAACAAAGAAAACAGGACAGCAGCTTGTCTTTGTTTTCCTGTGGCAGGTAATGTGTTAAGCACTTTAAATGTATAACTGGGTCCTCAAACAACTTTCTATAAGGGAAGGTGCTGTAGTTATCCACATTTTACAAATATGGGACTGAGCTCCAGACAGGTTAAGTAATTTGTTTTTTGGTTTGTTTGTTTTGGGACAGGGTCTTGCTCTGTCACCCAGGCTGAGTGCAGTGGCCCCATCATGGCTCACTGCAGCCTTGACCTCTCAGGCTCAAGTGATCCTCCTACCTCAGCCCCCACGAGCAGCTGGGAATACAAGTGTGTGCCACCACACCCAGCTAATTTTTTATTTTTTGTAGAGACAGGGTCTTGCTGTGTTGCCCAGGCTTGTCTCAAACTCCTGGACTCTAGTGATCTTGCCTTAGCCTCCTAAAGTGCTGAGATTACAGGTGTGAGCCACCGTGCCTGGTAGTAATTTGTCTAAGATTACAAAGATAGCGAAAATCAAGAGTCAGGATTCACACACAAATGTGACACTCTCCAGAGGCGCTGCTCTGCCTCTGTGCTCAATACTTTCTCCATGAATTAACCCAAAGGACTTGGTGAGAGAGGATTTGGTAGGTTTGTGGAAAGGAAGGAGAATGAGGGAAACTTTATGATCTGGAGCTGGCTAACATGAGATGGATGATACCTTTAACAGAATTCACTGGCATTGCTTTGAAGGGAAAATGTGATGTAATAGGTTTTAAAACGCAGAGTCTTGACATGGTGGCAAGAAGTTGAAAACATTTTCCTTAGAAATTTATTATTGTAAAAATGAACATATCAGGAATTAAAATGATTTACTAGAGATTTTGCCATGTCATAGCACAAGTTCAAAATGGCTGTGAAATTTTTCTGAATGAATAGTTCCAAAATAAAAATGATCATGGCCAGGTGCGGTGGCTCACGCCTATAATCCCAGCACTTTGGGAGGCCAAGGCAGGTGGATCATTTGAAGTCAGGAGTTCGAGACCAGCCTGGCCGACATGGTGAAGCCCCATCTCTACTAAAAATACAAAAATTAGCCAGGTGGTAGTGGTACACACCTGTAATCTCAGCTACTTGGGAGGCTGAGGCAGGAGAATCGCTTGAGCCTGGGAGGCGGAGGTTGCAGTGAGCCAAGATCACGCCACTGCACTCCAGTTTAGGCAACAGACTGAGACTCTGTCTCAAAAATAAATAAATAAATGATCATGTAGAGGGGGCTGGAAGCCTCAATATTGGTGTGCAGTGCTTGTATGTGTGCTTTGTAATGTATCAACGTTCTTTGTAATGTAACCAATGAGCTTGAGTTAATGTTAATATTGATGATAATTGTTGATAATTAATAAATGTCATAGTTGTTGATGTAAGAATCAAAACATCCCAGACGTCAGATTATTAACACTTCACTACAGTTCATATAGAAATAGAGGCCGGGCATGGTGGCTCACGCTTGTAATCCCAGCACTTTGGGAGGCCGAGGCGGGCGGATCACGAGGTCAGGAGATTTAGACCACGGTCAAACTCCGTCTCTACTAAAAAATACAAAAAATTAGCCGGGCGTGGTGGCGGGCGCCTGTAGTCCCAGCTACTCGGAGAGGCTGAGGCAGGAGAATGGCGTGAACCCGGGAGGCGGAGCTTGCAGTGAGCCGAGATTGCGCCACTGCACTCCAGCCCGGGGGACAGAGCGAGACTCCATCTCAAAAAAAAAAAAAAAAAAAAAAAAAAATAGAATACGAGGCTTCAATTTTGCACAATACAATAGCCTAGCTGTCCCAAAACACCCCTCTCTGAACACCTGGCAACGCTGAGTGAAATATGTAATGCAGCCTTTCAAATGCATAGCTGAATTTTCAAGAAAGTATGGAAAATCCACAGGACCCAAACACCAAAAAGAATGCTCCCAAACTAAAACACAAGCCAGCCCTGAAGCTACAGGCTACCCTGTAACCATCTGGCACACCTCTGGAGCCTTGGTTTTCAGAGCTGAGTAGATGGTAGGGAGCTGGAGCTGATATTCTCTGCCAAGCCAGAATCCCAAGGACCTAACCCTCAGTGAAGGAGTAAGCTAGGGAAAAATCCATTTGCTGGCAAATGCAGCTGGCAAGAAGATCTGTCTTATCTCAAGCATCGATTGGAATGAATACAAAAGAATCTTTCCTAAGAATCCGTCATCATAAGCACGCCCCATTCAGCATCGGAGTTTGAATTTATTCTCTCTTTCCAAGCAAAGCTCTACGCAGACGGTTAATCTGAAGTGCTTCTATGTTGGTAGCATTCCAAGGTGCCTGGCATTGGTAAACATAAACCCCATCTGTGGAGCAGTCCCGATCCAGGTCCCCCAGGGTTCTCATACATTAGGATCAGCCACATTGCTCATAATTAGAAATTACCATAGGGAAGTAGGCCCATGAATGAGTCAAGTACAACAAGCCATAACAGCACTGAACAACCCCAAGTATTTCATTTAGATTGAAGAACACAGAACATAAAAGAAAAATGATTAAAATGTTTTAAAAATAAAACAGGAAACTGAAATGTAAGCCAAGAACAACTACTATTGGAAACAGAAATGAAAAAATCCAAGAGAATTTAAAATGTCACTGGGTGGAATAAATAGCAAATTAGTCACAGCTGGAAAAAACAGTATTGAACTAGATGACAGATCTAAGGAAATTACCTACCATGCAACAAAGAGATGAAAAGATTAAAAACATGAAAGAGAAGTTTAGAGACATAGAAGAGAGAACATAAAGGTCCAAGCTACACATAATTGGGTTCTCAGCTGGGCGCGGTGGTTCATGCCTGTAATCCCAGCACTTTGGGAGGCTGAGGCGGGTGAATCACCTGAGGTCAGGAGTTCGTGACCAGCCTGGCCAACACAGTGAAACCCCGTTTCTACTAAAAATACAAAAAAATTAGCTGGGTGTGGTGGCGAGCACCTGTAATCCCTGCTACTTGGGAGGCTGAGGCAGGAGAATCACTTGAACATGGGAGGTGGAGGTTGCAGTGAGCCGAGATCACACCATTGCACTCCAGCCTGGGCAACAAGAGCAAAACTCTGTCTAAAACAAAACAAAACAAAAAACAAACAAAAAAAGGGGTTTCAGTAGGAAATGAAAAAAAAGAAGAAGAAGAAATAGAAAATTCTGAATAGGCTGGGTGCAGTGGCTCATGCCTGTAATCCCAGCACTTTGGGAGGCCGAGGTGGGCGGATCACTTGAGGTCAGGAGTTCGAGACCAGCCTAGCCAACATGGTGAAACTCCCGTCTCTATTAAAAATACAAAAATTTGGCTGGGCATGGTGGTGCACACCTGTAATCCCAGCTATTTGGGAGGCTGAGGCAGGAGAATCTCTTGAACCCTGAGGCAAAGGTTGCAGTGAGCTGAGATCATGCCACTGCACTCCAGCCTGGGCAACAGGGTGAGAATCTATCTCAAAAAACAAAAAACAAACCCATAGTTTTACCTAACATGCAGATTCACCATGGTGAATTAGCTACATGTAGGGTCTGGCCCTCTACCTTCCTGACTCAGATACTCAATCTTTTTAGCATCCTGCTGTTGATCAGCCCAGGAAGGTTGTCTCATGATCATATAATATATAAGAAATTGAAGTTTAAGCTGGAAAGCCAATTTATTATTTTACATTGAAGTAATGGTCATACAAATCAGATGCTAAGATAGGTACTATATATATATATATATATTCTTCCCCTGATATACGTGGGCAGCAACTTTTAGTCCAAAAGTTGCTTGGCAAGCATGGTGCAATTTCTGATCAAACCACTGTAAGTGTTAGATCTCAGGAAGGGTCCCACAGCATGAGTCATTTCAGATACAAATATCTGCCCAGAGCCAGCCACACCAGCGGGATCACAGCTCTCAAAAGCTATCTCTCCCACTAAACAGGCAATTTGGCCCAATTTCTGGTTTTCCTAACTAACACAGCTTAGAGTCCACTTTCTTCCTTCTGCCACACACATTCTCTTCTTGTTTTGATCTGGGGACAATTCAGTCTTATTCTAGCCAGGGAGCCATTCTGTCTCTTTAAGACAACTTTGCCCATTTCTGATCTCATCTATTGTGTTTAACTCTCCTTCTCCTTCATTTCCAACTTCCCAGGAGGCATTTATTGCTACCCTCATTGTAGCAACATAACTTCCTCAAACAGAAATCCAGCAATCAAAAAGTTTAAGGAAAAAAAAAAGGCTTTTGATGTGAAAGGTGTCAGAAACGGTTTTCTGGACAAACATCTCACCATTACAATAGCATTCAGCTAACCTTCTTAGCCTCCTTGGCAGGCAGTTTTCCTTTCATACACAAGACGAAACTACATTGGGAAAAAGTGTTCTTTGTGAGCAGGTTCATGGGAACTGAAGTCTGACAAAGCTTGCTTTATGAGCTGCTTTTAGTAGGTCAAAGCTTAACCTTCAGTAGAAACCACTAGCATACCAAACAATTGATCTGAAATATTTTGAAATATTTAAGACCAAAAACGAATTCATTCAATTATTAAGAATGGTTTCACTATTTTCCTCCTTTTACTAACAAAGAACAATTGTTTAATGTTTGAATACTAATACAACTTTTCAACGATCCGGAAGTTAAACAAAGATATCTGCTTTTCTGGAATAATTTTCTTAACTCCATAGGACAAAACAAGTAGGGAATATCCACTGGAGTTGAAGGAAGAAGCCTAAAGCCAGGGACTCTATCATTAGAGAAGATCTGAAGGAGAAAGAGACAAGGCAAATTCCCGGTAAAGGAAACAATTACACTGCCAGCAGAATCTCAGCAGTCAAGAGACAGTGACATTAACACTTTAAAGTGCTCAAAATAACCACCATATGAAGTGAGGTAGGGATCCAGTTTCATTTTTCTTCCCATTCATATCCAACTGTCCTGAACCATTTACTGAAACAGACTTTGTCGTATCACCTTTGCAATTACTCAAGTATCCATATACATGTTGCTCTTCTGACTTCTCTAATCTATTCCAGTGATCTATGTATCTTTTCTTGTGCTAATACCACACTCCCTTAATTACTAAAGCTTTATAAGTCTTGTTACCTAATAGCAACTTCTCCCATTTGCTTCCTCTTTTCCACTAGTATGACTATTCCACCCACTACAATTTCATATGCATTTTTAAATCAGCTTATCATTTTTATTTCTTTATTTATTAAGACGGAGACTTGCTCTGTCACCCAGGCTGGAGTGTAGTGCCATAATCTTGGCTCACTGCAACCTCTGCCTCCCAGGTTCAAATGATTCTCCCACCTCAGCCTCCCAAGTAGCTGGGATTACAGGTGTGTGCCACCACACCTGGCTAATTTTTGTATTTTTATTATTTGTTTATTTATTTATTTTTATTTTTTTTTGAGATGGAATTTCACTCTTGTTGCCCAGGCTGGAGTGCAGTGGCACAATCTCGGCTCACTGCAACCTCCACCTCCCAGGTTCAAGCAATTCTCCTGCCTCAGCCTCCTGAGTAGCTGGGACTACAGGCACGTGCCACCACACCTGGCTAATTTTTTTTTTTTTTTTTTTTGAGATGGAGTCTTGCTTTGTTGCCCAGGCTGGAGTGCAGTGGCGCAATCTTGGCTCACTGCAAGCTCCGCCTCCTGGATTCACGCCATTCTCCTGCCTCAGCCTCCCGAGTGGCTGGGACTACAAGCGCCTGCCATCTCATCTGGCTAATTTTTTGTATTTTTAGTAGAGACGGGGTTTCATCATGTTAGCCCCATGGCCTCGATCTCCAGACTTCGTGATCCGCCCACCTAGGCCTCCCAAAGTGCTGGGATTACAGGCATGAGACACCGCGCCCGGGCTTTTTTTTTTTGTATTTTTAGTAGAGACAGGGTTTCACCATGTTAGCCAGGATGGTCTCGATCTCCTGACCTCATGATCCTCCCGCCTCGGCCTCCCAAAGTGTTGGGTTTACAGGCGTGAGCCACCGCGCCCAGCCAATTTTTGTATTTTTAGTAGAGATGGGGTTTCACCATACTGGCCAGGCTGGTCTCAAACTCCTGACCTTAAGTGATCCGCCCACCTTGGCCTCCCAAAGTGCTGGGATTACAGGCGTGAGCCATCACACCTGGCCAGCTTGTTTTTTTAAATTAACATTAAAAAATACCTATTGGAATTCAGTTGAACTTAGGTAAATTTAGGGAGAATGGACATCTAATAAAATGTATTTTTTTTCCCTAAGAGTCACTGTTAAAAAACATTTGAATGCAAATTTTCCAGCAACCAATGAATAGAAGCAATCCATGCTAAGAAGGACACCAGTGAAGCCCTGTATGGTAATGTTATCAACAAACCAGAACACAGACATCACAGGCTCCTCATCACTGGACCTAAAAGTTACTCCCATAGGGAAAGACAATGGAAGGCACTGGGCAAATGCACCTTGGCTGCTATGGTGAGACAAAAACTCTCCTTTTTGCTCCTCTTTAAAATATGTCTATACAGTATAAGCCAATGAAACACTTGTAACATTCTGAAGGATGACTTTTCTGAATGCGAAATATCCAAGACATGTTTCAGGCTCAGGGCCTTTCCCTTCTGTCTTCTTGGAATACACACGTCAGCATGGCGTGTTGGTCATGCTCTTTACGCCTTTGTTCAACTGTCACCTTCTCAGTCAGACCTTCCCTGGAATGCTATTTAAAACTGCAACGCCCCAGCTGGGTGTGGTGGCTCACGCCTGTAATCCCAGCACTTTGGGAGGCTGAGGCGAGCGGATCACGGGGTCAGGAGATCAAGACCATCCTGGCTAACACGGTGAAACCCTGTCTCTACTAAAAATACAAAAAATTAGCCAGGCGTGGTGGTGGGTGCCTGTGGTCCCAGCTACTCGGGAGTCTGAGGCAGGAGAATGGCGTGAACCCGGGAAGTGGAGCTTGCAGTGAGCCGAGATAGCACCGCTGCACTCCAGCCTGGGCGACAGAGCGAGACTCCGTCTCAAAAAAAAAAAAAAAAAGACAGCTCTGAAGGCAAATCCATGAAATCTCATTAGCTTGTTGAATGCTAAGGAAAAGGGATCATATGTTTAACTTCAAAACAGAACATTAGAAACTCAGGTCAAGTAGTCTTTTTGGTCTATGCTTACACATGTCAGACCTATATATTGAACACATTTCTAACATTTTTGTACTTGTTATTAGCTCCTTGCAACATTTTCTCAGTGCTTTTGGCACTAGGTACGAAGAATCTGTGTTTCCATCTGCCCTCTCCCACTAACTTCTGTAGAAAAAAATGGTTTCCAAAGCACTATTCTGGAAAACACATGCAAGGCTATATTTACCACAGAAAAGGTCTGCTTTCCTCTTTAGGAAACATAACTTCATTTAAAAACATAATCTTTCAATCATGCCATACATGGATTTATTTGAGCATAAACTTTTAATTTATCTTCCATAAAATCTTAGATTTTCCCTAAACTATTTAATGCATCTTTAACTTTCGACTTGGACGTTCCAAAGAGACCATGCATCTGTATTCCATATCCTTGAAATCCACAGACTGCACAGAGGGCCTGCCTCCACTCACAGGAAGTAAGCACAATGGTTAGGCAATCAGAGATATGTGCCTTGAAGCAGGAATCTTAGAATTTCTTTATCTATAAAAAGTGGGGATTGTATCAAATGATTCTAAGACCCAGCCAGCTCTCATGATGAAAATGACAGCAACAACAACAACATAAATATTTAATTCATCTCTGGGGTTAAACCACTAATAACTGGCAGCCAAAGCTCAAAACAAATCTTTGTGTTGTTGTGTTCATGTGTGTAATATGTACCAAAAATTTCCAGTAATTCCTCAGTAAAGTTAAAAAAATACGTAATTCCCTTTCACTCTTCCTCCCTCAGCCCATCCCATTCTTAATCCCTACCTAGAGTTAAGTAATCATTGTGAAAATTCCTTCAGACCTTTTCCTATGTGTTTACATATAGGTATACAGCTTTGTTTCCAAGCTCTAAATCTTCTAACTCTAAATTCTACATTCTTGCCAAAAAAATTTTTTTATTTTATTTTATTTTTGAGACAGAGTCTTGCTCTGTCGCGCAGGCTGGAGTGCAGTGGCGCAATCTCTACTCACTGCAACCTCCGCCTCCTGGGTTCAAGCGATTTTCCAGCCTCAGTCTCCTGAGTTGCTGGGATTACAGGTGCCCGCCACCACGCCCAGGTAATTTTTATATTTTTAGTAGAGATGGGGTTTTGCCATGTTGCTCAGGCTGGTCTCAAACTCCTGAGCTCAAAATGATCTGCCTGCCTCGGCCTACCAAAGTGCTGGGATTATAGGCATGAGCCACCGTGCCTGGACAAGAAATTTTATTTTATACCTCCCTTGTGATTCTCCACAATTATAAGTTTGATATCCTATATACAATGGGCGCTCAAAAAATGCCGTTGATACTCAGGGCTACCAAGTATGGATTTTGGCCCCAGCAAAATACATTTTTTTCCAAATGTTAATATTTTAGATTTAAAAAGTTTTTGTAGGTACACAGTAGGCATATGCATGTATGGGTGAAATACATTTAAAGGATAACTAGCTAAAATTTTTTTTTTTTTTGAGGCAGGGTCTCACTTTGTTGCCCAGGTTAGGGTGCAGTGGCTCGATCTCGGCTCACTACAACCTTGACCTCCTGGGCTCAAATGATCCTCCCACCTGAGCCTCCTGAGTAGCCAGGACCACGGGTACACGCCATCACACCTGAATAATTTTTGTATTCTTTTGTAGAGATGGGGGTCTTGCTGTATTGCCAAGGCTAGTCTCGAACTCCTGAGCTCAAGCTATCTGTCCGCCTCGGCCTCCCAAAGTGCTGGGATTACAGGTGTGTGCTACCATGCCCAGACTAGCTAAAATCTTTACATGGGATTCTCCCAGAGTCCCCTTCTATGTTGCTGGATCCAGTAATTTGTACCAGCTTCCATCAATCTTAATTTGTACCAGCTTCCATCAATCTCTGGTAGAGCCTGTGGATGCTGTTCCATCAAACTCTGATAGAGCCTGTGGATGATGTTCTACCATGTCACCTTCCTTCAAAGCTCACGCGACTTATCACATCTGCTATGGTTTAGATGTGGTTTGTCTTTGCCAAAATTTATGTTGAAGTTTGATCCCCAAAGTGGCAGTGCTGGGAGGTGGGGCCTAGTGGGAGGTGTTTGGGCCATGGGGGTAGATCCCTCATGAATAGATTAATGCCCTCCTCGTGGGTGAATGAGTGCTCTCTCTCCAAGGACTGGATTAGTTTCCAAGACAGCAGGTTGTTAAAGAGTCTGGCTTCCTTGCACAAGGATGGCACACAAATTTGTGAAGCACTCCATACTAAAAGAAAAAGAGCCGGGTGCTGTGGCTCATGCCTGTAATCCCAGCACTTTGGGAGGCTGAGGCAGGCGCATCACCTGAGGTCAGGAGTTTGAGACCAGCCTGGCCAACATGGTAAAACCCTGTCTCTACTAAAAATACAAAAATTAGCCAGATGTGGTGGCGCACACCTGTAGTCCTGGCTACTCAGAAGGCTGAGGCAGGAGAATTGCTGGAACCTAGGAGGCAGAGGTTGCAGTGAGCCGAGATTGCACCATTGCACTCCAGCCAGGGCAACAAGAGTGAAACTCTGTCTCAAAAAAAAAAAAAAAAAAAGGAAAGGAAAAGAAAACGAGTCTGGCATCCTTGGTTCCTGTCTTGCTTCCCTCTCTTGCCATGTGATATATATATATATATATTTTTTTTTTTTTTTTTTTTCTTCTTTTTTTTTGAGACAGAGTCTTGCTCCATCACCCAGGCTGGAGTGCAGTGGTGCAATCTTGGCTCACTGCAATCTCCGCCTCCTGGGTTCAAGCGATTCTCCTGCCTCAGCCTCCTGAGTAGCTGGGATTACAGGCGTGGGCCATCATGCCTGGCTAATTTTTCTATTTTTAGTAGAGATGGGGTTTCACCATGTTGTCCAGGCTGATTTCAAACTCCTGACCTCGTGATCTGCCTGCCTCGGCCTCCCGAAGTGCTGGGATTACAGGCCTGAGCCACTATGCCCGGCCTAACATGTGATCTCTTGATACACACCTGGTCCCCTTCCAATTCCCACCATGAGTGGAAGCAGCATGAGGTCCCCACCAGATGCAGCCGCCCAATCTTGGACTTTCCAGCTACAGAATTGTGGGCCAAATAAACCTCTTTAAAAAAATAAAAAATAATAAAAAAATAAAAACAACTTCCAGCCGGATGCAGTGGCTCACACCTGTAATCCCAGCACTTTGGGAGGCCGGGGCAGGTGGATCATCTGGGGTCGGGAGTTCTAGACCAGCCTGACCAACATGGAGAAACCCTGTCTCTACTAAAAATACAAAATTAGCCGGGTGTGGTGGCACATGCCTGTAATCCCAGCTACTCGGGAGACTGAGGCAGAAGAATCGCTTGAATCCGGGAGGCAGAAGTTGCAGTGAGCCGAGGTTGCGCCATTGCACTCCAGGCTAGGCAACAAGAGCGAAACTCCATCTCAAAAAAAAAAAAAGATTTGCAAACTTTGTGTAAATTATATTTTAAAGAAAAGTGAAAAAACAAAGTAAAACACAAGAGCCTGGAAAGCCTAGTCTAGTCTAAATGTGTTGAGGTATGTTTTCTAACTCAGGACATGGTCTATATTGATGAATGTTCCATGTGCACTTGTTCAGCTGCTGTTGGGCAGAGTGTTCTATAAATGTGAATTAGACCAAGTTGGCTGATGGTGTTGTTCAGTTCTTCTATATCCTGTTGGTTTTCTGTCTACTACTTCTATTACTGAGAGAGGAATATTGAGGTCTCCACATGTAATTGCAGATTTGTCCATTTCTGCTTCATGTATTGTGTGAAGCTCTGTTAAGGGACATATACATGTAGGATGGCTGTGTCTTCTTTGTGAACTAATCTGTTATTATGTAATGCCTTTTTTATCCCTGGTTATTTCTTCACACAGAAGAAAACCTTGATATTAATACAGCCACTCCAACTTTCTTTTTTTTTTTTTTAAACAGAGTTTCACTCTTATTGCCCAGGCTGGAGTGCAATGGCGCAATCTTGGCTCACTGCAACCTCTGCCTCTCGGGTTCAAGCAATTCTCCTGCCTCAGTCTCCTAAGTAGCTGGGATTACAGGAGCCCGCTACCATGCCTGGCTAATTTTTTTATTTTCAGTAGAGATGGCGTTTCACCATGTTGGCCAGGCTGGTCTCGAACTCTTGATGTCATATGATCCACCCGCCTCAGCCTCCCAAAGTGCTGGTATTACAGTTATGAGCCACCATACCAGGCTGCCACTCCAACTTTCCATTGATTAGTGTTTACATGAGGTATCTTCTTCCATCTTTTTACTTTCAGCCTACCTATATCATTATATTTGAATTGAATTTCTCACAGACAACATACAGTAGGTTCATCATTTTATACCCATCCTGACAATTTCTGTCTTTTAACAGACATATTTAGATCATTTGCATTTAACGTTAACTATTGGTATATTTGGATTTAGGTCTATCATTTTATTTGTTTTCTGTCTGTTCTTTCTGTTTTACCTTCTTGTTTCCTCTTTCCTGCTCTCCTGTGAGTTGTTTCAACATTTTTTGAAATTTCATTTTGATACATCTACCTTATCGTTGCTCTAGGGATTACAATACATATATACGTAATTTTTCTTTTTTCTTTTTTTTTTGAGATAGAATCTCGCTCTGTCGCCCAGGCTGGAGTGCAGTGGCGCAGTCTCGGCTCACTGCAATCTCCACCTCCCAGGTTCACACCATTCTCCTGCCTCAGCCTCCCGAGTAGCTGGGACTACAGGCGCCCGCCACCACGCCCAGCTAATTTTTTGTATTTTTAATAGAAACAGGGTTTCACCGTGTTAGCCAGGATGGTCTCGATCTCCTGACCTTGTGATCCACCCGCTTCGGCCTCCCAAAGTGCTGGGATTATAGGCATGAGCCACTGTGCCCGGCCTATACATAATTTTTCAAAATCTACTTAGAATCAATATTGTACCTCTTCAAGAATGTACAAATGTATAGGATACCTTACTCTCCCTTACTTATGTTGTACTTGTCTTAGATATTACTACATCTACATCCGTTAAAACTTGATCAGTCATAATTTTTGTTTTCAACTGTCAAATATATTTTAAAGAACTCAATAGGGGAAAAATCATCTATTGTATTTATTACCCAGGTATTTACTATTCTTCATTCTTGATGTACAAAGTTCCCTTCTGTCTAAAGAACTTCATTTAGCAATGACTTTAGGGCAGGTGGGCTGGCAACGAACCCTCTTAAGTTTTACTTCATCTGATAATACTTTCATTTCACCTTCTTTCTTGATAGGTATTTTCACTGAGTAAAGAATTCTGGGCTGACAATTCTCTCAGAACTTTATTTTATTTTGTCTCACTCTGTCGCCCAGGCTGGAGTGCACTGGCACGATCTTAGCTCACTGCAGCCTCTGCCTCCCGGATTCAAGCGATTCTCATGCCTCAGCCTTCTGAGTAGCTGGGATTACAGGTATGAGCCACCACTCCTGGCTAGTTTTTATAATTTTAGTAGAGATGGGGCTGTTGCCATGTTGGCCAGGCTGGTCTTGAACTCCCGACCTCAAGTAATCCACCTGCCTCAGCCTCCCAAAGTTCTGGAATTACAGGTGTGAGCCACCATGCCTGGCCTCTCAGCCACTTTAAAAATGTGCTACTATCGGCCAGGTGCAGTGGCTCACAGCTGTAATCCCAGCATTTTGGGAGGCCGAGGCGAGTGGATCACCTGACATCAGGAGTTTGAGACCAGCCTGGACAACACGGTGAAACCCCGTCTCTACTAAAAATAGAAAAATTAGCTGAGCGTGGTGGCGTGTGCCTGTAATCCCAGCTACAAGGGAGGCTGAGGCAGGAGAATCGTTGAACCCGGGAGGCAGAGGTTGCAGTGAGCTGAGATCGCATCACTGCGCTCCAGCCTGGGCAACAAGAGCGAAACTCTGCCGGAAAAAAAAAAAAAAAACAAGCTGGGTGTGGTGGTTCAAGCCTGTAATCCCAGCACTTTAGGAGGCTGAGGCGGGCGGATCACGAGGTCAGGAGATCGAAACCATCCTGGCGAACATGGTGAAACCCCGTCTCTACTAAAAATACAAAAAAATTAGCCGGGCGTGGTAGCGGGCACCTGTAGTCCCAGCTACTCTGGAGGCTGAGGCATGAGAATCGCTTGAACCCGGGAGGCAGAGGTTGCAGTGAGCCAAGATTGCACCACTGCACTCTAGCCTGGGAGACAGAGCGAGAGTCCGTCTCAAAACAAAACAAAAACAAAAAAACAAAAAAATGCTACTGTCTTCCAGCTTCCATTGTTTCTGATATGGTTTGGCTGTGTCCTCACCCAAATTTCATCTTGAATTGTAGTTCCCATAATCCCCATATGTCGTAGGAGGGACCAGGTAGAGATAATTGAGTCATGGGCATGGTTTCCCCCTCCTGTTCTCATGACAGTGAGCCCTGTGAAGAGGTGCCTTCCATCATGACTGCAAGTTTCCTGAGGCCTCCCCAGCCATGCGGAACTGTGAGTCAATAAAACCTCTTCCCTTTATAAATTAGACAGGCTTGGGTATTTCTTCATAGCAGCGTGAGAACAGTCATTTCAATCATTGTTCCTCTACAGGTAATATGTCATTGTTCTCTGGCTATTTTTAAGATTGTGATCTTTGGCAGTGTGACTAGGATGCGTCTGTGCATGGATTTCTTTGATTGATCTTGTTGGGGTTCATCGTTGGATTCACGAGTCTTCCTTATAAGTGTTTGAAGCATTTGAGAGATTTCAGACTATTAAACTCCTAACTACAGTTTGAAAGATTATGTAATGGTTTTAAATGTTTGGGGAATTTGATCAGTCAAATCCATGAGCTATTACTCAAAGGGAAATAGCAGTAGTTCTATTTTTTACACAAAAAATATTAATACACGGGCAGATGTGGTGGCTCATGCCTGTAATCACAGCACTTTGGGAGGCTGAGGCAGATGGATCACCTGACGTCAGGAGTTCGAGACCAGCCTGGCCAACATGGTGAAACACCGTCTCTACTAAAAATACAAAAATTAGCTGGGTGTGATAGCGGGTGACTGTAATCCCAGCTGCTCTGGAGGCTGAGGCAGGAAAATTGCTTGAACCTGGGAGGTGGAGGTTGCAGTGAGCTGAGATCATGTCATTGCACTCCAGCCTGGGCAATAAGAGTGAAACTCCGTCTCAAAAAAAAAAAAAAAAAATTAATACAGACCCTAGAGACAGTCTGCCCAAGTTCACATGATGGTGCTGCCATTCACTACCAGTCAACCTCAGGCAAGTCACCTACCCTCTCTTAACCAGCTGTCTCCTTAGTAAATGAGGAAGATCATAATAACATCTGCCTCAGAGAGTTTTTGTGAGGATAAAATGAGTTAACATATGTCTGTCCAAGAAGCATAGTGAGAAGGAAAAAATAATGTTTTAAAAAATTTAAAATATATATTTTTAAAGAATAATGTCTGACACATAGAAAGGGCTGTATGTGTACTAACCATTTTTATTATTTTAAAATGAGCACAGAGGCTTAAGTTAGTTATGTTTTAAATTAAAACTTTAATATATTGAATATTGATTAAAACACAAGTATTTGTAAACATTTCTCTTAGATACAAAACCTGTATCTTGGTCCATAAAAGCCCCCTAATCACGGACAGAATAGAGTCCCATGTGGTGGAAGCCACAACTCAGTCAACTTTGAGTCTCTCACAAAAGTGACGTATTCAATAAACTACAGATATTGACTAAGTGGGTGAATTACATTACAGTTCACCAATAGTTGGTGCCAGCCACAACACGGTCAAATAACATCTCCACCGATATCTACAATACACAGAAATGCCTGAGTCCACAGCACTGCAGAAACAGATTGGTCAGGATCCCAATGCTATAGAAGAGACCTCAGCTCCACTAAGAGGTGCATATTCTGGCAATGAGCCAATATTCATATAAATCCTTTTTTCATCATAATTTCAAGAGAAGAACTAGAGATTATGTAAAACTTTGAAAAACAGGCATGTGCCTGCTCCTGTAAACACTTAGGAAAAAAAATGTCTGCTTTCAAAGTGTTGTAGTAAGTTTTAAATACTAAAATATTCTCTTTTTTTCTTTCTTCCTTTTTTTTAAGATGGAGTCTCACTCTGTCACCCAGGCTGGAGTGCAGTGGTGTGATCTTGGCTCACTGCAACCTCCATCTCCCAGGTTCAAGCAATTCTCCTGTCTCAGCCTCCTGAGTAGCTGGGAGTACAGGTGCATGCCACCACACCCAGCTAATTTTTGTATTTTTAGTACAGACAGGGTTTCACCATATTAGTCAAGGCTGGTCTAGAACTCCTGACCTCAGGTGATGTTCTCTTTTAAAGTGATGTTAGGCCAGGTGTGGTGGCTCATGACTGTAATCCAAGCACTTTGGGAGGCCAAGGCAGGAGGACTGCTTGAGCCGAGGAGTTCAAGACCAGCCTGGGCAACATAGTGAAACCATGTCTCTACAGACAAAACAAAACAAAAATTAGCTGGCTGTGGCAGTCATCCCAGTGGTCCTAGCTACTCAGGAAGTTGAAGCAAAAGGATCACTTGAGCCCAGGAGTTTGAGGCTACAATGAGCTATGACTGTCCCACTGCACTCTAGGCTGGACAACAGAGCGAGATTCTGTCTCAGATAAATAAATAAAGTGATGTTAGATTTTTGGAGGCAGGAAAAAGTTAAAAACACCAATGTTTTTAGTTATATTCCACTTCAGCTGAAGATGGTTTTAAAGTATTGTTTGGGTGAGGTATTAAGGCCATATTCTGGTAAATCAGAAGTAAATTATCTCATCCTAGAACACAAGCATGTTAAGCGTCAGCTATGGCTCATGCCCCCTCAGGTGAAAAGCAAAGCAAGGCTCACCTCAAAGTTGTACTTCCTCATCTGGTTGAGGTGCCGGCAGTACAGATAGAGCATGCCGATGCTGCTGCCCACCGCGATGTAGTCCCCGTTGGTGTCGAGGGCCGTGAGATAGACCACGATAGAGCGGAAACCCTTCTGGATCTTTGTTGGAATGGCATTGAGGAGATAGTACAATGGGCAGAACTCTCTGAATGTAACAGGCTCTGATATCGATGCCATGGCCAAGGTTTCCACAGACGATCTTCACGCAGGAAAAGGAATGTTTATTTGTCATCTAGGGAAACCTGGGGGCTACAGAACAAAGCATTACAATCCTTTCAATGCCTAGTCATGGCAAAAAGAAGTATCTTTAATAATGGCAACATGGAACTTTTAGGCAGGTAAACATTATAGCTGGAGCTTAAATAAACAGAGAAAGTAAATACGTGTCACTAAGATCACTTTTGAGCATTTTAACTCAAAATGCACTTCAGCATGTTCTGACCTCTATGATTTATGTTGTAGTGAATGCCATGGAGGAGTGGAAAGAATACAAAAAACAAAACAGTTCTTACTCCCAAGTAGCTTATGATCTAGACAGGCAGGCAGATGAAACAGTGAAAAGACACAAATCCACAAGTAATGAGGTGATAATTTGTGGGTTTTCATGAGAAGAGAGAGAGATCAGTGGGGATTAGAGTGAGTGTAGACATGGCTTCACTGAACATATCCTGAACTATGAAGTCCACCAGGTTGGACAGGATATGGAAAAGAGAGAGGAAAGACACTCTAGTAGGAGAATAGTGGGCCAATCTCAGACGCAGATATGCTGGCTGTGTTAATGAGATGGTGAAGGACAGGCGCCCTGGCCTGGTTGGATGCCCACAGCCTCCTCAGAGCTCAGAGTCCAGCCACACAGCACCTCACTCTGTTCCACATGGAGACCCACCCACTTGGCACTTTGGCTTCAAAGCTTCCCTTACTAAAGATATGCAACCCTTCCATGCACGCCATCTTTCACAAAGTGCTCACTCACTCATTTAATCCTGACCCTACCTTATAAGGCAGGTAGCATCATCCCTAAATTTTAGAAGGGACTGAGGGCCAGAGGGTCATGAGACTCACTCAAGATCAAACAGCCGAGACTTGACTCTAGGTCTTTTCCCTCCAAGTCCTAGGCTCTTGCCAACACCACAGTCACAGCTCTGACAGGCAGGTTGTAACAGTCCAGGTAGATGCTCTGACCTGATTACACCTGGAGGGATATTCTAGCTCTTCAGGTTCTGTGGAGACTTCCAAGCTCCTCTCATCGAAACTTCTTGCATCATGGATTTATGGTCTCTTTGAACTGTAGGTTTTCTATTTCTACATAGTGGACTGACCAACTTCCAATCCCTCTTCTGATCAAATTAATCCAGCTTATTCTCACCCCGGGGCCCTTGCATTGGC
Source organism: Symphalangus syndactylus (assembly GCF_028878055.3). NCBI lineage: Eukaryota > Metazoa > Chordata > Mammalia > Primates > Hylobatidae > Symphalangus > Symphalangus syndactylus. Next base: position 14,712,532 of record NC_072430.2, read on the forward strand.
TGTTCCGTCCACTTGGAATGTTCTTTCTCTACTGAGCTCTTCCTCCTTCTCAATTGTGCCCTCTTTCATGAGGCTGTACTTGACTTCTCCTCGCCCTACTGAGTTCTCTCTCTGTCACCTCCCCCTGTTTTACTTCCTCTACATAGCCTCCCCCTCCCCCTCCCCCTCCCCCTCCTCCTCCTCCCCCTCCTCCTCCTCCTTCTCCTCCTCTTCCTCCTCCTCCTCCTTCTTCTTCTTCTTCTTTCTGAGATACAGTCTCACTCTGTGACCCAGGCTGGAGAGCCTCCTGGGCTCAAGTGAACCTCCTGCTTCCACCTCCCATGTAGCTGGGACTACAGGAATATGCCACCATGCCTGGCTAATTTTTAAATTATTTTGTAGAGATGAGGTCTCGCTATGTTGCCTAGGCTGGTCTCAATCATGGCTTACTACAGCCTCAAGCTCCTAGGCTCAAGAGTTCCTCCCATCTCAGCCTCCCAAAGTGCTTGGATTACAGGTGTGAGCCACCATGCCCGGCCTATCCACACATCTCCTTTCTTTTCTCTGACTGGCTATCTGCCTGTCTGCCACCCCGACACACACACACTAGTCTGTAAGGCCCATAACAGCAGAGCCCATATCTGCCTCACTCACCCCTCTTCTCCCCACAGGGAGAAAAGGGCTGGGCACATCAGAGGCATTCAGCAAGTGTTTGTTGCATAAATGAATGAATGATGAAATAGAAAATTTGGCCCAGGAACAGTGGCTTATGCCTGTAATCCTAGTGCTTTGGGAGGCCAAGGTGGGAGAACTGCTTGCGACCAGGAGTTCACAACCAGCCTGGGCAACATAGCAAGACTCTCGCCTCAACAAAAAATATTTTTAAAAATTAGTCAGGCATGGTGCTGCATGCCTGTAGTCCTAGCTATTCATGAGGCTGAGGTGGGAAGATCACATTTTTAAAACAAATATTTCATTTTATAAAATAGAGACTGTTTCACTATGTTGCCTAGGCTGGTCTCCAACTCCTGGGCTCAAGTGATCCTTCCTCCTCGGCTTCCCCGAGTGCTGGGATTACAGGTATGAGCCACTGCGCCCCGCCAGGAAGATCACTTGAGCCTAGGAATTTGAGGCTGCAGTGAGCTATGACTGTGTCACTGCACTCTAGCCTAAGTGACAGAGTGAGACACTGTCTCTTAAATAAATAAATAAATAAAAGGAAAATATGCAAGGAAGGAATGAGTGACAAGAACGGAAGAACAAAGGCTGTGCTTTCTGGGATCATTTCTATAGTTCATTACTAGAGAAGTTTCTCTGATTGTATAGAGCAAAAGAAAAAATATTAAATATAAAATTCTAAAAAATTGAATGGAAGAGCAGCAAAATATCATTTTTTCTTCAATATGACCCCAATTCAATGCTGGAATAATAATTCTCTAAATCTGTACAGCATATCCAGTTTTCCAAGCATTTTTAGATTCTATTTCTTTCTTTTTTTTTTTTTTTGAGATGGAATCTTGCTCTGTTCCTCAAGCTGGAGTGCAGTAGTGTGATCTCAGCTCACTGCAACACTCGCCTCCTGGGTTCTTCTGCCTCAGCCTCCCGAGTAGCTGGGACTACAGGCGTGTGCCACCAAACCCGGATAATTTTTATATTTTTTAGTAGAGACGGGGGTTTCACCATATTGGCCAGGCTAGTCTCGAACTCCTGACCTCATGATCTGCCCACCTGAGCCTCCCAAAGTGCTGGGATTACAGGTGTGAGCCATCGCGCCCAGCCTTAGATTCCCATTTCATCTGATAGTCACAATAGCCAATACAGGCAGAATATATCCATGTATGAGAACTTTCTTAAAGGTAAGTAAATAATAATAATAATAATAATTGCATTCCTCTGTGATACTTAAGAACCCAATCCACCCTCTTTTGCAGTAATAATAATGGGAATAGCTAACGTTTTTACAGATGCTCCTCAACTTACAATGGGGTTACGTCCCAATAAAACCATCATAAGCTGAAAATATAAGTCACAACACATTTAATACACCTAACCTGCCGAACATCTTAGCTTAGCCTAGCCTAACTTAAATGTGCTTAGAATACTTAACGTTAGCCTACAACTGGGCAAAATCATCTAACCAAAGCCTATTTTATCACAAAGTGTTGAATATCTCATGTAATTTATTTAATGCCATATTGAAAGTGAAAAACAGAATGGTTGTATGGTTACTGGAAATACAGTTTCTACTGAATGGTATCCTTTTCGCTCAATCTTAAAGTCAAAAAATCGTAAGTTGAAACCTTGTAAGTTGAAAACCGTCTGTACTTAATACAAACTGTTCTTAGCACACGAATCCATTAAATCCCCACCAAAAAGAGAGAAGAAAAAACAAAACATGAAGTAGGCATCATAGTTACTTCCAGTTTTTTTTTTTCTTGCAATCCCCAAACATTAGACATGAATGTTACCTCCACTTCATAGATGCAGAAACTTCTCATTCTTCTTTCCAAGGCACAGAAATAGTGAAAGGTTTTGTTTCCTTAAAGAGTGCATACATACATACTCATACACACATTGATGTGCCATAATTTATTTAACTTTTTAAAAATAAAGGTTTCTTTTTATAACAGTTACAAATGCTCACTATCAAAAATTTGCTTTTTTTTTGAGACTTGCTCTGTCGCCCAGGCTGGAGTGCAGTAGCACGATCTTGGCTCACTGCAACCTCTGCCTCCCGGGTTCGAGTGATTCTTGTGCCTCAGCCTCCCGAGTAGCTGGGATTACAGGTGCCTGCCACCAGGCCTGGCTAATTTTTGTATTTTTAGTAGAGATGGGGTTTCACCATGTTGATCACGCTGGTCTTGAACTCCTGACCTCAGGTGATCCACCCACCTTGGCCTCCCAAAGTGCTGGGATTACAGGCTTGAGCCACCACGCCCAGACTTGCTGGGATTACAGGTGTGAACCACCATGCCCGGCTTCAAAAATTTGTTAATAGGATAGAAAAATACAAAGAAGGCCGGGCGCGGTGGCTCACACCTGTAAACCCCAGCACTTTGGGAGACTGGGGGGGGGGGTGGATCACCTGAGGTTGGGAGTTCAAGACCAGCCTGACCAACATGGAGAAACTCCGTCTCTACTAAAAATACAAAATTAGCCGGGTGTGGTGGTGCATGCCTGTAATCCCAGCCACTTGGGAGGCTGAGGCAGGAGAATTGCTTGAACCCAGAAGGCGGAGGTTGTGGTGAGCCAAGATCGTGCCATTGCAGTCCAGCCTGGGCAACGAGAGTGAAACTCAATCTCAAAAAAAAAAAAAAAAAGAAAAGAAAAGTACAAAGGCGGCTAGGTGTGGTAGCTCACACCTGTAATCCTAGCACTTTGGGAGGCCAAGGCGGGTAGATCACTTGAGGCCAGAAATTTGAGACCAGCCTGGGAAACACAGCAAGATCCTGACTCTACAAAAAATACAAAAAGTAGCCAGGTGTGGTGGTGCACAGAGAATCACTTGAGCCCAGGAGATCAAGGCTGCAGTGAGCTGATTATACCACTGTACTCCAGCCTGGGTGACAGAGTGAGACCCTGTCTCAAAATAAAAGGACAAAGAAATAAAGAAAAGTCACAGTCTCATCATACTGAGATATGCCATATACACAGATAGCTACAGATATATGTATGTAAACATATATGCACACACACAGACTTTTTCACTTAATAAATCATGAGTATTTTCCATGTCATTAAATATTCCCCTAGAATGTGATTTTTAGTGACTATACAGAAAAACTGCAGAGAACACACTGTATGGATAAACCAAAATTTTCTCAACCAAAAGATTTTAATTTCGCCATCATAAACAACAGAAATATATCCAAGCATATTCTTGGAGTACACTTCAAGAGGTGAAGATGTTGAATTAAAAAAAAATGTATTGCCAAACTGCCCTGAAGAATGTTCATATCAATTTATGCCTCACACATGTTTTTCCAAAGGACATCTAGAGGCCCGTAAGCCACAGCACCCAGATGAGTCAGGACAGCCATGCCTGGGGGCCAGGTGCCCAGGAAGTCCCCAGCGGGCACAAGAAAATCCATGCTATTTCCCCATCTGGGGAACTCTGGATGAGCTTAGCATCAGGCTTGCCTGTCCTTCGCCCACCATTCAGACAGGAGGAGCAGGTTGAGGCCAACTCCCAGCAAAACTGTCCTCCTGGCAGAAAGAGTGTCTAGGACAGGCTGAGGAGGAGGCATAGAGCCACTGTCTCACTGTCCTGCACTAGGTTTGGGAAAAACAATGCAGACTCAACAAACATTTCTGCTAAGACTTTCTGCTCCTCCTCCTTACCCAATTTTCACCCAACTCCATGTTCCACCTCACCCAACTCCCAGGTCTCAGACCCACAGCCACAGAACTGACTCTCTTTCCACCGAGGAAGAACTGTACAATGAGTGGCTAATGATACTGAAGTGAAAAAGACCTGAGTTCAAATCCCAATGCTCCTAAAACTACCTGAGGCACCCTGGAAAAATTGCTTAACCTCTCTAGATCTCCATTTACCATCTGAAATGGGATTAGTAAAACTTACATCCTAGCTATAAACTCAGAGTAAATGAACAATGTCAAAAACACTTACCTATCTTGTATCTTCTACCAGCTGCTTGGGCCATGCTGACCAAGCCAGAAAAGGAGCATCATCCCTGATCCCTCCTCCTCTCCTCTCCATGTCACTGATTCTCCATTCAGTACATCTCCCACACACCCCAGTGTGTCACCCCTAGCTCAGGCCACCACTACCTCTCACCTGCAGCTCTCTCTGGTGCCCAGCTCATCTGCCCGCCTCTCCCTCTCCGTCATCCACGTGGCAAACAGAGGGATTTTCCTGATGTGCAAAGCTGATGTCATCACTCCCTTGGTTAACATTCTGCAGTGGTCCCCATCCTCCTCCTGCTAAAGCCCAAGTGTTGCTGGCTTACAAGAACCTTGGTGATCTGGCCTCTGCCACCCCAGGATCTCTCACTTGTCCTCCAGCCACACTGAATTGCTTCCAATTACAACAGACCTGGCCTCTCACGTCCTGGCCTTCACACCTTCTACTACCTATCTCTGGAAGGCACTTTCGTATCTGCTTTAGCTGATGAGATCTCCTAGCAAACAAGCGGAAGTACTGAGCTCTTCACCAATAAGTATTGCCTAACGTTATTTCCTCCTTTAAAAATCTTATTACTAGCCTAGCGTGGTGGTTCACGTGTGTAATCCCAGCACTTTGGGAGCCCGAGGTGGGTGGATCACCTGAGGTCAGGAGTTTGAGACCAGCATGACCAACTTGGTGAAACCCCATCTCCACTAAAACACAAAAATTAGCTGGGCGTGGTGGGAGGTGCCCGTAATCCCAGCTACTCAGGTGGCTGAGGCAGGAGAATCGCTTGAACCCAGGAGGCAGAGGTTCCAGTGAACCGAGATAGCACCATTGCACTCCAACCTGGGCAACAAGAGTGAAACTCCGTCTCGAAAAAAAAGTTATTCCTCAGCCAGGCACGGTGGCTCACATCTGTAATCCCAGTACTTTGGGAGGCTGAGATGGGCAGATCACTTGAGCCCAGGGGTTTGTTTGTTTATTTATTTATTTATTTATTTTTGAGATGGAGTCTTGCTCTGTCACCCAGGCTGGAGTGCAGTGGTGTGATCTCGGCTCACTGCAAGCTCCACCTCCCGGGTTCATGCCATTCTCCTGCCTCAGCCTCCCGAGTATCTGGGACTACAGGCTCCCGCCACCACGCCCGGCTAATTTTTTTTTTTTTTTTTTTTTTAGTAGAGACGGGGTTTCACTGTGTTAGCGAGGACGGTCTCGATCTCCTGACCTTGTGATCCACCTGCCTCGGCCTCCCAAAGTGCTGGGATTACAGGCGTGAGCCACCGCGCTCGATCGAGCCCAGGGGTTTGACATCAGCCTGGGCAACATGACAAAACTCTGTCTCTACAAAAAATTAGCCAGGTGTGGTGGTGCGTGCCTGTAGTCCCATCTACTCAGGAGGCTGAGGCATGAGAATCGATTGAGTCCGGAGGATCGACTGAACCTGGAGGATCCACTGAGCCCGGGAGTTTGAGGCTGCAGTGAGCCATGATCGAGCCACTGCACTCCAGCCTAGGCGACAGAGCAAGACCCCACCTCAAATCAATCGATCAATAAACATTTTTTAAAAATAAAAATATTTTTCCTTATAGCAGCTCTGTCAAATGATGACATTTAGCTTTCAAGAATCCATCCTCTTGATTTGATGCTATCCACTGACAGCTCGCAGGCTCTACACAGGAAGGGCTTTGAGACTGCAGTCTAGCTAGAAGGGAGTCAAGAGATTTGCCTCAAAAGTGCATTTGCAGAGCAAGTGCACTATTCTACTCAGATAATATGTTTATTTGTGGTGGCTTAGAAAGTCTTAGTGGGTATTACAAAAGGTCAGAATCCCTGACCATCTCCTCGGCACACTCAGTGATAATCCTACCAAAAGCAACTTCAGAACCCAGGGAGGGAGCGCAGGGCTGCCCTTGCTAGGCTCCAGCAGGTATTAGAAACTGTCACAATTGTCCAGCAGGTAACAGCATAATCACATTTTGAATCAAAAGTGTTGTTCAAGCTGAAATCCTAGTATTCACCCTCAATTCCTCTGTTTCCCTCACCCGTACAACAACCTCTCAACTCAGTCCATCAGCCCTATCTCCAAGCCTCCCTCAAGCCTGGCCTCCTCACCAACTCTGTGGCCATGCCACAGTAGAAGCTATCATATCCCTCGCCTACATTGCTGCCATGGTCTTCCACGCCTGCCCCTAGAAGCCAGGCTCATTCAGCCGTCAAAATTAGCTCTCTGACTTCACTGAAATGAAATACACTTGTGCTCCAAAGGGCACCATCAAGAAAGTAAAAATACATCTAATCCACACCACCGACAAAAATTAAAAAAATATGACAACCCAGAAAATGGAAGAAAATATCTGGTGGTTATATATCTGATAAAGAGATTTTATCCAGAATATATAAAGAGCTCTTATAACTCAATAATAAAAAGACAATTTTAAAAGCTGGGTGCAGTGGCACATGGCTATAGTCTCGGCTACTTGGAAGGCTGGGGTGGGAAGATCACTTGAACCCAGGAATTTGAGACCAGCCTGATCAACACAGCAAGACTTCATCTCAAAACAACAACAAAAGACAATTTTACAATGGGCAAGGTCTAAGAAACATTTCTCCAAAGAAGACACACAAATGCCCAGTAAGGCTGGGCACAGTGGCTCACATCTATAATCCCAGCACTTTGGGAGGCCGAGGCAGGTGGATCACCTGAGGCTGGGAGTTTGAGACCAGCCTGGCCAACATGGTGAAACCCTGTCTCTACTAAAAATACAAAAATTACGTGGGCATAGTGGCGCACATCTGTAATCCCAGCTACTCAGGAGGCCGAAGGAACAAGAATCACTTGAACCCAAGAGGTGGAGGTTGTAGTGAGCCAAGATCGCGCCACTGCCCTCCAGCCTGGGCAACAGAGTGAGACTTTATTTCAAAAAAAAAAAAAAAAAAAGGCCAATAAGCACAGAAAAAGATGCTCAACATCATTAATCATCAGGGAAATGCAAATCGAAACCACCAGGAGATACCACTTCATACCCACTAGGGTATGAACAAGTGTTAGCAAGGATGTGGAGAAAACTGTATACATTGCTGGTGAAAAATAAAATGGTGCAGCCACCAGTCGGCAGTTCTTCAAAAGGTGACAGAGTTACCATATGACCCAGAAATTCTATTCCTAGGTTTATGCCCAATAGAAATGATGGAAATGATAACATATCCACAAAGAATTTGTAGATAAATGTTCATAATATCACCACTCATAATAGCCAAAATGTCAAAACAACCTAACTGTCCATCAATTGATGAATGGACAAACAAAATGTGGTCTATCCACACAATGGCAGCCTGTTCAGCAATAAAAACGAGTGAAGTACTGATTCATGCTACAGCATGGAGGAATCCTGAGAACACTATGCTAAGTGAAAGCAACCAGGCACAAAACACCACATATTGTATGATTCCATGTATACGAAATGTCTAGAATAGAGAGCTGTAGGCAGAGTAGGTCAGTGGTTGCCCAGGGCTGGGAGAAGGGGTTAGGGTGTATTGCTGAAGGGTACGGAGTTTCCTTTTAGGGTGATGAGAAAGTTCTAAAATTGACGTAGTGATGGTTGCATAGCTGTGAATACAGTAAAACCATTGAATTGTATATAAATGGGTGAACTGTGTGGCATGTAAATTATATCTCAATAAAGCTGTTACCCCCCAAAAAACAAAGGAAAAAATCAGTTCCTTCAAAGAGAAATCAGACCATACTACCCATTCTACTCAAAATTCCTCTCTGGTTCCCCAGTGCTCTAACAACAAAAACCAAATGCCCCGTGTGGTCTGAGCCCTTTGCAGCTCCCCTGTCACCTCTCTACCTGTCTCCACTTGTCCTCCAAGTTCTAGCTCCACTGACCCACTCTGTCCCGCTCAGGTTTCATAATTATTTCCTCTATGCGGAATGAATGATCTTCTCACTCCATTTATCTGGCTTCTTCTCAACCGTGGGGTCTCAGCTTAAATATCACCACCACAGAAAGGCCTTCTCTGACCAGATCACTTAAGAGTACCCAACTGTCCCTTCTTTCCTCTATCATATGTGCTTCATAATCCTCATTACAACCTCTAATTGCTTTATTTGCTAAACCATTTAAAAATCCTCTCTCCTATGAGAGTGTAAGCAACGTGAATTTTCTCTTGCTTACCAAGGTAAATCGTAGTATCTAATAGTATCTTTGGCACAGAGTAGATGCTCAGTAAAGATTTGTTAACTTCAGGTCTTACTGCAAAACAATAGCCTCAATCCAATCTTTAAAATTGGGCTGGGCATGGTGGCTCATGCCTGTAATCCCAGCACTTTGGGAGGCCGAGGTGGGAGGATCGCTTGAGGCCAGGAATTCAAGACCAGTCTGGCCAACATGACAAAACCCATCTCTACTAAAAAATACAAAAATTAGCCGGGTATGGTGGCACACACCTGTAATCCTAGCTACTTGGGAGGCTGAGGCAGGAGAATCACTTGAACCTTGGAGGTGGAGGCTGCAGTGAACCAAGATCGTGCCACTGCACTCCAGCCTGGGTGACAGAATGATACTCCATCTCAAAAATAAATAAATAAATAAAAATATAATGAATAATGCTTCCTTAGTCATGAATATTTCAGTTAAAAAAATACAAAACACCACTCTATGGCATCCTTCAAGTTACGATGCTTCCTTTCCCCACTAGCCCCATCAATCTCATAACCCTGGAAGGTGGCAGCTAGCCTTCACTGCTGACTGCTATCACCCAACTGTCACCCAGATGGACGATTTCTCAAAACTGGAGTTAGGACTAATATAGAGACTAAGTCATCCACTTAGCTGTACAATAACCATGTTATCAGAGTGCTCTGACTACACTAATGGTTTAAGGATTCTCTCCAAAATCCCTAGGAAGCAACAATTCGTATCCCTATTATAGAATCTATGTTTGAAATCTGGCTACGACATCTATTAATTATTTAAGTATTAAATTCTTAAGGAGGAACGTAATGAGACTGAGGCTGTCACTTATCTTCCAGACAAAATTTTGTCACTTCCTTGCTCCCATCCCCATTGGCTACCCAATGGTCACAACCTAAAGCCTAACACAAGCATGGAAAGTAGACATTATGACAAAACAGTCTATATCTAACTTCATCTCAGGCCACTCTTCCATCCACACACTGTGCACTCCCTACCCTTTAGCAATCACCCCTCTACCCGCTTCTTCTCCCAGCCCTGGGCAACCACTGATCTCCTCTCTGTCTACAGCTCGCCTATTCTGGACATTTCATTAAATGGAATCATATAATATGTGGTGTTTTGTGTTTGGTTGCTTCCACTTAGCATAATGTTCTCAAGGTTCCTCCATGTTGTAGCACAAATCAGTGCTTCGTTCCTTTTTATTGCTGAACAGGCTTCCATTGTGTAGACAGGCCACATTTTGTTTGTCCATCCATCAGCTTTCCATCACAGTCCCTGCACACACCATAACCTGTATGTCTCTGCAGAACAAAGTCCCTTTCCACTCTTCCCTATTCCCCCATATGTACCCTGTAAGAACTAGTCCTCCTCCACCAGGAAGCCTTCATAAATTCCCTCAGATACTTGGTTGGTCTTTCTCTGCTTTCATAGAACTCCATGATGGCAGTTATCACACAGCACCATCATTATCTGTTTTCTCTCCCCTTCAATGGACTCTTTCTCATCTTTACCTATGTTCTTCTAGTCTATATACTTTGCGGTGCTTCAAAAGACCAATAAAAAGTATGGTACAATCAATGCTCAATACATGTTTGTTGAATGAATCTCTCTCAAAGCACTGTGCTAGATTCACCCAAGTATGATAGCCCTAAATATAAAATAGCGGCAAAAATTCAGTGGAACTCTTATGTCCAGGTCCAAAGAATACATTCATTTTAAATTGAACACACATCTTGAGTAACAGCTCCCTTCTACCTTAGCAATTCACAAAGCCATCAACTACGCCCTTCTAATTTTACTGAGCTCTGTGCATTACTGAATCTAGAAATCTCTTCATGCTTGACACCAAAGCTTTTCATTATAACCCTTTCCTGATCTATTCCTCATCTTCCCAAGTTCAATCAACTGTCTCTGCCTGATGCCTTTTTCCTTCCTTTTCTTCCCACTAAGTTCTAGTAGCCATTTTTTTCAACTCATACAGAGGCTAATACGAAATGAGATTCTCCCCAAACTTAAGTGTAACTTCTTTAAGAAAAAATTGGAAGGCCGGGCGCGGTGGCTCACGCTTGTAATCCCAGCACGTTGGGAGGCCGAGGCGGGCGGATCACGAGGTCAGGAGATCGAGACCACGGTGAAACCCCGTCTCTACTAAAAATACAAAAAAATTAGCCGGGCGTGGTGGCGGGCGCCTGTAGTCCCAGCTACTTGGAGAGGCTGAGGCAGGAGAATGGCGTGAACCCGGGAGGCGGAGCTTGCAGTGAGCCGAGATTGCGCCACTGCACTCCAGCCTGGGCGACAGAGCGAGACTCCGTCTCAAAAAAAAAAAAAAAAAAAAAAAAAAAGAAAAAATTGGAAAAAAAAATCCAGTAGATGCCAGTCTTCTACTGAAAAAGACATGTGGGTGTAATACGGCTGATGCCTAACAAAAGCTACTTCCTAGTCACTCCTTCAGAAGAGGGTTATCCTCATTCCATCTTCCCCACCACTGGTTTTCCAAGGCAGTCCTGAAAATTCAATTTGTGTGTCCCCTACATCTGCACTTAGTTCTCCCTTTTAAAGTTCAAGGGCCAGACCATGATCTCCCTGAGGCAGTGACCGGGTCTGTCTGATTCACCATAGCATCCCTAGAGCCAGCCTGGCACAGTGCTGGCACACGATGGCGAAATAACCACCAATACGGGACGTAAGTCAGGTTAACAACAACAAAAACAAGGTCAGAGGTTTATCAAGGTACATTATAGCTGGGTGTGAGACAACACAAAGTCCTGCAGCTTAAAAGACCAGGAATCACTGGTGATCACAAGAAGCTACAGTGGCTTCATTCCCTGATTCTACCTATGCCTGGCATTTGGGTTTGGAGATTTCCCAGAACTCTGTTTACGAGACCTTGGCTGCAAGGAGGCAGTCAACAAGTGCAACTGATCACTCCAGTACATGAGAAAAGGATGCACCCAGGCTGGTATCCCACATTCTGCCAACAAATGGAACATAAGTCACAGAACAGAATAAAATTCCTGAATCCCAATAAGAAAGAGAGGGAGAAAAAAGTGCAGGGAAGAGAAATAGAAGTAGAGAAGGAGAAACTAAAGTCATGAGAAGTCAGAGACATATCAGAAGGGACTAGAGGGAGAGAAGGCAGGCTAGCACAGATGACAGCAGGGGCTCACCTTTACTGAAATGTACAGCGGCAGGCGCCGTGCTTAACTTTACATGCACTGACCCATTTAATCCTCTTACCAAGCCAGAAGTAGAAACTATTCTCATCTCCATTCCACTAGTGATGAAACTGGAGCGGAGTGAGGTAGGGCATTTGCCCCAGCACAGAGCTAGGAAGGCGCCGCTGTGACCTGCCCGGCTCTGACTCCAGGACACCCCATCCTTTAACACTTACTACCTATTCTGCCTCCCAGGCCTTCAAATAGGATTGGGAAAGGAGTCATTCGCTTATCCATTCATCGAACACTGAACACCAACTGGATGAGTGTCAAGGCCTGGGGCCAGGCGCCGGTGGGCGGATGTAAGGGACGCGGGCTGCGAGTGGGGGACAGAACGCGACGTCAATCTTAAGGCGAAGGAGCAGAGACAGCGGCCAGACCGGCAGCCGGGATGCAGGGTGGGGCCTGGGGCCGAGGGCGCGGGGCGCGCAGCGGAGGCCTGAGGAGGGGCGGGTGGCCCCTGCTCCCCGCTGCGGACCGCCGGCTTCTGCGGGCGGCGAGCCAGGCGCTCCGTGTTTTGTGGCATTTAGTGTCCGCCACTCCGCGCGGGCGAGACTGCGGGCGAGGGAGACGGGGTGGACGGGCATGGAGACCCTGCGGGGCTGAGGCAAGGGAAGAGTGGCCCGGGGGAGGCCGAGGAGGGGCGCGGGGCCAGGCGTCGGGGGCGTCGGGGCCGCCTGCGGCGTCGCCGGACTCACCTCCCGCGGCAGCCCCTCCGGACTCGTCGGCCCCGCCGGGCCGGAGGAGGCGGGGATGGACTCCGGGCCGCGGGGGCTGCCGGGAGCCTGTTCCCTGGGCAACGGGGCCGGAACCGGGGCCAGCACCGAAGAGCGGCAGCTGGCTCCGCCAAGGGCTAGAGCGGCAGAGCCACAAGTGGCAGCGGGCGGGGGCGGACGTGACGCAAATGCGTTTCCGGCGGGGGTGGGCGGGGCTTCGCGTCTCCATCTAGGGATATCTGCGGACCGTATGGAAGGTGCGTGAGATCGGTTCCTTTCCCAGGGTGGGGTGGCTTTTAATGTTGCTGCTTGGGCCGCAGGTTGGACCCGAAGCTCAGGAGCTCCCCGGATTAAATGAGGTTAAATGGAGGTCCGCTGTCTTGCCCCAGCCTAGCCCGCAGGCCCCGCGCAGCCTCTGCAGGCTGCTCGGGACACAGTTTTGCCGAGCCTCCGTTTTTTCACATGTGGAGTAACAGATGAACGGGACGATATACGCAAATGAGTGTCAGCAGATCAGACACCCAAATTGTAATTATTGTCACTATAAATTAGCACTAACAGAGTTCACTGGGTGCCAAGTCTTGCATGCTCCTCTCCTCCAGAAACTCCTCTTTGAACTGCCCTCAGTCAGAACATTCTGCTTGTGATGAAAGCTGGCTTTCGCCTAGTGCTCAGTCTGCTGAGTACTGTTCCAAGAACTTTAAGTGGATCATCTCATTTGAACCTCACAGTGGTCCCATGAAGTAATGTCAACCCCATTTTGCAGATGGGGAGTCGAGGCTCAGAGGGGATAAGTAACGTAGCCACTGTGCCCTCACCCTACCCTGTCCTGTGACGCTGATGACTGGTCTGTCTTTACTAGCTCTTGAGTTTCTTGAAGTCAGTTATGTTTTTGGTTCCTAAATATGTGCCCCGTATGAGTCAGGCTGACCATGAATCAGATGTGATCCTGCCCTCAGAATCTCCTGTTGGGGGGAAAACCCTTAGACAATTATAGAACAGGTGGTAAGAGCTATTCCTCCATTTACCTCATTTTATGCAAAGCCGCCTATGTGTGGAAGATTTGAAAGAGAACAAGACATAGGTCCTACCCTAGTCGAATTTCCAGTTTAGCAGGGAATATAGACATTAAACAAGAAAATACACTCCACTGGTGAATATCATGATAGCAGAATTATAGGATGTACCACATATCTAGTGGTGAGTCGTAACCCAACCTGGGGGATCCAGGAATACTTCTCTGTGGAAATGACTTTCTAAAAACCTAAATCAGATAATTTCACTGCCCTACGCAGAGCTCATTGCTCACTCTCCATTGTATTAGGTTGCTGCAAAAGTAATGGCAGTTTTGGCCATTAAAAGTAATGGCAAAACCTGTTACTTTTGCACGAAGCTAATACTTAGAAGAAGTCTAAACTTCTTTTTTTTTTTTTTTTTGCATTTTTTTGGTTGTTGTTTTGTTTTTTTTGTTTTGTTTTTGAGACGGAGTCTCGCTCTGTCGCCCAGGCTGGAGTGCAGTGGCGCGATCTGGGCTCACTGCAAGCTCCGCCTCCCGAGTTCACGCCAGTCTCCTGCCTCAGCCTCCCGAGTAGCTGGGACTACAGGCGCCCGCCACCACGCCCGGCTGATTTTTTGTATTTTTATAGTAGAGATGGAGTTTCACTGTGTTAGCCAGGATGGTCTCTATCTCCTGACCTCGTGATCCGCCCGCCTTGGCCTCCCAAAGTGCTGGGATTACAGGCGTGAGCCACTGCGCTGGGCCCAAACTTCTTATCTTGGCCTATTAGGTTCTAGTTGTGTGATCACCTCCTCACCCACTAGTCCTTTTCTGTCCATTTCATTCCAGCACACTGGTTTTTTTGTTTGCTTGTTTATTTTGTTTTGTTTTGTTTTCTGTTTTTTGAACTCACCAACCTTATTCTTATAATTAGGGCACATACTACTGACCTACCCTATTTCTGGCTTTTCATCATTCAAATCTCAGCCTAAATGACACCTTCTCAGGGGGTCACACTAACACAAGACCCTATTTTATTTTCCACACACACTTATCGTGATCTGAACTGATCGTGGTCATTTAATTGTTTATTATCTGCCTCCCCTTTGGAAAGTAAGTTCCATGAAAACGGTCCTGATCTGTCTCATTCAATCACTTCATTCCCCCATGCCTGGCATATTGTAGGCAATAAGCAAATATTTGTTGTTTAAGTAAAGAACGAATGATAAATCAAGATGATATTTAAAAGTGAGGATACTAAGTATGAGTCAGGGGAGTGGGGACACACACGGATAGGAAAAACATTCCAGGTCAAAGTCAGAACTTGTACAGAGCCAGCTCTGAGGCACAGAGGGCAAGTAGGAAAGGGTGAAGCTGAAGTGGCAGGCAGAGCTTGGATAGTAGAGGCCCTTGAGCTAACAGGTGAGATACTAGGTTTTTGCCATGTGCCAGGCCTCACAGCTTCACATATATTATCTAATCTCAGCAATCCTATGAAGTAGATACCATTTTTATTCCCATTTTGCAGATGAAAATGTTGAGGCTGTCTGAAAGGTATATATATTAACTTGCCCAAGATCTCACAGGTGGCAGAGCTGGGGTTCAGACGCAAGCAGTGTGGTCTTCTGACTTGAGGCATCAAACCATCCAGCTGTTTTGTGTCCTGGATTCCTCAAGGGAACTTTATTCTGTGGGCCGTGAGAAGCCTTTGCGGGGTTCCAAGTAGAGAAGGCGAGAGGGCACAGGAGGGTTGGGGGAGAACAAACAACCTGAGTTGGCTCTTGGTGGTCAGGGGGTTGCTTCCTACAGGCAGTGGGATCCGGGTGCATCTTGGAGGATGGGCGTCGTGAGCCTGAGGAGGGAAGGAGCTTTCCTGCAGAGAGAACATGTGCAAAGGCCTGCAGGCACCTCAGCTTTTCTTGAGACGGAGTCTCGCTCTGTCGCCCAGGCTGGAGTGCAGTGGCGCAATCTCGGCTCACTGCAAGCTCCGCCTCCTGGGTTCACGCCATTCTCCTGCCTCAGCCTCTCCGAGTAGCTGGGACTACAGGCACCCGCCACCACGCCCGGCTGATTTTTTTGTATTTTTAGTAGAGACGGGGTTTCACCGTGGTCTCGATCTCCTGACCTCGTGATCCGCCCGCCTCAGCCTCCCAAAGTGCTGGGATTACAAGCGTGAGCTACCGCGCCCAGCCCAAAGGCACCTCAGCTTTTCAAGAGCTGCCAGTAGTTCATTTTCGCTGGAGATTGATGCAGGGGCCAAGGTGTGGGTTGATGTACGTGTTGATGTGGACGGGTAGCTAGGTCTGGAAGGATTTTGGACTTCCTCCTGATTTCAAGCGGGGCAGTGGCAGCATCGTGATCAACTCTGCATCTCTGTTGTCTCAGTGTCTTGAAATGATTAACACTCATGAGCCATGCCACTCTGAACAAATTTAAAGTATCAGAGTGCCTGAGACTAGATAGTGGAAGTACTCAGGAGTCAGGGCTAGATTATCCTGTAGGGAAGGTAACGTGAGCCATTGAAGAGTTTTAGCAGAAAGTCACAACTTTACCTTATTTCCAATCTTTGGAAAACAAAGGGCTTAAGGTAAAAACTTTGTGGAGCCATTAAGCTGGAAAAGGATTCAGCTATATCTGGTGAATCTTAAAATGTTAAAAGTATTCTATGTTGTCTTCTTCCAGGAACTTTCACATTCATTCAGACTTTGTAGTTTCCACATTTATTTGTCCAGTTGATACAGCATTTCAGATAGTTTTACTGTTGAAAATTATGAGGACATTTGCCCTCCAACTATGATTGTATATTCCATGATAATAATTTTGTTTCTTTTATACCCTATCAGCAAAGACTCTTGGAATTGTAACACCCAGAAAACCTGTCTTATCTGTCAGTGCAAGAAAAATTAAGGACAATGCGGCTGATTGGCACAATTTAATCCTGAAGTGGGAAACCCTCAATGATGCAGGTTTTACCACTGCAAATAATATTGCCAACTTGAAAATCAGTTTATCGTAAGTACATACTGGTTTTTCATGCTCTAAGTTTTTCACCCTTAATAACTGGGGAAATATCAACATGAATAAATTTTAAAATAAAATATTAAGCAAAAAAAGCAAGGGGTAAGATGACACATGTAAGTATAAATTGTATTGTACATTTTAAATACAAAATTATATTCCATATATATATATATATATATATATATATATATATTTTTTTTTTTTTTTTTTGGAGACAAAGTCTCACTCTGTTGCCCAGGCTGGAGTGCGATGGCGCGATCTCAGCTCACTGCAACCTCCACTGCCCGGGTTCAAGCGATTCTCCTGCCTCAGCCTCCGGAGTAGCTGGTATTATAGGTGCCTGTCACCACACCTGGATAATTTTTGTATTTTTAGTAGAGACAAGGTTTCACCATGTTAGGCTGGTCTCGAACTCCTGACCTCACATGATCCACCTGCCTCAGCCTCCCAAAGTGCTGGGATTACAGGTGTGAGCCACCGTGCCTGGCTATTCTGATTTTTAAAACCACAGATTCTTTGATTCTTTTGTAGTTCATAGGCATAATGATTGGGTTTTCATGCTCATGTATGACCTGTACCTTCCTCAAACTTTGCTATGATGTTGGCACATTACCTAGCTGATACGGAAAAAACTACCACGAATTCTTTTCGTCCATTTTTGGATTTTACATAAACAAAAAACATATATTATTGTTTCCTTTATATCTCACTTTCTTTTTCTGTTTTTTATTTTTTATTTTTGGAGACGAGTCTCACTCTATCCCCCAGGCTGGAGTGCAATGGCGTGATCTTGGCTTACTCTAACCTCTGCCTGCCAGGTTCAAGTAATTCTCCTGCCTCAGCCTCCTGAGTAGCTGGAATTACAGGTGCCTGCCACCATGCCCGGCTAATTTTTGTATTTTTAGTAGAGACAGAGTTTCGCCATGTTGGCCAGGCTGGTCTTGAACTCCTGACCTCAAGTGATCCACCCACCTCGGCCTCCCTAAATGCTGGGATTACAGGTGTGAGCCACCACACCCAGCCATGTCTCACTGTCTTTCAACATGGAAGCCATCCGTGTAATGTAGAGCCACTATTCTGGTTCTATTCTTTCTCATTGCTGCTTAATAGTGTTTATCTATATTAGACCTCTCACACTGGCTTATCAACTAAGTTATATAATATTCTCAATCTTTTGTTGTCATTTCAACAGTGTGCACAGCATCTTTCCCAAGAATAGATTCCATCTCAAGAAACCACCTTCTTTGCTCATCCATAAGAAACAATTCCTCATCTGTTCAAGTTTTCTCATGAGATTGCAGCAATTCAGTTCCATCTTCAGACCCCACTTCCAGTTCTGGTTCTCTTGCTTTTTCCACTGGCAGAGTAGATTTAACATCATTCTTAAGGACCCTAGGAATTTAAGAATGGTAAATGAGCATTGGATTCAACTTAAAGTCACTAATTGCAATATCCCCTAATAAGAGGGTCAGCCTGTCTCTTGAAGCTTTGAAGCCTGTCATTGACTTCTCTGTAGTTGTGAATGTCTTGGATGGCATTTTCTTCTAATAGAAGGCTGTTTCATCTACACTGAAATCTGTTGTGTCATGTAGCCACCTTCTTCTGGATAACTTGCTCCAGCTTCTACATTAGCATTTGCAGCTTCACCTTGCACTTTTATGTTATGGAGATGGCTTTTGTCCTTAAACCTCATGAACCAAATCCTGCTAGTCTCAAACTGTTCTTCTGTAACTTCCTCATGTCTCTCAGCCTTCACAGAATTGAAGAGAGTTAGGGTCCTGCTGTGTATTAGGCTTTGACTTAAGGGAATGCTGTGTCTGGTTTGATCTTCCATCGAGACCACTCAAACTTTCTCCATATCCGCACTAAGGTGTTCACTCATCTTTCACATGTTCACTGGAGTAGCACCTTTAATTTTCTTCAATAACTTTTCCTTTGCCTTCACAACTTGGCCAACTGTTTGGCACAAGGGGCCTAGTTTTCAGCTTATCTTAGCTTTTTTTTTTTTTTTTTTTTGTAGAGACGGAGTCTCACTCTGTTGCTCAGGCTGGAGTGCAATGGTGCAATCTTGGCTCACTGCAACCTCTGCCTCCCGGGTTCAAGCAATTCTCCTGCCTCTGCCTCCCAATGGGCTGGGACTACAGGCGCACACCGCCACACCCAGCTAATTTCTTTTGTATTTTAGTAGAGACGGAGTTTCACGTGTTGCCCAGGCTGGTCTTGAATCCCTGAGCTCAGGCAATCCGCCCGCCTTGGCCTCCCAAAGTGCTAGGATTACAGGCGTGAACCACCGCACCTGGCCCCTTATCTCAGCTTTTGACATGCCTTCCTCACTAAGCTTAATCATTTCTAGCTTTTAATTTTTTTGTTTCTTTAATTGGCCAAAGTATAGCTTTTGATTGAAAATGAGAGATATGCAACTCTTCCTTTCACTTGTACACTTAGAGGCCAATGTAGGGCTATTAATTGGCTTGATTTCAATATCCTCCTATTTCAGGGAAAGGGAGGCCCAAGGAGATGGGGAGAAATGGGAGCAGCCAGTCAGTGGAGCAGTCAGAACACACAACATTCATTCATTAAGCTCGCTGTTATATATGAACATGGTTAATGACACCTCAAAACAAACTAGTAATATCAACGATTACCAATCACAGATCATAGATATAATGAAAAAGTTTGAAATATTGTTAAGAATTACCAAAATATGATACAGAGACATGAAGTAAGCACATGCTATTGGCAAAATGGCGCTGATTGACTTGCTCTACATACAGAGGGTTGCCACAAACCTTCAATTTGTAAAAAATGCATTATCTGTGAAACTCAGTAAGGTGAAGCACAATAAAATGAGGCGTGCCTGTATTCCTGGATTGTGAACTCTTTGAGGAAATGATCCATGTCTTATTCATCTTTGTACATCCAGCACCATGCCCTATGCCAAGGATACCACACAGCTGAATTTTTTTTTTTTTTTTTGAGACAGTCTTGCTCTTTTGCACAGGCTAAGTGCAGTGGTGCTATAACGGCTCGCTGCAGCCTTGACTTTCTGGGCTTAAGTGATCCTCCCACCTCAGCCTCCTAAGTAGCTGGGACCACATGTGTGTCCCACCGTGCCCAGCTAATTTTTACTTTTAATTTTTGTGGAGATGAGGTCTCACTATGTTGCCCAGGCTAGACTCAAACTCCTGGACTCAAGCAGTCCTCCTGCGTCCACCCCCCAAAGTGTTGGGATTACAGGCATGAGCCACCAAAACCAGCTGTCACGTGACTGAATTTAACTGACTTATTTTGGTGCAAAATTGAGTGACCAATGGACATATTCATTGCACATATAAATAATAACTAAATTTGTATCATAATGATATGAAAGAACAATGCTTATGCAAAATGTCCCACATAACGATGTGGATATAGAGGTTTGTAGAATTTATTATAAGGAAATAAGGCAAGCTTAAAGAGTATGTTTTGTACACATTATTTTCTATTTTGTTTAGGAATAAAAACAAGATAGAACTAGACAGCAGCAGCCCAGCCTCGAAGGAAAATGAAGAAAAGGTGTGTCTGGACTATAACGAGGAACTGGAGAAGCTGTGTGAGGAACTGCAGGCCACCGTGGATGGGTTGGTAAGACATAAAGATGCAGGCCACTTGTGGTCACTGTCGCTGAATCCGATGGACCTATTTGGGGTTCGCTTGACCATTGGCCATCCCTTCCTCCTTCTCTGTCCCCTCTGATGTCCTCTTCCTCTGCCTGCCGCGTAAATCTCAATGTTCCCCAAGATGCTGTCTTAGACACTCCTCCTGTGCATCATCCGGGGACGTTTCACCCACTTTTCAGGCTCATCACATAGTAAATTTTTTTTTTTTTCTGTGAGATGGAGTTTTCCTTTGTCGCCCAGGCTGGAGAGCAGTGGCGTGATCTTGGCTCACCACAACCTCCGCCCCCTGGGCTCAAGCGATTCTCCTGTCTCAGCCTCCAGAGTAGCTGGGACTACAGGCATCCGCCACCACGCCTGGCTAATTTTTGTATTTTTAGTTGAGACAGGGTTTCACCATATTGGTCAGGCTGGTCTCAAACTCCTGACCTCAGGTGATCAACCTGCTGGCCTCCCAAAGGGCTGGGATTATAGGCATGAGCCACCACGCCCAGCCACAGAGTAAATATTTTAGGCTTCTAGGGCCAGCCAGTCTCTGTCTCAGCTACTCATCTCTGCCACATAGGACTAAACAGCCATAGACAATATATGCATAAATGGATGTGGCTGTGTTCCATGAAAACTTTTATCTTTGTTTTTTGGATTTTTTTTTTTTTTTTTTTTGAGATGGAGTCTCACTCTGTCACCCAGGGTGGAGTGCAGTAGCACAATCTCGGCTCACTGCAAACTCCGCCTCCCAGGTACAAGCGATTCTCCTGCTTTAGCCTCCCAGGTAGCTGGGATTACAGGCTTGCGCCACCACATGAGCTAATTTTTGTATTTTTAGTAGAGATAGCATTTCACCATGTTGACCAGGCTGGTCTCGAACTCCTGACCTCAAGTGATCCGCCTGCCTCAGCCTCCCAAACTGCTGGGATTACAGGCATGAGCCACTGCACCTGGCCTTTTTTGTTTTTGTTTTTGTTTTTGAGACAGGGTCTCACTCTGCCGCTGAGGCTGGAGTGCAGTGGCGAGATCTTGGCTCACTGCAACCTCCGCCTCCCGGGTTCAAGCAATTCTTGTGCCTCAACCTTCCACATAGCTGGGATCGCAGGTGTGCGCCACCATGCCCAGCTAATTGTTGTATTTTTAGTAGAGATAGGGTTTCACCATGTTGGCCAGGCTGGTCTCGAAGTCCTGGCCTCAAGTGATCCACCCACCTCAGCCTCCCAAAGTGTTGGGATTACAGGCATGAGCCACTGCACCCATACAGGAAAACTGTCTTTTTTTTTTTTTTTTTTTTTTTTTTTGAGACAGAGTCTTGCTCTGTCGCCCAGGCTAGAGTACAGTAACGTGATCTTGGCTCACTGCAATCTCCATCTCCCAGTTTCAAACGATTCTCCCATCTCAGCGTCCTGAGTAACTGGGATTACAGGTGCATGTCACCATGCCCGTCTAATTTTTGTATTTTTAATAGAGACAGGTCTTCGCCACATTGGCTAGGCTGGTCTTGAACTCCTGACCTCAAGTGATCCGCCCACCTCGGCCTCCCGGAGTGCTGGGATTACAGGCATGAGCCATTATGTTCGTCCAGGAAAACTTTATCTTTGGACACTGAAATTAGAATTTTGTATAATTTTTATGAGTCACAATCACTATTGTCCTTTTGGTTTTTTTTAACCATTTAAAAATGTAAAAACCATCTTAGCTTGTGGGCCATGCAGAAACAGGCTATGGGCCAGAATTGACCTGTGTTTCAGGGATAGTTTGCCCATCCCTGATACAGCACGTAAGAGACTAAAGTGTTTGTTTAATGAACTAATAACTAAATTTCAATACCTACCATACTGGCCACCAGATGTGAAGATAACACCACCTTATTTCTTTGCTAGGCACAGGAAATTAGGTTTTACACATATTTGAATTTGGATAACTGAAGCTTACCCATAAACATTTAAGATCTTTATATTTTCATCTTTTTGTTTGTTTGGAGACAAGGTCTCGCTGTGGAATGCAGTAGCATGATCACAGCTCACTCTAGCCTTTACTTCCTGGGCTTAAGTGATCTTCTTGCCTCAGCCTCCCGAGTAGCTGGGACTACAAGCATGAACCATCATGCCCGGCTAATTTTTAAAATTTGTTTGTAGAGACGGGGTTCTCATGTTGGCCAGGTTGGTCTCAAACTCCTGACATGAAGTGATCTTCCCACCTTGGCCTCCCAAAGGGCTGGGATCACAGGCGTGAGCCCTGGCATCCTGCCTTAGCTTTTCCATCATGTCTTCTTTTGGCTTCAGGATTCCGTATGACATTGAGTCCCCGTGTTTCCTTAGGCTCCTTTTGGCCATGACAGTTTCTCAGACTTCCCTGTTTTTGATGACTTTGACAATGTTGAGGGATGCTGGTCAGGTATTTTGTAGAATGTCCCTCAATTGAGGTTTCTCTGATGTTTTTCTCCTAATTAGACTGAGGTTATGGGTTTTTTTCAGAGGAGGACCACAGAAGTAAAGTGCCATTTCTATCACGTCATATCGAGGGCACGTGCTAGACATACTGTCATCAGGACTTTTCTTGGGTCACCTATTGCCTGGGCTGGTCTCAAACTCCTGGGCTCAAGCAATGCTCCCACCTCAGCCCCCCAAAGTGCTGGGATTCCAGGCGTGAGCCACTGTGCGCAGCCTGGACTTTCCACTGTTGAAGTTGACGTTGATCACCTGGCTGCGCAGTGTTTCCAGGTTCCTCTGCTGTGACGTTGCTCTTTCTCCTCCTCCCATGATGTGCTCTTTGGCAGGAAGTCACTATGAGTAGCCCACACCTAGGGGGTAGGGATGTATTCACCACCTTCTTGAGGGTGCAGTATCTACATAAATTATTTGCAATTATTCTGCATGGGAGATTTGTTCCCTCCCTCCCATTTGTTAACTTTTTTTTTTTTTTTTGAGACGGAGTTTCACTCTTGTCACCCAAGCTGGAGTGCAGTGGGGCGATCTCGGCCCACCACAACCTCTGCCTCCTGGGTTCAAGTGATTCTCCTGTCTCAGCTTCCCAAGTAGCTGGGATTACAGGTGCCTGCCACCTCACCCAGCTAATTGTTGTATTTTTATTTGTTTTTTTTAAATTTTTGTTTTGGCCAGGCGCAGTGGCTCATGCCTGTAATCCCAGCACTCTAGGAGGCCAAGGCAGGTGGATCACCTGAGGTCAGGAGTTTGAGACCAGCATGGCCAACCAACATAGTGAAACCCCATCTCTACTAAAAATACAAAAAATTAGCCAGGGGTGGTGGCGGGCACCTGCAATCCCAGCTACTTGGGAGGCTGAGGCAGAAGAATCACTTTCGGAGGTTGCAGTTAGCCGAGATCAAGCCGCTGCACTCCCGTCTGGGCGACAGAGTGAGATTCTGTCTCAAAAAAAAAAAAAAAAAGTCTGGGCGCGGTGGCTCATGCCTGTAATCCCAGCACTTTGGGAGGCTGAGGTGGGTGGATCACAAGGTCAGGAGTCCAAGACCAGCCTGGCCAAGATGGTGAAAGCCTATCTCTACTAAAAATACAAAAATTAGCTGGGCATGGTGGCGGGTGCCTGTGATTTCAGCTACTTGGGAGGCTGAGGCAGAGAATTGCTTGAACCCAGGAGGCAGAGGTTGTAGTAAGCTGAGATCGCGCCACTGCACTCCAGCCTGGGCGACAGAGTGAGACTCTGTCCAAAAAAAAAAAAAAGAAAGAAAAAGAAAAGTGGTTTGGGAATAAGTTCTCATTCTATGTTCAAAACCACAAGTTGATTTTTTTTTTTTTTTTCCAAGACGGAGTCTCGCTCTGTCACCCAGGCTGGAGTGCAGTGGCGCAATCTCAGCTCACTGCAAGCTCTGCCTCCCGGGTTCACGCCATTCTCCTGCCTCAGCCTCTCCGAGTAGCTGGGAGTACAGGCGCCCGCCACCATGCCCGACTAATTTTTTGTATTTTTAGTAGAGACGGGGTTTCACCGTGGTCTCGATCTCCTGACCTCGTGATCCGCCCGCCTCGGCCTCCCAAAGTGCTGGGATTACAAGCGTGAGCCACCGCGCCCGGCCCAAAAGTTGATTTTATAGGGTATTATTATTTTTCCTATTTTCCTCTATCCGTTAAAGAGATTGGTTTCCAGGCCTGGTCTGTGTCTTTCATAACTTTGACTTTCTGGGGGTTTCATGCACCGTTCTCCCTGAGCTGGGCTAACATTTCACTGTGGTCTGTGTTTGCTGTGGGAAGAAGCCACCGATGTTGAAATGTAAGGGTCTGCTGTTTATGCACTGTTCATTCAAGGCTGCACGTGCCTATGTGACTTGAATTCTTTATTGATGGCTGAGCTACAGGATTGAGCATGACTTCTTGCCTGGGGTCAAGCCTCCAGAATTTTCCTTAGTCTCCTGTAATCAGCTTTTCTTAGAATCAGGTGGCACCAGGGAGCTGCTGCAGGACTCAGGAAAGAGCAGAGGATTGGGTGTTAAAACTTGGTGTCGGCTGGGCGCGGTGGCTCACGCGTGTAATCCCAGCACTTTGGGAGGCTGAGGTGGGCGGATCACGAGGTCAGGAGATCGAGACCATCCTGGCTAACACAGTGAAACCCCATCTCTGCTAGAAATACCAAAAAGTTAGCCGGGCGCGGTGGCGGGCGCCTGTAGTCCCAGCTACTCGGGAGGCTGAGGCAGGAGAATGGTGTGAACCCGGGAGGCAGAGCTTGCAGTGAGCGGAGATCGCGCCACTGCACTCCAGCCTGGGCAACAAAGCGAGATTCCGTCTCAAAAAAAAAAAAAAAAAAAACTTGGTGTCAGAAGGCATGGTATCGAGTTCTGGCCTCATCCCTCCTCAGCTCAACCTTGAGCAGTTTCCCAGCTGTGAAACGGAACTGACGAGTCCTGCCTCTTGGGGTTGGGCCAAATAAAATATCAAACCTTAAAAGATTTGGAAAACTACTTAAGTCCTTTAAAAATTAACATTAGCTGAATTTAGTGCTTGCCACTTCCAATGTAATTGGAGGGTGGTTGGAAGGACCAAGTAAAGGAATTAAGGTTTTTGACAATTTATATATCTTTTCTTATTTCCCCCATGTATGTAAAGTCAACTACACTTATGAGTTCAAAATTTGGTCTTTATAGACCTACGCTACTTAAATCTGAAATTCTAGTTACTTCACCCATTAATTTTCTTTATCCTTTATATCTCCAAGTAGGTGCTTCACAAATACTAACTCACTTAATCCTCTTCACCACACTGTGAAAGTAAGCCCGCCATTGCCCCTATTCTGTGCTGCCTGGTGTGTGCACCAGGGATGGTTTAGTGTCTCCCACAAGTGGCCATGCACATCATGCACGGCTTAGGACAGAGCTTGGCTCACGCTGAGGGACCGTCAATGGCAGCTCGCCACATTTCCTTCCTTCCTGCGTGAAGTGTGCAGGGCTCCCTTTCTGAGTTGCCATTTTATAAACAAGGAAGTCAAGGAGGTTTCCATAAATAAAAGCAGTTAATAAGAGAGAATCAGGCCTGGTGCGGTGTCTCATGCCTAGAATCCCAGCACTTTGGGCGGCCGAGGCAGGCGGATCATGAGTTCAGGAGATCGAGACCAGCCTGGCCAACATGGTGAAACCCCATCTCTACTAAAAACACACAAATTAGCTGGGCGTGGTGGCACATGCCTGTAATCCCAGCTACTTGGGAGGCCGAGGCAGGAGAATCGCTTGAACCAGGGAGTCAGAGGTTGCAGTGAACCAAGATCTTGCCACTGCACTCCAGCCTGGCACTGCATTCCAGCTTGGCAACAGAGCGAGACTCCATCTCAAAAAAAAAAAAAAAAAAAAAAAAAAAAAGAGCATCAGAAACGAGCTCATTTGATAAAAGAGAGAGAGATCATCAGAAATGAGCTCATTTGATGCCTTTCTCTCTCACTTCTTTTTTTTTTTTTTTCTTCTTTTTTTTTTTTTGAGACGGAGTCTTGCTCTGTAGCCCAGGCTGGAGTGCAGTGGCGCGATCTCGGCTCACTGCAAGCTCTGCCTCCCCGGTTCACACCATTCTCCTGCCTCAGCCTCCCGAGTAGCTGGGACTACAGGCGCCCGCCACTATGCCTGGCTAATTTTTTGTATTTTTAGTAGAGACGGGGTTTCACCATGTTAGCCAGGATGGTCTCGATCTCCTGACCTCGTGATCCGCCCACCTCGGCCTCCCAAAGTACTGGGATTACAGGCGTGAGCCACTGCGCCCGGCCTATCTCTCACTTCTTAAAAGCAGCAAGAGCCAGCCAGGCATGGTGGCACATGCCTGTATAATCCCAACACTTTGGGAGGCTGAGGCAGGAGGATTGCTGGAGCCCAAGAGTTAGAGACCAGCCTGGGCAACATAACGAGACCCTATCTCTACAAATTAAAAAAAATTAGCTGGGCATGGTGGTGCACACCTGTGATCCCAGCTACTTGGGAGGCTGAGGTACCGGCGGTTGAGGCTGCATAAGGCATGATCATGCCACAAAGAATGAGACCCTGTCGCAAAAAAGAAAAAGGCAGCAAGAGCCTGCCTTGGGATTCCTCCAGGTCTTTGGGTCTAAGACATTAGTGCTGTTTGGAAATCCTAGTGAAATGGCACTCGGAAACCTTTCTTGCTCTAGGACTGGAAATCTGGGGTTTATTACCAAAGTAATTCAAATTAATGAAATCATAGCAACTGTCCACCTTTGTCCCCCTGGGAATTTGCTGTATGTAAAGTTAGCAGTGTTTAGTTATTGGAATTTTTATCATAATAGACTTACACTTCTTAGCTTTGAAATCTTATAGTTATTGAATCTGAGACTGGAGATTTCAAATAATATTATCATATTCCAAATGAATATCTTTCAGACCAAAATACAGGTGAAAATGGAAAAGCTGTCTTCAACTACCAAGGGAATTTGTGAACTAGAAAACTACCATTATGGGGAGGAGAGTAAACGACCCCCTCTGTTCCACACGTGGCCTACAACCCATTTCTGTAAGTAGTTCCTTCTCAGTTGATTTGCAGGAGGGTAAAGGTTATTAAGGGCATTTAGTATCTTTTACATCTGGTACTTTAAGAAGATGCCAAGGCTTTCAAATTCAGTGCATAAGTATCGGGAGGAAAGGAGACAGAGGCATCTTAAACATTTCTTCTTGGCTTTAATTACCTGGTTATCAGCAGAGTATATTAAACATAGAGACCCGTGAAGCAAGCTGCTGTTATTAGGCCTCTAAAACCAATGGACAGAGTGAATTCCACCTCCTCTGTGGCAGCAGAAATCTCTCATTTTGTGGGGGGAAAGGGAAGAAAGGAGTTTTTTTGGTTTGTTGAGGTTTTTCTTTTGTTTTTTGTTTTAATTAAAAAACAAATTGAGGTCACTGCAGCCAACCTCATGGAAGATGACTGGGAAAAATGAAACCCATGGCTTCAGTAAACTCTATGAGGCACTTCTTAAAGGGTTACTTTTAGCTTTATTAGTTCAAGACAAGGGTAAGCTATTTGATGTTGATCTGAGACTTTTTAAATAAGGCAGGAAAGGGTAAAATCACCTAGTGGAATGTGTTTAGTGAAATATTGTCAGTTTGAGGAGAATCTCCTACTGATAATCACTGTAGGTCACCTAAGAGTCAAGTAGAAAAGGTTATATATACTTTTTTTGAGACAGAGTCTCGCTCTGTCACGCATGCTGGAGTGTAGTGGTGCAATCTTGGCTTACTACAGCCTCCGCCTCCCAGGCACAAGCAATTCTCGTGCCTCAGCCTCCCAAGTAGCTGAGATTACAGGCACGTGCCACCACACCTGGCTAGTTTTTGTATGTTTTAGTAGAGACAGGGTTTCACCATGTTGGCCAGGCTGGTCTCAAACTCCTGAACTCAGGTGATCCACCCACTTGGGCCTCCCAAAGTGCTGGGATTACAGGTGTGGGCCACCACACCTGGCCTATATACACTTTTTATTTCACTCTGCTGACCATGTTACCGAATTGTACTCATCTGCACCAGCTAGAGTGGTAAACTCCATCGGGCCCTTCTTCCCCTCAGTGCTGTTGCTGATTCTGGTTTTTAATCAAGAGCTGTTAAAAATGTGGTTCTTCCCGAGTCGAGACTATGTTCTTGAATCACTGCCATTAAGGGAGACTCACGTTTCTTTCAGATGAGGTTTCGCATAAGCTCTTGGAGATGTACAGGAAGGAGCTGCTCCTGAAGTGCACAGTGGCCAAGGAGCTTGCACACGCCGGGGATCCCGACCTCACCCTGAGCTACTTGTCCATGTGGCTGCACCAGCCCTACGTGGAGAGCGACAGCAGGCTGCATCTGGAGAGCATGCTGCTGGAGACAGGCCACCGAGCTCTGTGACGTCCCGAGACGGCTGCGGACACTGGCTCCTTCCACGTCTCACCAGGCAGACAGTCTGCCTAGGACCCAGTGCCGCAGGCCTGGATCAGACCCCAGGATCAGACCTTCTTGGGGTCTTCTGGCCAGAGTTTGTCACCAGCCCCGTGGCCTCTCCAGGCATGCCCATGCCCACAACGCGCAGCCAGCCCCACGTGGTGCCGCTCAGCCTTCTCTGCCCCTCCTGGGAATCCGTCACTCATGGGTGCTTCGGAGTAAAATCAATGAGTTTCTGAGCAGAATGAGTGAGTGATCTAGTTTCTATAAATTAGGCATGCTTTACACATTACGTTTGTGTAGAAAATCCCTGGTTTAATATTTTCACTTTATGCCTATCTGATTGTTGAAGTTTTTATGAGACTATATTAGTTTTTGGGCCAGGTGCGGTGGCTCGCACCTGTAATCCCAGCACTTTGGGAGGCCGAGGTGGGCGGATCACTTGAGGTTCAGAGTTCAAGTCCAGCCTGGCCAACGTGATGAAACCCTGTCTCTACTAAAAATACAAAAATCAACTGGCGTGGTGGTACGTGCCTGCAATCCCAGCTACTCGAGAGGCTGAGGCAGGAGAATCGCTTGAACCAGGAGGCAGAGGCTGCTGTGAGCCATTGCACTCCAGCCTGGGCGACAGACTGGGACTTCGTCTTAAATAATAAGATCCCATGGAGTTAAAATGAAGTTTGACATCATGAAAATGAAAATAACCTACAAAAAAGTTGCTGCTGTTTGCATACTGGGGACGTGACAAGTGGTATAAACTGTCTTCCCTGGCATTCTTCTGACACAAATCCTCGAGTTTCACAATGTTTGCAGCCATTTCCAGAGTTAACATACTAGGTTAGAATGAGGGAAAGGTGACAGTTTTGAAACAGACTGAAGAGACTGGTCAAAAGCTAGGGTGTGGGGAGAATGTGAAGGTATGCAAAAGCCTACTTTGTTTCTTTTTTTAATGGAGTCTCGCTCTGTCACCAGGCTGGTGTGCAGTGGCACGATCTCAGCTCACTGCAACCTCCGCCTCCTGGGTTCAAGTGATTCTCATGCCTCAGCCTCCAGAGTAGTTGGGATTACAGGCACGCGCTGCCACGCCCAGCTAATTTTTGTATTTTTAGTAGAGACGGGGTTTCACCACGTTGGCCAAGATGGTCTCCATCTCCTGACCTCGTGATCCACCCGCCTCGCCCTCCCAAAGTGCTGGGATTACAGGCGTGAGCCACTGCGCCCGGCCTGCAAAAACCTACTTTAAACTCTTCTTTTTTTGTGGCATTACTCGTTACATGGTTTCTATATCTGTGTTTGCCTTTTTGTAAGTTCTCTGATCCCAAACTGTTTATATTCTGTGGGACTGTGTATATAGTGATACTTAATAAATAGCAGTTTTAGTTTTTTGGTTTTTTTATAAGAGATAGGCTCTTACCATGTGGCCCAAGTAGTGTCAAACTCCTGAGGTCAAGGGATCCTCTGTTCTCAGTCTCCTCAGAGACTACAGTCATGCCCTGCCCAGCCCAGCAATAATGTTGTTGTTGTTTTTAGATACAGGGTCTTGCTCTGTTGTCCAGGCTAGAATGCAGTGGCGTGATTGTAGCTCACTGTAATCTCAACCTCAAACTCCTGTGCTCAGGTGATCCTCCTGCCTCAGCCTCCAGAGTAGCTGGGACTGTAGGCATGCATAACCACGTCCGGCTAAATTTTTTATGTTTACTTTTTAGAGTTGGGGGTCTTGCTATGTTGCCCTGGCTTGCCTTGAACTCCTGGCCTCAAGTGATCCTCCTGCCTCGGCTTCCCAAAGTGCTGGGATTATAGGTGTGAACCACTGCACCTGGCCAAGTATAGTTTTTAATTGTGTCATTTTAGTATTTAACTATAAATACTATTTATCTAAGTTCATTAAGACTATTGTAACTTTATTTATTTTTTGAGACAGAGTCTCGCTCTTGTTGCCCAGGCTGGAGTGCAGTGGTGCGATCTCGGCTTACCGCAGCCTCCGCCTCCTGGGTTCAAGCGATTCTCCCCACTCCCTACTCCCAAGTAGCTAAGATTACAGGCACCTGCCGCCATGCCTGGCTGATTTTTACAGGCATGCGCCACCACACTCAGCTAATACTGTATTTTCAGTGAGATGGGGTTTCACCATGTTGGTCAGGCTGGTCTTGAACTACTG
Source organism: Symphalangus syndactylus (assembly GCF_028878055.3). Taxonomy (NCBI): domain Eukaryota; kingdom Metazoa; phylum Chordata; class Mammalia; order Primates; family Hylobatidae; genus Symphalangus; species Symphalangus syndactylus. The sequence continues at coordinate 14,743,456 of NC_072430.2, forward strand.
ACCTCAGGTGACCTGCCCGCCTTGGCTTCCCCAAGTGCTGGGATTACAGGTGTGAGCCACCGTGCCTGGCCAAAAGCATTTAAAGGCAACATTTCTTAGGATTTCTCTTTCCTCTGCCTTTGCTATATTTATTAAGATCTGACTAGCGGCTGGATGCAGTGGCTCACACCTGTAATCCCAGCACTTTGGGAGGCCGAGGCTGGCGGATCTCGAGGTCAAGAGATTGAGACCATCCTGGCAAACATGGTGAAACCCCGTCTCTACTAAAAATACAAAAATCAGCCGGGCGTGGTGGTGGGAGCTTGTAGTCGCAGCTACTCAGAAGGCTGAGGCAGGAGAACCGCTTGAACCCAGGAGGCAGAGGTTGTAGTGAGCCAAGATCGCACCACTGCACTCCAGCCTGGTAACAGAGCGAGACTCCGTCTCAAAAAAAAAAAAGAACTTGGGCGGATCACGAGGTCAGGAGATCGAGACCATCCTGGCTAACACAGTGAAACCCCGTCTCTAGTAAAAATACAAAAAATTAGCCGGGTGAGGTGGCGGGCGCCTGTAGTCCCAGCTACAGGGGAGGCTGAGGCAGGAGAATGGCATGAACCCCGGGGGCGGAGCCTGCAGTGAGCCAGATCGCGCCACTGCACTCCAGCCTGGGTGAAAGAGCGAGACTCCTTCTCAAAAAAAAAAAAAAAAAAAAAAAAAAGAACTGACTATCATCAAAGTAGGCACTCGGGCATCTTGCAGTCTGGAGACCACATGGTCAGCCTTTGACAGGAATGGTGTTGTCCACTACGGCCTCCCCTGCATGCTGAGGAAGCGGCTACTGCAGTGAGCTGCAGAGGCAGATGGGCTGCGAGAGGCAGGACCCCAGAGGCGTCACTCACCCAGACCTGCCTAGGAGAGGCCTTGGCATCAAGTCCACGGGCAGTCACTTTTATGTTGGGGGCTACTTAAAGAATAAACGCTCTTCAGAGGAGATCTTGAAGCATTTTGTACCTGCACAGGATTTCTAGGACAATCACACGTCCCTGATGGTGCACTTCCCGGACACCCTGCAGCAAGTTGCTCAGGAAGACTAAAGGAAAGGATCAGGACTACTAAGGACAATCAGAAGTAAAAGACCTAAGTGATGAACAAAAACAATGAATCTGCCAAGCAACTTCTAGCTGAAAGGAACAATGAAGTAGATTGATTTGAGACATCTAGCTGAACCTACTGGATGAATCATATACAGTTATGCCCTCCACCTCCAGAAATCCTGCCAATTTGAATATGAAAAGCCAGAAAGCCACAAAATCAAAGAGAACAGGATTGGGGGAGGAATTCATGATAAGTACATTTTTTAAAAACCTTTAACAATTTTTTTTGACAGAGTCTGGCCCTGTCGCCCAGGCTGGAGTACAATGGCACGATCTCGGCTCACTGCAACCTCCGCTTCCCGGGTTCAAGCAATTCTTCCACCTCAGCCTCCTGAGTATCTAGAATTATAGGCACCCGCCACCACGCCCGGCTAATTTTTGTATTTTTGTAGAGATGGGGTTTCACCAGCACTCGGCTTCCCAAAGTGCTGGAATTACAGGCGTGAGCCACCCCGTATGGCCTAAAAAACCTTTAAAATTTATGACTTCAGGCCAGGCGTGGTGGCTCACGCCTGTAATTCCACACTTTGGGTGGTAAAAGCAGGTGGATCACCTGAGGTCAGGAATTCAAGACCAGCCTGGCCAACCTGGCGAAACCCTGCTCTACTAAAAATACAAAAATTATTTGGGTGTGGTGGCGCATGCCTGTAGTCCCAGCTACTAGGGAGGCCAAGGTGGGAGAATCACATGAACCTGGGAGGTAGAGGTTGGAGTGCACCAAGATCGTACAACTGCACTCCAGCCTGGGCAACAGGGCAAGATGCTGTCTCAAAAAAAAAAAAAATTATAACTTCAGGAAATACAAAAGCTAAAAAGTAATCAGTGTATCACACATAGATGTGAATAGCATTTGCATGTAAACAATAATAATATGACCTTGGCTGGGTGTGGTGACTCACACCTGTAATCCCACCACTTTGGGAGGCTGAGGTGGGTGGATCACCTGAGGTCAAGAGTTTGAGACCAGCCTGGCCAACATGGTGAAATCTCATCTCTAAAATTATAAAAATTAGACTGGGTGCACTGACTCATGCCTGTAATCCCAGCACTTTGGGAGGCTGAGGTGGGTGGATCACCTGAGGTCAGGAGTTCAAGACCAGCCTGGCCAACATGGTGAAACCCCGTCTCTACTAAAAATACAAAAATTAGCCGGGCGTGGTGGTGCACACCTGTAATCCCACTACTCAGGAGCCTGAGGCAGGAGAATCCCTTGAACCCAGAAGGCAGAGGTTGCAGTGAGCCAGGATCGTGCCACTGCACTCCAGCCTGGTGACAGCAAGACTCTGTCTCAAATAATAATAATAATAATAATAATGATAATAATATGACCTGGCTAGGCATGAGTCATTACGGGCTCACACCTCCAATTCCAGCACTTTGGTGGCCGAGGCAAGCAGACTGCTTGAGGCTACCTGGAGGTTGAGACCAGCCTGGGCAGCATCTACAAAAAATACAAAAAACTAACCAGGTGTCATGGTGCATGCCTGTGGTCCCAACTACTCAGGAGGCTGAGGTGGAAGGATCACCTGAGCCTGGGACGTGGAGGCTGCAGTGAGCCATGACTGCACCACTGCACTGCAGCCTGGGCGACAGAGCAAAACCCTGTTGCAAAAAAAAAAAGTGCCTCAGAGGGCATTAAAGATCCACTCTGCCCTGGCTCCTTTCTCTTTTTTTTTTTTTTTTTTTTTTTTTTTTTGAGACGGAGTCTCGCTCTGTCGCCCAGGCTGGAGTGCAGTGGCGCAATCTCGGCTCACTGCAAGCTCCGCCTCCCGGGTTCACGCCATTCTCCTGCCTCAGCCTCTCCGAGTAGCTGGGACTACAGGCGCCCGCCACCACGCCCCGCTAATTTTTTGTATTTTTAGTAGAGACGGGGTTTCACCGTGGTCTCGATCTCCTGACCTCGTGATCCGCCCGCCTCGGCCTCCCAAAGTGCTGGGATTACAAGCGTGAGCCACCGCGCCCGGCCTTCTGGCTCCTTTCTCTCCTGCTGGTTCAGCTCTCCCCACTCCTGTGACCATTTGGGAGGTGCCAGGGCTGCAGTGCCGTGGGTGCCTGACCAGGGGTACCCAACCAGGGTTGCAGCCACAGGGCCCATCATGGTTTCCAGGGAACACAAGGGAATTTTCTTTGCCTTTAGTAATAAGTAATAATAACTGAACATGGACCAGGTGCCAGGGATCACGACGAATGCTGAAACCACGTGTCCTCATTGAAGCCCCAGCCTGCCACCCCTGGGAGTCATTTGGGTGTCCTTGTCCCCCAGTCTGTACTCTAATGTCTCTTCACACCTGCTCTTATTCTGAGTATTTGAAATTAAAAGTACTATGTATACAAAACAAAGTTCTTTATGAGAAAAGGAAATTTCCATGTATCATTCTTTCATAAATAAGGTTATGTCTATTTCTTTTTTTCTTTCTTTTTCTCTACAGGTGTGCACTACCACACTGGGCTAATTTTTTTTTTTTAATTTTTAGTAGAGATGGGGTCTCACTGAGTTGCCCAGGCTGGTCTTGAACACCTGGGCTCAAGTGATCCTCCTGCCTCAGCCTCCTAGGTTACATCTATTAGAAGGGGGTTGTAATGTGCAAGCTGTGCACACATCTATCTCTATGCTGTACTGGGGAACTCTGCAAAGGCCAAGCTGGAAGAGGATAAGGCACAGGGCTCCCAAAGAGTTGGGCCCATGAGTCCCCCTCACTGCCGTCAGTCCTGTGCCTGGCACACAGCAGCACTCAACAGGCACGTGGCCGATTCATGAGGAGACTGCTCTCAGAGCCTCCTGTGTCTTCAATTCTGTCCAGTGGAACAAAGGTTTATTTGTTGTGGTTTTTTTTACATCAGTTACATTGACCATCCATTCATAGTAGCACATACACAGTGGTGAAATTAAGATGTGTTGGGATATTCATGAGTGTCCTATAGATAGAAAATAAATGTATATTTACTAGGGCCTCATCCAGACCATGGTCATACTCGAGTCAGCGTGTTGTGTCAGTTACCTGACAGTGGTTATGAATGATCCTCAAGAGGGCTGTCTACATCTCCAGGATCCCAGGAGGGTACTCATGGTGGTTTCATGGGACTCTGGACTCCTGAGAAGTGGCCTTGAGTCTACGGCACACAGCTACAGCCTGACCTGACCACCCGATACTCCCAGGCAGCCGCGGCTTGCTCCCCTGCTGGCCATTTCCAGCCTGCTAAAAAACCTGCCTTTCTGTTCCTATCGACCCCAGCTTTGAGATCAAGTGAGGGTAGGAAATGACCCTGGTCACTAAAAGGGCTGTAGGAAAGGTTGGCTCTCTGAGAATACAGCTGCCCTCCAGGGCAGGACCTGGAAGGAGCACAGTGCCGGGCGACACGTGGTCGCAAGCCCAGCTCTGTCCCTGAGCAGCGTGCTCTCTGCTTGGGGTCTCTCCTGACCGTCTCTGCAAGGCGCAGGGAGAGACCTGCTGCTCCCTTTGAATGCTTTCTTCCACGGGTGGACAAATGGTCCTTCCCTTCCTTCCCCGTAACACAGTCCACGGAAATATTGAAGAGACATGCCACTAAGTGACTTTCCAAGTGGGACATCAAAGAACTGGGCTTCTACCCTGAGCAGTATCTTGCTGTGGACCTCAAATAAGTCACCCCATCATTTATGCCTCACCTTCCTCATCTGTAAAATGTGAGGAGAGCCAGGCACCGTGGCGCACGCCTGTAGTCCCAGCTACTCAGGAGGCTGAGGCAGGAGGATCGCTTAAGCCTGGGAGTTAAAGGCTGCAATGAGCTATGACTGCACCACTGCACTCTAGCCTGGGCAACAGAGTGAAAACTCATTTCTAAAAAAAAAATCAGCCGGGGCCGGGTGCAGTGGCTCACGCCTGTAATCCCAGCATTTTGGGAGGCCGAGGCAGGTGGATCACGAGGTCAAGAGATCGAGAACATCCTGGCCAACATGGTGAAACCCTGTCTCTACTAAAAATACAAAAATTAGCCGGGCGTGGTGGCGGGCACCTGTAGTCCCAGCTACTTGCGAGGCTGAGGCAGGAGAATCACTTGAACCCAGGAGGCGGAGGCTGCAGTGAGCCGAGACTGCACCACTGCACTTCAGCCTGGCGACAGCAAGACTCCATCTCAAAAAAAAAAATCAGGCCCAGTGCAGTGGGTCACACCTATAATCCCAGCACTTTGGGATGCTGAGGCGGGTGGATCACCTGAGGTCAGGAGTTTGAGACCAGACTGACCAACATGGAGAAACCCCGTCTCTACTAAAAATACAAAATGATCCAGGTGTGATGGCACATGCCTGTAATCCCAGCTACTTGGGAGGCTGAGGCAGGAGAATCATTTGAACCCGGTGGTGGAGGTTGCGGTGGGCCAAGATCGAGCCATTGCACTCCAGCCTGGGCAACGAGACTGAAACTCCATCTCAAAAAAAAAAAAAAATCATTGGCCAGGTGCAGTGGCTCTTGCCTGTACTGTAATCCCAGCACTCTGGGAGGCTGAGGTGGGTGGATTGCCTGAGCTCAAGAGTTCGAGACCACCCTGGGCAACATGGTGAAACCCCGTATCTACTAAAATACAAAAAAAAAAAATTAGCCGGGCATGGTGGCGTGCTCCTGTAGTCCCAGGTACTCAGGAGGCTGAGGCAGGAGGATCGCTTGAGCCCAGGCATTAGAAGTTGCTGAGCCGAGATCGCGCCACTGTACTCGAGCTTGAGCTACAGAGTGAGACTTGGTCTCGAAAATAATTAATTAAATTTAATTTAATTTAAAAAATCATGCAAGTAGAAATGACTTTTTTACCCTTCTATCAATAAAATGCTGCCCAGAATGACTAGCTTATTTTCTTTTTAATTGAACCCAAAAGAAGCTTCTAGTATGGAGCAAGTCTGGTGGAAAAGCAGCATATCTCCCAGGAGAGAAGGGAAACGGAGCAGGGCCAATCATCAGGTGACAGTGCAGTGCTACTCATCACATCATGAAAAACTCATGAGCGTCAGACGCGCCACAGAGATTCCTGATCAGGTAACATCTGCTATTATGATGACAAGCTCCATACAAAAATGTAGACAGCAGGGTAGAGAGACATTATTCTTTATAAATAGGTTCATCTGTGCAATATTCACATTAGAAAAATATACATTGCTTGCCATAGACTTTCGCTGGATAAAATCAGACAAATCTAGGATCTGACTCCACTTCACTGTGAGGGCTCTGGCTCCACGGTGACAAACAAGTCCACAGCTTCTAGAGGAACTCCTTCTGGTGGGCCCATCCGCAGGGCACGCCCCTCTGCATCAGTCACTATGACAATGTCCTCCTCCTGAGACACTATTGTACCTGGAGGGGACAAGATAAGCCCATCGGAAGTCTGAATAAAAATCTGCTTCTGTCCCTGAGACGATAACTCATGGCTCCCGTTGGAAATTTCAAAAGCCATGGCTTCGCCGACAGCAACCACGCTCTCCAGTTCTCTCTGGCCAGAGTGCACCTCCATCCCACAGGGGAACCGGTTCAAGTCCCCTGAAAGGCTTCTGAGACGCCCTTCAGTCAATAGTGATCCATGTGGGCCAGGCTGAGGCCCTGGCTTGTGCACGGTCCTGTAGGCACAGTCTACTGCCACGCTATCCACAGACAAAATTTTCTCAAGTGGAGGGGCTGCAACCTCCATAGGCAGGACGCTGCTGGGGCTGGGCTGCTGGCGGTTCAGGTGAAAGTCACAAACCTTACCGAGGTGTCCTGCCTCTGTATGTCCAGGCCCCCCAGGTGACAGGGACTCTGCTCCACCACCAGATGACAAAGTGCTGCAGAAACCTGGGCTCCTCAGGCTGTCCCGGGTGTCCTGGTCTGAAGAGTGTTCCAAAGCATTCTCTCCAGGAAATGCTGCCACCTGTGCCTGGGTCAGCCTCCTAGGCTCTCCTGACTGAGCATAAAGAGGCAGCCCACTGACATCCCGGGATGAGAAAGCAGCACCTGTAGACTCACTCCTGGCTTCTAAGTTAGCCAGCACCTGAAGCTGCGAGCCCGCCTGGAACACGCTCCCATCGCCACCAGAAACCGTTGTCGTATGGCTTTCTTCAGAACGGGGACAGACAGTCACATTTACTGGAGCGGCAAAACCTAAACATTTTGGGAAACAGGTGAACATGGCGTGTACTGTGTCATGGCCCACTCACTGCACTCACCACCCAAAACCAGCTAGGCCAAGTCACCTGCCCTGCAGAAAAGTCAAAGCATCGATGCTCCTTGCTCCTTGGGATTGGTAACAATTTTAAAAAATACATCCCTATTCTCTATTCACAAAGACAGATTTTGTATTAAAAATATGCTCTAAGAGCCATTCGACAGTGTGCTGTTTTTTGTTTTTTTTTTGAGATGGAGTCTTGCTCTGTCACTCAGGCTGGAGTGCAGTGGCACGATTTCAGCTCACTGCAGCCTCCGCCTCCTGGGTTCAAGCAATTCTCCTGCCTCAGCCTCCTGATAGCTGGGATGCCACCCATGCCAGCTAATTTTTGTATTTTTAGCAGAGATGGGGTTTCACCATGTAGGTCAGGCTGGCCTCAAACTCCTCACCTTGTGATCCACCTGACTCAGCCTCCCAAAGTGCTGGGATTACAGGCATGAGCCACCACACCCAGCAACAGTGATTTTATGCCAACATTGAATGAATGATTGGTGGTTCTTCATCAGAGTGAGCTGGAAAATTGCCCAAAGAGGCCTTTCCAAATACTCACATCCACACCCTCCCAACAACCCTACCCACAGACCTGGAACTCCCAGAGGTCCAGGCCCCTGTAGTTCACAATAACCTCCCCAGGTGATTCCAACACATGCCCCAATTAAGAATCACCATTAGGCTGGGCACAGTGGCTGCTCATGCCTGTAATCCTCGCACTTTGGGAGGCTGAGGTGGGCAGATCATTTGAGGTCAGGAGTTCAAGACCAGCCTGGCCAACATGGGGAAACCCTGTCTCTACTAAGAATACAAAAATTAGCCAGATGTGGTGGTGGGCGCCTGTAATCCCAGCTACTCAGGAGGCTGAGGCAGGAGAATTGCTTGAGCCTGGGAGGCGGAGGTTGCAGTGAGCAGAGATCGCGCCATTGCACTCCCGCCTGGGTGACAGAGCGAGACTCCGTCACAAAAAGAAAAAAAAAAGGCTGGCATAGTGGCTCACACCTGTAATCCCAGCACTTTGGGAGGCCAAGGTGGGCAGATCGCCTGCAGTCAGGAGTTTTGGACCAGCCTGACCAAGATGGTAAAACCCCATCTCTACAAAAATACAAAAAAAAATTAGCCGGGCATGATGGCGGGTGCCTGTAATCCCAGCTACTGGGGAGGCTGAGTCGGGAGAATTGCTTGAACCCAGGAGGCAGAGGTTGCAGTGAGCCGAGATTGTGCCACTGCACTCCAGCCTGGGCGACAAAGTGAGACTCCCATCTCGGAAAAAAAAATTTATATATATAATTTTTCAAGTGCCTAGTTGTTAGGTTCTGGCTAGAGCCAGAATAAAAGCCAGAACCTGTCTTGTTTTTAAATGTTACATCTCAGCGGGCATGTCCTGCGAAGTCTCATGAAAGCCAAGCCATAGGTGGATGTGTCCTTGGGAGCCATCTCGGCCTAACCTCTCGGGACCCTCCTGGTATAGCCTGCTTACCACCACCTGGTGGCTCTCCTTTTTTTTTTTTTTTTTTTTTTTTTTTTTTTTTTTTTTGAGATGGAGTCTCACTCTCTTACCCAGGCTGGAGTGCAGTGGTGCAATCTCAGCTCACTGCAAGCTCCTGCCTCCCAGGTTCAAGCGATTCTCATGCCTCAGCCTCCAGAGTAGCTGGGATTACAGGCACATGCCACCACGCCCAGCTAGTTTTTTTGTATTGTTAGTAGAGACGGGGTTTTGCCATGTTGGCCAGGCTGGTCTCGAACTCCCGACGTCAGGTGATCCTCGGCCTCCCAAAGTGCTGGGATTATAGGCATGAGCCACTGCACCTGGCTTGTGGCTCTCCATTTTAACAAGGCACTCTAGAAAACCCTGAAGACCTCAAGACTCACAGGCAACGAATCTGGAGTGATAGAACACTGGGAGGCTGGAATGAAACTTGAGAAACCATAGGGTCCCCTTAAATCCAGCACAGGTCACCCAACCTGAAAAGTGGCAATCCTGGACACATCTGTGCATGCCAGCAGGGCTGCCAGGCCATGGATACACCCCACAAACAGCATTTTACCCTCACCAGCGGCCAAAGCATGCAAGGGCCTGGGCTTCTCCCAGCCTCTGCTGTTGGCAGCAAGAGATTCAGTGGTATCGTTGGACAGGGCTTCTCTTCTGGGCCTTTTCACCGAGGCCAGTCCTTCCTCCGCAGCCTATGAAGAGAAGACCCAATCAGCTAGAATAGGAAGAAACAGGCAAACCTGTACCTCCTCTTCCTGGTGTGAACGGAAGAAGCCAAACCACGCTAATTCACCGTGCACAGTCACCGGGCACCCACTTCAGCCATGCCCACCTCACGTTCCCTCTTCTCGCTGCCGGCTCCCTCTGGCTGCTCCCCATCCATGTCTTGGCTGGGGTGCTTGAGTCCAAGGTTGTCTGGGCGTATTTCTTTCTTCCTTAGGAATTCTGTGATTCCTAATGACTCGGCAACCTGAAAAGAAACGGGCCAAGAGAATAAGCTTCACCCAAACAGCACACACCTTCAGAAGCACATTCACATGCAAGAATTAAACGACTTCATAGAATTAAATCTACAAAGTTCCTCACCTACTGTGAGATGCCATCTCAACAATGAGAAAGATGAAGATCAACATAATCTTAGATGGACTGGCTGATGATAAAAATGGATTCTCAAAACTAGAAGGTTCTATGGGAGCACAATTTAGAGGAGACCAATCTTTTTTTTTTTTTTTCCTGAGACAGAGTCTTGCTCTGTCGCTCAGGCTGGAGTGCAGTGGCATGATCTTGGCTCACCGCAACCTCCGCCTCCCGGATTCAAGTGATTCTCCTGCTTCAGCCTCCTGAGTAGCTGGGATTACAGGCATGCACCACCACGCCTGGCTAATTTTTGTATTTTTAGTAGAGACGGGGTTTCACCATGTTAGCCAGGCTGGTCTTGAACTCCTGGCCTCAAGTGATCCGCCTGCCTCAGCCTCCCAGTGTTGGGATTACAGGCATGAGCCACCGTGCTCAGCCCAGAACAGTCTTTACAAAACATTTAAAACACTCTCTTTAATGCTATCACAAGCTTAATAATGTTAGCTGATACCATGGTAATTTTCTTTCCCACTATCCCTCCTTTACTGACTTCTCACTGGTCTCTTCAGAAAAACGATCCTGCCTATCCCACACCCAGATCTCCCTTTCAAGCTGGTAAAAAGGCATGGGTTTGGGGGCCTGCGCTGGATCCCAGCTTCTCTGCCCATGGCCTGGGTGATCTTGGTGAGCCACCGTCTCCCGAGTCTCTCTTGTCCATCTCCCTGACTTATCCAGACAAGAGATGACAGCGACCTGGAAAGGCTTTTGTGAAGATGAGATTTGACTCCATATGCAATGCCTATGTAAAACACCAGATGTGAAAGTGTTAAGAGACAGCTGTTATCATTTATACATGGACATTATAAAGAGAACCCCACAGAGCATGAGATGGGGGTGGGCACAGCAGGAAGGGTGGCAGAACAAGGTTAAGGGAGAAAACAGGCCATGTGGATTCTGTGCAGACCAACCTGGACGGTGTCCCCTCATAAACTGAGCCACTGTCATGCTCCCAAGAGGCAATGGCAGAGTCTGAGCTGCTTAAAAAGCCAGATTCTGTAGGGCATGCACAGTGTGTGTGTGTGTGCCAAGTTCTGCTTCACAGCAGGCTGATACCCACGCTTGCTAAACTCAAGAGTTTAAAAAACACACAGGTGACTGCTGTGCAGGGCATCTACATGAGGCTTAGCAAAAACCTGTTACATTTTCATGATATATAATTTAAGAAAACAAGGCGGGGCATGGTGGCTTATGCCTGTAATCCCAGCACTTTGGAAGGCTGAGGCGGGTGGATCACTTGAGGTGAGGAGTTCGAGACCAGCCTGGCCAATACGGTGAAACCCTGTCTCTAGTAAAAATATAAAAATTAGCTGGGCATGGTGGTGCACACCTGTAGTCCCAGCTACTTGGGAGGCTGAGGTGGGAGAATTGCTTGAACCCAGGAGGCGGAGGTTGCAGTGAGCCAAGATGGCACCACTGTACTCAAGCCTGGGTGACAGCGAGACTCTGTCTCAAAAAAACAAAAAACACCCAAAAAAATCCAATGTAGCTGAAGGCAATTTGATAATAACAATGACACTGAAATGAGAATTGTGTCAGAACCACCACAAACAAAAATGAATGGCCCCTATATAATCCATCCCCAAAAACTCACATAAGGAAGAAAACAGGGCCGGGCGTGGTGGTTCATGCCTATAATCCCAGCACTTTGGGAGGCCAAGAAGGGAGGATCACTTGAGCCCTGGAGTTCAAGACCAGAGTGGACAACATAGCGAGACCCCTTCTCTACGAAAAATTTGAAAATCAGCTGGGCATGGTGACACACAGCTGTAGTCCCAGCTACTCAGGAGGCTTATGTGGGAGGATTGTTTGGGACTGGGAGGTTGAGGCTTCAGTGAGCTGTGATTGTGCCACTGCACTCCAGTCTGGGAGACAGAGGGAAACCCTGTTTCAAAACAAAAAAAAAAAAAGAAAATGATACCTGAGGTTTTAACTCTGATCATTAGTGAGTGGGAAGATTATGTTTTCCATTTTCTTTTAGCTTATCTTCATTTGTGAGTTTTCTGGAAGAGCATTTATTGCTTTAAGAAAAAAAAACTGGGGACCGGGTGTGGTGGCTCACATCTGTAATCCTAGCACTTTGGGAGGCTGAGGCAGGCAGACTGCCTGAGCTCAGGAGTTCGACATCAGCCTGGGCAACACGGTGAAACCCTGTCACTACTAAAATACAAAAAATCAGCTGGGCGTGGCGGCGTGCGCCTCTAATCCCAGCTACTCGGGAGGCAGAAGCAGGAGAATTGCTTGAACCTGGGAGGCGGAGGTTACAGTGAGCTGAGATCGCACCACTGCACTCTAGCCTGGGCGACAGAGCAAGACTCTATCTCCCAAAACAAAAAGAAAAAAAAATTTTATGTGATGGGAAAAAGCTAAAATGAGGTCGAATAGGAAAATGTCATTACTAAAAACATTCTCCTTCATACATGGAGTTTTTTTGTTTTTTGTTTTGTTTTTTGTTTTTTTTTGAGACAGAGTCTCTGTCACCCAGGCTAGAGTGCAATGATGCAATCTCAGCTCACTGCAACCTCCACCTCCTAGGCTCAAATCATTCTTGTGCCTCAGCTTCCCGAATAACTGGAATTAGAGGCATGTGCCACCACGCCCAGCTAATTTTTGTATTTTTAGTAGAGACAGTTTTGTCATGTTGGCCAGGCTGGTCTCGAACTCCTGACCTCAAGTGATCTACCTGCTTCAGTTTCCCAAAGTGCTGGGACTACAAGCATAAGCCGCTGCACCTGGCCCTTCTTTCTTTTGGCTAACTCTACAAGCAAACTCTTTCTGCCATGAGAGATTGTTACCTTATCATTGTTTATTTCCAGGGTCTCCTGGGAACACAGACCAGAACTACTGAGGTAATCTTGGCACATTTTCTTAACCATTTTATGCAACTCTTCAAATTCCTTATATATAGCTGGGAAAAAAGGCTTTGCTAGATGATCTTTTTCAACCTTCGTGAAGATAAAGACCAAAAAAAAAGTTTAAACTTGAGGCACTGATATGGAAAATACAGAAGAAAATCTAAACAAAGTTTCGGTTCCTTAACCCCTCAACAGCCACTCAGTGGTGTGCGTTTCCTTCAGTCCCCAGTGAGCACCTACTGTGTGCCCCGCATGGCGCAGGGAAGCCAGGATGGGCATGGGAGGAGCAGGTCAAGAAACAAACAAGCCTTGGGTGGGGGCCACGTAGGGCACAGGTGAGCTCCCGGACAGGGCAGGCAGGGAAGGCAGAACGGCCCTGAGCCCCAGCTGGGCTGTCAGCTCCAGAGGGAATGTGGGGCACAGGCAGCCTGGGCTGCAGCCTCAGAGTGGGCTCAGAGGGAGCAGAGCCTCGGGCAGAAGAGGCCAGCTGGGGCGAGTGGGCTCCAGAAGAGCCCAGGATGGCCATTATTTGTGGCTGCCACTTCCATTCCTCCTATACCAAGTTAAAAGTCAAGGGAGTGGACGGGCACCTGCCCGAGACACCCAGCTACCCAGGCAGTGGCCCCCACACCAGGCACGGTGTGTGACCAGCAGGCTCACTTCAGCTGTCCTGGAAAAGGAAAACAATTCTAAGTGGCCTGGCTCTTTCCAAAATAACTATGAGCTGGGCAAGGTGGCTCACACCTATAATCCCATCACCTTGGGAGGCTGAGGCAGGAGGATTACTTGAGGCCAGGAGTTTGAGACCAGCCTGGGCAACAAAGCTAGACCCCATCTCTACAAAAAACATTTTTTTAAATAAATTAAAAATTAGCCGGGTATGATGGTGCATGCCCGTAGTCCCAGCTACTTGGAAGGCTGAGGTGGAAGGATTGCTTGAGCCCAGCAGTTTGAGGCTGCAGTGAGCGATGATGGCGCCACTGCACTCTAGCTGGGCGACAGAGCAAGACCGTGTCTCAAAAATAAAATTAACAACTATGCAGGCTATTGAAAAATAATTAATAAATAATAATATTATTTCTAAATAACTTCTAATCATCCCGCTATCATTTAGAAACACTAAGAGTACTCACCTTCATCAGAAGAAACTCATACACGGTCACAACCTGAGCCAGCTGAGGTAGAGCCAGTTCCACCAGATCCTCCCGGTCGCACTGCTGGAGAAACTACCAAGAGAAAGCGTTTCGTGCCTTTGAATGTCCCGCAAGAATTTCCCAATAGCCAACAAGTTGGTGCAACATACAACATAAAAGACAGAAAGTTCTCCAAACATTTCAGTGACCAAGTAACTCTAAACATTCTGCTTTATTAACTATTTCACTTGTTTGTCCTTAATGAAGTACTATGATCCATTCTGGGTCCCCCATGACAAGCTCTGGGCACTGTTCTGGGCACAGGCCCTGGAATAAGGACACAGTGATAAGGAGATGTGTGTCCTGCCCTCTAGGACTCACTCAGGCTGTGCCGCATGCTCAGGTGAGGGGGTGGCACAGCTGGAGGCGGCGCCTGGAGACGGGCAGGCCAGAAGGGCTGAAAGGCAACCCAGGCCCAGGCTGAGAGGGGCCAAAGGGTTTGGATTCCCTTCTCCAGGCAGCTGTGGAGGGAGGTTTTAGGAAGGTGCCTCGGGTGGTGGTGCAGAGGATGGGGCAAGGCTGGAAGCCTGGCAGGCAGTCAAGACTACCCCCAAAGTACAGGCAGGAACAGATGAGGACTCAGGTAAGAAGAGGGATGTGGGTGGCAGGGGAGGGAGATGAGGGGAGGGAGATGAGGGGAGGGAGATGAGGGGAGGGCACAGCCCTCCAGGCTTAGCGACCACAGGACATGGGGAGGGGTGAGTGAAGGATAAAGTCAAGAATGCCTGTGGGTTCCCAGCTTGAGCCTGGGGTAGGCGAAGCGGCCCCTGACAATGCAGGGGTGGACAGAAAGCCAGGTTGTGGGCTCTGCTCAGACATGAAAGGCCGAGGGGTTCACAGGACAGCCAGGTAGAGATGTTTCAATGAAGAGATCTGAGGCACCAGAGAGAGGTCTGAACGGGCAGCGTGGGAGTCTGTGGAGGGAAGAAGGCCTGGGAAACCAGGACGATGGTGGGATCCCCAGGGAAGCAATAAAGTGAGGGGGAAGCTGAGGGAGTCCTAGAAACAGGAAGTCTTCTGAGGTCCAGGGAGATCACAAGATCAGTGCTCAGAAGGCCAGACGCAGTGGCTCATGCCTGTAATCCCTGCAATTTGGGAGGCCAAGCCAGGAGGATTACTTCAGGCTAGGAGTTCGAGACCAGCTTGGACAACATAATGAGACCCTGTCTGTAAAAAAAATTAAAAATTAGCTGGGTGTGGTGGTGTGCGCCTGTGGGCCCAGCTACTCAGGAGGCTGATGCAGGAAGATCAATTGAGCCTGGGAGGTGGAGGCTGCAGTGAGCCATGATTGAGCCACTGCACTCCTGGGTGACAGAATGAGACCCTCTCTCAAAAAAAAAAAAAGATTGGTATTTAGGGAGAGAGCAAGAGATTGAGTAGGAGCTGCAAAGGGCTGGAAGGGCTTCAGAGGAGGGCCACAGATGCTCGCAAAACAAGCAGAAAAGCTACAGAAAAATCTTTTCATTGTAAGACAAAAATGTTTAATTAAGACTTTCAAAAACCCTTTGACAGAAGTGACCAGCTGACTTTCAACTCCACAGGAAGCGGGAGAAGGTGGGAATATGGGATATTACCTTGCCATGGCCTGACCTAAATTCTGAATGAGCTTAGTAATAGCAGACAGGGAAACTCCACAATTTTCTGCTTAACACTCAGGTTCAACTGATAGGTTTTTTTTGTTTTTTTTTTTTTTGTTTTTTTTTTTGAGACGAAGTCTCGTTCTTGTCCCCCAGGCTGGAGTACAATGGCACGATCTTGGCTCACTGCAACCTCCGCCTCCTGGGTTCAAGCGATTCTCCTCCCCCAGCCTCCCGAGTGGCTGGGATTACAGGCGCCTGCCACCACGTCAGCTAATTTTGTATTTTTAGTAGAGACGGGGTTTCACTATGTTGGTCAGGCTGGCCTCGAACTCCTGACTTCAGGTGATCCGCCCACCTCATCCTCCCAAAGTGCTGGGATTACAGGCGTAAGCCACCATGCCCGGCCTCAACTGACAGTTTTGTCAGGTGACTGGTTTGACTGTCCTGTTTCCCCCCTAGGAGCAGAGCCCTGTCTATCTTGTGCACACTGTCCCCTCCATCCCTAGAACAGGGACTGATACTTGATGGACACCCAGTAAATGTATAAATTAATATCCATTTCTGGAGAAATTATCATCTGTAAGTCAAGAATGGTTCTGAAGGCCGGGCATGGTGGCTCATGCCTGTAATCCCAGCACTTTGGGAGGCTGAGGCGGGCAGATCACGAGGTCAGGAGTTTGAGACCAGCCTGACCAACAAGGTGAAACCCTATTTCTTTTTTTTTTGAGACGGAGTCTCGCTCTGTCGCCCAGGCTGGAGTGCAGTGGCGCGATCTCTGCTCACTGCAAGCTCCACCTCCCGGGTTCAGGCCATTCTCCTGCCTCAGCCTCCCGAATAGCTGGGACTATAGGCGCCTGCAACCACGCCTGGCTAATTTTTTGTATTTTTAGTAGAGACGGGGTTGGTGAAACCCTATTTCTACTAAAAATACAAAAATTAGCCGGGTGTGGTTGGCAGGCGCCTGTAATCCAAGCTACCCAGGAGGCTAAGGAAGGAGAATCGCTTGAACCCAGGAGGTGAAGGAGCACAGTGAGCCGGGATGGCACCACTGCACTCCAGCCTGGGCGACAGTGTGAGACTCCGTCTAAAAAAAAGAATGGTTCTGAAAACCACTTCCGTTGTTTTCTAAACTGCTTCCATATAAACACAGGTTATAATTATTCCTAAACTTACCAAGTCAAGCAACTTTGGGAGCTACACCAAAGGCCGTATAGTCACTTTAAACAGGTAAGAGTATGAATTAGTTCAGATATTACTGTCCTTGGCATCATCATACACTTAATGCAACGACATTTCAGGTGAACTGTTTAGGTGATTCAGAAACTGTTAGTGAATTGCTATATCCATGCTAAAGACACGGGTTTCAAGCACAGGGTTTAAGAGTGAGATACCTCCTTGAGCCTGGCTTTGCTTGGCGACACCCTCTGCTCCCCTGCCGCAGCAGGGCCACCAGGTAGCTGAGCGGCTCTTCTCTGCTGGAGGACAGCTGTGCGGGACTCTGCAGGGGTCTCTGAGCATGCGCGTCTTCTAGGTCCTTGGTATCTCTCTGATCCCAAAAGAGCTCCATTTTCTGGTTCAGATGGCAATGTCTCTTCAACGTCTACAGACTGACCATTCTAGACAGTGTTGCACACCCAAAAGTAAAATAAAACAAGCATGCTTTAAATACCCCATAAAAACCTTTTAGTGGTCGGGCGCCGTGGCTCATGCCTGAAATCCCAGCACTTTGAGAGCCCAAGGCAGGTGGATCATTTGAGGTTCGGAGTTTGAGACCAACCTGGCCAGCATGGTGAAACCCCATCTCTACTAAAAATACAAAAAATTAGCCAGGCATGGTGGCGCGCACCTGTAGTCCTGGCTACTCGGGAGGCTGAAGCAGGAGAATCACTTGAACCTGGGAGGCAGAGGTTGCAGTGAGCCAAGATGGCACCACTGCACTCCAGCCTGAGTGATACAGTGAAACTCTGTCTCAAAAAAAAAAAAAAGAAAAAAAAAAACCTGTTTGTTTAAATTTTGGATTTGGAGGTACATGTGCAGATTTGTTACATGGGTATACTGTATCATGCTGAGGTACAAGTAGTGAACACAGTACCCAATAGGCAGTTTTTCAACTCTTGCTGCCCTCCCTCCTTTCCTGCCATGAAAGCCTTAAAGCAGAAAATGTCAAGTCAAATGCAATGAACTTGCTAAATTATTTCTTCTTCACATAATCAAGACATATTAACTACAATCAATGCATCTTAAATGTTCCCAACAAAATATCCCTTTTGGACACATGATCAATATTAGCTAGGCAAGCTGGGAGCAGTGGCTCACTCCCTGTAATCCCAGCACTTTGGGAAGTGGAGGCAAGAGGACTGCTTGAGCCCAGAAGTTTGAGACCAGCCTCTACAACATGGTAAAACCCTATCTCTACAAACATACAAAAACTAGCCAGGCCTAGTAGTGTGTTCTGTAATCCCAGCTACTTGGGCGGCTGAAGTGGGAGGACTCCTTGAGCCTAGGAAGTTGATGCTGCAGTGAGCCATGATTGTACCACTGCACTCCAGCCTGGGCAACAGAGCAAGTGACCACACACACACACACACACACACACACACACAAATTAGCCAGGCATGGTGGTGCTTGAGAGGCTGGGAGGACCATTGAGCCCTGGAGATTGAAGCAGCAGTGAACCATGGTTGCACCACTGTGACAGAGTAAGACCCTGTCTCAAATATCTATATATATATTAGTTAGCCTTTAAGTCTGGGGTAGCAAACTGTAACCCTGGGATGTTGACCAAAATGAAACAAAAGACTTCTCTGGAGCTGGGCGCGGTGGCCCATGCCTGTAATCCCAGCACTTTGGGAGGCCGAGACAGGTGGATCACCTGAGGTCAGGAGTTCAAGACCAGCCTGGACAACATGGTGAAACCCCCAACTCTAGTAAAAAATACAAAAAAATAGCTGGGCCTGGTAGCGAGAGCCTGTAATTCCAGCTACTTGGGAGGCTAAGGCAGGAGAATCACTTGAACCCAGGAGGCGGAGACTGCAGTGAGCTGAGATCGCACCACTGCACTCCAGCCTGGGCAACAAGAGGGAAACTCTATCTCAAAAGAAAAAAAAGACTTCTCTGATGTGACTGTCATCTTAAAACCTGACCTGAATTTTGTTCCTTATTCATTACTTATCCGTGACTTTTTAAACTTTTAAATTATTTTACTGGATAGATTTAAAATACCATACAATTCATCCTTTGAAAGTATATAATTCAGTGGATATAATATATTCGCAAAATTGTGTAACCATCACCGCTATCTAATTCCCGCACAGTTTCATCGGCTCAGAAAGAAACTGTACCCATTAGCAGTCACTCCTCCTTCCTCCCTCCCGACAGGCCCTGGTAGCCACCAGTCTACTTTCTGTCTCCATGCATCTGCATGGCTTTTGAAGAGAACCCTAGATCTGGCCTTGTCCTTATGTCCTATCTCCTCATTCCCTGACAATTCCCTCCTCTGAAAATAGGAATAATAACATAGAAAAATAAAATAAAGGCCAGGTGTGCCCGGTGGCTCATGCCTGTAACCCCAGCACTTTGGGAGGCCAAGACGGGTGGATCACCTGAGGTCAGGAGTTTGAGACCAGCCTGGACAACATGGTGAAACACTGTCTCTACTAAAATTACAAAAATTGGCCGGGTGTGGTGGTGCATGCCTGAAGACTGAGGCAGAAGAATCGCTGGAACCGAGGAGTTGGAGGTTGCAGTGAACTGAAATCGCACCACTGCACTCCAGCCAGGGCAACAGAGTGAGACCCTATCTCCAAAAAAAAAAAGAGCGGGGAGCAGTGGCTCACGCCTGTAATGCCAGCACTTTTGGGGACTGAGGCAGGTGGATTGCCTAAGGTCAGGAGCTCGAGACTAGCCTGGCCAACATAGTAAAACCCCGTCTCTACTAAAAATACAAAAAATTAGCTGGGCATGGTGGCAGGTGCCTGTGATCTCAGCTACTAGGGAGGCTGAGGCAGGAGAATCCCTTGAACCCAGGAGGCAGAAGTTGCAGTGAGCCGAGATCATGCCATTGCACTCCAGCCTGGGCAACAAGAGCAAACCTCTGTCTCAAAAAAATAAAAATAAAAATAAAAAAAGAGAGAGAGAATTATAATAGAATACTAAGTACTACAAACTACTGAACGACATGAATAACCTAAATGAAATGGACAAATTCCTACATACACAAAACCTGCCAAAACTAAATCACAAAGAAGTAGAAAATCTGAGGCCGGGCGTGGTGGCTCACACCTATAATCCTAGCACTTTGGGAGGCCAAGGCGGGCAGATGACTTGAGGTCAGGAGTTCAAAACCAGCTTGGCCATCATGGTGAAACCTCGTCTCTACTAAGAAAAAAAAAAATTAGCTGGGCATGGTGGTGCGTGCCTGTAATCCCTGCTACTCAGGAGGCTGAGGCAGGAGAATCGCTTGAACCCAGGAGGTGGAGGTTGCAGTGAGCCGAGATCGTGCCACCGCACTCCAGCCTGGGTGACAGAGCGAGACTCCATCTCAAAAAAAAAAAAAAAAAAAAAAGAAAAAAAGAAAATCTGAATAGACATAAAAGTAGTCAGGAGATTGAATCAAAAATCTCCCAACAAAGAAAATTCCTGGACCTGATGGCTTCACTGGCGAATTCTATCAAACATTTAAAGAATGAACACCAATCCTTTTTAAACATTTCCAAAAAATTAAAGAGGAGAGAACACTCCCTCACTCATTCTATGAGGCCAGCATTTCTCTGAAACCAAAGCCAGACGAAGTCACAAGAAAAGAAACTACAGGCCAATATCCCTCATGAGCACTGATGCAAAAAAACAAATACTAGCAAACCAAAATCAGAGCTTATTAACAGGATTGTATGCTGTGACCAAGTAGGATTTACCCCTACAAAGCAAAGATGGTTCAATATATGAAAACTGATCAGTGTAATATACCATATTAACAAAATGAAGGAAAAAAAATATGATCATCTCAGTTGATGCAGAAAAAGCACTGACAAAATTCAACACCCTTTCCTGATAAAAACACTCAACAAACCAAGAATAGAAGAAACTACCTCAACATAATAAAAGCCATATATGAAAAACCCACATCACGCTCAGTGGTGAAAAACTGAAAGCTTTTTCTCTAAATCAGGAACAAGGTAAGGATGCCTGCATTCATTACTTCTGTTCAACACAGTGCTGGAAGTTCTAGCCAGCACACTTATGCAAAAAAAAAGAAATAAAAGGCATCAAAATTGGAAAGTGCCGGGCACGGTGGCTCACGCCTGTAATCCTAGCACTTTGGGAGGCTGAGGCAGGCGGATCACCTGAGGTCAGGAGTTCAAGACCAGCCTGGCCAACATGGTAAAACCCCATCTCTACTAAAAATACAAAAAATTAGCTGAGCATGGTGGTGGGCACCTGTAATCCCAGCTACTCAGGAGGCTGAGGCAGGAGAATCACTTGAACCTAGGAGGTGGAGGTTGCAGTGAACTGATATTGTGCCACTGCACTCCAGCCTGGGCGACAGCAAAACTTCGTCTCAAAAAAAAAAAATGTAAAGAAAGAAGTAAAATTATCTCTATTTGCAGATATGATCTTATATGTAGAAATGTCTAAAGATTACACACACACACACACAATATTAGAATAAATGAGGCCAGGTGCAGTGGCTCATGCCTATAATCCCAGCATTTTGGGAGGCTGAGGTGGGCAGATCACTTGAGGCCAGAAATTGGTCACCAGCCTGGCCAATATGGCGAAACTCCATCTCTACTAAAAGTACAAAAATTAGCCAAGCATGGTAGCACACGCCTGTAATTCTGGCTACTAAAAAGGCTGAGGCAGGAGAATTGCTTGAAACGAGGGGGCAGAGGTTGCAGTGAGCTGAGATCACACCACTGCACTCCAGCCTGGGCAACAGAGTCAGACTTAAAAAAATAAAAGGTAAATACACAAAATCAGCTGCATTTCTAAATACTAACAATGAACAATTTGAAAAGGAAATAAAGAAAATAATTCCACTTAAAATCTAGCAATTCCACTTCTGGATATATACCCAAAGAAATTGGGCCGGGCGTGGTGGCTCATGCCTGTAATCCCAGCACTTTGGGCGGCCAAGGCGGGTGGATCACAAGGTCAAGAGATCGAGACCATCCTGGCTAATATGGTGAAAGCCCGTCTCTACTAAAAATACAAAAACTTGGCGTGGTGGCTGACGCCTGTAGTCCCAGCTACTCGGGAGGCTGAGGCAGGAGAACGACTTGAACCCGGGAGGCAGAGATTGTAGTGAACTGAGATTGTGCCACTGCACTCCAGCCTGACGACAGAGCGAGACTCCATCTCAAAAAAAAAAAAAAAAAACAATAGAAAGCAGGGTCTCAAAGATGTAATTGAACATCCGTGTTCATAGCAGCGTCATTCACAATAGCCAGAAGGTGAAAGCAACCCAAGTGTCCATCGACAGATGAATAAGCAACATGTGGTATGTACACATACAGAGGGAGGACATTCTGACACTTGCTACAACATGAACCTCGGATATGGTGCAAAGTGAAATAAGCCAGCCATAGAAAGACAAATATCCTGTGACTCCACTTCTATAAGGAAATTAGAGGAAGTCAAAATCATAGAAGACAGAAAGTAGAATAGTGGCTGCCAGGGTTGGGGGAAAGGGGAATGGAGAGTTGGTGTTTACAGGGACAGAATTTTAGTTTTTTGTTTCTTTTTCACTTAGCCCAACCTGAAGCTCACAGTTTTAGTTTTAGAAGATGAAACAAGAGTTCTGGAGATGTGTGGGAGTGATGGTTGCACAACAGTGTGAATGTATTTAATACCCCTGAACCACACACTTAAATACGGTTAAGATGGTAAATGTCATGCTATGTGTATTTTACTACTGTGTGTGTGTGTGTGTGTGTATATATTTTTTTTTTTTTGAGATGGAGTTCTGCTCTTGTTGCCCAGGCTGGAGTGCAATGGCACGATCTCGGCTCACGGCAACCTCTGCCTCACAAGTTCAAGCGAATCTCCTGCCTCAGCCTCTCAAGTAGTTGGGATTACAGGCATGTGCTACCATACCAGCTTATTTTGTATTTTTAATAGAGACTGGGTTTCACCATGTTGGCCAGGCCGGTCTCGAACTCGTCACCTCAGGTGATCCGCCTGCCTCGGCCTCCCAAAGTGCTGGGATTACAGGTGTGAGCCACTGCACCCGGCTCAATAAAATATTTTAGAAAAAAAAATTTTGATGTGATAATGCAAATTCATAGCGACTCGCACCTACTTTATCGGGAGTTTCAGAAGCGGCAGAAGGGGGAGAGGACACGCTAAGCAGCCAGGGGCTGTTGACACTCCAGAGCACCCCCGGGGACTCCTTTTCTCAACAACACCCTCTGTAATGGCAGCATCAGGGAAGAGCGCACTGCCATTGGTTTTACTGACCAAACCTAAAGAGCTGACGGATGCATTCCCATCAGATGTGCTCACTAAATCATGCCAGCACACAGAAGACACACATCTCCTGGCCTGTTTGGAAGCAGTGCAGACAACGTGGGGGTCTCAGATCCTCCACTAGAATGATTCTGCTCCCGCTTGAGCCTTCGCCTGAATCCCCACCAGACACCATAAAGGTCAATGTAAGGATGATGAGCAGGCAGGGGCAGGAATTGGGACTGATTTGGTTTGAATCTGTGTCCCCACCAAATCTCATGTTGAAGTGTAATCTCCAAAGTTAGAGGTGGGACCTGGTGGGAGGTGACTGCTGGATCATGGGGGCAGAACCCTCATGGCTGGTTTAGCATGACAGTGAGTGAGTTCTCATGATATCTGGTTGTTTAAAAGTGTGTGGTGGCCGGGCGTGGTGGCTCACACCTGTACTCTCAGTATTTTGGGAGGCTGAGGCAGGCGGATCACCTGAGGTCAGGAGTTCAAGACCAGCCTGGCCAACATGGTGAAACCCCGTCTCTACCAAAAATACAAAAGTTAGACAGGCATGGTGGCGGGCGCCTGTAATCCCAGCTACTTGGGAGGCTGAGGCAGGAGAATCACTTGAACCCAGGAGGCGGGGGTTGCAGTGAGCCAAGATCAGGCCACTGTGCTCCAGCCTCGATGACAGAGCAAGGATCCATCTCAAAAAAATAAATGAGTGTGTGGCACCTCCCCCTGCGCCTTGTTCCTGCTGTGGCCATATGAGGCGCCTGCTCCCTGTCTGCCTTCACCGTGACTCTGTTTCCCGAGGCCTCCCCGGAAGCTGAGCGGATGCCAGCACCAGGTTTCCTACATAGCCTGCGGAACCATGAGCCAGCTAAACCTCTTTTCTTTATAAAATACCTGGTTTCAGGTATTTCTTTATAGCAATCCGAGAACAGCCAAATAAAAAGACACATACCCAGACAGAAACATTACCTGCAGGCCACCGCGTGCTGACTCTGTCACCAAGCAGGAGCGGGCCCCTCCCTCACATGGAGCCGCTGGCGTGGACAGCCCCGGGGAGGTCAGGCTGAGTGTCCTTTCCTCCATGCACCCTCGGAGGGTGCTTCCACTGGCTTTCTCAGACAGCACCATCTCGGGGTCCAGCTGGCCATGGCCTGGGTTAAGTTTAAAATGTCGGGCCAGTCCCCCCTTCCCTATATATGACTTTTCACAAGTCTGACACTTAAAGCTTTTGGGCCTCAGGGGGCAGCTTGATAAGTCAAAGAGTGCGTGCCTCTCCCTCTGATCTTCATCTTCTTCCACACAGAGTTCTGAATAATCATCAGAATCTGACGGATGACCATCTGCCAAATCCTCTGTTTTTATGAACTTGTAATCTTTAGCTTTATACTTGGGAGGTCGAGATACCCGTCCAGAACGTGTCTGTACTTTTAACGATTTTTTTAGTTTCTCAGTATGTTTTGTATGCAAGTTGGAAATAAACGGATGTGCTGAACTGGATGAAACAGATGTTACTGCCAGCGGTTCGGAGGTAGACAAAGGGGTCAACATGGAGCCCTGTTCATTTGGAGCCTTGGGGGCTGGGACTGTCTTTGTAGGGACCACCTGGAGGGCTGGCAGTGGTCTCTGTACAAACCTCTGAGCAGGAGGTTGGCGTAAGTCACTTAGGAAGCATGACTGTGGCTCGGTTCTCACAAGCGGCTGTACCCTGAGCAGCTGAGGGCTGGTGATGTGGAGCCCCACCAGGCAGGAGTTCCCCCGGGGCGGCTGGCTCTTTCTTGCAGTTTGGGGCTGGATTGTGGCCGGTAGGGGCTTTGGCCTTTCCTGACCTTTCGTTTCTCCAGACGTTACCTTGACACAAATGGCTTCTAGTTGCTTACGTACAGAAAGACGAGAAAGAAAAGCACTGTGCTTATCAACATGTCTGCAATTTCACTCTTGTCATAAACCCATTATTGACATTTTTTCTAAATTACATCTTACATATAAAAATTGATGTAATGTGTTTGTACTAAGGTGGTGTTTTCCAGACCTTTCTGACCAGAGACCACAGTGATATAAGCTGGGCTTGGTGACTCACACCTGTAATCCCAGCACTTTGGGAGGCCGAGGCAGGCCGATTATTTGAGGTTAGGAGTTTGAGACCAACCTGGCCAACATGGTGAAACCCCATCTCTACTAAAAATACAAAAATGAGCTGGGCGTGGTGATGCACTCCTGTAGTCCCAGCTACTCGGGAGGCTGAGGCATGAGAATCGCCTGAAGCCGGGAGGAGGATGCAGTGAGCTGAGATCGCACCACTGCACTCTAGCCTGGGCAACAGAGTGGGACTCCATCTCAAAAAAACAAAAACAAAAACAGAGACCACAGTGATACGTTTCACATTATGACCTAGTACACGTGTATATAAATATCTGCATACATAAATAAAATAAAAAGTTGATGGAACTACTTACCATTCCTATATAAATGCCCGCTGATTGTATCTATTCTACATCACTTTTTTTTTTTTTTTCCCGAGATTAGGGTCTCACTCTGTCACCCAGGCTAGAGTGCAGTGGCGCGATCTTGGCTCACCGTAACCTCTGCCTCCGGGTTTGAGTGATTCTCCCATCTCAGCCTCCCGAGTAGCTACCACCACACCCAGCTAATTTTTGTATTTTTTGGTAGAGACGGGTTTCACCATGTTGGCCAGGCTGGTCTCAAACTCCTGACGTCAAGTGATTGATCCACCTGCCTTGGCCTCCCAAAGTGCTGGGATTTCTGGCGTGAGACACCACGCCCAGTTCTATTCTACATCACTTTTTAAAAAATACTAGTCATAATCTACTAAGTTGGTTTCATGACCAGTTAAGAGATAATAAGAGCCTTTTTAACAGTTTTACCCATGTGAGGTTTTTTTTTTCTTTTGAAACGGACTCTTGCTCTGTCGCCCAGGCTGGAGTGGAGCGGCACAATCTCGGCTCACTGCAACCTCTGCCTCCTGAGTTCAAGCGATTTTCCTGCCTCAGCCTCTCAAGTATCTGGGATTACATGCACGTACCACCACGCCCCGGCTAATTTTTGTATTTTTAGTAGAGTCGGGGTTTCACCATTCAGGCTGGTCTCGAACTCCTGACCTCTGGCAATCCACCCACCTCAGCCTCCCAAAGTGCTGGGATTACAGGCGTGAGCCACCACACCTGGCCAGTTTTGTTTGTTTGTTTGTTTTTGAGATGGAGTCTCATTCTGTCGTCCAGGCTGGAGTGCCACTGCAACCTCCACCTCCCAGGTTCAAACGATTCTCCTGCCTCAGCCTACTGAATTGCTGGGATCACAGGTGTTTGCCATCACGACCAGGTAATTTTTTTTTTTTAAGATGGAGTCTCACTCTGTCGTCCAGGCTGGAATGCAGTGGCGCTACCTCGGCTCAGTGCAACCTCTGCCTCCCAGGTTCAAGCGATTCTCCTGCCTCAGCCTTCTGAGTAGCTGAGATTACAAGCACCTGCCACCACGCCCAGCTAATTTTTGTATTTTTAGTAGAGAAGGGGTTTCACCATGTTGGTCAGGGTGGTCTCAAACTCCTGACCTCATGATCCGCCTGCCTCAGTCTCCCAAAGTGCAGAGATTACAGGCATGAGCCACCATGCCCGGCATTACACATGTGTTTTTGCTTGGAGTTTTTAGTACTCTAAAAGCAGAGGTAATTCATAATGTGGGCCCATGTTTTTTAAAAAGTTTTTAATGAAATTCTGGAAGCCATAAAAAAGCCATAAAGAACAATGTTACCCAGCTTCCTACTGCCCAACCTGCATGCCTGTTTCTTCACCCTGTCCTGAACGTGTTTAGCATTCTCATGCTTTTTAAAAATTTATATGGCATATGCAGATATTTCTAAAAATATATAGTTCAGTTCTGAAATGTTTTTAAACTTTATAATAAATGATATCATCTCCTGCAACTTGAAAGGGCTTTTTTCAGGTTTCTTTACTTCATTTTGCTTCGGGAATTTTATCCACGTTAACGTGGGTAGGTCTCGGGGGTTCATTTTCTCTGCAGTATGAGTACACCTCCAACCTTCTGTTCCTAAGTTCTGCTCTGAATCTTCACGATGTACGTGTGTACATGTGTGAGTTTCTCCGGGGGCATGTACCTAGGCATAGGGCTGAGTATCTTCAACAACTTTTTACAAATATATCTAACGAAATTTCAAATACATGTGCTTTTTGACCCAGTAATTCCATTTCCTGGATTCTATAAAAAAAAACGCAGGTGGCCACAAAGATGTTCTGTTCTACGAAGTTCAAAGCAGCACTGTCTATAATAGCAAAACACCTACCAAAGGGGAGAACTACCTTCAATAACATCCCACAAATATTTATTGAGCACTGACCGCGTGCCAGAAACACTGTTACAGGTGTCAGGGAAACAGCTGTCATACAGCTTAGGGGAGAAGGACGGGGAAGCAAAAGAAACAAGGCTCCCGCCCTCACAGAGCAGAAATAATGAGCATTTTCCTCCAGGGAGAAAAAGAGGCAAACTTCATCACCCGGAGCACAATTTCCCAGCCAACATTTCAGAACATGATCCGTTGACATGGGTGGCTGGAGGATGCCCAGCAGCATCTCTGCCTCTACCCACTAGATGCCAGTAGTGATCCCGAGTCCTGATAATGAAGACATTGCCAAGTGCCCCCTATGGGGGCAAAACTGCCCTCGGTTGAGAATCACTTATTTGGGACCACTAACTGGCCCGCTTTGGACTCAACCTTCTGGTGTGATCCTCAAACAGTGGAGCATCAACAAAAATGTCACACAGGAGAGAATAAAGATCCTCACTGAGATCAAGCTGAAGTGTGACTCTCATCTGTCTCTTGCTATACTAGTACCATAGCAGAGGTCAGCCAACACTTTGTATGAATTGTAGAGAGCTGGCACCACAGCCCTGGGAGTCCCCAACTCCTGGGCTACTTGTTAATCAAATGACAACGAGATTGACTTTGCATATCCTTCAAGAACCCCATCTCTTTCATTTTACTGCCAGTCACACCTGTAATCCCAGTGCTTTGGGATGCTGAGGCAGGAGGATTGCTTGAGGCCAGGAGTTCAGGGCTAGCCTGGGCAACATAGTGGGACCCTGTCTCTACAAAACATTTTTAAATTAGCCAGACATGATGGTGCATGCATGTAGCCCCAGCTACTCGGGAGGCTGAGGTGGGAGGATCATTTGAGCCTGGAAGTTCGAGGCTGTAGTGAGCCGAGATCAGTCCAGCCTGGGTGAGAAAGAAAGACCCTGTCTCAACAAAACCCCAAAACAAAAACAGAATACATATACATACATACACTAAACCCTACTGTTTGAGGATAACCACAGCAGCAAAGCCAAACTAATAATGTATTTATCCTCTATCCTGACTGGCTTACCCTGTGGGTATCATGCTTGATACTGTTATGTTTAGTTAATTCAGCTAACATTAACTAAGTATTTCTGGGTGGAATACATACACACGAGCCAAGTCCTAGCCTCACCCTTGAGATGGGGGTGGTTTCCCCTGCCATGCCTCAGTCCCCGCAGACCTGCTGAATCGGATCTCCTGGGGTGAGGTCCCAAGATCTGCCCTTTCAAAAGCTCCACTGATGATTCTGAAGGCAGACAAGCTTCCCCAAGGAATGCAGACAGGTGAGGCAGACAGGAAAAATGTCATCATGGTACAACAGGTGCAATCAAGAGGCGGGAACAGCCCAGAGGTGGTGGACTGCCCAGAAGCAGTGATCTCTGAGGGGCATTTTGAAGGCTGGGAATTTTTGCCAGGTGAAAAGGGGCACACATCCATGTGTAAATGCACGGATGCATGAAAAGGGGCACAGCATATTGGATGGAACTGGAAATTTCTGTGGGGTGGAGAAGAGGGAGGATGGGGAGAGACAGCAGCCTAGATCCGACCCAAGTGTGTCCACTGGTCTGTGCTTCTGATCCACACCATCCCCCACGGTGAACACTGGGCCTTCTGCTGTGGTTGTTGAAATGCACCCCCAACCGCCCCAGAACCTGCCTCTCCTCTTCTGCATTTCCAATTCAGACGCACCCTTTCAAATCTAGTTCCGATACCACCTCTTCAACAAAGCTGCTTCTGATCTCCTCAGCCAGGAACAATCCCCCTTTCTCTAAATACATTCAGTTCTTTTTCACTATCTTTAGCTTTCTGGCCTTGATTGGAAGTTATCTGGGTCTTGTTTTATCTCCTGTTAGTTCATAAACTACTGAGGGGCAAAGTACGCACCCGGTTTGCCTTTGTGGCCTCCATGACACAGCTGGGGCTGAAAGAGAATCAGCAGAATGTGCTGCAAAGCTACATTATTGCAGGTAGAATTTATATCGTCTCCATTAGATTAGCTACAAAATACAATCCCATCATGCTGCCTAAGCTCGATTAAGTTTGCTTTTGCTTTACGAAAAATATGTCATTTTTGGATTCCAAACCCAAAAAGCTGTGGCCATATTCAGCAGGGTATGGT
Source organism: Symphalangus syndactylus (assembly GCF_028878055.3). Lineage (NCBI taxonomy): Eukaryota > Metazoa > Chordata > Mammalia > Primates > Hylobatidae > Symphalangus > Symphalangus syndactylus. The sequence goes on from NC_072430.2 coordinate 14,772,942, forward strand.
GAGGAGTACAGGGGCTCGGGAGAGCAGCCACACCTGAGGGACCTTGGGCAAAGCCACGCAACCTCCCTGAGCTTGTTTCCCACCTGCAAATGCCGGTACAAAAACACTGCTGAAAACTAAGCGGCCCAGCACAGTGCCCGGCCCAGAGCAGAGGCTTTGCAGGTGGCTGCCCCCGGATGGCATCTTGCAGCCTTCTGACCCAGATCAAAGTCCAAAAAGGTTGAGTTACCCAAGGTCACACCTCTAGATAGTGATAGTGTGGCATGTGGACAGAATCACACTCGTCTTCCTAAACCTTAGTAAGACAACTCTCCAGTCTTGATGATTAACTGGATACAACCCTAAGCCGCTAATATCAGTCAAAAAAACTCACGAGTGAAGGTTCCTGATTCTATTCCCTAACCCATTTCTTCTAGTGGAAAAAGCTGTCTTCTTTTGGCAGTTTTGGGGTGAGACTAATTTTGTTTACAACCCCAGCGCTGAAATGGGATGGAATTTTACAGCTGCCGTGTAGGCCCTCTGGCTTCAGGCGCTATGCTACACCCTCCGGAGTCGGGCGACCGTCTTCTAGTTATCACTCCCCTAGCAACCAAAAGGTGTGTGGCCCAGGAAATAAACCCACTGGGAAAGGATGTTTTGTAGTATACAGAGTGCTTTCACATATTCCAAACATTGTGTATCAGGCACTGTGCTGGGTACTGCGGTTACAAATCAGTCACTATCACCCAGGATATTAAGTCCTGCAGCGAACTAGTGTATTGTGCTTAACTTTGTTCCAAGCCTGGGCCTTGGCACCTTACACCTGAAAAGCTAAGTTGCTTCCTTTTAATTCATTCATGTTTCAGCTCTAGTGTCTGGCCTACGGGACCACCCACTCTAAAGCGGCCCCCGTCAATCCCAGAACCTGCCTTATGTTCGTTCTTCATCAAGTGTGTTCAAGGCTTCACCTCCTGCACATAGCGGGGAGTGCTGGGAACACGGTCTCTAAGTGCTCCACAAAGGCTGAACGAGCGGTCAAAGGCCTGTAAGAAGAGCTAGGGCCGGGCGCGGTGGCTCACGCTTGTAATCCCAGCACTTTGGGAGGCCGAGGCGGGCGGATCACGAGGTCAAGTGATCGAGACCACGGTGAAACCCCGTCTCTACTAAAACTACAAAAAATTAGCCGGGCGTGGTGGCGGGCGCCTGTAGTCCCAGCTACTGGGAGAGGCTGAGGCAGGAGAATGGCGTGAACCCGGGAGGCGGAGCTTGCAGTGAGCCGAGATTGCGCCACTGCACTCCAGCCTGGGCGACAGAGCGAGACTCCGTCTCAAAAAAAAAAAAAAAAAAAAAAAAGAAGAGCTAGGGAGCACGCAAAAGCCAACAGCAGGGCTGTGAAGGCAGAGAAGGCACGAGGGCGTTCCAGGCACAGGGCTTAGCGTGAGCAACCGCTCCTAGAGTGAGGCTCCTGGGGTGAAAATGCCAGGGTGGTGACAGGTGGGGGCCGAATGCCGTCCCTAAGAAGCTCAGCTTGGGGACGCCCTGAGTCTTAACCCAGGCGGATACTGGCCTCCCCGGACGAGCAGCTAGCCCTGCCGCGGGGCGTCGGCCCCCTTCGGGCCTCAGTTTCCCCACGTCCCTCCCGACGCCTCACCTGGGGCGGGAGCAGGCGCGGCGGGCGCGGGGGCTCGGTGCCCCGGCCCCGCTGCAGGGCGGCCTGTTGGGCCGCGTCCCGCAGCCGCCGCGCCGCGTCCTGCAGCACGAAGGGGGGCGGCGGCGGCGGCGGCGGCGGCGGCTGCGCCTTCGTCACCTGCTCCAGGACCCGCCGCAGCTGCTCGGGGCCCAGCGGGGCCACACGTGCGACGCTGCCGCTCTGGCCCGGAAGAGTCGGGCCGCCGCCGTCGCCACCATCCTCGCTGCCGCCCCCAGCCTCCTGCTCCGCATCCGCCATGGCGGCCGAGGCGGGGACTCGAACCCGGGTTGCTGAGCGACGGCGTCTCCAATGTGCGTCACCTAGGAGAGGGGCGGGCTACGAGTGCCTCGCAGGCCAAGATACCTCGAAAGGCGACCGCGTCTGGCCGGGAAAGTCGTGGAGTGCCCCGCCCCAGCCGACAACCGCCGCGGCTCCTAGGGCTGATCAGCAGAGCGGACCCCCGTTGTTTTCCTTATTGCCTGTCACGGATGTGTTTAAGACTCACCTTCTCCGGGAGCTGTCCCGGATCTCCCAGGGGGAGGTCTTCAGGGTTCCAGAGCCCCTGGCCCAAAAGTTACCTCACTATCCAAGTGTTCTGACGTCATCATGCATCCGAATCAGCGGAGGATGCTGTCTGGAGATGCAGAGTCCTGCGCCCACCCCTAAACGTTTGGATTTATACATCTGAGAGGGGACCACAGTTTGAATTGTTAACAAGAGTGTTTCCCAACCCTCAAATTTTTGCCTTGTCACCCTAGCTTCTCTCTACCCACCCACCGAGATTGGGTGCACCTTGAAGGGAGAGATGATATATTACACAATCGGTGCCCAGCACAGGCCCTGCCCAGAACACAACGCACGCTCAGGGCATGAATGATGGATGGATGAATATGAATAAACGAATGAGTGAACGAATGAATGAACCCACCCTCTCTCTATCCATCAGCTCCACTGCCCCATCTTCCTCAGCCTGATCGCCTCTCCTTCTTACGGTTGAGGCTCTGTGCGCCCTCCGAATCTTGTAGCTGAAGGTGTGTACACACGTCCCAGCTCCTTTCGCCAGGGAGAGCAGGAGGTCCACTGGTCAACAAACCCTTATTAAGCACCTGGTGGGTGAATCGCTGTTTCCGCCCTGGGGGTATACAGTCCAGGTGCCGAGAAGGAGGAAACTGGCATTTGCAGCACAGTATGATGAGCGCTGAAGCCGGTAAAGTAAAGCTGGCGGCCTGGGTGGTGTCAGAGAAGGTCCTGGAAGATCACCATCATCTTCATCAATACTCACATTGCATTCACGATGATCCCTTCCGTGTTATTTTTTAATGGTGAATTTTATATTATGGGTATCTTTTTTTTGTTTTGTTTTGTTTTGTTTTTGAGACAGTCTCGCTGTCGCCCAGGCTGCAGTGCAATGGCGCGATCTCGGCTCACTGCAGGCTCCGCCCCCCGGGGTTCACGCCATTCTCCTGCCTCAGCCTCCCGAGTAGCTGGGACTACAGGCGCCCGCCACCTCGCCCGGCTAATTTTTTGTATTTTTAGTAGAGACGGGGTTTCACCGTGTTAGCCAGGATGGTCTCGATCTCCTGACCTCGTGATCCGCCCGCCTCGGCCGCCCAAAGTGCTGGGATTACAGGCATGAGCCACTGCGCCCGGCCTTTTTTTTTTTTTTTTTTTTTTGAGACGGAGTCTCGCTCTGTCGCCCAGGCTGGAGTGCAGTGGCACGATCTCTGCTCACTGCAAGCTCCGCCTCCTGAGTTCACGCCATTCTCCTGCCTCAGCCTCCCGAGTAGCTGGGACTACAGGCGCCCGCCACCTCGCCCGGCTAATTTTTTGTATTTTTAGTAGAGACGGGGTTTCACCGTGTTAGCCAGGATGGTCTCGATCTCCTGACCTCGTGATCCGCCCGCCTCGGCCGCCCAAAGTGCTGGGATTACAGGCATGAGCCACTGCGCCCGGCCTTTTTTTTTTTTTTTTTTTTGAGACGGAGTCTCGCTCTGTCGCCCAGGCTGGAGTGCAGTGGCGCGATCTCTGCTCACTGCAAGCTCCGCCTCCCGAGTTCACGCCATTCTCCTGCCTCAGCCTCCCGAGTAGCTGGGACTACAGGCGCCCGCCACCACGCCCGGATAATTTTTTGTATTTTTAGTAGAGACAGGGTTTCACCGTGTTAGCCAGGATGGTCTTGATCTCCTGACCTCGTGATCTGCCCGCCTCGGCCTCCCAAAGTGCTGGGATTACAAGCGTGAGCTACCACGCCCGGCCTATTATGGGTATCTTACCACAATTTTTTTTTTTTTTTTTTGAGACAAGATCTCACTCTGTCACCCAGGCTGGAGTGCAGTGGCATGATCTTGGCTCACTGCAACCTCCACCGCCTGGGTTCATGCGGTTCTCCTGTCTCAGCCTCTTGAGTAGCTGGGATTACAGGCGTCCGCCACCATGCCTGGCTAATTTTTGTGTTTTTAGTAGAGACGGGGTTTCATCATGTTCGTCAGGCTGGTCTTGAAATCCTGACCTCAGGTGACCCGCCCGCCTCAGCCTCCCCAAGTGCTGGGATTACAGGTGTGAGCCACCACACCCGACCAGATTTCAGGAATTCACATGCCTTCTGCTCAAAATAATTTTCATGCCACCGTGGCATATTCTAAACCCCTTCAAGCTCAGGAAACTTGAGGACAGCAACCTCCACCGATTCCTCCATGCTGTGTCCCTGCATCTAACAACGTGCCTGGCACGACTATTAAAAGATGTGACATCCATCGTGTGTACAGGTGTCTATTTTCAGTGTCAGCTGCCCCAGGCTCTCCTAACTTTGCTTATAATAGCAGCAGCGCCATCGGCTGGCATTTATTGAAAACTGTTACTACACCCTGGGCACATACCACGGTCTGTAGATTTTGAGCTGCTTCTTATTTAGGTCAGAACTAGTAGCTGTTTCCACTGTAGAATTTTCAAAAACAGGTGGAGCCCTTGCCAGATCCTGACATAAAATGGCATCGACCCTATACAACCGGCTTTTGTTCAACTGAGCACACTGACCACCCTAGAAACTCGAACCGAGTGAGAAATTCATCCACTTGCTCTGGCTGCAAAATGTAGAACCAACAGGAAGAAATGTGAAGCCTAAGATGTCTCTGAAAAGAAAAGAGGAGGGAAAAAAAGCAAGAGAAAGTTTCCAGAGGCTTCCACAACTCGAACGCCTCACTAAAAACATGGCAGTCATCTAGTGGCTGGTCACTGTCTCCAGCAGGTTGGGCTTTGTGTCTCACCGTTTTGCTCCCAGCCTAGAACTGTGCTGGGCATGTAGTAGCTCTCCATATGCATCTGTGGAATGCATTCATTCCAGACCTGGATTTTCAACTCCAAGACTTCCCCGCAAGGGGGCCCAGGGAACACTAGGCGGTGATATCTGGGAGCACCTGTCTTCACTGGGCGGTTCCTCCAGGCCAGACGCAGCCTCAGGAAACGTGGGGGGTGGAGGCGGGGGATGTGCATCGGTTTGGATGTCCAGAGTGTCCTTTAAAACGACAAATGTAAAAGGCCTAACCAATGGCATTCTAAAACAGACCCTTCAGGTGGTGGCGCGGGGACTCGGGGTGAGGAGCCACCGCCCCAGCGCGCGCTGAGTTCCTCCCGCTCTCCCCAGCAGGTAGCCTTGGACAACCTCGGGGCCCAGTCCAAAAGATTCCGCAATTCTCTCCTGCCTGCATGCCTGTTACAGTATCAGAAAGGAACATTTTTAAAAATAGTTGCAAAAGGAGTTCATGGGGGGAACAGAAAAACACGACCTAGGTTGGCCCGTACGGGGATCGAACCCGCGACCTTGGCGTTATTAGCACCACGCTCTAACCAACTGAGCTAACCGGCCTCCTGACGCTGGCTCGCCACGGGAGTGCCTAAGAGGGCTCCAAGCCCGCGCCCGCCCCCTAGCGACTCCCTGCCGAGCCCGCGCCGCTGGCTGCATTCGGCTTCGCCACAGCCGCGACTTTCGACCTCTTCACAGTCATCCCCACTGGCCCGATGCAGAAACTAAGACCTAGGGGACTTCAAGGAGAAGGGAGGCGGCTCCCTACAGCGAAGGCGGCTTTTTTTCACAGGGAAAATGCAAATTGCACATGTGAGGCTTAGCTCCGCAGTGAGAAGGTTTTCAAACATGCCAACTCAATGTTGTTTTTATCTCCGAGAATCCTGCAGAGTGGAAACTTCGTGTAACAGAGGCCTTTAGCATGGTTAAATCAAGCTTGGAAAATACAGAAAACCGGACAAAAGAACCACCGAATTCCCTGTCGCCCAATAAACAAGGGCCGCTGGGGTCTTGGCTTCCTTCCTGCCGTTTTTTTTCCTACAGTACACGTGTATTCACACACACACACACACACACACACACACACACACACACACACACACGGAATCCAAAGCCTTGTATGAAGCAGTCATTTTTTCTTTTTTTTGAGACGGAATCTCCCTCTGTCGCCCAGGCTGGAGTGCAGTGGCGCGATTTCGGCTGAATGAAGCAGTCTGTTTTTTATCTTTCTTTTTGCATTTAATATTCTAGAATAAGCATATCCCTAAACAATTGCAAATGTCATTTTAAATGATTCCTCAGTGTTTCATTGAGTGGCTTTCTCCCTGTTTTTTTTTTTTTTTAGTGTCGGAAAAAATGTTTTCATTTTGCTCTCTCTCTTGTTAACTGAGCACATAAATAAATCACATGGTACAGGTAGAAGGGTTGAAACAGCCACTGGGTGGGCAACGATGGTACCCACCCCTAAAAGCATAGGATCTGTATGCAAAAAAAGAGAGAGAGAAAGAAAAGGCTGGGAAGACAAACCACCACCGTGTCCACCACCCAGCCTGCATGTCCCAGAGGCCTGCTGTTCTTCTACAGGGCCTGACTATGGTGTGCTGCGTGGCCCTCCCACTCCAGGAGCACCAGAAGGGAGCACCAGCTTTTTTTTTTTTTTTTTTTTTTTTGTGACAGAGTCTTGCTCTGTCGCCCAGGCTGGAGTCCAGTGGTGCAATCTCAGCTCACTGCAATCTCTGCCTCCTGGGTTCAAGCGATTCTCCTGCCTCCGCCTCCCAAGTAGCTGGGACTACAGGCTCGTGCCATGTCCGGTTACTCTGTGTGTGTGTGCGTGTGTGTGTGTGTGTGTGAATTTTTAGTAGAGATGGGGTTTCACCATGTTGGCCAGGCTGGTGTCGAACTCCTGACCTCAAGTGATCCGCCTGCCTTGGCCTCCCAGAGTGCTAGGATTACAGGCGTGAGCCACCGCGTCCGGCCAGCTTTTTAACACTATACATTCTGCTGTGATTACTCCACTAAACTGCTTGGACTGATGTATCGTCGGGGTTCTATGTCACAAGCAGCAGAAACCGAGTCTAGCTGATTCGAACAGATTTTATGTAAAGGATGTTAGGTAGGTCACCCTCCACGAGCAAGGCTAAAGGACCAGGTTTAGAAAAACGGACTGTCAGTGAAGACAGACTCATTCATCCCGGCAGTGCCCTGGCCCCCAATCAGCTGTGAGTCAAAGAAACCTAATCCCTATCCTGATGGAGCTCACCGCATAACAAGGAAGGCGGATATTATAGGAAACGGAGAAGATTAGGTGGTGTGCTGGGAGGTTGGGCAAGCGTCCTGAAGTCTGGAACACTTTACTGTGTCCAAAGGACAAGGATGGATGAGCAGGCCAAAGGGGTAAAGCCCTCTCACAGAGCACTGGTGGGCGTGCAAGCATCCTGTCCATTTTGCTTACAGCTGAATGAATGCCCAGAACCTAGCACGCTCTCTGGCATAGCAATAGGTAAGAGTCACATGGGTTTAAAACAGTCAGATCAAGTCATTTCTCTGTTCACACTCTCTCCTTTTGTCGCAGCCCTAACAGGCCTGCCAAAATTAGCAAATATAGATCAAGATGCCGGGTTAAAATTGAATTGCAAAAGGACAATGAAGCTTTTTTTTAGTGTAAGTATGTCCCACGCCATATTTGGGACATACTTATACTAAAAGAATACCTGTGCTGTATCTGACAACCCTACGCCCCGGGCAACATCCCGTTGAAAGACACCACCGTACCTGCGCCTTTGCCCTCTGCCCTCCTGCACCCCTGCCCGGCTCCCTCCGCGGCAGCCCCTCCGCCTCCTCCCTGACCCTTGCTCCTGTGCTGGGGCTTTTGCGCTTCCGTTCCTCTTCCTGGACCACTCTTCCTGCAGACAATGTCAAAGCTCCTCCTCCTCGTCGTGGTCGCTGCTTAAATGTCACTTACTCAGCGAGGTTTCCCCGATGCCCCCATTTGCAATCGCAACCCGCACCCAGGATCCCTGCGGTTCCCGGTCCGACCCCCTTCCATCGCTTATTGCCGCTGCTAACCGTCGGCCTCCCACCGCTAGAGCGAACTCCAGGGGCAGTGGGCTCTATTTTACCAGCACCTAAACAGTGCTTGGCACACAGCAGGTGGTCAGTCAAGGTCTCCTGAAGGAAGCCGAGTTGACCGACCCTTGTGGGTGCAGCCGTGGCATTCCCGGGACTTCAAGCCACGCCTCCCGAGTGGGCGGAGTGGATGGGGCGCGCCCGGGCGGGGGCGCCGTGACTGACTTCGGTCGCTAGAGGGCACCCGAGACCTGCGCCGTCAGCTCCGAACCCAGGCTTAGGGCGACCCACGTGCAGCTGTAGGGCGGGCGCGGGCGAGCAGTTTTCTTTCCTCCTCTGGACCTCTCCCTCCACTTCCCACCCCGCCTTAGAGCTCTTCTTAGACAAACTCTAATTTTCATTCTTTGAGTGACAAAAACACGAATCTACATACTTTCGGAATTAAGTGGTACAGAATACCATTCGGGCTTGTTTTCTTGTTTTTGTTTTTGTTTTTGAGACGGAGTCTCGCTCTTGTCGCCCAGGCTGGAGCGCAGTGGCGCGATGTCGGCTCACTGCAACCTCTGCCTTGTATTTGTTTTTTGTTTTTTTAATGTGAGGCGGGGAGCCCATGTGCATTTCAAATAATCCATTTTCTTTAAACTCAACTTACGAAATGTTTCATTCTGTTTATAAGTTGGAACCTTTGGTCTGACAGTAACTACCCGCTGTGTTAGTTTCCCAGGTCGGCCACAACAGAGTATTATAAGGTAGGTGGCCACACCACAGAATATATGGCCTCATAGTTCTAGTAGGCAGACGTCCAAGGTCAGGGTGTCGGGAAGGTCTCTTCCTTCGGGGGCTCCCAGGGAGACCGCCCCAGGCGTCTCCCGGCTTCTGGTGGATTTCGGGCCAACTTTGGCCTTCCTTCGCTTGTAGAAGCTTCACACTGATCTCTGCCTGCATCTTCACGTGCTGTTCTCCCTGTGTGTCCCTGTGTCCAAATCGCCCCTTTTGTGTAGACGCCAGTCATAATGGACTAAAGCCACCCTGAAGACCTTTTTTTTTTTCTTTTTAGACGGAATTTCCCTCTTGTTTCCCAGGCTGGAGTGCAATGGCGCGATCTTGGCTCGGCTCACTGCAACCTCCGCCTCCTGGGTGCAAGTGATTCTCCTGCCTCAGCCTCCTGAGTAGCTGGGATTACAGGCATTCGCCACCACGCCCAGCTAATTTTGTCTTTTTAGTAGAAATGGGGTTTCACCATGTTGCCCAGCTTGGTCTTGAAGTCGTGACCTCAAGTGATACACCTGCCTTGGCCTGGAAGCACCTACATTATTGCGAAGTTTTGACAAAGCCTCAAAAGTCTTTTTTCTTTTGTTTTTGAGAAGGAGTTTCGCTCTTGCCACCCAGGCAGGAGTGCAATGGCGTGATCTTGGCTCACTGCAACCTCCGCCTCCTAGGTTCAAGCAATTCTCCTGCCTCAGCCTCCCAAGTAACTGGGATTACAAGCACCCACCACCATGCCCAGCTTATTTTTGTATTTTTAGTAGAGTCGGAGTTTCACCATGTTGGCCAGGCTGATCTTGAACTCCTGACCTCAGGTGATTTGCTCGACTCAGCCTCCCAAAGTGCCGGGATTTGGGGCGTGAGCCACCACGCCCGGCCCAAAGTCTTTGTTAGATGTAAGAAAGAGCAGTAGAAGGCCAGGCGCAGTGGCTCACACCTGTCATCTCAGCACGTTGAGAGGCCTTGGCGAGCAGATCGCTGGAGGCTAAGAGTTTGAGACCAGCCTGGACAACTTGGAGAAACTCCATCTCTCCCAAAAATAAAATAAATTAATAATAATAATAGGCTGGGCGTGATGACTCACACCTGTAATCCCAGCACTTTGGGAGGCAGAGGCGGGCAGATCACCTTTGGTCAGGAGTTCAAGACCAGCCTGGCCAACGTGGTGAAACCGTCTCTACAAAAACACAAAAATTAGCTAGGCGTGATGGCGGGCACCTGTAATCCCAGCTACTTGGGAGGTTGAGGCGGGAGAATCGCTTGAACCCGGGAGGTGGAGGTTGTAGTGAGCCGAGATGGCACCACTATACTCCAGCCTGGGCAACAGAGCAAGACTCCATCTCAAAAAAAAATAGTAATAATAATAATAAGCAGTAGAAGACAGGGAACTGGAAGCCACGAACTAGGACCCAAGCCCAGGGGAGCCACCAGCAAGTGAGGAACCTTGGCAAACAAAGCCCTTTTCCTCTCTGGGTCTCCAAGAACAGGCCACATGGCTTCTATAAACTCAAGCAAGCAAGGCTTCTCTCTCACCAGCCCATTAAATTTTATCAAGTTAAAGGTTGTCCTGGATCCTCAATAGTCACTTAAAATCAGGCTTGCCCCTACCAGAAAGGAATGACAGAGCAGGTGACAAGTGGCAGGTGGCAGTGCTTCTTGATTATCCAACAAGTATGTATGTATGTATGTATGCATGTATGTATTTATTTATTTATTGAGACAGAGTTTCCCTCCTGTTGCCCAGGCTGGAGTGCAATGGCACAATCTCGGCTCACTGCAACCTCCACCTCCCAGGTTCAAGAGATTCTCCTGCCTCAGCCTCCCAAGTAGCTGGGATTACAGGCATGTGCCGCCACGCCCGGTTAAGTTTGTATTTTTAGTAGAGACGAGGTTTTTCCATGTTGGTCAGGCTGGTGTCGCATTCCCGACCTCAGGTGATCCACCCTCCTTGGCCTCCCAAAGTGCTGGGACTACAGGTGTGATCCGCAGCGCCCAGCCTTCTTTTGTTTTCTTTCCTTTTTTTTGAGAAAGGGTCTGGCTCTGTCGCCCAGGCTGAAGTGCAGTGGCACCGTCTCGGTTTCCTGCAGCCTCTGCCTCCCAGTCTCAAATGTTCCTCCCACCTCAGCCTCCTGAGCAGCTGGGACTACAGGCATGCACCATGCCCAGTTAAGTTTTGTAACTTTTTTTTTTTTTTGAGACGAGCCCAGCCCCAGAGCTCCGCTTTTAAAACTGTATGAACACTACCTAATTATAACCACTTGAGCTTTTTGAATCATTCTAAAACTTCCTCAGACAGTTCATCCCATATTCTATCATTAGTTTTTCCCTCTTTGCCAGTGTCAAGGGATTCAGCCATGTGGCTATGTTTAGCAGACAACCTATTTCCTTCTGCTGAGCATCTGAATTAAGGTTCAAACCAGCAAACAAGTCAGAAAAGCTAGGGATGACAGACATTTCAAACGTGTTAACACTGTTAAAGTGGGTGAAACGCAAATCTACCTGAAGATATTAGAAATTAGATTGATTTTGTAAAATAATAAACATGTCTCAGGGAAAACTAAGCTTGAACAAGGATATTAAATAAGGAGGAGCAAAAACATTAGCCACTGAAATTAACATGAAGGATGGTAGTTAACCGAGCACTAGAAATTAGATCCCAGTCTAGTGTGGATGCAAAAATAGGTAAAATTCAGTCTGCAAAGAAGTCTGTGTAGGTTTCTGAGAAAAAGGAACTCAAAGAAATACATTTAGAATTTTTTAAGTGTAAGAAAAGGTTTCCTGGCCAGAAATAGTGGCTCACACCTGTAATCCCAGCACTTTAGGAGGCTGAGGCAAGCGGATGGCTTGAGCTCAGGGGTTCGAGACCAGCCGAGGCAACATGGTGAAACCCCTTATCTACTAAAAATACAAAAAATTAGCTGGGCTTGCTGGCAGGTGCCTGTAGTCCCAGCTACTCAGAAGGCTAAAGTGAGAGAATCACCTGAGCCTGGGAAGTCGAGGCTGCAATAAGCCATGTTTGCACCACTGACCTCCAGCTTGGGCAACAGGAGAGAGCCGTTGTCTCAAAAAATAATAATAATACAAAAAATATAAAAATTGGCCAGGTGCGGTGGCTCACGCCTGTAATCCCAGCACTTTGGGAGGTTGAGGCAGGTGGATCACAAGGTCAGGAGTTCAAGACCAGCCTGGCCAAGATGGTGAAACCCCATCTCTACTAAAAATACAAAAATTAGCCAGGTGTGGTGGCACGGGCCTGTAGTCCCAGCTACTCAGGGGGCTGAGACAGGAGAATTGCTTGAATCTGGGAGGTGGAGGTTGCAGTGAGCCGAGATCAAGCCACCATACTCTAGCCTGCATGACAGAGCGAGACTGTCTCAAAAAAAAAAAAAAAAATTAAATAAAAAATAATAAAATTTAAAAAAAGCGGAGCTCTGAGATGCATGGTGGTTCCATTTCACAAGCGTTTCCTGAGCATATTTTCTTATTCTCCAGCCTCGGCCTCCCAAAGTGCTGGGATTACAGGCGTGAGCCACCACGCCTGGCACTTTTTTTTTTTTTTTTTTTTAAGTAGAGAAGTGGGGTTTCTCTATGTTGCCCACGCTGGCCTTGAATTTCTGGGCTCAAGCGATCCTCTTGCCTCGGCCTTCAAAAGTGCTGAGATTACAAGTGTGAGCCACCACACCTGGCCAATTCAGTCTTAAACCAATTTTCTGAGGCTTTGTTTTGGCAAGGCTACCTTATTCTCCTGAATATTTTCCTCAGTAATATATGCTGAGCTCCTGGCTCTGGGTGAGCTGGGCAGGTGAGAGGCTTGGGGTGAAGACCCTCTCTAGAGGAGTTCACAGCCTGGTGCTTCTTATCTGTCCATTCAGGGCTGGAGTGGCCCAGCTAGGCAGATGCTGAGGCCACCCAGCTGAAGCCTGAGCAGGCGGACCCCTCCGCTGATGTTCGAGCGTGTTTACCACAGGAAGAGAAGCTCTTCAGCAACTGTTCCTTCTTTTCAAAGCAGCATTTCCTATTTCATTCAGAATTAAAGAAAGAATAAGGAATTCTCTAGGCCAGTGGTTCTCAAAATATGGCCACTGGTGCAGCATCACCTGGAATTTTGATAGAGCTGCAAATTATCCCCCATTCCAGACTTACAGATTTAGAAATAATGGGGGTGGAGATCCCTGATCGAATGGAACATCTGGAGTTCATCCCCTCACCCAACCCTAAGATACACGTGGAACAAGGATGCTGAGCCAGAGGGGCAGGTGAGGCCGCAAGTCCAGCTGCCCCTGTTCACATAGGTAAGCACGTAGACTGTGTCTACCCACGGGGGCACCTTGCTGTAAATCATCAGCCCAATCAGGACCAACATGGTCTCTACAATTTCACTTCTGAGAACCACTTGTCCACAATGAAGGTAAACAGAAAATCCATCAGCACCTGGTGAATTGGGAAACAATGGGGCTCTCACTTGCTAAATGCATTCACCTGTTCACCTATTTAATACACTCTGCCCTGCAGTGTAGAGAAAAGACAGATGAGGGGCCCCAGGAACTTAGAACCCACCTGGTTAGAAGAAACTAACAAGCAAGAGACAGGGATAGAAAGATAAATGTGACATAAGGGCAAGCCCCCAAATAAGAAAGAACACAAGAAGAGAAGAAGGGATAGATCAAATCCTAGTGGTCTGGAGAGATTAGATGTGGCTTCTCAAAGCCAACAAAGATAGCACCACCAACAATAATACACCAGCAATAATCACTATTTTTTCAACTTTTTCATTGAGAGAAAATTTACACAACATAAAATTCACCATTGTAACCATTTATTTATTATTTTTTGAGATGGAGTCTTGCTCTGTCGCCCAGGCTGGAGTGTAGTGGCACGATCTCAGCTCACTGTAGCCTCCACCTCCTGGGTTCAAGTGATTCTCCTGCCTCAGCTTCCCAAGTAGCTGGGACTACAGGCATGCGCCAACATGCCAAGCTAAGTTGCTTTTTTTTTTTTTTGAGAAGGAGTCTCCTGCTGTTGCCCAGGCTAGAGTGCAGCGGTGTGATCTCTGCTCGCTGCAACCTCTGCCTCCTAGGTTCAAGTGATTCTCCCACCTCAGCCTCCTGAGTAGCTGGGATTACAGCAGCGCATCACCACGCCTGGCTAATTTTTGTATTTTTAGTGGAGACCGGGTTTCACCATGTTGGTTGGCCGGGCTGGTCTCGAATTCCTGGTCTCAGTTGGTCCATCCTCCTCGGCCTCCCAAAGTGCTGGGATTACAGGTGTGAGGCACCACGCGTGGCTGGTTTTGTGTTTTATTTATTTGCTTTTTTTAGATGGAGTCTCACTCTGTTGCCCAGGCTGGCGTGCAGTGGTGCAATCTTGGCTCACTGCAACTTCCGCCTCCCGGGTTCAAGCAATTCTCTGCCTCAGCCTCCCTAGTAGCTGGGATTACAGGTGCCTGCCACCACACCCGGCTCATTTTTCTATTTTCAGTAGAGATGGGATTTCACCATCTTGGCCAGGCTAGTCTTGAACTCCTGACCTGGTGATCCACCCGCCTCAGCCTCCCAAAGTGCTGGGATTACAGGTGTGAGCCACTGTGCCCAGCCGTTTTGTATTTTTTTTAGTAGAGACGGGGTTTCCCCATGTTGGCCAGGCTGGTCTCGAACTCCTGGACTCAAGTGATCCGCCTGCCTCGGCCTCCCAAAGTGCTGGGATTGCAGGCGTGAGCCACCGCGACCGGCCGCTTTCTCTTTCTTTCTTTTGAGACAGGGTCTTGCTTTGTCACCCAGGCTGGAGTGCAGTGGTGCTATCATAGCTCACTGAGTCTAGAACTCCTGGTCTCAAGCGATCCCCTCGCCTTATTCTCCTGAATAGCTGGGTTTACAGGCATGTGCCACCGTGCCCGGCTTTTTTTTTTTTTTGGAGTCTCTTGCTCTGTCGCCCAGGCTGGAGTGCAGGTGGTGCAATCTCGGCTCGCTGCCTGCTCCGCCTCCCGGATTCACGCCATTCTCCTGACTCAGCCTCCGGAGTAGCTGGGACTATAGCGCCCGCCACTACGCCCGGCTAATTTTTTTTGTATTTTTAGTAGAGACGGGGTTTCACCGTGTTAGCCAGGATGGTCTCGATTTCCTGACCTCGTGATCTGCCCGCCTCGGCCTCCCAAAGTGCTGGGATTACAGGCGTGAGCCACCGCGCCTGGCACTTTTTTTTTTTTTTTTTTAAGTAGAGAAGTGGGGTTTCTCTATGTTGCCCACGCTGGCCTTGAATTTCTGGGCTCAAGCGATCCTCTTGCCTCGGCCTTCAAAAGTGCTGAGATTACAAGTGTGAGCCACCACACCTGGCCAATTCAGTCTTAAACCAATTTTCTGAGGCTTTGTTTTGGCAAGGCTACCTATCTGTTTTAAAAATAAACGATGTATTTTAGTAAAAGGAAAAAAAAAATGGAAGGAGGAAAAAACAGGGTTTCGATCTCATGGAATAATTATAAGGATAATCTAATGAGCTTCATAAAATACTATACCCATACCTAGTATGGTTGTTATTTTACTGTTTTGTCAGGGTCCAGAGAACTAGGCCACTGCGTTGCTTAGGCATCGTGTCTGCACATAGTTAATTCCGGTGTACATTCATTTATCTTTACACTAGGATGTTAGTTTCAAGAACTCAGTCACCTCGTCTACACTGTCCTCCTTTAAATCCCCAATGCCTGCGACAGTTCCTGGGGCAAAAACAAATGCTTGTTGGATTAAAAAGAAAAACTGAGCCGGGCGCGGTGGCTCACGCCTGTAATCCCAGCACTTCGGGAGGCCGAGGCGGGCGGATAACCTGAGGTTAGGAGTTCGAGACCAGCCTAACATGGTGAAACCCCGTCTCTACTAAAAATACAAAAACATTAGCCGGGTGTAGTGGTGGGCGCCTGTAATCCCAGCTACTCGGGAGGCTGAGGCAGGAGAATCGCTTGAACCCGAGAGGCGGAGGTTGCAGTGAGCCGAGATCACGCCATTGCACCCCAACCTGGGCAACAGAGCGAGACTCTTGTCTCAAAAAAAAAAAAATTCGTATAGAAGCTCTCAAGCCCAATTAAAGCTCAAGGCTGTCGTCCACGTAGTGGGTTCCAAATCGCTAAGTTCCCAGGCCAGCAGGGAAAGCGAGCCGGGCAAAGGTCGCCTGTGCGCCAAGACGGGGAATTGCACAGTATTCACTTGGAAGTGGAGGAGAGGTTGCTTAGCAACCCGGCTGGGGGGGGGGGACGGGCTGCACTGCGCACGCGTACGCGGGCGGGGCATCTTGCGCATGCGCGAGCGACATCTCGTGGCGTTCAGGGCCTGACGGTTGCTAGGGTGACAGGGACACAGCATGGCGGCTGGATCCTAACGCTATCCTTGGAGGGACCACCACGGAGAGCCTAGTGAGGGACCCCGCCTCAGGGAAGTGGAAAGCAGGGGGACAACCTTCCTGCCTCTTTCTTTTCCGTCCAGTGTCGGCAAGGGGTTGTCGCCGGCTTCAGCATCCAAGATGAAGAGTGAGTGGGGCCGGGGACGGGGGCAGGGACTGGAGAGCGAGTGGCGGGGGAGGGAGGGACTAGGGGAGCTTGAGGAGCTTGAGGGGCCTGTGGGGCCGGGCGTCGTCGCCTCCTGCCGTGGCTCGGCAGGCCCGGGAGGCTCCGCTTGTGGGCCCCGAATCCCCCTGGGCTGTAAGAAGCCGGTGCCCCTGGGGGAAGCTCGAGGGGTTGGGGCTAGGTTGGGAACTTTGGGGTCTCGGAGAGCTGGCGCGAGTCCCGCTCAGGTATATTTTGGTGCAGGTGCGTGCTTCTTACATTGGAGTTTAGGGAGTTGAGTGTGATTCATTTTATTTTATTTTAAATGCTGGCTTGAACCCTGACACTCTTTTCCTGAACATTCGGCAGAAAACGCAGGGAGCGCTTACAGCGTGGCTCCCTGCCTTTTCATGATACTGGTTTAGTGTGCAATTGAGAGGAAAGCTGGGCTGTGTGCTTCATTTTATTTTTTGGGTCAAGCAGTAGTGTTTCATAGGAACCACTTTTTAATAGTAATTTTGAAGCAACCTTTTAGTTAAAAGCTGTTACTTCAAAGTTGGGAGATGAGGTAGTCATTCTAGAAAATGTAACGGGTAAAAAAATTTCCTTTAGTAGGATTTGTGGATTATTGACAATCCAAGTGCAACCAGCTAGAATGATGTTTTTTTAAATTATTATTACTGTACAGATATAATTGTTTATGGTTGTGAACCAGAGGTGCAGTAAAAATTCAGACCTTTGCTGTGAAAATACTATGTTAGGAGTAGTTATAATGTTAAATTTGCATTGTATCCTAATTGTCAATGGTGTACGTTGCATAACATTTAAAATAATTCATCTCATTCACCCTTTACAAGGCATTTTTATTTTTATTTGCTTTTGTTGGATGTTGTTTAATGTTTACCTTTTTCATTAATGCACTACAAAGCTGTGGTTAGAATCCAAGGTCTACAAAAGACTATACTTTTACCTACAGTGCAGATTATGTATACTGCACATATTTTGTACTATATTCCTTTTTTTCTTCCCATCTGTTTGTTTTGAAAATTTTCAGATGTACAGGAAAGTTGCAAGAGCAGTACATTGAATATTTATAAACCCATCCTTCACTTAGATGCACCATTTTGCCTTATTTTTGTGTGCTCGCTTTCGCTCTGGTGTTTTCTGTCTCCCATTTACGTATTTATTTTCACTGGACCTTTCAAGAGTTAGTTGTAGACTACTACTAATTCACCACTTCTTTTAGCAGTTATCTGCCAAGAACAAGGACATTCTGCTACATCATCACATTACAAATAACACATTTAGAAAATTTAACAATGATACAATACTCTAATATACAGTCCATATTTCAGTTTTTCCGTTTATCCCAATAACATCTGTTATAGTTGTTTATATTTGTTCTACTCTCCAATCAAGAATCACAAATTACATTCTGTTGTCATATGTCTTTGGTCTCTTTTAATATGGTGTCCCTGCCTTTTGTGTCTTTCATGACAATGATATTTTCATTTTTATTTTTGGCTGTCCTCTGTAGGCCAAATGACATTTTTAAAGAATCCAGCCCAGGTGTTTTGCAGAATATCTCTCAATTTGGAGTTGTCTGATTGTCGCCTCACGATTAGCTTCAGCTTAAATGTTTTTACCAGGAATATGTGAGAGGCAACATTGTGTCTCTGTCAGTGTGGCCCTTCCAGAGTGCCTGACGTCAGCTCATCGCAGTTTTGCTGAAGTTAGATTTAATCATTTGATTTATTTATCTACCTTCTTTTTTTTTTTTGACAGGCTCGCTCTGTGTCACCCAGTCTGGAGTGCAGTGGTGCAATCTTGGCTCGCTGCAACCTCTGCCTCTCGGGTTCAAGTGATTCTCCCGCCTCAGCCTCCCAAGTAGCTGAGATTACAGGTGTGCACCACTACGCCCAGCTAACTTTTATTTTTTGGTAGAGACGGGGTTTCAACATGTTGGCCAGGCTGGTCTCGAACTCCTGACGTCAAGCGATCCGCCCGTCTCGGCCTCCCAAAGTGTTAGAATTACAGACGTGAGCCACCGTGCTCAGCCTTCCTCTTAGACTCTTCATACCCCACTACCTAGAGGCATCACTCTCAGTAATTTACTCTCTCTATATAATATATATAAATATGTAAATGTGTATTTCTCCCTTTTTAAAAGACTAATATTAGCACTACATGTGTATACCTATGTGGAAATATGTATATGTGGGGGCCGGGCACGGTGGCTCACACCTGTAATCCCAGCACTTTGGGAGGCCGAGGCAGGCGGATCATGAGTTCAGGAGATCAAAACCATCCTGGCTAACATGGTGAAACCCTGGCTGTACTAAAAATACAAAAAATTAGCTGGGCGTGGTGGCGGGCACCTGTAGTCCCAGCTACTCGGGAGGCTGAGGCAGGAGAATGGCATGAACCCGGGAGGTGGAGCTTGCAGTGAGCCGAGATGATGCCACTGCACTCCAGCCTGGGCAACAAAGCAAGAGACTCCGTCTCAAAAAAAAAAAAAAGAAAATATGTATATATGTGTATATATATATAAAATTTACATTTGTGGGCCGGGCGCAGTGGCTCACATCTGTAATCCCAGCACTTTGAGAGGCTGAGGTGGGTGGATCACTTGAGGTCAGGAGTTCGAGACCAGCCTGGCCAACGTGGTGAAGCCCCATCTCTACTAAAAATACAAAAATTAGTTGGGCGTGGTGGCAGCTGTCTGTAATCCCAGCTACTTGGGAGGCTGAGGCAGGGGAATCGCTTGAATCTGGGAGGTGGGGTTGCAGTGAGCCGAGATCACACTACTGCACTCCAGCCTGGGCAACAGAGCAAAAAAAAAAAAAGCATATGTGTGTATACATATAAAACTTACATTTATGGGATGGGTGCAGTGGCTCATGCCTGTAATCCCAGCACTTCGGGAGGCCAAGGTTGGCTGATCACTTGAAGTCAGGAGTTCGAGACCAGCCTGGCCAATGTCGTGAAACCCCGCCTCAACCAAAAAATACAAAAAAAAAAAACAAAACAAAACACAAAAAATGTACATTTAGGATTTACTTCTTGTAAACTTTTGTTTTTAAAATATATTTAGTATTGTTTGGTATGTTCTTTTAGATGGTCATTTTGGTAGTTTTTGGTTACTTGGTTTAGTGGTGACATCTTTATTCTCCATTTCTTCCTTCTACCTTAAAATCCACTCTAAGAATTATTGTAACCTTTTATCCCTCTGGTTTACATCCTGATCATTAAATAAATGATTTAAAAATAGTTAACAATGGAGAGAATATTCCAGAACTGGAAATCACAGAGGCAGAGTTATAGAAGTAGAATGATCAGGAAAAGTGAGTAATGAGTAATGGTGAAATTGGATCCATAGCTTGGGGTCAGAGCGTGGCTGGGAATGCTAGATTATTACAGGGGTCTTTCAGGATTTTCTAGGTATGTTTTTGTACTTGTTTTCTAGGTGATGCCCATGTGTTTAGGGGTGTGTTATTCTGTGGAGTATTCCTGTCCTTCTTTTTATTTGGCATCATTTGCAACAGTAGAGAGCAAAGAGTGACACAGTGCAGTTGATAAGAGCGTGGGCTTTGGAACTGGGTGGGCATGGCAGCTTCAGGCATGTTACTTTTTTTTCTTATACTGCTTTTCTTCATTGTTCCGGTTATATATTGATGCGTAACAGATCACTTCAATTTTGTGGCTTAAAGGAACAAGAGTCTTTCTTGTGGTTCTTCAGGTTGCCTGGATTCAACTAGGCAGGTCTTTTTTTTTTTTTTTTTTTGCATTTTTAGTAGAGACGGGGTTTCACCGTGGTCTCAATCTCATGACCTCGTGATCCGCCCGCCTCGGCCTCCCAAAGTGCTGGGATTACAAGCGTGAGCCACCGCGCCCGGCTAGGCAGGTCTTACTGGAAGTCTCTCATGCAGTCAGATGGTGGCTGGAGCTGAAGTCATCTTAAAAGTTTTTTATTTTGAGATGGAGTCTCGCTCTGTTGGCCAGGCTGGAATGAGTACAGTGGCATAATCTTGGCTCACTGCAACCTCTGCCTCCTGGGTTCAAGCGATTCTCCTGTCTCAGCCTCCTGTGTAGCTGGGATTTTAGGCGCACCACCACACCTGGCTAATTTTTGTATTTTGAGTAGAGACGGGGTTTCACCATGTTGGTTAGGCTGGTCAGGAACTCCTGACCTCAGGTGATCCACCTGCCTTGGCCTTCCAAAGTGCTGAGATTACAGGTGTGAGCCAGTGTGCCCAGCCTACATTCATCTTTAAACGGGGATGATAATACCAATCACATAGCATTGTTTCAAAGATTAGTGAAATCATCTACGTAAAGCTCATAGCACAGTGTCTGGTACATGATAAATTGTGAATGAATTATTATTTGCTATTTCAGCGGATGGAAGGCAGGGATATAAAAAGGCAAAGAATGAAAACATCAGTCAGATCCTTACTTGGAAAAGTTCCCCCTTATTTAGTCTAGTTGAAGTACCACTCTTTTTTCCTGTCTGAACTTTCTTTTTTCTTTTCTTTTCTTTTTTGTTTGAGATAGAGTCTGTTGCCCCGGCTGGAGTGCTGTGGTGTAGTCACAGCTCACGGCAGCCTCCATCTCCTGGGCTCAGGCAATCCTCTCACCTCAGCCTGCTGAGTAGTTAGGACCATAGGCATGTGTCTCCTCGCCCAGCTAATTTTTTTTTTTTTTTTTTTTGGCGGAGATGGGGTTTTGCTGTGTTGCCCAGCCCAGGCTTAAATTTTTTTTTTTTTTTTTTTTGAGATGGAGTCTTGCCCCGTTGCCTAGGCTGGAGTCCAGTGGCGCGATCTCGGCTCACTGCAATCTCCACCTCCCGGGTTCAAGTGATTCTTCTGCCTCAGCTTCCCAAGTAGCTGGGATTACGGGCGCCTGCCAACATACCTAGCTAATTTTTGTATTTTTAGTAGAGATGGGGTTTCACCATGCTGGCCAGGCTGGTGTCGAACTCCTGACCTCAGGCAGTCTGCCCGCCTTGGCCTCCCAAAGTGCTGGGATTACATGCCTGAGCCACTGCGCCCGGCCGCCCAGTCTTGTTTTTAATTGTTTACTAGAGATGGAGGTCTCCCTACATTGCCCAGGCTGGTCTTGAACTCCTGGATTATAGGCATGAGCCACTGTGCCTGGTCCTGTCTCAACTTTTTAATGAATTATTCAAAACATACCTATAAAAAGAGAAAAGTGGCCAGGCATGGTGGCTCATGTCTGTAAACCCAGCACTTTGGGAGGCTGAGGCAAGAGATTGCTTAAGTCCAGGAGTCTGAGACCAGCCTGGGCAACATGACGAGACTCTGTCTCTACTAAACAAAAAATTGGCCAAGCATGGCAGTGCATGCCTGTGGTCTCAGGTACTCGGGAGGCTGAGGCAGAAGCATTGCTTGAACCCAGGAGTTTCAGGCTGTAGTGAGCTGGGATCACACCACTGCTCTCCAGCCTGGATGTCAAAGGAAGACCCTGTTTCAAAAAAATAAAACAAAAACCCAGAGAAGTTACACTCTGAAGACGGTAACAGTTTGCTATTATATCAGAGAGAATTTTTTTTTTTTTTTTGTAGAGTCTCACTCTGTTGCCCAGGCTAGAGTGCAGTGGCATGATCTTGGCTCACTGCAGCCTCTGCCTCCAGGGTTCAAGCAATTCGCATGCATCAGCCTCCCGAGTAGCTGGGATTATAGGTGCACACCACCACGCCTGGCTAATTTTTGTAGTTTTAGTAGAGATGGGGTTTCACCATGTTGGCTAGGTTGGTCTCGAACTCCTGACCTCAGGTGATCCGCCTGCCTCGGCTTCCCAAAGTGCTGGGATTACAGGCGTGAGCCACTGCGTCCGGCCCAGAGAGAATTTTTAAAAGTATCTGTTGTAATTACAATGAGGTTTAAACTGTTTTTTTTTTTTCCACCATGGGAAGAGTTAAGTAATTTGTCTTTCTTAAATGTTAGTGTGTCCGGAATTGGTGGGTTCTTGGTCTCACTGACTTCAAGAATGAAACCTCGGACCCTCGCAGTGAGTGTTACAGTTCTTAAAGGCAGTGTGTCTGGAGTTTGCTCCTTCCGATGTTCAGATGTGTTCAGAGTTTCTTCTGGTGGGTTCGTGGTCTCGCTGGCTTCAGGAGTGAAGCTGTAGACCTTGGTGGTGAGTGTTACAGCTCTTAAGGTGGTGTATCTGGAGTTGTTCCTTCCTTGCAGTGGGTTCGTGGTCTTGCTGGCCTCAGGAGAGAAGCTACAGACCTTCGCGGTGAGTGTTACAGGTCATAAAGGCAGTGTGGACCCAAAGAGTGAGCAGCAGCAAGATTTATTGCAAAGAGTGAAAGAACAAAGCTTCTCCAGGGTGGAAGGGGACCCAAGTGGGTTGCCATTGCTGACTTGGGCAGCCTGTTTTTTTTCCCTTATCTGGCCCCACCCACATCCTGCTGATTGGTCCATTTTACAGAGAGCTGATTGGTCTGTTTTACAGAGAGCTGATTGGTCCGTTTCGACAGGGTGCTGATTGGTGCGTTTACAATCCCTGAGCTAGACACAAAAGTTCTCCAAGTCCCCACTAGATCAGCTAGACACAGAGCACTGATTGGTGCATTTACAAAGCTTGAGCTAGACACAGGGTGCTGATTGGTGTGTTTAGAAACTTTGAGCTAGACCCAGAGTGCTGATTGGCCTATTTACAATCCTTTAGCTAGACATAAAGTTGCTGCAAGTCCCCACCAGATTAGCTGGATACAGAGTGCTGATTGGTGCATTTAGAAACCTTGAGCTAGACACAGAGTGCTGATTGGCGTATTGACAATCCCTTAGCTAGACATAAAGGTTCTCCAAGTTCCCACTAGACTCAGGAGCCCAGCTGGCTTCACCTAGTGGATCCTGCACCGGGGCCGCAGGTGGAACTGCCCGCCAGTCCCGCACTGTGCGCCTGCATTCCGCATCCCTCAGCCCTTGGGCAGTCGATGGGACCAGGTGCCCTGGAGCAGGGGCGGGGGAGGCTCGGGCTGTGCAGAAGCCCACAGCGGGGGTTGGGAAGCTCAGGCATGGCGGGCTGCAGGTCCTGAGTCCTGCCCTGTGGGGAAGCAGCTGAGGCCCAGAAAGAATTCGACTGCAGCGCCAGTGGGCCAGCAGTGCTGGGGGACCCGGTGCACCCTCCGCAGCTGCTGGCCCAGGTGCTAAACCCCTCACTGCCCGGGGCCAGCGGCACCGGCCGGCGGCTCCAAGTGCAGGGCCTGCTGAGCCCACGCCCACCCAAAACTCATGCTGGCCCACAAGCGCCACGTGCAGCCCCGGTTCCGCCGGCAACTCTCCCTCCACACCTCCCAGCAAGCTGAGGGAGCCGGCTCTGGCCTCGGCCAGCCCAGGGAGGGGCTCCCACAGTGCAGCAGCGGGCTGAAGGGCTCCTCAAGGGCGGCCAGAGTGGGTACTGAGGCCGAGGAGGCACCGAGAGCAAGCAAGGGCTGTGAGGGCTGCCAGCACACTGTCACCTCTCACACTAGTATTTTCATGGAATCATAAAAGGTACCTCAAATAATACTTTTCATCTCCTGTGAGCATCAACTTTTGTTTTTATTTTATTTATTTATTGTTATTATTATTTTTGAGACGGAGTCTTGCACTGTTGGCCAGGCTGGAGTGCAATGGCGCGATCTCAGCTCACTGCAAGCTCTGCCTCCTGGGTTCACGCCATTCTCCTCCCTCAGCCTCTGGAGTAGCTGGGACTACAGGCACCCGCCACCATGCCCCGCCAATTTTTTGTACTTTTAGTAGAGATGGGGTTTCACCATGTTAGCCAGGATGGTCTTGATCTCCTGACCCCGTGATCTGCCTGCCTCGGCCTCCAAAAGTGCTGGGATTATAGGCGTGAGTCACCATGCCCAGCCTATTTATTATTATTTTTTTGAGACAGAGTCTCGCTGTGTTGCCCAGGCTGGAGTGCAGTGGTGTGATTTTGGCTCACTGCAACCTCTGCCTCCTGGGTTCAAGGTATTCTCCCTCCTCAGCCTCCCAAGTAGATGGGACCACAAGTGCCCGCCACCATGCCTGGGTAATTTTTGTATTTTTAGTAGAGGCAGGGTTTCACTATATTGGCCAGGCTTGTCTTGATATCCTGACCTTGTTATCCCCCTGCCTCAGCCTCCCAAAGTGCTGGGATTACAGGTGTGAGCCATTTTATTTTATTTATTTATTATATATATATATTTTTTAGACATGAGGGTCTCACCATGTTGCCTAGACTGGTCTCAAAATCCTGGGGTCTGGTGGTCCTCCTGTCTTGGCCTTCCAATATGTTGGAATTACAGGTGTAAGCCACTGTGCCTGGCCACCTTCTGTTTTTATAAATAGATGCATTGTCTAGCAACTGTTTCTCTTGAAATAAAAACAAAATGAGGTAAACTTAATACTGGCTTTGTAATAAATCCAAACCATAGAAGGTTTTGAGTTAGCCTCAGGACCTTCCCCTATTTGCCACAGTAAATCCTGGTTAACATTTTCTTAGGTGGACGTTCATACATTTTCTATGCATATTTTTGTGTATATACACACACATTTATATATTGGTGTGTGTGTATATACATATAAATATATGGTTGTTCCTTACACACCCAAAATCAAATGGGATTACATTAAATATGTTGTATTGTAGCTTGTAGGATGATGCATCTATGAAGATGTTTGAACATAGATTTTTTTCTTTTTTAAATAGATGAGGTCTTGCTTTTTTTTTTTTTTTTTTTTGAGACGTACTCTCAGTCTGTTGCCCAGGCTGGAGTGCAGTGGTGCGATTTTGGCTCACTGTACTCTCCACTTTCTGGGTTCAGGCGATTCTCCTGCGTCAGCCTCCCAAGTAGCTGAGATTACAGGCAGGCAGCACCACACCTGGCTAATTTTTGTATTTTTAGTAGAGACTCAGTTTTACCATGTTGGCCAGGCTGGTCTTGAACTCCTGACCTCAGGTGATCGACCCGTCTTGGTCTCCCAAAGTGCTGGGATTACAGGCGTGAGCCACCATGCCTGGCCAGGTGTCGCTATGTTGACTAGGCTGGTCATGAGCTCCAGATCTGAAGTGATCTTCCTGTCTTGCACTCCCAAAGTGTTAGGATTACAGATGTGAGCCATCACGCCCAGTCCAGAACATAGATCTTTGAATAATTCTTCAAGTTTATTAGCAGTGGACTTGCTGGGTTAATAGGTGTAATTTCAATTTTAAAATTTTAAGAATATTTGAATAGTTTTGTGTTCTTTTGTTTTCACAATGTTTAGTAATTCAGGTCATAATTTTCCTCACTATATCAAATAATTAATTGTGTACAGCCCCTCTTCGTTGAAGCTTCCTGACCTTGTTTTAGTAATTTGGTTTGAACTGCTTAATCTCTCGAAGAGATGGAAAGTAGTAAGAAGCTGAAATCTTCTTCCTTGCATACTCTAGTTGTAGTCAGCAATTAACCTCCCACAATTCTTTTCCTCCCTCTACTGGTGAAGCCCCATAGCTCTGATGCCTGTCACCCACGCTGATTAAGAACTTTACAAACAGCACATGAATAAAAATGTTTGGACTTGAACGTGACAAGTTTTGCATTTCACAAAAAGTGAATTTGACCTTCATTTTCACTTGTTAAATAAGGCTTAAATTGCACTTCAACAAACAAGCCTTGGTTTAAAAAATGTGCATAGAATCTTAATACAGATGTATTCATTTATCTCCCTTGTTCTCCCTTTTTCATCCAGCTCTGTTATTTTAACCTCTCTTTGTCCTTGAGTCTGTTTTTCTTTTCGTTTTGGTGCTTGTTTACTATAATCCCAATAATGTGGGGCATGACGTTCATTTACAGTATCATAGCTCTGTGCCCTTCAGAGCTTTGTACTGTGCTTTATCTGCATTTCAGTGTTTCTTGTTTAATTTTGAAGGCCTGTGAAAATATGCCACATCTTGTTGGAGAGAACAGGAACTTTTGCCAGGTATTTTTTCATAGAGGTGGTTTCTTTTTTAATCCCTGCCTCTTATCCTTGTTTTATACCCCATGCTTTCTGCCTACTAGAAGAGCCATGAGGGAAACAAGTGACCCCTTTATCTACCAACAGACACCTCCAGTGCAGCAAGTTCCATTTATTGCTGGTTGTGATGGTTTAGAGCCAGCCTGGGACATTGGCACACACTGAATTTGTGTGCTGAAACCACTTTACAGTTCCCAGTTGACCTATTTTTTTAAAGCAAGTCTGCTTAATTTATCTGTGATGAAACACAAATTGGAATTTATTGTGTAAATTCCGTCTTCTCTTAAATCCGAATTCCTTAGTCCACAGCTTGACTTTCAGTGATTGACCTCCAATCCCTCCTTTGATTTTCTTTTTTTTTCTTTCTTTCTTTTTTTTTTTTTTTTTTTTTTTTTTGAGACAGAGTCTCGCTCTGTCGCCCAGGCTGGAGTGCAGTGGCGCAATCTCGGCTCGCTGCAAGCTCCGCCTCCCGGGTTCACGCCATTCTCCTGCCTCAGCCTCCCGAGTAGCTGGGACTACAGGCGCCCGCCACCACGCCCGGCTAATTTTTTGTATTTTTAGTAGAGACGGGGTTTCACCGTGGTCTCGATCTCCTGACCTCGTGATCCGCCCGCCTCGGCGTCCCAAAGTGCTGGGATTACAAGCGTGAGCCACCGCGCCCGACCCGGTTTTCATTTTGAACAAGGAAGCCACCTGGGAAATAGGGTGGAGACCTATTTTGAGAAACCAAAAGAGGATGTCTTGTGCTAACCATGGAGAAAAAGAATCTAGTCTCCTTGTTAGGAAGACTGTTGAAGAAGTGTGCTTTATCCTTTAGTTTTTATTAAGAGAATTGTTTTAGTTTCAATTGTAAGGACCAGTAAGTCTCTTTACACCTCACAGTATGGAGACATATTATTATAACTGTTGACAAAGAAGGAGCTTGAGGACTGGGTGTTGTGGCTCACGCCTATAATCTCCAGCCCTTTGTGGGAGGGTGAGGCGGGTGGGAAGCCGAGGCGGGTGGATTACCTGAGGTTAGGAATTCGAGACCAGCCTGGCCAACATGGTGAAACTCCATCTCTACTAAAAATACAAAAAATAGCTTGGTATGGTGGCACACTCCTGTAATCCCAGCTACTTGCGAGGCTGAGGCACGAGAATCTCTTGAACTTGGGAGATGGAGGTTGTAGTGAGCCAAGATCACTTGGGCAACACAGAGAGACTCTGTCTCAAAAAAAATAAATAAATAAAAATAAAAAACAGGCCGGGCGAGTGGCTCACACCTGTAATCCCAGCACTTTGGGAGGCCGAGGCGGGTGGATCACGAGGTCAGGAGATGGAGATCATCCTGGCTAACACGGTGAAACCCCGTCTCTACTAAAAAAATTTAAAAAAATTAGCTGGCGTGGTGGTGGGTGCTTGTAGTCCTAGCTACTCGGGAGGCTGAGGCAGGAGAATGGCGTGAACCCGGGAGGCGAAGTTTGCAGTGAGCCGAGATCGTGCCACTGCACTCTAGCCTGGGCGACAGAGCGAGACTCCGTCTCAATAAATAAATAAAAATAAAATAAAAATAATAAAAATAAAAAACAGGAGCTTAAGAATAGGAAAACCCGAGAGCAGGAGGGAATTGGCCCTCTCAGGAACTAGAATAGTATTGAAAGCAGCTTGTTTTGCACCTCAGCAGTAGGGATTTGTAGACATGCGTATTCTGCCATTAATGAGATTTCTCAGTCTTTGTGTCTTTCCCGGAATATACTCTTTACTGTGTATCATTCCTGTTCCTTATACTCTCTGCTTATTCCTAACTCTGTTTTGTTTTGTTTTTTTTTTTCTAATTTTATTCTGGAGTATAACATAATACAGAAAACTGCACCAATTGGCCAAGTGCGGTGGCTCGTGCCTGTAATCCCAGCACTTTGGGAGGCCAAGATGGGCCGATCACTTGTGCTGAAGAGTTTGAGACCAGCCTGGGCAACATGGCGAAATCCTGTCTCTAGAAAAAATACAAAACAATTAGCTGGGCATGGTGGCGGGTGCCTGTAGTCCCAGCTACTCAGAAGGCTTAGGTGGGATGATCGCTTGAGCCTGGGAGGTGGAGGTTGCAGTGAGCTGAGGTTGCACCACTGCACTCCAGCCTGGGCAATGGAGTGAGAGCCTGTCTCAAAAAAACAAAACAAAACAAAACAAAACTGCACTTATATTTAAGTATACAAGTTGGTGAAGTGAACATGCCCATGAAACCTGCTTCCAGATCAAGAAGCAGAGTATTACTGGTATCATGGGTGTCCCCTTCAGCCCATTCCGGTCACTTCACCCCACAAGGGTAACCACTATTCTGATTTCCAGCACCACAGAGTTGTCTGTTTTAATGGAGTTATTGAAATACACATACTATAATGTTCATTCAAATAAGTATACAGTTCAGTGGTTTTAAGTATATTTTCTGAGTTGTGTAACCATAACTATAATCTAATGTTAAAATATTTTCATCATCTCCAAAAGAAACCTGTACCCATTAGTGGTTACTCCTTATTTATCCCACATTCCACCAACCCTAGGCAGTTACGAATCTATTTTCTGTCTCTATGGATTTGCTTATTCTGGACATTTCATATAAGTGGGATCACATAATATGTGGCATTTTGCACCTGATTTCTTTCACTTAGCACAATGTCCTCAAGGTTCATCCATGTTGTAGGATGTGTCAGTACTTCATTCCTTTTCATGGCTGAATAATATTCCATTATATGGATAGACCATATTTTGTTTATCCGTTCGTCTACTGATGGACATTCGGGTGCTTTCCACCTTTCAGATATTATGAATAATGCTACTGTGAACATTCACTTACAGGTTTTTGTTTGGACATAACGTTTTTGTTTCTCTTGGGCATATATGTAGGAGTGGAATTGCTGGGTCATATGGTAACTCTGTTTAACATCTCAAAGAACTGGCCAAACTGTTTTTCATAGTGTCTGCACCATTTTCCATTCCTGCCAGCAATGTATGAGGGTCTGAATTTCTCCACATCCTCACCAACACTTGTTATTATCTATCTTTTTGATTCTAGTCAGCGTGAAGTGGTATCTCATCACAGTTTTGACTTGCTTTTCCCTAATGACTAATGATGTTGAGCATCATTTCATAGCTTATTGGTCATTTTTATGTCTTTGGAGAAATGTCTGTCAAATCCTTTGATCACCTTTTAGTTGGATTGTCTTTGTATTATTGAGTTATAAGACTTATATATTCGGCTGGGCACGGTGGCTCACGCCTGTAATCCCAGCACTTTGGGAGGCCGAGGCAGGTGGATCACGAGGTCAGGAGATCGAGACCATCCTGGCTAACACGGTGAAACCCCGTCTCTACTAAAAATACAAAAAAAATTAGCCGGGTGAGGTGGCAGGTGCCTGTAGTCCCAGCTACTCAGGAGGCTGAGGCAGGAGAATGGCATGAACCCCAAGGGCGGAGCCTGCAGTGAGCCAAGATCGCGCCACTGCACTCCAGCCTGGGTGACAGCGAGACTCCATCTCAAAAAAAAAAAAAAAGACATATATTCTAGATATGTTTCTTATTAGATATATGATTTGCAGATATTTTCCTTTTATCTGTGGGTTGTCTTTAGTTTTGCATGTTTTTGAACTTTATATAAATGGAATCATACAGTGTGTGAATTCTTTATAATTAGGTTATTTTGCTTAATGTGATGTTTGTGAGATGTAGCCATATTGTGTGTAGTTGTACTTTGTTTATTCTCAGTACTGTATAGTATACTGTTGTGTGGATGTACTACATTTATTTGTCTAGTGTATTAGGGCTCTCTAGAGGGACAGAACTAATAGGATGGATACATATATAAAGGGGAATTTATTAAGGAGTATTAACTCACACAATCACAAAGTCCCACAATAGGCTCTTTGCAGGCTGAGGAGCAAGGAAGCCAATCCGAGTCCCAAAGCTGAGGAACTTGGATTCTGATGTTCGAGGGCAGGAAGCATCCAGCACGGAAGAAAGATGCAGGCTGGGAGGCTAGGGCAGTCTAGTCTTTCCACATTCTTCTGCCTGCTTTATATTCTGGCTGCACTGGCAGCCGATTAGATGGTGGCCACCCAGATTAAAGATGGGTCCGCCTTTCCTAGCCCACTGACTCAAATGTTAACCTCCTTTGCAGACACCCTCACAGACACATCCAGGATCAATACTTTGCATCCTTCAATCCAATCAAGTTGACACTCAGTATTAAACATACATCTAGTCTACTGTTGTTTATCATTTTGGGTTATTAAAAACAGTGCTTCCGTGAACATTCTTGTGTCGGGCAGACATATTTTCACTTGGGTATCTAGAAATGGAATTTCTAGGTCAGAGGGTGCCTGTGTTCAGCTTTAGTAGCTCTGTCTTGCTTATCTTTAACTCCTGCTTACTCTCAGCCCATTTATGGCCCCTTTAGCCTCTTACTGTCTCAAGACTTTTCAGCTTTGGTCACAGTGTTCACAGCTTGACTCTGCAAACTTATCAGTTCATTTTCCTGTGAGAGCTAGTGGTCTACTTCTCTGCCTACTGGGTGGAGCCTGCTTAGCTTGACCACCTTATTGGTTGCTGTTTGCCTTTCTTGCCCCAGTGAGTTGTGGCTAAAACAGGGTGGCGACAGAACGTGGCTGCTCCGGCACATGATTGACATTCCTAGTACTCGAATAAAAGTAAAAAAGAAGTAAAATAAGTTAAAGTAAAACATAGCAAAACATAGAAAAGGCAAGCCAAATAGTTTAAAATTCTGCTACAATAATAAAAAAAAAAAAAAGAGAGTTGGGATTCAGCAGGAACTTGGATTGTAGCCGACAGACCCTGTCTGTGCATGTGCAGGTGAAATTCCTAGGGAAGACCACCCATCTCTGCTGGCCAGGCCCAGGCAGATGGGCCAGGGCCCTGGCCTCGGAAAGACACTTGACGTTCCTGGGCAGGAGGGGCAATTTGCATTTCTGTTTAGGTAAGATCGCTCTTTTGCTTGAAACCCGAAGAAAATGTCTGATGTGTGAAACTTACTGGCTTGTTGTTTGTTACAGAGGGGCTGTAACAGAACCAAGTTAGGTCTGTCCAGAACCAAGTCCGTTTGCTCCTCTCCCCTCTTCTCTCCTGCCCTTTACAGTTGCACCACCACACCTAGGTTGGACTCGAACTCCTGAGCTCAAACAGTCCTCCCACATCAGCCTCCCAAAGTGCTGGGATTAAAAGGTGTGAGCCACCACGCGTGGCCTTATTTTTTGTTTTGTTTTTATTATAGAAAATTTCAAGCATGCCAGAAGTATAGAAAATTAAATAGAGTGAACCTCATAAATCCCTTTTTTTTTTTTTTGAGATAGGATCTTGCTCTATTGCCTAGGCTGGAGTGCAGTGGCATGATCTCAGCTCACTGCAACCTCCATCTCCTGGGTTCAAGTGATTCTCCTGCTTCAGCCTCCTGAGTAGCTGGGATTACAGGTATGTGCCACCATGCCCAGCTAAGTTGTTTTTTTTTTTTGAGACGGAGTTTCGCTGTGTCACCCAGACTGGAGTGCAGTAGCGCAATCTTGGCTCACTGCAACCTCTGCCTCTCGGGTTCAAGCGATTCTTCTGCCTCAGCCTCCTGAGTAGCTGGGACTACAGGCGCGCGCCGCCATGCTTGGCTAATTTTTATATTTTTAGTAGGATGGGGTTTCATCATCTTGGTCAGGCTGGCCTAGTCTTGAACTCCTGACCTCGTGATCTGCCTTTCTTGGCCTCCCAAAGTGCTGGGATTACAGGCATGTGCCATTGCGCCTGGCCAAGTTTTGTATTTGTAGTAGAGATGGATTTTCGCCATGGTGGCCAGGCTGGTCTCGAACTCCTGACCTCAAGTAATCTGCGTGCTTCGGCTTCCCAAAGTGCTGGGATGACAGGCGTGAGCCACCACGCCCGCTGAACCCTCATAAATCCATCACCGAATTTCAGCAGTGATCAGCATTTTACCATTTTCCCCACCACCATCTTTTCTGGGGGAGGAGTATTTAATTTTTGTTATTTTGAAATAAAATAGTGAAAATCGTGCTCTTATTTCAAAAAACAACATTGTGGAAAATATCTAACTTAGAAAATGAGACACCTGTAACCTCAGACAGCCACTATTAATTCTGTGTGTGTGTATAGTTTTTAAGGACATTATTATTATTAGTATTATTATTATTATTTTTGAGATGGAGTCTCACTTGTTGCCCAGGCTGGAGTGTAGTGGCGCAATCTCAGTTTACTGCAACCTCCACCCCCCAGGTTGAAGTGATTCTCCTGCATCAGCCTCTTGAGTAGCTGGGACTACAGGCACCTGCCACCCATTATTTTAAATATTTACAGTATATTCCATTATACAGGTAAACCATATTAATCCAGTTTCCTATGGTGGCCATTTGGGTTATCAGCTTTACTGTGATTAATGGTGCAGTCATTAATCTTCCTATCATATGTACTTGAGCAAGTTATTTTTTTTTCTTTTAGACAGGGTCTCGCTTTGTCGCCCAGGCTAGTGTATAGTAGTGCGATCCCTACTCACTGCAGCCTCAAACTCCTGGGCTCAATTGATTCTCCCACATCAGCCTCCTGAGTAGCTGGGATGACAGGCGTGTGCCATTGAGTCTGGCTAATTATTTTTTGTAGAGGTGGGGTCTATGTTGCCCAACTTGACCTTGAACTCCTGGGCTCAAGTGATCCTCACCTTGGCCTCCCAAAGTGCTGGGATTACAGGCGTGAGCCACTGTGCCCGGCTGGAAGGTGCACGTCTTAAAGATTTAATAGGTGCTGCCAAATTGCCCTCCAAAGAGACTGTGCCAGTTTATAATTTCAGCAGTAGTGAATGGGAATGTACAGGGGTATTTTATTTTATTTTTTGAGACAGAGTTTTGCTCTTGTCCCCCAAGCTGGAGTGCAGTGGTGCGATCTTGGCTCACTGCAACTTCTGCCTTCCAGGTTCAAGCAATTCTACCTCAGCCTCCCAAGTAGCTGGGATTACAGGTGCGCACCACCACACCCAGCTAATTTTTGTATTTTTAGTAGAGACGTGGTTTCACCATGTTGTCCAGACTGGTCTCGAACTCCTGGCCTCAAGTGATCCACCGACCTGGATCTCCCAAAGTGCTGGGATTACAGGTGTGAGCCACCACCCGGCCAGGGATATTTTAAAGTAAATTCCAATTATTATATCATTTTCACCTGGAAATACTTCTGTATTTCTTGCTAACAGATAAGGACATTTTTTGTGTTTTGACGTAACCGTTATCACTTCTGAAAAATGAGTACCTTTTTACCGATGGTTTGTTCAAATCAGAATTCAGACAAGACATTCAAAATGTGCATGTGGAAAGGAATACTGAAAAGGATACCCACCTTCAGTGCTGCAGTTTCGAAAACCTGTGATTTGGGTGCGGTGGCTCATGCTAGCCACTTGGGAGGCTAAGGTAGAAGTTTAGGCTTGAGCCCAGGAGTTTAAGGCCAGCCTGGGCAACATAGCAAGACCCCATCTGCTTTGTGCAGATGCAGGTTTGGGGCCTGAAGTGAAGGCCTCTTTTACTCTAGGCTTGTTTCTGCTGCAATCTAAGTGATGTTTAAAGATTTCTGGTCCATTTGCTTCTGGTCAGTTCCACACCCAAGGTTCTCTTCTAGATCTAGTTCTCAAGCCTGCGTATTTTTTTTTTTTTTTTTTTTTTTTTTTTTGAGATGGCATCTCACTCTGTAGCCCAGGCTGGAGTACAGTGGTGTGATCTTGGCTCACTGCAACCTGCACCTCCCGGGTTGGAGGGATTCTTCTACCCTACCCTCCCGAGTGGCTGGGACTACAGGTGCATGCCACCACGCCTGGCTAATTTTTTGTATTTTTAGTAGAGACAGGGTTTCGGCATGTTGGCCAGGCTGGTCTGGAACTCCTGACCTCAGGTGGGTGATCTGCCTACCTCGGCCTCCTAAAGTGCAGGGATTACAGGTGTGAGCCACCGCGCCTGGCCCCAAGCCTGCCTTATTTCTTTGTGGCCTCGCTCATATGCTTCTGGGTCTCAATTTATAGGCGTTTCCTTGAAGCCTTCTGAAACAAATGCCTGGAGGTTGTAACTGCCTTCCTGTGATCTCTGCCGCAAAGATGAGCCATTTGTTCAACGGAGAAGGCTCACAGACTGTTCTCTGCCAATGTTTTTGCAGTCTTACTCTCCTATTATTTGGGCTGTAGAAACTTTTATAACTGGTGAGACTTTTGCTCTCTAGATTTTACTTATTCCTTCCATTTCTGCTTGAAAAGTGGTATAGCCATTCTTGCCTGTACTTATCTTTGTCTTGAAATAGCTTGCTAAGGCAGTCAGTAGTAATTAGCATACTCCATCATTCTGACTCTTCCCACTACTTTCCTTAGGCCAGCAGGTTCAGCAGCCACTGGGTTCATGAAAGGCAGCAGTGAGTGCAGGCATTTCTTTA
Source organism: Symphalangus syndactylus (assembly GCF_028878055.3). Classification (NCBI taxonomy): domain Eukaryota; kingdom Metazoa; phylum Chordata; class Mammalia; order Primates; family Hylobatidae; genus Symphalangus; species Symphalangus syndactylus. Next base: position 14,807,708 of record NC_072430.2, read on the forward strand.
AGTGGGCGATATTTCATCATGATATGCCAGGCTCTCTAGCATTTTGCCACCTGACCAATAAGCCAAACTAGCGTATTTTAGACTTTTGTTCACAGCAGTACCCCACATGAAGGTGCTCATTTGTTGTCAGTCAGGGTTTGGTCAGGAAAATGGAAACTACCCTAGGTATCAAGCAGGAAGGCATTTAACATAGTGATCTAGAGGCTTACAAAACCATTATCAGGGCTGGGGTGATGTGGTGGCAGCACAGCCAGGGAAAGTTGCTGTTAGTTTTCAGAAAATTAGGAAGTGCAAGAATTGTAGGAAACTGTTGTGGATCGGCTGGGCGCTCTATAGGACCAGGGAAGATGAATTTCAGGAGAGTCCTTAGAGGCTACTGGTGCGATATGACATCAGCCTAGAGCCTAAGCTCACGCCCATGCCCACCCCTGCTGGAAGAATCCCACTTCGGCTGCTCCTCTACCTTCTGAATCTTGTAGGGTAGCTGAGCCTCTCCTCACTGGCCAGGATCCAGGTAAGGTGGTTCCTGCTATACAAGGGAGGGCACAAACTGGCAGGAAATGATGCTTTGTTCCAGCTTCCCCTAAAGTTGAGGGGACCACTAAATCTTACAAAGATAGGAGAAACAATTCTCAGTATATTGCTGTTTAAATATCTTATAGATTAAAAGTTTGCTGTCTGGAAGTGAATACAAGTGTATGCATAAATAACATTTTTGTAATCATTTTTATTTATAGACTATAAAGCAATTGGCAAAATAGGAGAGGGAACGTTTTCTGAAGTTATGAAGATGCAAAGCCTGAGAGATGGAAACTACTATGCATGTAAACAAATGAAGCAGCGCTTTGAAAGGTAGGCCACAGAGATGCACTTGGGACCAAACACAGATCCAGGTTTCAATCAATAACGGCGACTTAATATTAGGGGGAACTTTATTAATTTAATAATATGTAAGATACAACCAGGTTTCTTTGGGCAGTGAGGGTTATATGCTAATGTTATGTTTATTGTACTGGAGTTTACTCATATCCGGGCTTACTGTAATATCAGTGATGAATGACCACAAAAAAGTTTAAGTTTCAGAAGTGTGTCTCACCTTAAACAGTCTATATGTTCCTAAAAGTTATATATGTGTTGGATTTCTTTTTTTTTAATTAAAAAAACAGCAAAAAAATGATATATCAACCAATGGAAGAGGTTGGAGAGCTCAGAAGTGAGCTCTTTATGATCCATTTGATTTTATGATCCATTGATTTTTTTTTTTTTTGAGACAGAGGAGACTCTGTCTCCCAGGCTGGAGTGCAGTGGCACAATCTTGGCTCACTGCAACCTCCGCCACCCCAGTTTAAGCGATTCTCGTGACTTAGCCTCCTAGCAGCTGCAACTGCAGGTGTGTGCCACCAAGCCCGGCTAATTATTATTTTTTTTAAGTATAGATCAGGTTTCACCATGTTGGCTAGGCTGGTCTTGAACTCCTTGGCCTCAAGTGATCCGCTGCCCGCCTTGGCCTTCCAAAGTGCTGGGATTACAGGCGTGAGCCACTGTGCCTAGCCCATTGATTTTGTTTTTGTGTTTTGTTTTGTTTTGTTTGAGACAGGGTCTCACTCTGTCATCCAGGCTGGAGTGCAATGGCTCGATCTCGGCTCACTGCAGCCTCCACCTCCCAGGCTTAAGCGATCTTCCCACCTCAGTCTCCTGAGTAGCTGGGACCACAGGAGCACACCACACGCCTGGCTAATTTTTGTATTTTTTGTAGAGACGGGGTTTCACCACATTGCCTGTGCTGGTCTTGAACTCCTGACCTCAAGGTATCTGCCTGCCTTAGCCTCTCAAAGGGCTGGGATTACAGGCATGAGCCACAGTGCCTGGCTGTGTGTTGGACTTTTATAGATGCAACCTTAGTCTAAATGTATTAGAGGTCCTTGCAATTTAACTGTGAATAAATTAATATATTAATATAAGTGACAGGCGTGAGCCACCGCGCCCAACCTGAGCCATCACGCTCAGCCTGAGTCACTACACCCAGCCTTCATTTTTTAAATTAATTAATGAGTTAACTTTTAAAATGGAGATGGGGTCTCACTGTGTTGCCCAAGCTGACCTTGAACTTCCAGGCTCAAGTGATCCCTCTGCCTCAGCCTCCCAAAGTGCTGGAATTATAGGTGTGAGCCACCACACCTGGCCAAGAACAGTAATTTCATCCTCATGACATCTGGATAGGGTAGTTATCCTTGTTTCATACATGAGGATAGGTGCTTAGAGATGTGAGGTAGTTTGACATTTTTTCTAGATCACTGGGTGGGCAGAGCCAGATGTGAACCCGGATTCTGCTAAGGCAAATCCTTGTTCTTCACTGCCCAATGCATATGGCAGTTTAGCTACCACTAGGAAGACCGAAGCCACCAGGTGTTCTGCTCCTTCTCTTCTAGCACTTCTTCCTCTCTATGCATTTTGCATTCTCTGTGTTCCTTTATCTTTCCCCGACTCCATCTTTACTTGTAAACCACTGATGAGAGAGAATTTGATGCACAGTGTACTGATTATCCCGTATCTAAAGAGCAGACAGCTGGGTGCTGTGGCTCACACCTGAAATTCCAGCTACTTGGGAGGCTGAGGCAGGAGGATTGCTTGAGCACAGGAGTTCGAGATCAGCCTGGGCAACATAGCAAGACCCCATCTCTACAAAAATTAAAAAAAAAAAAACAAGAACAGACTTCCTTAAACAGCTGCCTTTGACCCAAAGTTGCCAGTACAGGACTTTGAACAGTAGGGTGCGATGCTTTTTTTTTTTGAGTCAGGGTCTCACTCTGTTGCCCAGGCTAGAGTGCAGTGGTGTGATCTCAGCTCTCTACAACCTCTGCTTCCAGGGCTCAAGTGATTCTTCAGCCTCAGCCTCATGAGTAACAGGGACTACAGGTGCGAGCCACCAAATGCCTAGATAATTTTTGTAATTTTTTTTTTTTTTTTTGAGACAGAATCTCGCATTGTCACCTAGGCTGGAGTGCAGTGGCATGATCTTGGCTCACTGCAACCTCTGCCTCCCAGGTTCAAGCAATTCTCCTGCCTCAGCCTCCCGAGTATCTGGGACTACAGGCGTGCGTCACAGCACTCGGCTAATTTTTGTATTTTTAGTAGAGATGGGGTTTCACCATGTTGGCCAGGCTGGTCTCAGACTCCTGACCTCAAGTGATCTGCCCACCTTGGCCTCCCAAAGCGCAGGGATTATAGGTGTGAGCCACCATGCCCAGCCTAATTTTTATATTTTTGTAGAGGCAGGATCTCGCCATATTGCGGCTGGTCTCGAACTTCTGAGCTCAAAGCGATCCACTTGCCTTGGCCTCCCAAAGTGCTAGGATTAAAGTCCTGGGTCCAGCCTCTATCAAATAAGTTTAGAATGTTCTAAGGAGCAGTTCTCTAGCGGGTGAAGACCGCTCAGTTTATTGAAGTTCCTTCTCATGCCTCCTCAGCCCCTGGGAAGATTGTGTGGTTACGTAACGGACATGGTTTCCCAGTGATGAAGTACATCCTGGGTCTGCCATCTGCCAGATTCCTCACACACCAAAAGTGCCTGGTCCACCTGAATCTTGGCTTCCTTGTCATAGTGCTTGACGACTAAGCAAAGAAACGAACAGAAAACTAACAAGGTGGGGCACATGGCAGATGTGCAGTGGATGATGGCCTTCCTTACTGTATGCATAATCATTCGCTGTATTTCAGAAACAATTTATGTTCTTTGCCTTTAACTTCAAAAGCAGTTGATTAGAACACATCCACAGGTTGGCCCAGCATGGTGGCTCATGCCTTGTAATCCCAGCACGTTGGAAGGCCTAGGTGGGAGAATTGCTTGAGCTCAGGAGTTTGAGACCAGCCCGGGCAACAAAGAGAAACTCTGTCTCCACAAAAAAATTTTAATATCAGCGGGGCACGGTAGTGTGTGCCTGTGGTCCCATCTACTTGGGAGGCTGAAGTGGGAGGATCTCTTGAACCCAGGAAGGTGATGCTGCAATGAGTTGTGTTTGTGCCACTGAACTCCAGCCTGGGCAACAGAGTGAGACCCCGTCTCACTCTGCCGTCCTTGACAAGGAAGCCAAAATTCCGCTGGACCAGGCACTTTTGGTGTGTGAAGGATTTGGCAGAAAGCAGATCTAGGATGTGCCTCACCACCAGGAAACCATGTCCGTTAGGTAACCGCACACACGCAAAAATCCGTTTCTGCTTACTTATCATTGTATAAATGAATCCTCAGAGTCACCTTGCACAGTTATGTGGGTGGTGTGAGGAATGTGAAGCATTAGTAGCAGAAAGTCACACTGAGTCACTTGGGCAGCATGAGGTTGGTATTTGGAGCCTCTGACCCCTACCCCCTCCAGTATTACTTCTGCTCCTTTCCTCTGCTTTAATTCAAATAGAAACAGATGGCTTTTGCAGTAATCTTAGTTAATAAGAAGTTAAAGAAAGGTAAAAAAATACACATAATGGATTAGTACTGTGGCAGGGAGGGCACTTTCTTTTTTTTTTTTAATTTTATTATTATACTTTAGGTTTTAGGGTACATGTGCACAATGTGCAGGTTTGTTACATATGTATCCATGTGCCGTGTTGGTTTGCTGCACCCATTAACTCGTCATTTAGTATTAGGTATATCTCCTAATGCTGTCCCTCCCCCCTCCCCCCAACCCCCAACAGTCCCCGGAGTGTGATGTTCCCCTTCCTGTGTCCATGAGTTCTCATTGTTCAATTCCCACCTATGAGTGAGAACATGTGGTGTTTGGTTTTTTGTCCTTGTGATAGTTTACTGAGAATGATGTTTTCCAGTTTCATCCATGTCCCTACAAAGGACATGAACTCATCATTTTTTATGGCTGCATAGTATTCCATGGTGTATATGTGCCACATTTTCTTAATCCAGTCTATCCTTGTTGGACATTTGGGTTGGTTCCAACTCTTTGCTATTGTGAATAGTGCCGCAGGGAGGGCACTTTCACTCCTGAGCGTTGTTTGCCTTTTGAGTCACTCAAGGACTTAGTTAGGGATAAGGAAGTTAGTTACTTGCCTGAGGCCTCAACAGAACTGAGTCATTTTGGTATCTTTTCTGGTATATCCTCAGAATTTTCCTCCACCAATACTCGCCAAAAGTACACAATTAAGAATAGGCTGTCTTTGGGCACAAGTGGCTCTCACACCTGTAATCGCAGCACTTTGGGAGGACAAGGTGGGCAGATCAGTTGAGCCTGGAAGTTCAAGACCAGCCTGGGCAACATGGCAAAACCCTTGCTCTACCAAAAAAAGAAATAAAAAAATTAGCTGGGCATAGTGGTGGCGCCTGTAGTCCTTGCTACTCAAGAGGGTGAAGTAGGGGGATCGCTTGAGTCCTAGAGGTTGAGGTTGAGGTTGCAGTGAGCCCTGATTGTGCCACTGCACTCCAGCCTGGGTGACAGAGCAAGACCCTGTCTCAAACAACAACAAAAAACGGTTCTCTTTTGTTATGCTTTTAGTCTATATTTTTCCTATAGAAATAGAAGAAATGGAGTGAGTCTCTTAAAAAAAAAATCCCTAGTCTTGTATTTGTAGGCTCTCCCTTCGTGCCCCGAGGCGGTGACATTGGCACAAGTCTGCTAAACCTGGGGTTCAGTGTAGGGTTACTAGCCCGGACTCTCAAGGTCAGAACTAGTAGCTCTTCCACTTTAGTTAATGCGATCTTGGACAATTCGATAATTTCTCCGTGCCTCTGTTTCTTTCTTTATACAATGGGGATAACCACAGTATCTACCCCCTAAGATTGTTGTGAGGGTCAAATTAAATAATGCAGATGAAGCACTTAGTGCAGTGCTGGCACACCGTAATAAAGAAACTTGCTATGTAAATCAGTTTTTCCATAACAGATAATACAAGTTAGCGGAGCTTGAAGACTATTTTGGAGATGGACGTGAGATAATAATAGTTAAGATTACCGCAGTTGTTCACTACATATCTGGTGTCATGAACAGTACTAGGTGAATTATATGCATGTGTCATTGAATCCTCACTGTGGCCCTGGGAGGAAGATGCATTGTTACATCTTTCAGACTAGGGAATTGAAATTCGGAGAGATCAAGTTCCCCACCTGGCCCATTGCTACCCAACCTACATGTCGTGGAGCCGAGTCTGAGCCCAGGTCTGTGTAGGTCCTGAGCTGGTGATCTTCCCACCGTTCTTCCCAGCTGCAGACGCTGATGCCAACGTCAGGTCTAGATGTGGTACATGGTTTTTCTCAAGTCACACCTCTAAGCAGTCCTCAAATTACTTTTACAAAAACAAAAGTCCGCTGTGTAAGGTTATAAATGAAAACAAAGGCAAGGAATTTATTAGTCTCTCTAAAAGCCTTTTTTTTTTTTTTACTTAAAAGAGTATAATGTGAAAAACCTCAAGCATATACAAAATGAACAGTAGCCCTAGGTATCCAGCAGCCAGAATCAACATCCCTGCTATTTTTATTTAATCTGTACCTCCACCCAGTGTCTTTCCTCTACTTGGTCATTATTATATGTCTCCATATAGTTTGGGCTGCTATAACAAATTATAGTGTATTCTGTGTGGCTTAAACAGCACACATTTATTTCTTACAGTTCTGGAGGGTGATAAGTGCGAGATTAAGATGCTGGCAGACAGGTCTGGTATCTGGCGAGGGCTTGCTTTAGGATTTGCAGGTGGCCCTCTGCTTGCTTTGTCCTCAAATGGCAGAGAGAGGACGCCTGTTCTCTAGAGTCTTCCTGGCATTTCTTCTTAGAGCCACTAATGCCATGTGCTCTAATTACCTCTCAAAAGCCCCACCTCCTCATATCATCCTATTGGGGGTTTAGGGTTTCAATGTATGAATTTTAGAGGACACAAACATGCAATCTACAACGTTATACAGTTTTTTAAAGTCAAAATTTGTATACCTTGAAGTGCACATTGTTTATCTGTACAATTTTGGCAAATGGATATTCTCGTGTAATCAAGATGTAGAACATTACTATAACCCTAGAAAGTTCTTCCTTGTTCCTTTTCAGTTTCCCGCTGCCATCCCAGGCAGTCACTAGTATGTACTCTTGTGTCCACCTCCTTAAACTCAGCATCATGTCTTTGAGATTCATCATTACTGTTGTTCAGTAGTTTCTCTCTTTTTTTTTTTTTTTGAGACAGAGTCTTGCTCTGTTGCCCAGGCTGGGGTGCAGCGGCACAATCTCAGCTCACTGCAACCTCTGCCTCCCAGGTAGTTCTCCTGCCTCAGCCTCCCGAGCAGCTGGGACTACAGGCCTGTGCCACCACACCCAGCTAATTGTTATGTTTTTAGTAGTGACATGGTTTCACTGGACAGGCTGGTCTTGAACTCCTGACCTCAGGTGATCCACCTGCTTCGGTCTCCCAGAGTGCTGGGATTATAGGTGTGAGCTACTGCCCCTGGCCAGTTTATGCCTTTTTAATGCTGAGCAACATTCATTACAATCTGTGACTACAACACAATTTCTTTATCCATTTTCCTGTTAATGAACTTTTTGATAGTTTCCAGTTTTGGGCTACCATGAATAAAGCTGCTTATGAAATTCGACTTCTTAGGCTAGGTGTGGTGGCTTGCTTCTGTAATCCCAGCACTTTGGGAGGCTGAGGCGTGAGGATTGCTTGAGCCCAGGAGTTTGAGACCAGGCTGGATGACATATAGCCTGGTCTGTATGTCGTATGAAGAAAGACTTTTAGTATCTTTTTTTTCTCTACCAAAAAAAAAAGACCAGGGCATAGTGGCTCACTCCTGTAGTCCTAGGTACTTGAGAGGCTGTGATGGGAGCATTGCTTGAGCCTTGGAAGTTGCGGCTGCAATGAGCCATGATCACACCACTGCACTCCAGCCTAGGTGACAGAGCAAGACCCTGTCTCAAAAAAACAACAAAAGAAATATAGAAATTCTACTTGTGCATATATGTTTTCATTTTTTCTTTCTTTCTTTTTTTTTTTTTTTTTTTGAGACGGAGTTTCGCTCTTGTTGTCCAGGCTGGAGTGCATTGGCATGATTTCAGTTCACCACAACCTCCACCTCCTGGGTTCAAGCAATTCTTCTGCCTCAGCCTCCAGAGTAGCTGGGATTACAGGCATGCACCACCATACCCGGCTAATTTTTTGTATGTTTTCATTTTTTCTTAGGCAATTACCTAGAAACAGAATCACTGGGTCAAAGGGTAGGTATGTTTAACTTTGTAAGAAACTGACAAGCCTTTTCTCAAAGTGATTGTAACTTTTTTTAAATTTTATTTATTTATTTATTTATTTATTTATTTATTTATTTGAGACAGAGTCTCGCTCTGTCGCCCAAGCTGGCTCTCTCAGCTCACTGCAAGCTCCGACTCCTGGGTTCACGCCATTCCCTTGCTTCAGCCTCTTGAGTAGCTGGGACTACAGGCACCCACCACCATGCCCGGCTAATTTTTTTTTTTTTGTATTTTTAGTAGAGATGGGGTTTCACCATGTTAGCCAGGGTGGTCTCGATCTCCTGACCTCGTCATCCACCCATCTTGGCCTCCCAGAGTGCTGGGATTACAGGTGTGAGCCACCATGCCTGGCCTATAGCTTTTTATATTACCACTGGCAAAGAATGAAAGTTCCAGTTGCTCCATATTCTCACCAGCATTTGATGTTGTTATTCTTTTAAGTTTAAGCCATTCTGGTGATTGTGTGGAATTATCTCATGGTAGTTTTAGTTTCTACTTCCCCGACGACTAATGATGAACACCTGATCATGTACTTATTGGCCATTCATGTATCTTCATTTATGAATTGCCTGTCCAAGTTTTTGCCCCTTTAAGAATTTAGACCTTGAGGGCTGGGCGCGGTGGCTCACGCTTGTTATCCCAGCACTTTGGGAGGCCGAGGTGGGCGGATCACGAGGTCAGGAGATCGAGACCACGGTGAAACCCCGTCTCTACTAAAAATACAAAAAAATTAGCCAGGCGTGGTGGCAGGCACCTGTAGTCCCAGCTACTCGGGAGGCTGAGGCAGGAGAATGGCATGAACCCGGGAGGTGGAGCTTGCAGTGAGCCGAGATTGTGCCACTGCACTCCAGCCTGGGTGACAGAGCGAGACTCCATCTCAAAAAAAAGAAAAAAAAGAATTTAGACCTTAAGAAACAAGCCATCCTAAGGGAGAAAAAAAGAAAAAATAATTAAGAAAATTAGGCTGTTTGCCTTTTTATTGAATTTAGGAGTTCTTTATATATTCTGTATAGAAGTCTTTTATCAAATATGTTTTGCAGGTAGTTTCTCCAAGTCTGTGGTTTGCCTGTCCATTTTCTTTATGGCATCTTTTCATGTGCTGAAGTTTTTTAATGTCAGTGAAGTCCAATTTATGGAGTTTTTTTGTGGCTATTGTTTTTTGTTTTCTGTCTTAGAAGAAATTTTTGCCTACTTCTAGGTTGTGAATATATTCTCCTGTATTTTCTTCTGAAAACTTTATCACTTTAACTTTTTACATTTAGGTCTGTGATCCATCTTTTTTTTTTTTTTTTTTTTTTGAGACGGAGTCTCGCTCTTTCGCCCAGGCTGGACTGCGGTGGCGCTGTCTCCGCTTACTGCACGCTCCACCTCCCGGGTTCACTCCATTCTCCTGCCTCAGCCTCCTGAGTAGCTGGGACCACAGGCACCCGCCACCACGCCCGGCTAATTTTTTGTATTTTTAATAGAGATGGGGTTTCACCGTGTTAGCCAGGATGGTCTGGAGCTCCTGACCTCGCGATCCACCCGCCTCAGCCTCCCAAAGTGCTAGGATTACAGGCATGAGCCACCGCACCCGTCCGATCCATCTTAAATTAATTTTTGTGAATGGTGAGCAGTAGGGATCAAGCATCATCTTTTTTCCCCCAAATGAATATCCAGTTGTTCCAGCATCATTTGTTAAAAAAAGACTTTCCTTGCCTTCAGTGGATTATTTTGTCAAAAGCTAATTGACTGTAAAAGTATAGGTCTGTTTTGGACTATTCTGTTGCATTGCTCTCTTTGACTGTCATTATGCCCAATACCATACTGTTTTGATTAATGTAGCTCAACAGTAAGTTTTGAAGTCATACTAAAAGTTTTTCTTTTTTTTTTTTTTTTTGAGACAGAGTCTCATTCTGTCACGCAGGCTGGAGTGCAATGGTGCAATCTTGGCTCACTGCAACCTCCGCCTCCTGGTTTCAAGCAATTCTCCTGCCTCAGCCTCCTGTGTAGCTGGGATTACAGGCGCCCACCACCACGCCTGGCTAATTTTTGTATGTTTAGTCAAGACAGGGTTTCACCATGTTGGCCAGGCTGGTCTCAAACTCTTGACCTCAGGTGATCTGCCTGCCTCGTCCTCCCAAAGTGCTGGGATTACAGGCGCGAGTTACCATGTCTAGCCTCTTCATCTTTTTAAAGACAGTTTTGCCTACTCTAGGTCCTCCGTACATCCATATACGTTTTAAAATCAGCTCAATTTTTTTTTTTCTGTGAGGATTCTAGGAATATAGCTCATCAATTCTATTAAAAAATAAAACCAGCCAGGCACAGTGTCTCACGCCTGTAATCCCAGCATTTTAGGAGGCTGAGGTGGGCTGATCACTTGAGCCCAGGAGTTCAAGACCAGCCTGGACAACATGGTAAAACCCTGTCTCGACTGAAAATACAAAAATTAGCCAGGTGTAGTGGCACACACCTGTAGTTGCAGCTGCTTGGGAGGCTGAGGTGGGAGGATTGCTTGAGCCTGGGAGGTGGAGGCTTCAGTGAGCCAAGATCATGCAGCTGCACGCCAACCTGGGTGACAGAGTGAGAACCTGTCTCAAAAAAAAAAAAAAAAAAAATTCGGGTGCAGTGGCTCACGCCTGTAATCCCAGCACTTTGGGAGGCCAAGATGGGCAGATCATGAGGTCAGGAGGTCAAGACCATCCTGGCTAACATGGTGAAACCCCATCTCTACTAAAAATACAAAAAATTAGCCAGGTGTGGTGGCAGGCGCCTGTAGTCCCAGCTACTTGGGAGGCTGAGGCAGGAGAATGGCGTGAACCCGGGAGGTGGAGCTTGCAGTGAGTGGAGATCGTGCCACTGCACTCCAGACTGGGGGACAGAGTGAGACTTCATCTCAAAAACAACAACAACAACAAAATACCTATTGAGATTATGAATAGGATTGTATTGAATCTATTGTTCAATTTGGGAGAGAATGCATATCTTAGCAATATTGAACTTTGCAATTCATAAACATGGTATAACCATCTCTCCATTTATTTCAGTTTGCTTTAGTTTCAGCTATGTTTTGTTTTTGTTTTTGTTTTTGTTTTTGAGACGGAGTTTTGCTCTTGTTGCCCAGGCTGGAGTGTAATGGCATGATCTCAGCTCACTGCAACCTCTGCCTTCCGGGTTCACAGGTTCTAGAGATTCTCCTGCCTCAGCCTGCCGAGTAGCTGGGATTATAGGCACGTGTCACCATGCCCAGCTAATTTTTGTATTTTTAGTAGTGACAAGGTTTTGTCATGTTGGCCAGGCTGGTCTCGAACTCCTGACCTCAGGTGATCTGCCCACCTTGGCCTCCCAAAGTGCTCAGATTATAGGTGTGAGCCACCTTGCCTGGACGGTTTCAGCTGTTTTGTAGTTTCACGGAAAAGATCTTACATGTCTTTTGTTAAATTTATATCTAAATGTTTTGTGTTTTATAACATTATTATAAAAGAAATTTTAAACATTTATTTCCCATTGTTAGCCATAAGTATGTAGAAATGCAATTAATTTTTATTTACTTTGTATTTTGAGAAATTTCTCAGGATTCACTTATTATTATTTTTTTGTTCTAGTATGTTTTGGTTGCTTTCTTAGGATTTTTTTACTTAAAGAAATATGTCACCTGCAAATAGAGACAGTTTTACTCTTCTTTCCCAATGCTGATGACTTTTTTTTTTTTTTTTTTTTTTTTTGAGACAGAGTTTTGCTCTGTTGTCCAGGCTGGAGTGCAGTGGCACGATCTCAGCTCACTGCAACCTCCGCCTCCCAGGTTCAAGTGATTCTCCTGCCTCAGCCTCCCAAGTAGCTGGGACTACAGGCGCCCACCACCATGCCTGGCTAATTTTTGTATTTTAAGTGGAGACAGGGTTTAACCATATTGGCCAGGCTTGTCTCGAACTCCTGACTTTGCAATCTGCCCACCTTGGCCTCCCAGAGTGCTGGGATTATAGGCGTGAGCCACTGTGCCTGGCCCATGACTTTTTTCTAGCCTTTCCCACTAGCTCAGATTTCCAGTACAATATTGAATGCAAGTAGTGGGGAAGTGTTCAGCATTTCAACATTAGAAGCATGATGTTAGCTGTATATGTCTTTTATCAAATTAACAGAGTTCCCTCTCATGAATAGCTTGCTGAGGATTTTTGTCCTGAATTGGTATTGAATTCCGTCAAATGACTTTTTGGCATTATTATTTTTTCCTTTTTCTTTTACTATGGTGGATAACATTGATTAATTTTTGAATAATAACCTTGCATTCCCAGTATAGCTGGGATTCCCCACTTAGTCATAACATATGATCAGTTTTACATATTGCTGGATTTGATAGTATTTTGTCAAGTATTTTTGTATTTATACTTATAACGGATACTTTTATTTTTTTCGTGATGGAGTCTCACTGTGCCGCACAGGCTGGAGTGCGGTGGCATGATCTTGGCTCACTGCAACCTCCGTCTCAAGCAATTCTGCCTCAGCCTCCCAAGTAGCTGGGATTACAGGCACGTGCCACCATGCCTGGCTAATTTTTGTATTTTTAGCAGAGATGGGGTTTTGCCATGTTGGCCAGGCTCGTCTTGAACTCCTGACCTCAGGCAATTCACCAGACTTGGCCTCCCAAAGCGCTAGGATTACAGGCGTGAGCTACCATGCTTGGCCTATACTTTTCTTATTATATAAAAGTCTTTGTTACGGAGTTAGGCGAGGTATCTCATACCTTTAATCCCAGCACATTGGGAGGCTGAGGTGGGAGGATGGCTTAAGCCCAGGAGTTTGAGACCAGCCTGGAAAAGACGAGACCTTGTTTCTACAAATAAAAAACAGCTGGGCATGGTGGCAGGCACATGTGGTCCCAGCCACTTGGGAGGCTGAGATGGGAGGATGGCTTAAGATCAGGAGGTCAAGGCTGCAGTAAGCAGTGATTACACTACCGCACTCCAGCCTGGGCCACAGAGTGAGACCCTGTCTCAAAAAAGAAAAAAAGAAAAATAAAAAAGTCTTTATTAGGTTTTGCGGCTGGGTGCAGTGGCTCACACCTGTATTCCCAGCACTTTGAGAGGCTGAGGTGGGTGGATCACTTGAGGCCAGGAGTTTGAGACTAGCTTGGCCAACATGGCAAAACTCTTGTTTCTACCAAAACTACAAAAATTAGGTGGGCGTGGTAGTGCATGCCTGTAATCCCAATTACTCAGGAGGCTGAGGCACAAGAATGGCTTGAACCCCGGAGGCGGAGTTTGCAGTGAGCCGAGGTTGTGCCAGTGCACTCCAGCCTGGGCAACAGAGTGAGAATCTGTCTTAAAAAAAAAAAGTTTTTGTTAGGTTTTGGTATAAAGGTTTTCAGGTCTAACAGAACAAGTTGGGAAGTGTTCATTCCTCCTTTTTTTGCTGAGAAAGTTTGTGTAAGAGTATTTCTTTTTTAAATGTTTGAAATAATTCACCAGTGAAATTGTCTGGTCTAGGAGTTTTCCTTGTGGGGAAGGTCCCCCCCACAATGATGTTTATTATAACATCATTCGTAGTGATAAAAAGATGGGATCACAGTGAAGTGGTGGAACAAGGAATGACCTCAAGGCACATCTGTATCAAGGAATATTAAAGAAAAAAAAATAGAACTGTGCCAAATAATTTTGAAGGATTTCCGTATGATTTTTTAAAAGCTTTATTGAAGGATGATTTCCTTTTGTTTCTTTTGAGATGGAGTCTCGCTCTGTCATCCAGGCTGGAATGCAGTGGTGCAGTCTTGGCTTGCTGCAACCTCTGCCTCCTGAGTTCAGGCAATTCTCCTGCCTCAGCCTCCTGAGTAGCGGGGATTACAGGCACCCGCCACCACTAATTTTTGTATTTTTAGTAGAGATGGGGTTTCATCATGTTGGCCAGGCTGGTCTCAAACTCCTGACCTCAGGTGATCCACCTGCCTCGGCCTCCCAAAGTGTTGGATTATAGGCGTGAGCCACTGTGCCCAGCCTGAGGTGTAATTTTCTTTTCATAAAATTCAGCTATTGTGAGTTTCAGGACATTTATACGGCTGCACAACTGTCACCACAATTCCATTTTAGAACACTTTCATCATCTGTTGGGAGGTTTTTGATAACAACTAATAAAAATAAAATAGGGCTATTTTATTAAATAGGGCTGTTTCAATTTCCAGTTTTATTTTGTATCAGATTTGGTAACTGTGTTTTTTGAGGAATTTGTTTCTCTACCCTAAATTGTCATATTTATTGGCATACAGTTATTTGTAATACTCTCATTATTATTATTTAATTTTTTTTTTTTTTTTGAGATGGAGTCTTGCTCTTGTTGCCCAGGCTGGAGTGCAATGGCACAATCTCGCCTCGCTGCAACCTCTGCCCCCCAGGTTCAACTGATTCTCCTGCCTTAGCCTCCCAAGGAGCTGGAATTACAGGCACCCTGCCACCACGCTTGGCTAATTTTTGTATTTTTGGTAGAGACAGGGTTTCACTGTGTTGGCCAGGCTGGTCTCGAACTCCTGACCTCGTGATCCACCCGCCTTGGCCTTCCAAAGTGCTGGGATTACAGGCGTGAGCCACTGGGCCCCGCCTATTATTTTTTAATTCTGTTGGAGACAGTGGTGTCTCCTGGTTTCTTGCTCTGTCACCTGGGCTGGAATGCAGTGGCATGATTATAGCTCACTGCAGCTTTGAACTCCTGGGCTCAAGCCATCCTCCAGCCTTAGCCTCCCAAAGTGCTAGGATTATAGGTATGAGCCACTATTCCCGGCCTATTTTTAAAATATCTAACTGTAGTGATCCTCTTTTTCATTCCTGATACTGGTTGGTGATATTAGTGTTTGATGTCTTTTTTTCTCCATCAGCCTTACTGGGAGTTTATCAATTTCGTTTATCTTTTTAAAGAGCCATCTTTTGGCTTTGTTGATTTTCTCTATTTGTTTTCTATTTCATTGATTTCTGTTCCTCTTTACTGTTGCTTTTCTTCCACTTAAGATATTTAATTTACTCTTCTTTTTCTACCTTCTTAAGGAGGACATTCATTTATTTATTTATTTTTGAGACAGAGTCTTGCTCTGTTTCCCAGGCTGGAGTGCAGAGGCAGAATCTTGGGCTCACTGCAACTTTTGCCTCCCAGGTTCAAGCGATTCTCCTGCCTCAGCCTCCCGAGTAGCTGAGATTACAGGCATCTGCCACCATGCCTGGCTGATTATTATATTTTTAGTAGAGACAGGGTTTCACCATGTTGGCCAGGCTGGTCTGAAACTCCTGACCTCAAGTGATCTACCTGCTTCGACCTCCCAAAATCTTGGGATTACAGGCGTGAGCCCCTGCACCCGGCCAAGGGGGACATTTAGATAATTGATTTTAACCATTTCTTCCTTTAGTGTTTACACATAAATATCTTTCTGAATCCTGTTTTAGCTGCATCTCATAAATTTCTATATGTTGTACTTTATTTGGTTTGAAATGTTTTCTAATTTCCCTTGTGATTTCTTCTTTACTGTTTAATTTCCAAATATTTGAGGCTTTTCTAGGTAACTTACTATACTGATTTCTAATTTAATCTATTGTGGCCTGAGAACATGTTGTGTAAAGTTTTCAGTCTTTTGAAATGTATTGAGACTTACCTTATGGTCCAGCACATTATCTATATGGATGAATGTTTCATATATATTTGAAAAGAATATTTTATATACAGTTGTTGAATATGCTGTTCTATAAATGTCAATTAGGACAGGTAGTTAATAATGCTGTTAAGATCTTCTGTATTTTTACTGATTTTTTGAAAGATTGTTCAATCAATTATGGGAGTAGGGTGTTAAAATCTTCATCTCTTTCTTTAGTATTGTCAGTTTTTCCTTTGTGTATATTAAAATTTTCTCATTTAGGCCAGGCACAGTGGCTCACACCTGTAATCCCAGCACTTTGGGAGGCTGAGGCAGGTGGATCACTTGAGATCAGGAGTTTGAAACCAGCCTGGCCAACATGGTGAAACCTTGTCTCTACTGAAAATATAAGAATTGCCAGGTGTGGTGGCAGGTGCCTATAATTCCAGCTACTTGGGAGGCTGAGGCAGGAGAATCACTTGAACCCAGGAGATGGAGATTGCAGTGAGCCAAGATCACACCACTGCACTCTAGCCTGGTCAACAGAGCAAGACTCTGTCTCAAAAAAAAAAAAGCTGGTTGTGGTGGCTCATCACTTTGGGAGGCCGAGGCGGGTGGATCACCTGAGGTTGGGGGTTCGAGACCAGCCTGGCCACCGTGATGAAACCTCATCTCTACTAAAAATACAAAAATAGCCTGGGATGGTGGTGGGCACCTGTAATCCCAGCTACTCAGGAGGCTGAGGCAGGACAATAGCTTGCACCTGGGAGGTGGAGGTTGCAGTGAGTCTAGATTGTGCCATTGCACTCCAGCCTGGATGACAGAGCAAGATTTTGTCTCAAAAAAAGAAATTCTCCTATTTGACACATACACATTTACAGTTGTCATTGCTTCCTAATGTATTGACTCTTTTTTTATCATTATGAAATCATCAGTAGTAGTAATCCTTATTTTGCAGTCTATTTTGTCTAATATTAATATAACCATTTCTTCCTCCCCTTCACTTTGAGGACTTTCTTCATATAGATTGTATTGGTTAGATAAACTTATTTTCCATAAAATTCATCCAATAAAATGAAATGTTGAAATTTCATAGTTGATCTTTACATAATTTTTCTTTTTTTTTTTTTTTTTTGAGATGGAGTCTCACACTGTTGTCCAGGCTGGAGTGCAGTGGCACGATCTCGGCTCACCACAAGCTCCACCTCCCGGGTTTACACCATTCTCCTGCCTCAAGCCTCCAGAGTAGCTGGGACTACAGGCGCCCACCAGCATGCCCGGCTAATTTTTTGTATTTTTTTAGTAGAGACGGGGTTTCACTGTGTTAGCCAGGATGGTCTCGATCTCCTGACATGATCCGCCCGCCTCGGCCTCCCAAAGTGCTGGGATTACAGGCATGAGCCACCGCGCCTGGCCAATCTTTAAATTTTTTTTAAAAGTCTGAGTCCTGGTGATCATAATTTGTTCCATTTGTAGATTCCACTTATGGAAAATGTTATCTGGTTCTTTTCGGAGCAAAGGCTGCCTATACTCCTCTTACATTCAGTTCTGTAGTATTTTGTTTCCAACAGAACAATAAACAAAAACAAACTGAATGTCACCTGACCACAAAATTCAATGCAACTCCAAGGCAAAGAAAAGTAGTTTACTTCCAGGTTTTTTTAGATTTTTTTTTTTCATGATTTTAAAAGAGGGAACAGAGTTGATTTGAATTTTATTAAGCACTGTTATTTGAATAATTGCTAGATCCTGGTATCTAGCAATATCCAGGAAAATGTGCCTTTCTAAATGTTTGTCTTAGTTCATTATTTCTCAGTGAATGCCTGTGAAGACATGAAAGAATCCTATCTACAATAAGCAAAATATGTTTTGGGGTGTGATAACTGTTTTTCCTATTACAGAGGAGAAGAGTGGATATTTGTGTAAATAGCATGGCTGTTTGGCTGCCCAGTTCTAAAAACTAAGTTTTTCAGATAGGGTGTTCAAAAATTGGAACGACTGCTAGCTTGTTAGCTTCTTGCTCTTTCCACCTGAAGCAGGATTTCTCTATCTCAACACTGTTGGCATTTTGGCCTGGAATTTTTTTTTTCTGTTCTGTGCATTGTAGAATATTGAATGATTTGTATTCATTGGTAAATAGCTGCTGTCCTGACCTTCCTGAGTCTCACCTGGCCCCCTTGTTCAGCACTCCCTAGTTCTGACCACTTTGAGGACCCGGCTCCAGCATGGTGGGCTGTGTCTTTTCTGATTGGTTGTGGACCTGGGGTGCGAGCTGCTAACACTTTGAATATCAACTTGGATGTGAGGGAGGAAATACAGGATAGAAATGAAAATGGGGGCTAGAACTTTTAGTCCAAAAATATTCTTAGACTCTTCAGGCTATTCTGTTTTCAGGCTCTCCTTAAATATCAGGCTTCTATTTGTTGGCTAACATGAGAGTGACTTAAAATATTCAGACATATTTATTTATTTTTCTTTTTTGAGATGGAGTCTCACTCTGTTGCCCAGGCTGGAGTGCAATGTCACAATCTTGGCTTACTGCAGCTTCCACCTCCTGGGTTCAAGCGATTCTCTTGCCTCAGCCTCCCAAGTGGCTGGGATTACAGGCATGTGCCACTGCGACCAGCTGATTTTTGTATTTTTAGTAGAGACGGGGTTTCACCATGTTGGCCAGGCTAGTCTGGAACTCCTGACCTCAGGTGATCCACCTGCCTTGGCCTCCCAAAGTGCTGGGATTACAGGCATGAGCGACCACACCCGGCCTCAGCCATATTGATTTAATACTACACCTGTACTGCTACTGGGTATAACTACTCTTCAAATAACCAAACAAATGTTGAGCTTTCCAATATATGTTAAAAGTTGATAGAACAGAATTTGCCAGTTGAAAAAATAGTCCCACAATTAGTTCCTTTTGGAGCCCCTGAGATGAAAATTTCTGGTGAATTGAATTATTCAATTAGGTGTGACCCCATGGGCCTACCGTGGTGAAGTGGCGTTCTCAAAAGAGGTCTGTCCAGAGGGCAGGGACAGCTAGCCTCAGGCCTTGGGCCTGATTGCACTGTATTGGCATGATTTGTATTGGCAGAGCAGTCTTCATAAAGAAGAGCCTGCAATAAGGCACACCTGCCAAGAGAATGCTTGTCAGCAAGTGAATGAAATGGAAAAGAGGGCCGGGCGTGGTAGCTCACACCTGTAATCCCCGCACTTCGGGAGGCCAAGGTGGGCAGATCACCTGAGGTCAGGAGTTTGAGACCAGCCTGGCCAATATGGTGAACTCCATCTCTACTAAAAATACAAAAATTAGCCAGGCATGGTGGCGGGTGCCTGTAGTCCCACCTACTTGGGAGACTGA
This sequence comes from Symphalangus syndactylus, assembly GCF_028878055.3. Taxonomy (NCBI): domain Eukaryota; kingdom Metazoa; phylum Chordata; class Mammalia; order Primates; family Hylobatidae; genus Symphalangus; species Symphalangus syndactylus. The sequence continues at coordinate 14,826,870 of NC_072430.2, forward strand.
GGCAGGAGAATCGCTTGAACCTGGGAGGCAGAGGTTGCAGTGAGCCAAGATCACACCATGGCACTCCAGCCTGGGCAACAAGAGGGAAACTCTGTTTCAAGAAAAAAGAAAAAAGAAATCAAAACGAGTACAGCATCATTAAAGATAAGAAAGAGGCCGGGCACATTGGCTCACTTTTGTAATCACAGTACTTTGGGTGGCTGAGGCGGGCAGATCATTTGAGCCTGGGAGTTGGAGAGGGCATAGTGGGATGCACCTGTGGTCCCAGATACTCAGGAGGCTAAGGTGGGAGGATCACCTGAGCCTGGAAGGTTGAGGCTCCAGTGAGACATGATTGCACCATTGCACTCCAGCCCGGATGACAGTGAGGCTTTGTCTCAAAAAAAAAAAAAAAAAAAAAGGAGGAGTGGGTCTTTTCTTGGAACTTTGAAATGCTCATTTTCAGATAGTGTATCTATAAACTGAAGACTAAATCTTAATTATTGATCTTATTAATTTAATCATAAGTTTTAATGTATATTTTTATGTTTGTTAATATGTAAAATAAACTACCAAGTATTCTTTCAGGATCTTAGATGGGAAAAATTTTAACATATGTTCTAGCTATAAGAACCTTGATTTTTTAATGCAGCAATGAGGTATGCTTAACTTCAGTTTCTAATGGGAGGAATAAAACCTGATTAACTTGCTTGAAATATTTGTGAGTTTTAAAATTGTGATCCTGGATAATAAGTAACTCTAATTTTGAAGTTGACCTAAACTGTGAATGAGCTATCCATTTTTACCTACACGATAGTATTGAGCAAGTCAACAACCTACGAGAGATCCAAGCACTAAGGCGCCTGAATCCGCACCCAAACATTCTTATGTTGCATGAAGTGGTTTTGTAAGTATATTTGGAGCTTGAAAAGTTATCTAAATTTGATGAAAATAATCTCTTTTTAAGAAAGAAAACCATGGTAGCCATTTTGAATATTTTCTTTGTAGCTCAGAGAGTAACCATTTTTACTTCATCTTACATCACATTTTTATTTGGAAAAATGTGCATCTGATTCTTTTTTTTTATTACTATTTTTTGAGAAGGAGTCTCTCTCTCTGTCACCCAGGCTGGAGTGCAGTGGCGTGATCTCAGCTCACAACAAACTCCGCCTCCCCGGTTCAAGCCACCTCTTGCCTCAGCCTCCCCAGTAGCTGGGGTCACAGGCACCTGCCACCATGCCCAGCTAATTTTTGTATTTTTAGTAGAGATGGGGTTTCACCATGTCAGCCAGGTTGGTTTCAAAGTCCTGACCTCAGGTTATCCGCCCACCTTGGTCTCCCAAAATGCTGGGATTACAGGCATGAGCCACTGTGCCTGGCCAGCATCTGATTCTTAATTAATGTGGAAATGCCTTCATTTAGGTGACTCCACATCATAAAAGCATCCGTCATGCAAACAGTTCATCTCCTGGAGCTCAGTTAAGCTGCTGAGGTCTTGAGTGTGAATTCTGACCTACTGGGAAAGCACTGTTTGTGTTATTTCAGGGATTGTACATTCTCACTCTGTCCCTGCCAGTTGCCGTTTCTGAACAGTCTCCTGTAGTCTTTCTTACTGTAATTGATAACATTTCTGGGGATTTTTCATTTCTGTTTTAATTATAGAATAGTTTCCATAAGGCTTATCTATCAATCAAAAAGGCAGAGCACAGCTTGTCCCTCGGTGCCTGCCTGAGCCTGGGAAGCCTTCTTCCTGACAGCTCTGTGCTGTGCTTACAGACCTCACTGAACTAGGGAGTCAGGCTACAGGGTTTTAGGACCTTCTTTGCTGTGGGCTGGAATGGCACTGCCACTCTGAGAGGGTGCACCTCAGTGTAGAAGCTTCGCTGTGGCTCCGGAGGGAGCCTGGCCTGTAAGATTGGCCAAGGAACTCCAGTTAAACTCCATTGCCAGTTAAAGTCTGGTAGATTTTATCAGAAAATGAAACAGTTTTAAACTCAAAATGAAATGTCTTGTTATAACTGTGTGGGTTCCTGGCCTGTAGTGTTCTTAGAAGTCGATTTGGGCCAGGTCCAGAGACTGCAGTTTGTATGTAATAGTCTCAACACTGCATGCACGTCATGCACTTTCCACACACTTTACAAAGTACTCCGTCTAGAATCTCACATGGGCCTCATAGCAACCGAGACCCCTTCCAGCCAGATTGGAGGCACCCAGAGTAGGGTCTGGGGTGATACAGGCTCTTGCTTAGGACTCCGGGAACCCTTTAAGGGCCTTCGTGAACTCAGGAGAAGTTGGTGGCTCAGCCAGCAGTCTGTCCCCATTCTGTGTCAGCGTTGATATCACACACTTCTGATGTGACTTGTTTTTCTCTTTTTCCCCTGACTGATTTTTGGGTTTTACTCTCCCATTGTGATTTATCCCAATTATATGGAAGGAATTTAGCTAAATTAAAATTAAATTTGCAGTCATGGAGCACGAATTAATTTTCTTTCTTTCTTTTTTTTTTTTTTGAGACAGGGTCTCACTCTGTTGCCCAGGCTGGAGTACAGTGGTGCGATCTCGGCTCACTGCAACCTCCGCCTCCTGGGTTTAAGCTATTCTCCTCCTTCAGCCTCCCGAGCAGCTGGGACTACAGGCACATGCCACCACACCCAGCTTTTGTATTTTTAGTAGAGATGGGGTTTCACCATGTTGGCCAGGCTGGTCTCAAACTCCTAACCTGAAGTGATCGACACCTCAGCCTCCCAAAGTGTTGGGATTACAGGCGTGTGCCACCACACCTGGCCTCTTTCATTGTTTTGCTTACCCAACTCCCCAACCTTTTTCTTCTTTCTGCTGATCATTAATTATGTATTTTCAAGACATATCTGTTTTCAACTTCTAGAATTTTGTTCAAAGTTGGGTTTTGCTAGTATTTTTAGTTAGTTTTATCTGAAATACTGATTTAAAATCAAAACTTTTACTGTTTCAGCAGTTACACTGTAGTGTTTGATGTGGGAGTGCCTTATGTTCATTAGAAATGTTTACAAATGAATTAAATATTGGATTATATTTTCTGATTAAGGCCAGAAAATTTATTTTAAAAACCTGCTTTCTTCTTCAGTGACAGAAAATCTGGTTCTCTTGCACTAATATGTGAACTTATGGACATGAATATTTATGAGCTAATACGAGGTACGTAGAATAATTTGAAAGCTAACCTAAGATCCTCTTTTAAGGCTTGTGATTCATATATGCTTAGTTGTTCTCAACATCATTAGTCATCATGGTGCTGTAGTTATATATAATACACAGTACAGTGTCACTTCACTCACCAGGAGGCATTTTTCTGACTGCTCCTCTACTCAGAACATGGCTGCAGACAAGAAAGGAAGCCCCAGACCCTCTGGGTGCCCATGTGATCGGGGGGAGAGTGGCGGGAGGCAGCAGGGGCAGCTCTGCTGCAGAGCGCCTGCAGCCAGCCCCGCCGTGGGCATGTGTGTGCAGGCCCGCTGGCTCAGAGGGCCTCTCTGCTCCCCAGATCTGCTGTTGCTCGACATTCTGTTCCATGCCTCTTAAGGCAGAGCTTTCCCTCCAAAGTACTCCCCTGCATGTGAGGGAAGCTCCTACCATTTTCCAGGATGCTCATTCATTTCCTTTCTTCTGAACAATAAAACGCTGTTTAAGAGAGCATGTTTGCCTGAGGTGACCTCAGTCAGGGCTGGTTTGAGATACTTATAGAGGTTCCCTGAGGGGAACAGGAGAAAAGGAGAGGCTGGCCCACACTGAGCCAATTGTTCCTGGGGGTCTGACCTAATGGTTGTGTTAGATGTCAGGACAAATGAACCTTGTATATCTCACCAAGAAAGCAACATAGCAAGTGTTACATTTTACAAATCACATTAAACCTAGAGGACAGATAAAAAACAACTGTCCTACTGTCACATGAATGACTACTTATGACTTGGAATAGAATTTTAGTGACAGCATCATAGATGATTTAGATGGTGTATTATCTTACAATTTGGGCCAAACTGAAGATGATGTGCTATGGAAAATTTTTAGATTGATAAACTATTTTTGTGATGAAGAAGACACTGATGTTGAAGATATTTATGAAGAGTCCAAATAAAATTGTTTTTATGAAGTTGGATAGTGGAAAAAGCATTATATCAATATTCATGTATTTTATATGTGACTTAAAATATGTGTGTGATAGTAAATTACTAACAAAATAAATAGCATAAGTAGCCAAGTTTTTCTATATCCATAAAAGTTGATGTATATAAAGCTGGGTGCAGTGGCTCATGCCTATAATCCTAGCACTTTAGGAGGGAGGCCAGTGCAGGTGGATCACTTGAGGTCAGGAGTTCAAGACCAGCCTGACTAACAAGGTGAAACCCTGTCTCTACTAAAAAATACAAAAAAATTAGCCGGGCATGGTGGTGTATGCCTGTAGTCCCAGCTACTCAGGAAACTGAGGCAGGAGAATCGATTGAACCTAGGAGACAGAGGTTGCAGTGAGCTGATATCGTTCCACTGCACTCCAGCCTGGGCGACAGAGCGAGACTCTGTCTCAAAAAATAAAAATAAAGGCCAGGGGGCTGGGCGTGGTGGCTCACGCCTGTAATCTCAGCACTTTGGGAGGCTGAGGCAGGCGGATCACGAGGTCAGGAGATTGAGACCATCCTGGCTAACACAGTGAAACCCCGTCTACTAAAAATACAAAAAAATTAGCCGGGCGTGGTGGCGGGCGCCTGTAGTCCCAGCTACTCGGGAGGCTGAGGCAGGAGAATGGCGTAACCCGGGAGGTGGAGCTTGCAGTGAGCCAAGATCATGCCATTGCACTCCAGCCTGGGCGACAGAGCAAGACTCCGTCTCAAAAAATAAATAAATAAAAAAGTCCGGGCGTGGTGGCTTATGCCTCTAATCCCAGCACTTTGGGAGGCTGAGGCAGGTGGATCACTTGAGGTCAGGAGTTCAAGACCAGCCTGGCCAATACGGCGAGACTTGTCTCTGCTAAAAATACAAAACAAATGAGCCGGGCGTGGTGGCATGTGTCTGTAGTCCCAGCTGCTTGGGAGGCTGAGGCAGGAGAATAGCTTGAACCTGGGAGGCAGAAGTTGCAGTGAGCCCAGATCGCGCCACTGCACTCCAGCCTGGACATCGCAGCAAGACTCCATCTCAAGAGAAAATAAAAAAATAAAAATAAAAGTCAACAAGAAGGGAGAATTTTTGGCAAGTTGCTGTGTGTTTAGACGCTTGAGAAAGCTTTGTTTAGAATATACATATATATATATATATATTTTTTTTTTTGAGACAGAGTCTTGCTCTGCCAGTGGCGTGATCTCAGCTCACTGCAACCTCTGCCTCTGAGGTTCAAGAGATTCTCCTGCCTCAGCCTCCCAAGTAGCTGGGACTACAGGCATGTGCTACCACACACACTTGGCTAATTTTTTTTTTTTTTTTAGGTGGAGTCTCGCTCTGTTGCCAGGCTGGAGTGCAATGGTGCAATCAGCTCACTGCAACCTCTGCCTCCCAGGTTCAAGTGATTCTCCTGCCTCAGCCTCCTGAGTAGCTGGGACTACAGGCGTGTGCCACCACGCCCAGCTATTTTTTTGTATTTTTAGTACTGACGGGTTTTCACCATGTTGGCCAGGATGGCCTTGATCTCTTGACGTCGTGATCTGCCTGTCTCGGCCTCCCAAAGTGCTAGGATTACAGGCATGAGCCACCGCGCCCAGCCAATTGTTTTGTATTTTTAGTAGAGACAGGGTTTCACCTGGTTAGCCAGGATGGTCTCAATCTCCTTGACCTCGTGATCCACCTTTCTCGGCCTCCCAAAGTGCTGGGATTACAGGTGTGAGCCACTGCGCCCAGCCTTAGAATATATGTATTTTTAGGATAACATTTATATGTATTTTCAGTAGTAGAGGAATTGTATAATTGAAGAAATTCAATCTATTTCTTTCAATATCTGTCTACAGCGATTGTAGAAAACAGACCTTGCAGTAGACCTCCATTCATTATATAAATATTGTATTCCATAGGCCAGGCAGTGTGTTCAGTGCACCAACTCTGAGATGCTGTGAGCAATATGGATCATCCTAGGTTCAGAGATGTTAAAATGTAAGGAGAATGGCCAACAGTGCTTGTAGGGTAGTAAATATTGAAATATGCATCCTGATTTTAGAGTTGGTAAAATTTGAAAAACAAGCCTGTCCTAGAATTGATGAAATATAATGATAATGATAATAGCTAACAGTTCATGAATGGTACCCATATGGCCAGGCACCGTTCTTAATACTTTATAGGAATTAACTCATTTTAACCTTCCAACAACCCTGTCAGGCAGATACGGTGCAGGAGAGGATGTCTCATTTACAGTGACATGCCATGGGCTATTCCAGAGGCAGGGACATGGTGGGGAACACAGCAGACACAGTTCCCACCCACATGGAGCTCACACTCGATGAGGAGAGACAGGAAACAAACGAAGAAATTATCAAGAATATCAGTCAAAATGATCAAGAATTCCAGATAGGGATAAGTGCTATAAGTGAATAAAACAGGCCAATGTATTAGAGAGTGACGAGGATAGAGTACTTCAGGCAGAGGGACAGCCAGTGCAAAGGCCCTGAGGCCACCGTGAGGGAAGAGGCCCATGTGGCTGGAGGACATGGAGGAGAGTTGCAGGAAACGGAGTAGGCAGGCATCAGTGAGGCTAGTAGGGCAAGGGTAAGAATTTTCGTTACTCTTAAGTTCAATGGGAAGCCATTATTGGGCTGTAAAGCAAGGGAGAGGTGGTTTTCAGTTGGTGTTTAGACCAGTGTTTCCAAAACGATCACAGAAGACCAGTTGTTTTATTTCTAATCTATTGCAGACCAGAATTTTTGTAAAATATAGTAAAAATAAATTACCAGAAAAGTGATCACGTGCTTAGATGTCACAGCATGTCAAATTGCTATAAATGGTTCTAAACAGGTATTCTTTTTTTTTTTTTTTTTTTTTTTTTTGAGACGGAGTCTCACTCTATTGGCAGGCTGGAGTGCAGTGGCATGATCTCTGCTCACTGCGACCTCCGCCTCCCGGATTCAAGTAATTCTCCTGCGTCAGGCTTCCAAGTAGCTGGGACTACAGGTACACGCCACCACGCCCGGCTAATTTTTGTGTTTTTAGTAGAGACAGGGTTTCACCATGTTGACCAGGATGGTCTCGATCTCTTGACCTCGTGATCCGCCCACCTCGGCCTCCCAAAGTGCTGGGATTACAGGCGTGAGCCACTGCACCCAGCCCTAAACAGTTATTCTTAATTTATGTCATCTCCTCTTAGACCAGTAACAAATAGTCCCTGAACCGTCATCAGCTCATGGACTGTGCTTTGAGTAGCATCTTTTTAGAAGGAATTCTCCAGTTGCTGTTTAAAGAATAAATGTGCTGTAGGTGGATGTGTGGGTTCTCCCTTTTAGTTGCAAATAACAGCCTCCCCTATTCTCTGATTAACTCAAGATGGGTTACTCTGTGATATGGATAGATTGCCAGAATTGTTGGGAGGACTGAATAAGCAGACTCTGGTCTTGGCCTATAGGTAGTTGCTTCTCACAACTCTGCTCTCCGTGATCAGGCTGCTGGCCCTGCCGCTGACAACACTCTGCAGAATAAAGCTGCTGCAGCTACCAGGCCTGGAATCATGCCTATTCTGCCAGGATCAGGAGGCAGCCGTGATCCATGCCCTCAGAATGGATGCCTTCCCTCCTCTCATCTGCCCCCATTCCTGGGCCAGAAGCATCTTTCCCAAGTGTTCCCATTTAGGCAGAGCCTAAGTCACATCTGGAACACTCAGCTGCAAGGCAGCATGAAGAATGTCATTTGGGGTCGGGCGCGGTGGCTCATGCCTGTAATCCCAGCACTTTGGGAGGCCAAGGCGGGCGGATCACGAGGTCAGGAGATCGAGACCATCCTGGTTAACACGGTGAAACCCCGTCTCTACTAAAAATACAAAAAATTAGCCAGGCGCAGTGGCGGGCGCCTGTAGTCCCAGCTACTCAGGGGGCTGAGGCAGGAGAATAGCGTGAACCTGGGAGGCGGAGCTTGCAGTGAGCTGAGATTGCGCCACTGCACTCCGGGCTGGGCGAAAGAGCGAGACCCCATCTCAAAAAAAAAAAAAAAAGAATGTCATTTGGACATTCAGGCCTGGCATGCTAGATGGGGGTTTGGGATAGGTCCTGAGCAAGCCAATCTGCGGGTGTGCCATGAAGGTAAGAGTGGTGTGGGAGCCTGGGGAAGGGATGGCGAAGGCCCTTTGCGCACCACTCTCTCTGGATGAAAATTAAAATCAAGTAAAATTGACATCTTCTGGAACAGGGGTAAACTGTGATGCTGGGCATGTGGTATGAAGTCTTCAAACACAGTAGAAAGCTGTGGGCGCCAAGGCACAGCCAGCCCAAGTGCTGAGTACAGGGCAGCTGCAGGGGACTGTGCTAGCCACGCTAAACGGCCTCTCCTGTGAAAGAAGACATGTGGACCGAGACTGAAAGCAGTTGAACTGCTTCTTGAACTGTGATCTATCCCCCTTTAAAGTGGACATCTCCACATAAACAGGAAAGCCTAGCGGAACACTGGGTTGACGAGTGACTCCTAACATTTTCATAATCAGCGTAGGCTCAAGGACAGCGTCCTGGAAGGCCTCCGAAGCCGGCTGAGGCTGTCAGACCATGCTGCTCGTGTGACGATCGCTCAGTGCTGTTCCCACTGAAACCATAGCACATGCGCTCTGAATGTTCACAGAGCTGTGGCCAATGTTGGAGGTGACGCACGTGCTAATTGCCCCGATTTCATCCTTACACATTGTATGTATGGATCAAAATAACACTCTCTGGGTCCCATGAATAGGTACAATTACTGCATTTCCACTACAAAGAAAAAAATTATCAACAGTTCTGTCATTCTTCAGTAACGTTTATTGTTTATTTAGTTTTTAATTGTCTGGCAATTTCCCAAACCTGCTTCACCTGTTTCAAAACTCAGAAAAACCACGTGTGCTAGAGCAGCGGCGGAGTCACTGTGCAGCTGATAGAGCTGACTCGCCCGGGGCTTCCAAAACAGGCCCTTGCAGTGTCTCCACCATGTTTATAGATTTTGTTAAATTTGCAAAAATAAGATATTTCAACCACAAAGTTAAGACTGCCATCTCCTATTTTAACCTCTCCTATGTCATATTTCCCCTCTTAGCATAACCGTGAAATAGCCGTGGACATGTCTGGAATCTTGTTAAGGGTTGGCTGGGATACATTTATATGCTTTGCAGTCTCTTCCATGTATTAATAGTTACATTATTGCTGGCCATCTCATTTGGGATGTGTTCTAGGAATACTCTGAATATGGTCAATTCAAAGATTAAAGAGCATTCACTCCATAGAAAACTTGAAATATGAAATCTTATAGCTCTGATATGAAAGAAACTTAGCAGTTTCCCCAGATTTGACAACAATTCTAAAAATTACATGGTGCTACTAACACATAGTTGAGGATGTAAAAGAAGCCTCTATAAACTGCCAAAAAGAAAAATAAAAAGGGATTTTCCATTAAAAATGTATGTGCTATGTAATTTTAAATGAGATCATGCCATTATACAGATTTTTTTTTTGGACGGAGTTTTGCTCCTGTTGCCCAGGCTGGAGTGCAATGGTGCCATCTCGGCTTGCTGCAACCTCCACCTCCTGGGTTCAAGTGATTCTCTAGCCTTAGCCTCCCAAGTAGCTGGGATTACAGGTATCCGCCACCACACCCGGCAAATTTTTGTATTTTTAGTAGACACGGGGTTTCACCATGTTGGCCAGGCTGGTCTCAAACTCCTGATCTCGTGATCCACCCACCTCAGCCTCCCAAAGTGCTGGGATTACAGGTGTGAGCCACTGCCCCTGGCCAGTATGTGGAATTTTAAATGGTATGTTTTGTAGGTACACTACGTATTTCCTAAGGCTACTTAAGATTATTTTTTACAGGGGATTTTCACACATCGTTAAATAAGAATGGATTATTTTTGTTTCAAAAAAGAGGATATGTACCATCAGTAACTGTATTTGCCTATTTCCTTGATTGTACAGGGAGAAGATACCCATTATCAGAAAAAAAAATTATGCACTATATGTACCAGTTATGTAAGTCCCTGGATCATATTCACAGGTATGCTCTTGGAGATTCGACAGCTCTGAAATTAATAAAATGTGTTAACATTCAGATTAAAGAATTTGAATAAATGAAGTGTAATTCTATTTTTCCTTTTATACTGAATGCAGAAATGGAATATTTCACAGAGATGTAAAACCAGAAAATATACTAATAAAGGTAAGAGCTTTTACATGAAAGCTAGGTATCGGAATAAAAGTTGAACAGAAAATCTTTCCCTGAAAGGTTTTCTCCTCCTACTGGAGGAACTTTCGGTCCATGCAGCTAGACAGCCTGTTTGTTACAGTAATTTTTTTCCCTCTCAGGTTGTAAAAAATGGTTTATTTAATAAATGCCATCAACATAACTGACTGCACCTGGAAGAAAATAATAGCACCATTTTCACACTGCAGACAAAAATGAACCCCATTCAGACGGCCATTCGAACCTTCTAGAGGGAAATGTGGCAGAGGCAGGATTTGAGCTCAGGTCCGTCTCACTCCCAAGCCACTAAACTACCTGTGTTTAAACCGTATAATTTGCTGTTTCCCTGTGTGGCTAAAAGAGCCCTTGCTGGGCAAGCTGGCAGCATGACTGGACAGACGACTAGTGTGTCACTCATTTGTAGAAGCGCCGCAAGTTAACCATTTTCCAAACCTGTAGACATTTTGGAAATATATGTAAAACATAGCCAGAATATTTGTAAACGTGTTCCACTGAATCGACACATCACTTCCTCATCTGCTGGAGGCACTTTCAGGTGCTCATAAAGCCCGTAATTTGTATTTTACAGACTACTTTAGATGCTAGTAATTTTCCTGCTGGTGCATAAATATTTGGAGTGGTTTGTATTACGATAGCCACATAATGGGACGTTACTTGTCCTTGCTTCTCTCCCCTTCCAGCAGGATGTCCTGAAATTAGGGGACTTTGGCTCCTGCCGGAGTGTCTATTCCAAGCAGCCGTACACAGAATACATCTCCACCCGCTGGTACCGGGCCCCAGAGTGTCTCCTCACCGACGGGTTCTACACGTACAAGATGGACCTGTGGAGCGCCGGCTGTGTGTTCTACGAGATCGCCAGGTAGCACCAGGCCAGGCTCCTGCCTGGTTCCTGTGGCGGAGGGGCGGGGCAGCCAGGCTCGCGCTCCTTCACTTACAATCCAGATGTCATGGTCATTCTGGTTTTTCTTTCTGTTTTACTGTTTTTAATTTAACAGAAAATTGACTAGGCTTTCATTTTACTTGTTGTACATATTTGGCCTTGCCTGCCTTTCCCGGAGAAGAGCACCAGCCCTCAGTTGTTCTCCCTCCCGCACACCCTGGTGGTGTGGGCAGCTGCCTCCTTGGGCTTGCTGTGAGGTGTTTGATGGGGCTGGTGTGGGGAGGGGTAAGCCAGGCCTCCCCTGAGAGGTGCAGTCATATCAGGTAGGGTGTCCTGGCCACAGGTGTGAGGATGAGGCACCTTCTGGCACAGTTGGACTCTAGAAAGCCCCAATCCCACCCCTCCCTGCTCCAGCTTCCAAACCTCCCACTCCCCCCAGCCTTTGGGAAGGAGCAATGGCCCAGGGATGAGGAGATGGGGGACGGTCCCACTCCAGGGTGAATGGTGTTGAGTTGAAGAAGCGCACAGGGGTGGAGGGCTGTACCTCTTGCTCCCAGTGGGCCTCCAGGCAGGTGGCAGTGAGGTTAAGGTCTGGGGGCGCATCTGAGGGGTCAAAGTCTGGTCCCGCCTGCTCAACAGACTGCTGCAGAAATGCACTTCAGGACATACTCTCCTTTGATCCAGATGGTTCATACTGGTAACTTTTCATTTGGGAAAGCTGAATGGCAATTTCACTGCAGCCAGAAGTGTCAACCAAGAGTCCCTTCTCATGAGCCCAGGTCCTGTGAGTTCATCTGGAGGGGGCAGATGGCAGGAGCACAAGGCCGCCCGCATCTCACCAGCACACAAGGCGGCCCATGGTGCACCAAGCCACCGAACTGGGCTGAGGCACTAATCTCCCCGCTTGGAGCTGTTTCCTGCTCACCCGCATTTCCTCCTCTCTCCTTTTGTCACAAGATCTTGCTGTTTTCTGGGATAGAAGCTAGGCCTACCACCAGAGCTGTATTTTTAAATATTATTTGTGGCATGTAATATGAATTGAATTTATTTAAACAGGTTTAAAATCTTTAGTTTTATATAGTTTTTTGAGATGGAGTTTCGCTCTTGTTGCCTAGGCTGGAGTGCAATGGTGCGATCTTGGCTCACCACAGCATCCGCCTCCCGGGTTCCAGCGATTCTCCTGCCTCAGCCTCCCAAGTAGCTGGGATTACAGGCATGCACCACCACGCCCGGCTAATTTTGTATTTTTAGTAGAGATAGGGTTTCTTCATGTTGGTCAGGCTGGTCTTGAACTCCTGACTTCAGGTGATCCGCCCGCCTCAGCCTCCCAAAGTGCTGGGATTACAGGCATGAGCCACCACGCCCAGCACAGGTTTAAAATCTTGTTCCCACAATTCCAAAATCTATAAAAGAAGGGTTGGGGTATTGATTACGAGACGGGTTAGAAAGGCAGATAGTGAGCAGAGAAATAAATAGTTCGGTTTCACCCAGAGTAAAGCCATAGAGAGAGCCTTGGAAGAAAAGGTCGGTTATCCACTTGAAAAAGGCCTCCAGGGTGTTGTTCCGTGGGTGGAACCAGGAAATATCTTGTGAGAGGGCGTGAAGGAAGAGAGTGAAGCAGCAGGATAGACAAAAGCAGGGCATGTAGGGAGGATGTGGGAATGTTTGATAGTGATTGTGATTCCTGCTATAAGGGTAACGATTAGGCAGAAGGCTAAAGTGAGGGAGACTTTTTGGCTGGTATTCCAATTGGAAGGAGTTACACTATATAATCCCACTGCAAACAATAGGGTAAGTATTATAATGCCTGCAATTAGGGTGTAATAGAGTGTTTCCATTAAAGGAGACTAGTTGTAATAGTACTTTAACCCTGTTTGAGATGGATGGATTTACTGATGTGAAGTTTCTTCTGGGATGGATGTGAGGCGGAGTCAGGCAAGGAGTGTGCTGGAATACCAGTTAGAAGTTGGTGAGGTGCTGGTTGGTGGATCGGAGGTGGGAGCTCTCTTTAACCTGGAAAGGTGATACTAGGGGGTATGTCCTGAGAGTTTGGCTGCAGTAGGTGTCACGCGCGTCCCTGTGAAGAGACCACCAAACAGGCTTTGTGTGAGCAACAAGGCTATTTATTTCACCTGGGTGCAGGCGGGCTGAGTCTGAAAAGACAGTCATCGAAGGGAGATGGGGTGGGGCCATTTTAGAGGATTTGGGTAGGTAGTGGAAAATTAGTCAAAGGGGGTTGTTCTCTGGCGGGCAGGGGCGGTGGGTGGCGGTCACAAAGTGCTCAGTGGGGAAGCTTGGGGGGGGCGGTCACAAGGTGCTCAGTGGGGAAGCTTCTGAGCCAGAAGAAGGAATTTCACAAGGTAATATCATCAGTTAAGGCAGGGACCGGCCATTTTCACTTCTTTTGTGATTCTTCACTTGCTTCAGGCCATCTGGATGTATATGTGCAGGCTTGGGCTTAGAGGCTTGACATTCCTGTCTTATAGTAATAAGAAAAATAACATAAAATAGTATTGAAGTGTTGGGGCAGTAAAAATTTTGGGCGGGTGGTATGGAGAGATAATGGGTGATGTTTCTCAGGGCTGCTTCGAGTGGGATTAGGGGTGGCGTGGGAACCTGGAGTGGGAGAGATTCAGCTGAAGGAAGATTTCGGGGTAAGGGGTGATATTGTGGGGTTCTTAGAAGGAGCATTTGTCATATAGAATGATTGGTGATGGTCTGGATGCGGTTTTGTATGAATTGAGAGCTAAACGGAAGATACAAGGTCCGAATAAGAGAAGGAGAAAAACAGGTATTAAAGGACTAAGAATTGGGAGGACCCAGGACATCCAATTAGAGAGTGCCCAAGGGGGTTCAGCGTAATTACTTGCTTGGTTGGTGAGTTTTTGGGCTCTATCCTTGACAGAGTCCTCCTTTTTAAGTTGGTGGCTGAGCTCGGTGAGGTGTGTTTTTAAAAGACCATTAGTCCGTTCCGTTCTGCCTTTCCTGAAGATTGAGGACGGTAAGGGGTATGAAGGTTCCACTGAATACCAAGAGCCTGAGAAACTGCTTGGGTGATTTGACTAATAAAGGCCAGTCTGTTATTGGACTGTATAGAGGTGGGAAGGCCAAACCAAGGAATTATGTCTGACAGAAGGGAAGAAATGACTGTGGTGGCCTTTTTTTGACCTTGTGGGAAAGGCCTCTACCCATCCAGTGAAAGTGTCTATCTAGACAGAGAGGTATTTTAGTTTCCTGACTCAGGGCATGTGAGTAAAGTCAATTAGCCAGTCCTGGGCAGGGGCAAATCCCCGAGCTTGATGTGTAGGGAAGGGAGGGGGCCTGAACAATCCCTGAGGAGTAGTAGAATAGCAGATGGAACACTGGGAAGTGATTTCCTTGAGGATAGATTTCCACGATGGAAAGGAAATGAGAGGTTTTAAGAGGCAGACTAGCAGCTTGTAACCTACATGGAAGAGGTTATGAAATGACAACAGAATAGAATGGGCCTGTGAGGCTGGAAGGAGATACGTTCCTTGGTCCAAGAACTATTTGCCTTGTGTGGGAAGAAATTGATAGGTGGAAGTTTCAGTGGGGGAATAAGTGGGAGTGACCAATGAGAAGGAGAAAAACTGCCATGAGGGATAGAAGTTGGAACTCTAGCTGCTTCTTTAGCTACCTTATCAGCATAAGCGTTGCCCTGGGCAATAGGATCTGACGCCTTTTGATGGCCCTTGCAGTGAATGACTCCAGCTTCCTTTGGAAGTAAAGTGGCCTTGAGAAGAGTTTTTATTAAGGAGGCATTAATGATGGAGGACCCTTGTGTAGTGAGGAAACCTCTTTCAGCCCATATAACAGCATGGTGGTGCAGGATATGGAAGGCATGTTTAGAGTCAGTATAAATATTGACACGTAGTTCCTTTGCAAGAGTGAGGGCTCGAGTTAAAGCAATGAGTTCCGCTTGCTGAGAGGTAGTGGAGGGGCAGAGCAGTAGCCTCAATGATAGATGTGGAAGATACTATAGCATAGCCTGCCTTTGCTGGTGAGTGGCAGCAAAGGCCTGGTGGAACTGCTATCAATAAACCAAGTGATCAGGGTAAGGAATAGGAAAGAAGGAAATATGGGGAAATGGAGTGAATGTCAGGTGGATAAAAGAGATACAGTCATGGGGGTCAGGTGTGATATCTGGAATAATGTGGGAGGCCGGATTGAAGTCTGGGCCAGGAACAATGGTAATTGTGGGAGACTCAACAAAGAGTGAGTATAGCTGAAGGAGCCAGGGAGCAGAAAGTATATGCATCAGATGTGAGGAAGAAAATAGATTTTGGAAGTTATGAGAGCTGTAGAGAGTGAGTTGAGCATAGTTTGTGATTTTGAGGTCCTCTAAAAGTATTAGGGTGATGGCAGCTGCCGCACAGAGACATGATGGCCAGCCTAAAACAGTAAGGTCAAGTAGTTTGGACCAAAAGAATACAAGGCGCAGTCCCAGCTCTTGTGTAAGAATTTTGACTGCACAGCCCTACACTTTGGCTCTGTGTAATGAAAAAAGGTTGGGATGAGTTAGGGAGAGCTAGTGTGGGAGCAGCTTCCAGGGCTGTTTTTAAGGAAAGGAAAGAGGAATGGGGAAAGGATTTAGATCTAGGTGGTCAGCTAGGTTTTCTTTTGTGAGTTTATATAATGGTTTTGTTAGGCTGGCAAAACCAAGTATTTAAAGGTGAAGGTATTTAACCATGCCCAGGAAGGAAAGGAGTTGTTGTTTTGCAGAAGGGGTTGGGGTTTGGGAGATTAATTAGCCAGACACGATTAGCAGGGAGGGCATGTGTGTTTTCATGAAGAATTATGCCGAGATGGGTAACAGATGAGGAAGAAATTTTGGTTTGACTGAAGTAATGGGGGCTGTCCGGGAAGCCTTGCGGCAGTACAGCCCAGGTAATCTGCTGAGCCTGATGAGTGTCAGGGTCAGTCCAATTGAAAGCGAAGAGTGGCTGGGATGAAGGGTGCAAAGGAATAGTAAAGAAAGCATGTTTGAGATCCAGAACAGAACAATGGGTTGTGGAGGGAGGTATTGAGGATAGGAGAGTATATGGGTTTGGCACTACAGGGTGGATAGGCAAAACAATTTGGTTGATAAGGTGCAGATCCTGAACTAACTTGTAAGATTTGTCTGGTTTTTGGACAGGTAAAATGGGGGAATTGTAAGGAGAGTTTATAGGCTTTAAAAGGCCATGCTGTAACAGGTGAGTGATAACAGGCTTTAATCCTTTTAAAGCGTGCTGCGGGATGGGGTATTGGCGTTGAGTGGCTAAGGGTGATTAGGTTTTAATGGGATAGTAAGGGGTGTGTGATCGGTTGCCAGGGAGGGACTAGAGGTGTCCCATACTTGTGGATTAAGGTGGGGAGGTACAAGGGGAAGATGTGAAGGAGGCTTTGAACTGGGGAAAAGGGCAGCAATGAGGTGTGGCTATAGTCTAGGAATAGTCAGGGAAGCAGATAATTTAGTTAAAATGTCTCGACCTAATAAGGGAGCTGGGCAGGTGAGGATAACTAAAAAGGAGTGCATAAAAGAATGTTGTCCAAGTTGGCACCAGAGTTGGGGAGTTTTAAAAGGTTTAGAAGCCTGGCCGTCAATACCCACAATTATGGAGGCAAGGGAAAAGAAGGTAATGCGGAGTGGGTAACCTCCGTATTGATTAAGAAGGGGATGGACTTACCCTGCACTGTAAGAGTCACCCAAAGCGTCTGTGATGGTCCAGGAGGCTTCCAAGGCAATTGGGCAGTGTTAGTCTTCAGCTGCTAAAGCCGAGAAGATCTGGGAAGGAGTCAGTCAGAGAGCCTTGGGCCAGAGTTCCAGGGACTCTGGGAGTGGCTGCTGGGCGAGTTGGACAGTCCTATTTCCAGTGGGGTCCCTCACTGATGGGACATGGCTTAGGAGGAATTCTGGGCTGTGGGCATTTCTTGGCCCAGTGGTCAGATTTCCGGTGCTTGAAGTAAGATCCTTGGGGAGGCAGTTCTGGAGGAATGCCTGGCTGCTGCGGTTCAGGCGTTTGGAAGTTCTTGTGTGCTGGATGTGTGGCTGGGGTTTGTCTCACAGTGGAGGCAAGGAATTGCAATTCAGAAATTCATTGCTACGTGGCTGCCTCTACTCTATTATTGTACGCCTTGAAGGCGAGGTTAATTAAGTCCTGTTGTGGGGTTTGAGGGCCGGAATCTAATTTTTTGAGCTTTTTCTAATGTCAGGATTGAGTAATAAAATGCCTATTGAGAATAAGATGGCCTTCTGGCCCCTCTGGGTCTAGGGCGGTAAAGCGTCTAAGGGTTGTTGCCAAACGGGCCATGAACTGGGTTGAGTTTTTCTATTTGATGAAAAAGAGCCTAAACACTAACTGATTTGGGAGAGGTCAGATAAAGAAAAAGGAGCATTAACCTTGGCTAAGCCTTCGGCTCCAGCC
Source organism: Symphalangus syndactylus (assembly GCF_028878055.3). Lineage (NCBI taxonomy): Eukaryota > Metazoa > Chordata > Mammalia > Primates > Hylobatidae > Symphalangus > Symphalangus syndactylus. The sequence continues at coordinate 14,844,528 of NC_072430.2, forward strand.
ACCTCCTTAAGAGTAAATTGTTGGGCAGGTGTGGGAGGGCTAGTCTCCCCACATGAAACTGTAAGCTGGACTCTGTGTGAGGATGGGAGGTGATTAAAGGATTATAGGGTGGGGGAGCGGAGGCTGAGGAAGAATTGAGACCTGGCTCGGCCTGGCGAGGAGTAGCCTGGGGAAGAGGGGAGAGGTCAGATGGGTCTGTAGAAAAGGAGGATTCAAAGGACTCAGAGCTTGGAGTGGAGACTGAAGGAACAGACAGGAGAGAAAGAAGAAAGATTTGGGATGAGTCGCACTGGGAGCAGAGACTAGGGAGGGACTGATGTGTAAAAGAATGCCTGGACCAGGCGCGGTGGCTCACGCCTGTAATCCCAGCACTTTGGGAGGCCGAGGCGGGCGGATCACAAGGTCAGGAGATCGAGACCATCCTGGCTAACACAGTGAAACCCCGTCTCTACTAAAACATACAAAAAATTAGGCGGTGGCGGGCGCCTGTAGCCCCAGCTACGCGGGAGGCTGAGGCAGGAGAATGGTGTGAACTCGGGAGGCGGAGCTTGCGGTGAGCCGAGATGGCGCCACTGCACTCCAGCCTGGGCGACAGAGCAAGACTCCGTCTCAAAAAAAAAAAAAAGAATGCCTGGACGTCAGGCATCTCAGACCATTTGCCCATTTTTCGACAAAAATCATCCAGGTATTGTAAAATGGAGAAATCAAAAGTGCCATTTTCTGGCTGTTTAGAACCATTATCGAGTTTGTATAGGGGCCAAGTGGTATTGGAGAAGAAAATAAGACACTTAGGTTTTAGGTCAGGCAACAGTTGAAGAGGTTTTAAGTTTTTGAGAATACAGGCTAAGGGAGAAGAAGGAGGAATGGAGGGTGGAAGGTTACCCATAGTGAAGCAGGCAAGCCCAGAGAAAAGAGAGGGTAGAGACATGGAGAAGGGGGGTGGTGAGCAGCCAAAGCAGGCATCCCCGCAGTTGACTTGCCACCAAGAGAGTGTGGGTGAATGACCAAGGCAGGCATCCTCGCGGTGATCAGACACCAATGGAGTGTGGGTGAATAATCAGGCAGGCGTCCCCGCAGTGATTCAACACCAAGAGAAGACTGTATTCCCAAGTCTGTGACTGGCGCTGGAGTTTTGAGTCCACGGATAAAATGTGTCTTCTTCATCTCTACTAGAGAGGAAAAAGAACTGGAATTGGAAGAACAGAGAGACTGAAGGGTAGCAAGAGAGGCTGGAGAAGAGAGTGAAAAGACCGCTTACCTGATTTGAAATTGGTGAGATGTTCCTTGGGCTGGTTGGTCTGAGGACCCGAGGTTGTAGGTGGATCTCCTCATGGAGTGAGGGCAAGGACAGGGGACTGGTCTCCCGAAGGAGTCCTCCTGTCCCGGGTTTTGGCACCAAATGTCACACGCGTCCCTGTGAAGAGACCATCAAACAGGCTTTGTGTGAGCAACAAGGCTGTTTATTTCAGCTGGGTGCAGGCGGGCTGAGTCCGAAAAGAGAGTCAGCAAAGGGAGATAGGGGTGGGGCCGTTTTATAGGATTTGGGTAGGTAGTGGAAAATTACAGTCAAAGGGGGTTGTTCTCCAGCTGGCAGGGGCGAGGGGGTCACAAGGTGCTCAGTGGGGAAGCTTCTGAGCCAGGAGAAGGAATTTCACGAGGCAATGTCATCAGTTAAGGCAGGGCTGGCCATTTTCACTTCTTTTGTGATTCTTCACTTGCTTCAGGCCATCTGGATGTTTATGTGCAGGCTTGGGCTCAGAGGCCTGACAGTAAAGATGACCTGGAAAGGGCCTTGCCATTTTGGTTTAAGGCTGGTTGGGTTAAGGGTTTTTTTTTTGTTTGATTTTTGTTTTTTGTTTTGAGACAGAGTCCTGCCCTGTCGCCAGGCTGGAGCGCAGGGCACAATCTCAGCTCACTGCAACCTTCGCCTCCCAGGTTCAAGCAATTCTCCTGCCTCAGCCTCCCGAGTAGCTGGGACTACAGGTGCCTGCCACCATGCCCAGCTAATTTTTGTATTTTTAGTAGAGAAGGGGTTTCACCATGTTGGCCAGGATGGTCTCAATCTCTTGACCTTGTGATTCACCCGGCTCGGCCTCCCATTGTACTGGGATTACAGGCGTGAGCCACCGCGCCTGGCCGGGTTAAGGGTTTTTAGAAAAACATGTTCTCCTGGTAGGAGGGTCTGGTGAGGCCTTTATGTGGTGTTGGGAGGGCCTGGTCTGCCTGTTTGCAGAGGAGATGGCGGATGAGGGAGAGTGCTGGGAGGTATTCTCCTAATTGAGAATCAGAAGGAGGCCTGTTTTGTAAGAGGAAAGGGCATCCATACATTAATTCAAATGGGCTGAGGAAGGAGGGTGCCTTTGGGCTGTCTCTGATGCTGGCTAGAGCTATGGGTAGGAGGGAAGTCCAGGGCCTCTGGACTTCTAGAGTGAGTTTGATCAACTGAGTTTTAAAGATTCCATTTGCCGTTTCGACTTTTCCTGATGATTGGGGTCGATATGGGATATGGAGGTTCCACTGGATGCCGAGGGACCGGGAGAGCTGTTGGGTGATTTGGGAAATGAAGCCAGGGCCATTGTCTGATTGATTGGAGCGAGGCAGACCAAAGCTAGGGATGATTTCTCTTATAGGGATCTGGGAGACTACTGCAGCTTTTTCTGAAGAGGTAGGAAATGCCTCTACCCACCCAGAGAAGATGTCTCTAAGAGTGAGAAGGAGTCTTGTGTTTTTGACGGGAGGCATGTGGGTGAAGTCTATTTGCCAGTCTTCCCCTGGGAGTGTTCCTCTTAGCTGCTGTGTAGGAATAGATGGGGAATGGAGGCCTCCTTGAGAGGTGACAGAGCATATATGACAGTTTGAAGTTACACATTTTAGTGAGGTAAATAGGTGAGGGGAGAAGAAATATGGGCGGAGGAGGAGATATAGGGGACATGCACCAATATGGAAGGATTGGTGGAGAGATGTCAGGATTTTGTCGGTTTGGCCGTGGGGAAAGTCTAGCTTCTGGTCCTTACCTATCCAGTCCCCCTGGAGGAAGCCTCCTTGTTGTAGTAATGAGGCTTTTTCAGTGGGGGAGTATTGAGGTTGGACTGCAGGGGTAATGAGGAGGAGGGAGGCAGGAGCGGAAGAAAGGGAGGCATCTTTTGCTGCCCCATCGGTCTTTCTGTTGCTTCTTGAGATTTTATCTGTTCCTGTTTGATGTCCCCGACAGTGTATAACTCCTGCCTCAGTTGGGAGATGTGCAGCCTGAAGGAGTTGGTAAATAAGGGGGCGGTTAGTGATAGGGGTCACTTTGGCAGTAAGGAATCCCCTCTCTTGCCAGATGGTGGCGCGGGAATGAAGAATGTGATCTGCATCTTTGGAGTCTGTGTAAATGTTGACTCGTTTGCCTTTGGAAAGGGTTAGGGCTCTGGTGAGAGCTGTGAGTTCTGCTTTTTGAGAGGAGGTTCCTGGAGGTAGGGGCTTGGCTTCAATTACTCGGTCAAGGGAAACAACTGCATAACCAGCAATTTTGGGGGAGCCAGTGGGCCCGGAAGAGGAGCCATCTATAAATAGCTGGTCATCGGGGCTGGTGAGAGGCTCAGAGGAAATGTTAGGAAAGTGTGGCTGCAGGTGATCTAGGATGTCAGCGCAAGAATGAGTAGGAGGGGAAGAACATACAGGGAGTAAGGATGCTGGGTTGAAGGGAGCATTTTTGGCAAGACTGAATTCGGGATTTTTGATCAAGAGGGCATGGAGTAATTGAATCCGGGAAGGAGGGAGCCTAATGCTCGGGAGGAGAGGAGATCCTGTAGCTTATGAGGACTGTAGATGGTGGTATTTTGACTGAATGTTAGTTTCCTGCTTAGAGCTAAAGTGGCTGCTGCTGCTAGCATTCTAAGACAGGTTGGCCATCCTCTGACTGTGTTGTCTAACTGTTTAGAGAGGTAGGCTACAGGAGCAAAGGAAGGAGGGTCTCCTTTCTGCTGCCCTAAGACACCGAGGGCTATTCCTCGTCTTCTGGCAGTATAGAGTGTGAGAGGTTGGGAGATACCAGGTAAGGACAGAGCTGGTGCAGTGACAAGAGCGATTTGAAGTTTGCAGAAGTTGGGGAGTATGTTATGCGAGGGATTTAGAGGCTCATGGAGAGGGCCTTTCGCTGCTTCGTAGAGTGGGTGAGCTAGGAGGGCAAAGTTGGGAATCCATATTCTAAAAAAGCCTGCTAGTTCTAGGAAGGAAAGGACTTCACTTTTGGAGGAGGGTGGGGGCAGATTATCTATCAGTGCTGCTGGGGCAGGGGTCATAGCCCGGGTCCCAGGGGAAAGTTGAACTCCTAGGTAAGTTACTATGGAGGTGGAAAGTTGAGCTCTGGAGGGGGAGACTCTATACCCTTTGGTGGAGAGAAAGTTTAAGAGAGTGACTGTGTGGGTTTGAGAGTCTTCTAGAGAGGGGCTGCAAAGGAGAAGATTGTCCACGTATTGAAGGAGACGCCTAGGGGAAAGGTTTAAGGAGGTGAGATCTCGAGCTAAAGCTTGTCCAAAGAAATGAGGGCTGTATCTGAAGCCTTGAGGGAGGACAGTCCAGGTGAGTTGTTGTGACTGGAGGGTGTCAAGGTTGGTCCAGGTGAAAGCAAAGAGGTTTTGGGAATCAGGGTGCAGGGAAATAGTAAAAAAGGCATCTTTTAGGTCAATAGCAGTGTAGCGGGTGGTGTTGGAGGGAATGAGACAGAGAAGTGTATAGGAGTTAGGGACTATGGGATGAATAGGAAGGACGGCCTGATTGATGGCTTGGAGGCCTTGGGGGAGTCAGTATGAGCCGTTTGATTTTTTAACCGGGAGGATGGGGGTGTTATATGAAGAACGTGTTGGCCTAAGAAGACGGCGTGAACAGAGCTTTTTTATGATGTGCTGTAAGCCTTTTTGGTGGGTTAGGGAGATGGGGTTTTTGGGGATGTTGGGAAATTTAGAGAGGTCTTTTAACTGGATTTTGATGGGGTCATGGTGAGCAGCTAGGGAAGGGGTGGTGGTGTCCCACCCTATTGGGTTTACAAGAGAGGTGGGAAGTGGCTACTGGGGAGAGGGGTCAGGGGCTGGACTTGCAGAGAGGAGTAGGAGGGACTCCGGTTGAGGGAGGGAGAAAAAGGTGATAGAAGCTTGGCCAAAATTTGAATTTGAATTTGAATTCAAATTTGAATTTGGCTTTGAATTTGGCCTAGGATGGGGGTAGAGCAACGAGGCATGATAAGGAAAGAGTGTGAGAAAACAGTATCAAACAGAGAGCAAGTAAGGGGTCTGGTGGCGCGTGGACACAAGATGAGTCCATCAGCCCCCACGACTTGAGACCTGAGAGGAATGAGTGGGTCCTGAAAATTCAGGCAAAGCCGAGTAGGTGGCCCCACTATCGATTAAAAAACAGATCGGCTTACCTGCTACTCGCAGAGTTACCCTGGGCTCCAATGCAGTGATGGCAGATGGGGCCGGAGGCCCTGGGCCCGGTCAGTCTTCAGTGGCTAGGCCGAGGAGCTGCGAGAATGCAAGCGATTCTTCACTTTTTGTCTTGTTAAAGGGGTGGTGGCTCTGAGGAGCAGGCTTGTCTGTCCGTTTGCTGAGAGGACAGTCGGACTTCCAGTGGCCTGTCTGCTGGCAGACTGGACAAGGACTCTGGCACTCGAGGGTTAGGACACGCCCACGCCCGGTGGCCTTCTTTGCCACACTTAAAACAAGGCCCGGAGGGTTACTGCTATCGGGTCTTTTGTGCCCTTGGGTAATATGGCTGGGTTGATAGATAGCCGCTGCTAGAAGCTGGTATTTAGCATGATCTCTTTGGGCTTTATCTAATTTATTTTGCTCCTCCCTGTTATTAAAGACTTTGAAAGCCAAGTTAAGGAGGTCTCGTTGTGGGGTCTGAGGGGCATCTTCAGCCTTTTTTAGTTTGCGCCAGATGTCGGGGGCAGATTGCAAAATAAAATGGGTGTTAAGAACAATAGTTCCTTCCCGGGAGGCGGGATCGACGCGGGTATATTTTTGGAGAGTCTCTGTAAGGCGAGAAAGGAATTGGGCAGGGTTTTCGTTGGCCTTTTGGGAGATTCCTTTGAGTTTTTCGAAATTTACAGCCTTATGGGCAGTTTTGTTAAGGCCTGCAATGAGGCAAGTAATCATATGATTACAGGAGGCCTGGCCGGGCTCTGTGGGTTGATACGGCCAGGTACGCTCTTCTTGGGGAACTGCAGCTGCCCCTACTGGCCTAGTAGGATCTTGCTGATGGAGGTCATCCGCATGGGCCTGGGCTGCAAGCCACACTCTTTCCTTTTCTTCCGGAAGGAGGGTAGAAGACAAAATAATATAGAGATCATGCCAAGTAAGTTCATAAGACTGGGTGAGATATTTAAATTCTTTGATATAAGTGTCGGGATCGGAGAAGGACCTGAGACGTTTCTCAATTTGGGAGAGATCGGAGAGGGAAAAGGGGACGTGGACACGGACCATCCCTTCGGCCCATGCCACTTCCCGGAGAAGAAGCAAGGGAGCAGGCTGCTGGGCGTGTTGGGCTCCAGAACGAGTAAGGGGTGGAGATGGGGAGGACTCAGAGTCGGAGGCGGGGCGGTTGGAGAGAAGGGGAGAGAGAGGTAGAGCAGGAGCAGAGGCATACGGTGGGGGGTCATGCTGTTCGGGGGAGGATTAGGATGTTGTCGAGGAGGGGAGAAATCGGCGGGATCAAAGCAGGAGAAGTCGTCTGCTGGGGCTACTGGGATGAGGGGAGCAGGAGGTGAGTCCGGTTTGGAGCAGGCGAGGAGAATTTGAAAAGTACAGCAGGACTGGCAGAGGGAGGGACGACTACGGAGAGTAAAGAAAGCCTGAACATAAGCAATCTCAGACCACTTCCCACTGCGGTGGCAAAAGTTGTCTAAGTCTCTGAGCATGTTGGAATCGAAAGTGCCATTTTCAGGCCATTGGGAGCCATGGTCCAATTTGTATTGAGGCCACGTGGTGTTACAGTAAAAGATAAGCCTTTTAGGGCAGATTTCTGAACGGAGGCCAAGAGTATACAGATTGTGTAGGAGGCACCCAAGGGGTTTAGTTTTAGGAGGAATAGACTGAGAGGCTCCCATAGTGAATGGAAGGGAGGAGGGTAGAGGAAGAAGAGACTGCTGGTGACGTCCCCTTTCCTGCAGAAATTGTCAGGAATAGAGGAGGTAACCACCGTGTCAGGCGTCCCCGAAACGGAGGAACCAGAGATCCGGAGGCTGGAGGAAGCCCTTGGCCCAGCGCCGGGTCTTTCGGAAACAGAGAGATGGACGGTCGGGAGTTCCAGGGAATGGCAGCAGTCTCTTTTTACTCACCCTGGCGGAGGCTTTGATGGTGGATGAAGTCACCAGCAATGGGAGAGTCTAGGAGATTCTCTGGGTCTTCAGCAGGTTCGGGGAAGGGGAGATTGGCCAGGAGAGGGGTGATAGAGGAGGGAGGGAGGGAGAGAGAGAGAGAGAAAAGAGAGAGAGATTGGTTGATAGTGAGTGAGTCCTGGCCAGAGTCTATCCCCCTTCCCGGGTTTCGGCACCAGAATGTTAGGTAAGCCAAGAGAGGAAAAACTGACCCAAAGTCAGACAAGCAAGTTTTTATTAACCTGCCACCGGCCCCTTAACAGTCAGAGGAAGCAGCCCCAAGCTTACAGATTGAGGGGTTTATATTGGGGAGGGGAGTTTGAGGGAGTTCTTTGGTATGGTCACATCCCGGAGTTGTTTGCTGGTTAATTTTGCCACATATCACCTTGTGATGTTTATGGTAGCAGCTAGATGAACAGTAGGAACTTACAGAAGGGTGTAGGTAAAGTTTGTTTATGCTTCCCACGATCTCCTCTTGTGCGGTCCAGATGGTTTGTAATTGGGGTTTGTTTATTGCAGCAAGGTCTGATAAGTGAAGTCTGCTGGCTCCGCCCTAACACTGACCGCAGTGCCCCTTGTGCCCTTCCAGTCTGCAGCCCCTCTTCCCTGGAGTAAATGAACTGGACCAAATCTCAAAAATCCACGATGTCATCGGCACACCTGCTCAGAAGACCCTCACCAAGTTCAAACAGTAAGTATTGTGCTCTGAGAGTGGACGTGGACTCACTCCCCTGCTAGGACCTGCGGCAGGGCAAGCCCCTCCCTGTGCCTACCTCACACCCCTCTCAGGAGGTCCTTCGGCCGACAACAGGGTCTCAAGTTTACTTGAGGGCCAGTGAGTGGCTGCTCAGACAGAGCCCATCACTTTAAGGGGTCTCAAAGGTGAGCTCTTCCTTGAGCATCACAGAAAGATTTGTCACAGGCTTTCTGAGGGCCGGGGAGTCAGGCTGTGTTCCAGGAGTAATTTAAACAGGACTTAGAAGCCTTTGGGTGGAAACGTTCCCCAAGCACAGCGCATAGGTGGTGAGGGCTTTCTGCAGCCCTCCACAGCCCTGCTGGCAGGACCGACGCCTGGAAGACGTGTTGCTGGACTCTTAGGGTCATTCTGATGAAGCTGAGGCTGGGGAGTTGGGACTTCCCAGGGAGGGCCTGTGGGCTGAGGGGGCAAGTAGCACCCAGCAGCCCCCACATCCCAGGGAGGGAGAAGGTGGCAACAATTTTGGACTCTTCTTTTTTTGTTAAACTTTATTTCATTCTTCTCATGCGGGAAGGTGATATTAATCTTTTATAGGAAAGGTAGTTTTCTTACATTTATAGCGTAACAGATCCTCCCCTTTATAATAGACTATTTTTAAATAGATTTTTTAAAGAGCAGTTTTAGGTTTCCATAGAGCCCCGTCCCCATGTGCACACAGCCTCCCCTGTCGTCAGCACCCGCCTCGAGTGGTGTGTTTGTTATGGTCGATGAACCATGGACATCTCATTACTACACAGAGCCCATCATTCACATCAGGGGTCCCTCTTGGTGCACGTTCTGTGGGCTGGGACAGGTGTAGACTCTGCAGTCATAAACCGTTCCCCACCACACAGGGCCCTTAGTTGTGAGAGCAGACCGCCGGCGCACTCAGTGACAGCATGACCATTTATTATCATTGGGCTTTTAATACAGGTCGAGAGCTATGAATTTTGATTTTCCTTTTAAAAAGGGATCAGGAATACCTCTACTGACAACCAATTTGTCCCCACAATGCCTCTCCCTCCTGCACGCAATGGTGGCCTATGATCCCGATGAGAGAATCGCCGCCCACCAGGCCTTGCAGCACCCCTACTTCCAAGAACAGAGGTAGGCACTCTCGTGGGTTCGGTGGGGTAGATGCAGGACCTGGCAAATGAGACCCATGGGCACATGGTGGGGCAAGGGACTGCCCTCTGGAGGGTCCTTGGGAATCGCGCTGTCTATCCTGAAGAGTGGTCAGGGCCTCTTGGGGCCCACGTCGTGCTGTGTTCTGGTGTATCCTCCCCAAAATGAGGATGTTAGCAGCTCCATGGCAGGAGAAAGAGGGGCTGGCTGTCCACTTTGCGGTTGATGCCAAGGCTACAGGTAGTAAGCCTTCTAGAAGAGCCTGGTGTGCGGCCCTTGTAAATGGTGTGAACAGGATGCATTCTGAGATGTTAGAGCACTTTGGATGTCACCTGGCACTGGAAGTACCTGCTGAATGTGAATCTAAGACATGTCTGCCCTGAGGTCATCTAATTCCGTACCTCTGGACACTCCTGTGTGCGTAACTGTGGAGGTGACAGTTTGATCCCAAACTGCGAGTCCCTGGGTAGGCAGTGCTTCTGGTTCGCGGAGCCAGCTCTGTTCCTGGCCCAGAGACTGTCAGGCTGAGACAGAAAAGAAAAAAAAAAAGGCTCCTGATTACAGCTCAGGCGGAAAAGAAGAGCTAGTGACAACTCACACAGTAAACAATTGGAGACAAAGAAGCCAATAGGCCATGTGCTCTGCGGGCTCTCAGTGGAGCTGCTCCATTCTCTTCTCCTTCCCCATAGGAAAACAGAGAAGCCGGCTCTGGGCAGCCACAGAAAAGCTGGCTTTCCGGCACACCCTGTGGCACCGGAGCCACTCAGTCACAGCTGCCAGGTTTCCAAGGAGGGCAGAAAGCAGGTACTGAGCGAAATCGGAGCTGGAGACTGCCTAGCTCAGCCGGGACTGGAGCCCTCAGGTGGCCTGTGTCTCTCTGAGGAGGACGCCACCTGTGGAGGCTGTGGCATACCACATTGTCAGTCAAGGCGTGAACAGCGTGCGAGTTGATGGTTCCATGTGTTGGGACATCAGGGACCCCAGTTCTAGTTGCTCAAGCCCTTTCTGCCCCAGTAGCTAAGAATTGATGACGAATATCCCATGTGAGCAGGCCCAGAGAGGGGACGCTGCATGAACTTTTGTGTCTGTCCTGATGACCACATGCAGGTGCCAGGTTCTATGCCAAAGCACTGTGCAGACATCACCCCTCAGAACGGCCCTGGAGGGAGGCGCCAAGAAGATGCAATGCTGGCCCAAGTCACCTACCCAGCCGGTGACAGGCCCCAAGTCCTAGGCCGGAGTCACCCACCCAGCCAGTGACAGGTCTCAAGTCGCTGTCTCTGCCTGGCCCCAGATGAGCACTTTGTCCCATCAGCGGAGGTTGTGCACATTTTGGGTTGAGAAATGCCAGCTTCGCTCCTCAGTACCTTGACCTTCCCACCTACCGTGTAGCATCCTATCCCGGTGCAGCCCTGTGTCACCTGTGACAGGGTTGCACCAGTCTCCCAGTTCTGGGCTGGCACCCCAACAGTGTGACAGTGTGCCCTTCCATCATTCATCTGTTCGGTCATCCGTACGTCACTTGCTCCTCCCAGCCTTTACCGAGTGCTCCCTGCCCGCTTGGGAGCGGGGAACCCAGAGCTGCAGTCAGGCTGCTCTCCAGAAAGCCAGGCTCCTGTGTCCCGTTGGCCCCCGATTTGACAGCTCCAGTTGAATGTCCAAAAGACAAACTTGCTGAAACCCCTTCTCCTGATCTTTCCCCAAACATGCTTTTTCCCTGTGGCTTCCCATGGCCTTCCCTCCGGGGGACGCAACTCCATCAACTGCCCAGGCCCCCCATGGACCCTTCCTTCATCCCACAGGGGCTTCGCCTTCTTGCCTCCTACATCCTCCTCACCTTGCCTAAGTCACCACAGATGGCCTCCTCACTACTGTCCCTGCTCTGCCTCCGCTCCCTCCTGGACAGAGGGTCTGCTTCAAACCCTTGATGTCACTCCTGGATGGCATTCACCCAAGTCCCCACCCTCAGTCACATCCGAGGTCGGCATGCTTTTCTCTAAGGGCCCAATAGGAAATATTTTAGGCCCCGTGGCCATGGGGTGTTCGTTGCACTCCCCGCTTTGCTGCAGTGTGAAAGCAGCCAGAAGCAACACGTGAACCACATGGGGGCTGCGTTCCAGTAGAACTGGGGACACTAAAATTTGAATTTCACATAATTTTCACATGCCATGAAACATTTTTTTTCAATCATTAAAAAATATAAAAACCGGGTGGGTGCAGTGGCTCACACCTGTAAACCCAGTGCTTAGGGAGGCCAAGGTAGGATCACTTGAGGCCAGGAGTTTGAGACCAGCCTGGGCAACGTTGGCAAGACCACTGCCCCACCACCCCATCTGTTTTAAAAATTAGGTGGGTGTGGTGCGTGCCTTTGGTCCCAGCTACTTGGGAGGCTGGGGCAGGGGGATCGCCTGAGCCTAGAAAGCTAAGGCTACAGTGAGCCAAGATTGCACCACTGCACTCCAGTCTGCGCTACAGAGCAACAAACACTCTGTCTCAAAAAACAAAACAAAACAAAACAAAAAACCCCAAATGTAAAACCATCCTTAGCTCACAAGCCACCCAAAACCAGGCGGCAGGCAGATCAGGGTGTGAGACCTTGGAGCTAGAGCAAGAGGCAGGCGTGGGCACCACTGTCCGTGAGCCCTTCGCCACCCGCACTCCTCAGCTTGCAGTCGGCATTCTTCAGGTTCCCCCTGAACGTTTGGCCTCCCCCGTGGGACTCTAGTGGGCAGCCACTCCCTTGGGGTGTCTGGGACCTGGTGGATGTGTCCCAGTCACATCTCATGGTCAAGAAATTGTATTAGGCAAAAGCAGTACAAAAGAGCCTCTTTCGTTTTTCCTAATTTTCATAAAGCAGAAAGCGTTTTATGTCCAACTGGCCTCTGTTCTGTTTCAAGAAACAGTCCCTAAAGCAAGAGGAGGACCATCCCAAGGGACAAGGACCAGCTTATGTCATGGAACTGCCCAAACTAAAGCTTTCGGGAGTGGTCAAACTGTCGTCTTACTCCAGCCCCACGCTGCAGTCCGTGCTTGGATCTGGAACAAATGGAAGAGTGCCGGTGCTGAGACCCTTGAAGTGCATCCCTGCGAGCAAGAAGGTAGCGCGGAACCAGCTTCTCTGACGGCGCTGCTCTCCGACCCAGCCCAGGCCGCCACTGAATTTTGTGTCTGTAATTTTTCTTTGACAGACAGATCCGCGGAAGGACCTTAAGCCTGCCCCGCAGCAGTGTCGCCTGCCCACCATAGTGGGGAAAGGCGGAAGATACTGAGCAGCACGGTCGTCTCGACTTCCGGAGGCAACACCAAGCCCGACCGGGCCAGGCCTGGGCGATCTGCTGCTGAGACGCCACGGAGGGCTGGGGATGCGCCTGCGTGCGTTTCGCGCTGGCCGGGGCTCTGGGTGCTGCCCTGCGCCCTGCTGCACCCGCGGCCTGTGCAGCTGCCTAGGATGTTCTGGGCTAATATATTTGTAAAACCACTGCATTCTAGGGTTTTCTTTCATTTTCGTTAAGAATTTGGGGCAGGGAATATTTTGTAACTTTGTATATGAATCAAAACAAATGAGCAGGCATTTCTGTGATGTGTTGGGCGTGGTTGGAAGGTGGATTCTGCATGTCCCCTCCCAGCGCTGCTGGTCAGTCATGGAGCGCCATCACTTCTTACTAGTGACGCTACTGACACCCCTTTTATTAAAGAATAAGCTGTCGTTACAGTATTGCATTTTAATATTCTCCGAGTCCAACATGTGTCCTTACCAGCCATTCCTTTATTTTGGCTTTTGTGGGCACATGAGGGGAATTGATTCTGTTGGGAAGACTTTGATGTGGCTTAATTTTTTTTTTTTTTTTTTTTCTCGAGACGGAACTTCGCTCGTTGCCCAGGTTGGAGTGCAATGGCGCAATCTTGGCTCACTGCAACCTCCACCTCCTGGGTTCAAGGGATTCTCCCGCCTAAGCCTCTCAAGTAGCTGGGATTACAGGCATGCACCACCACGCCTGGCTGATTTTTTTTGTATTTTTAGTAGAGATGGGGTTTCTCCATGTTGGTCAGGCTGGTCTCAAACTCCCAACTTCAGGTGATCCTCCCGCCTCGGTCTCCCAAAGTGCTGGGATTACAGGCATGAGCCACTGCGCCTGGCCTGGTTTGGCTTAATTTTCATTTGAAGAACCATTCAGGAAGGAACACACACAGGCGTGTTCTCGGAGCCCTGTGTGCTCCTCAGTGACCAGCCTGGTGAGGTGGTGCGGGGCACAGGGCAGGCCTGAAGGGTGTCTTCTGAGCACAGGCTTTAAGGTGACCACGTTGTCATTTTAGCTCCTAGTGCCCAGCTGTCTCTGGGGAGTATGGAGCCCTGCCCCTGGCCTGCCAGTGGGTGCTTTGAGCTGTTTGCTGAGTGCCAACAATAAGTTGGGCACCTTGTGTCCTAGAAAGAGAAATCTGTTTCCCCGTGGGGATGGGATGGGAACATTGCAAAGAAACCGTGGCACTGGCCGGGCTGCTGGGCCCAAGAAAAGTCCTAGTAAGTCCTCTTGTTTATCTGGGAAAGTAACTTAGTAATTCGGTCTTCCTTCTTTTTTGTCATCTTCCCAAACTTGTATTTTTGGAAAAAGCTAAATTTCCCAGGCTAGTGTTTAAGCCTCCTTGTTCCCCTGTTGAGGCAAATCTGTGACACCCTTCCTTCACGTGCTCTCCAGTGGCCCTGGCCCCAGCCCCAGGCCACCTGACACGACAGCGGGGTTGCAGGAGATGGACCCCGGGCTGTGCGGAGGGAGGGCAGGCCGGAGGAGGAGGAAGGGCTGGGAGTGTGGGGCAGCGAGTCCGTGGGCACGGGTGCCCGCTCTGCACCACATGGGGGCAAAGGAACCCAAGAAGAAGGGCAGATTCCAGCCCGGGAGTGAGGCTTGCCATAATGTTCAGAGAAGGGTGCGGTGCAGGCCTCTCCCCGGGCTCCTTTTAAACCCATTTGAGACCCTGGTGCAGCCTTGAGGGCTGCGCTTGCTGTAGGGGAGGTGTCTGAGCAGGGAGTGGTGCCGTTCTGCCTCCACAGAGGGCCTGGGAGTCCCAGGGGAGTCGGAAGCCAGGGCCGTGGGCAGAGCCCAGCAGCAGGGAGGGCTGGGGAACAGAAGGCTGGGGAGATGGGGGCTGTAGGAGGGGTGGCGCGCAGGTCACAAGAGAGGGACCTGTGGGTAGGGGAGTGGTGGCTGGGAGGGCCATGCCCTGTCCCCCGGCCTGGCTTCAAGGTCAGGCATGTTAACAGATTGAGTGTGTACTTGGGAAACGTGTTACTCCCTTTACGTCTATAAAATATGAAGGGAAAGTCTTTACAGTTCTTCTGCAGGCCTTTTTGAGAAAGCAAATGTGGTCTGCAGATGCTGGTGCCCAGGACCCCAGCTGCCCTGTCCTGACTATCACTCTCCTCGTGGTGGGGGCAGCGGGGCTGGGGGCCCTCCGGAGGCAAGAAACAGTCCCTAAAGCAAGAGGAGGACCATCCCAAGGCCCGCCACTTGAGGTCCTGATTTTGTTAGACTCGGGCATAAACGCTCTGAAGCAGTGTCAAGCCCAGCACTCCAGGGCCCAGGGCAGCTGGGCCTCCAGGCTGGAGGTGAGCAGGGGACCAGAGCCCAGCTCCACAGGCCCCTCCATGGAGGAGCGGCGGGGTCTGTGGCGCACAGCAGGGTTCCCACATTGGCTTTCCAAGTCCAAGGGTGGAGATTCCGAGGGTGATGATTTCCTGCAGATTTGGAGAAAAGGGAAATCGTGCCGGCCACCCTTGGACTTCCCGCCCCTGCACTTGGCCCTCGCACCTGCCTGCTCTTGGCAGGAGGCGCCAGGGTCCCCAGGCCGCTTCAGCTGCGTGTTTCCCTGTGTCCGTCTGGGCCCTGTGATGGGGGCCAGGGCTGAGGGCAGAGGGGCCAGGCTGGCTCAGCCCATAGGAAGCCACCTTGCCCTGCTGCCGGGGCCCTGGCGGGGCCTCTGCCACCCCAAACTGGAAAGCTTGTGAACCCTGGCTGGCCGGATTATTTCCATTCTTTCGTGCAACGCAATTGAAGTGCTTGAATTATCCCCACAGAACCCAGAACGGAAGCAAGGATGAGGCCTCAGCCATCCTCCTCCCCATTCAAACACGTTCATCCCTCAACCCTCTGCTGAGCACCTGCGTGCTGCCCGGCCACAACGTCACCCTTCTTGTGTGAGCCTACCCTCATCCACCCACCTCACCCTCCTGACCTTAAAGAAGACACCGCGCAGAAGCACAGGGGAGCCCAGCCACACCCCACACTGGCGGGGGCGGGCCTTGTGGGGAGAAGCAGTAAGCAGCCATCTCCGTCAGCCATCTCCATCCGGCACTCAGATGTGCACGCCTTAGTGTGACAGGCGGCAGCAGTGCGACCGTGACCTCCCGTCTCCTGCTCTGCTGTCCCCACACCTGCGGTGCAGGCGGCCTGCCATGAGGCAGCTAGAGTCCAGCTAGACCCACCCCTGGCACGGCCGACCTCTTCCTGGCTTCTTCTGGGCCTAATCCCCGTGCATTCTCCAACGCCAGAAGTGTAAGTGCAAGGCAACAAGTGAGAAGAGCAAACCCAAACTGTACCAGGGAAGCTAGTCTTTCCAGGGCACCTGAGTGAGGGCATGACCAGCCTTGACACTGCCTTGCTGCCATCTGCCCAGGGCCTGCTGAATGCTTGAGTCCATGGTGACAGTGGTGGGGACAGTTACGAGGCAGTTAGATTTTGGAAGTCATGTTGGCCCACTTGGCTATGGAGCAGTCTTGGGAACAGCGCCATAAAAATCAAGATTTATTCCTGGCATAGATGCATCTAGAGTAAACTGGGGCGTATCTGACAGGGTTAGTGCAGTGATGGCCAAATGCAAACTGCATTCCAGAACCAGCGAAGGGTGACAGACTGGGCTGAGGCAGAGCTAGGACTAACCGTCTCAAGTGATGCCATCTCAGGGCCAGCAAAAGTTTTGGACACAGCTGGGTCATCTGACCAAACTGCTCAAATCTTTACATAATTATTGTCCTGGTATTAAATTTCCACCTGCCACTTCCCACAAACAGGAGACAGAATAAGGAGATGACCAGGAAGATGGCCGGATTAAGAATTCTAGACTTGGCTGGGTGTGGTGGCTCACACCTGTAATCCTAGCATCTTGGGAGGCTGAGGCAGGAGGATCGCTTGAGCCCAGGAGTTTGAGACCAGCCTAGGCAACACAAGGAGACCCCATCTCTACAAAATGTCAAAAAATTACCCAGGTGTGGTGGCACACACGTGTGATTCCAGCTACTCGGGAGGCTGAGATGGGAGGATCACTTGAACCCAGGAGGTTGGGGCTACAGTGAGCTATGATCGCACCACTTCATTCCAGCCTGGATGACAGGTGAGACTCTGTCTTAAACAGAAAATAATTCTAGATTTATTTTCAAAAGTAGTTCCTTCTGACTTCCAAATACACCCGCGGTTCACTGTAGCTGTTTTGGGCCCTCCTGGGTTTGGCTTCCTGTATAACTGACAGCACCTAGCAATCAACACTTTTAAGATGACAGAAATACCAAAGTACCTAAAACGTGCTAATATCTTATTTTAATACAGAGGTCACTCTGCATGTGTCTAATTTATCCATTCTGATTCTTTCATTTAGAACAGCAAGTCTTAGTGTCTTGTATTATTCCTTTCTAGAAGACTCCATAGTTCATGGGCCTGTGATCCAGAGGCCCTGCTGGGGCCTCCGAGTGGGGCAGGCTGAGAACTCAAGCTGTAACTAATCTCTCCTCTGAAGAAAACTAAACCGAGGGCTGAGCTGATGGGAAGTTTTCCGTGGCTGCTTTCATACAAATGGGGAAAACGTAGCATAGCTCCCCTCAAAAGCCTGAAAGTAAAGACATGCCCCCAATTTAATGTGATGAGTTAGAGAAACAGCTTTCAGACATTTCATGGTTTAAAGTCTCACAAAATAAACCTTTCAAAGGATCCAGCTGTATAGGATTTTTAAAAATACACATTCTTCTGCTGGGTAGCTGCACATTCTGTTGGGATTCCAGTAACTCGCTGAGCAGGTGTGGGATGCCCTAAACTCACAGATGCTCACGAGCTGGTTTCAACCAAGTAAGAAAAATCTCAGGTAAGGCCGGGCGTGGTGGCTCACACCTGTAATCCCAGCACTTTGGGAGGCTGAGGCGGGTGGATCACGAGGTCAGGAGATGGAGACCATCCTGGCTAACACGGTGAAACCCCGTCTCTACTAACAATACAAAAATTAGCCGGGCGTGGTGGCGGGCGCCTGTAGTCCCAGCTACTCGGGAGGCTGAGGCAGGAGAATGGCGTGAACCTGGGAGGCGGAGCTTGCAGTGAGCCGAGATCGCGCCACTGCACTCCAGCCTGAGTGACAGAGCGAGACTCCATCTCAAAAAAAAAAAAAAAATCTCAGGTAAACAGTTTGATTAGCTAGTTCATGTCCCACGTTCATACTCACTGTAGAAACTGTTATGTGTGGTCACAGGCTTTCAGTGACCAAAGAAGGGCCGGGAGCTGTAAGGAAACATGATCCTGGAACCCTGTGCACACGTGCAGCTGCCCACAGTGGCCACAGACAGCTGAGGCTGCAAGGACCACCGAGCCCAAGCCCTCCTGAGCCATATTCTTGAACAGCCCGTCTCAAGGGTGACTGATGAGGGGGCTTCGAGTAACATGGGGTGAAAAAGACAAAACAATTCCATACCAACCAATTCAACCCAAATGTACAGGACAAACTAAGCCAATTTAACAGAAGATAAACAAGCGGTATATTCAAGATAGTTTTAATATTAATTTTTTTTGTGAATTAGAAATATCACTCTTAAATGATGAAAATTACTAGTGAAGTAACTATTTTCCCCAATTGCAGAATTACATTATTTATACATATAATACAGAGTTGATTGCATTGGAAACAACAGTATTAAAATAAACGTCAACAGGTAAAAAGGGTGTCTTCACGCCGCACCTCAGAGGGCCATGAGTCCTTTACACCCATCTGCAAAGTAACTTTCCACCAGCGTTCAACTATTTTTAAGTGCAAACAATTTTTTAAAATTTGTGGTTGCAGCATCTGTCTTCCTGAATTACATTAAGTCAGAAAGTAACAATTTTCTCTATGAGTGCATTCAAGGTTGTCTTCCGACCACCTAATAAAGTATAGAAAAATCAGTGCAAAAACAGTGAAGCACTATAACAGCTGAATTTCAGGGGATTTCTTGTCCAAGAAACATTTTATTTTACACTATGTATATATGTATATATTATGTATATATGAGATTTAATTACATTGAATTTTAGAGTAAAAAGCAAGAAAACTCCATTTCTTATTTTTTACTGCAGCCCCAAAGGCCGATTTAAAATGGAAACAATTTCTTTGGGTGAGCAGCGGGAGCGCAGCGCCGCACAGTGAGCCAGTCACCGTCCACACGGCCCTCGCCGACGTCCACTGCCTGAGGTCGGCCGGCTGGCACAGCTCAGGCGCAGCTCGGGGCTCCTCCTCGTCACTCCCTCGAGTCCGAGTCCCGGGCGGCTGTGCGCGAAGCAGTGGGGTCGCTACACTACAGTTCCACCTGGAGAACTGGCCTGGCTTGGGGATGACAATGAGCCCTGCAAACAAAGCAGTCTACATTAATCCAGCAAAACACCGACGGGCGACAGCCACCATGCTCGCCCTCCGCCAGCAGCTCCACGTGGTCAAAACTGGTGCTGTGGTGTGGAAGCCAGCGGAACCCTCCGCTTCATCTATTTAATTCCTATCCAGATCACTGCGTTCCATTCCTAGAGAATTGGAACCCTGCTGGGTGCAATACTGTGGCCTCAATACCGTCCAACAGAAGGGTGGGCAGGGCTGGTCTTGCCCTTGGGGGAGACTGGTTTCTCGGCACCTGAGAACAGGTTCTTTGGAGCTTCGCTGACCCCAAGGTGCAGGTGCCTCATGGGAGGTGTTCAGCGCCTTCAGCCAGGGTCGAGCCCAGGGCACCGCAGTTCTGGACCGCACACCCAGTCCCTCGGAGCCAGGGGTTGCCTCCAAGGATAGAGTTCAGTGGCAGCTTTGAAAGGGCATTCTCTGCTGGGGGTTCTTGCTTTGTTGGGTGCTGTGACCGTGGCACCCTCTGGCTGTAGCTGTCCACATGTGTAGGCCCCACAGGTAGAGACAGCAGGGCCCAGGCCGAGGTCGGGGGAGCCCCAGAACAAAGTAGTCTTGCCGTGAGGCTGCGGCTGGGTGTGGAGAAGGGATGTGGGGGCCAACCCACCAGGGCCAGCAGGAAGAATGGGGGGGCATCTGGCTCTTCGGGGCGGCTCCTGCTGAGAGGCTCACTGTGGAGGGGGGGGAATCTCACCCAGACTCTGCAATACAGGTGTGACCTTGGGTAAACCTAAGAGGGCTTAACCTCCTACACAGCAAAGAGTACTTCCATTTCTTTGCATTTACTATTGGGCGGCAGTTACACCACATCAAGGTGTGGCGTTCGTTTATGAAGAAGAACATTAAGATGGCGATAGTGCAGCCCCGAAGGTGCACATTTTCAGCTCTGGGAATACACTTACCCTAAGCTGTCATGGAAGAAGGCTTCGGCTGATGAGTGCTGTTTACAAATGACAAGCCTTTAACTCAAGCTATCATTGCTACCTTCTCACACATTGGACTTGTGTGGACACAAATGAGGGTGACAATCGGAAACTGCCCTTCAGCCTCGCCTGCACCCTGCTGCGGGAAGCAAGCTGGTCCGCTCGTCATTTCATCCAGTTTCTTACCTTCTACCTGAAACCTGTTCACCTGGACAAGCTCAGGAAGCAAACGGAATGTGGCAGCTGCCCCTGCTCACAGCCTATAGGAGTGCTTTTCCTCTGGGACCCCTGAAAAGGGACAGAACCCTGTTTGTACCTGTGGAGGACCCCACAAACGCCCCATATTCTGGCTCAAATGCATCAAGGCTGTGGAGGAAAGCTGGGCAGCAGGTGCCCGACCCCACTTCTGCCGTAGACAGTCTGGAACAAGGAAGCCTCTCACACAGGACACTCTGCCTTCATCACCACGCGCACCCTAAGAAAGTGCTTTCCACAAGCTATGTGGTGTCCAAGAAATGACAAATCTCCAGAACTAGGAGGCACCTCCCTTCCCCCTGGCAACAGAAAAGTCATCTACTCCTGGCAGAGGGAGAAAGTGGTGGTGACCCAGCCTGGGGACAGATGGAGAGGGGCCACCCTGATCTGGCAGCCACAGAGTCTCCCTCCCCTTTCACGGAGTGCCAGGTGGAGGCGAGTGCTGCTCCAGGTATGAGGCAGCCCCACCCACAGGAAGGTGGCGTCTCTACCAGTCCTGTGTTAAGTTTAGCTTCCTAGGAGCACGTTTAACAACTTACTTAAAAACAAGTGACAGCCAGCCCTGTGGGAGGCTGAGGTGGGGGGATCACTTGAGCCCAGGAATTTGAGACCAGCCTGGCCAACATGGTGAAACTCAGTCTCTACTAAAAATACAAAATTAGCCGGGTGTGGTGGTGCACGCCTGTCATCCTAGCTACTTAGGAGGCTGTGCGGCAGGAGGATGGCTTGAGCCCAAGAGATGCCGGGTGCAATGAGCCGCGATCCACTGCACTCCAGCCTGGGGGACAGAACAAGACCCTGTCTCAAAAAATGAAAAGATAATAAAAACAAGTGACATTAATTTTAATATTTTCTTTTTTTTTTTTTTTTTTTGAGACGGAGTCTCACTTTGTTGCCCAGGCTGGAGTGCAGTGGCACGATCTCGGCTCACTGCAAGCTCCGCCTCCTGGGTTCAAGCGATTCTCCTGCCTCAGCCTCCCAAGTACCTGGGACTACAGGCGCCCACCACCACGCCCAGCTAATTTTTTGTATTTTTAGTAGAGATGGGGTTTCACCGTGTTAGGATGGTCTTGAAGACCTCCTGACCTCGTGATCCACCTGCCTCGGCCTCCCAAAGTGCTGGGATTACAGGCGTGAGCCACCGCACCTGGCCAATTTTAATATTTTAACTGAAGATGTTTCATATCATATTCAGCAATATAAAAATTACTAATGACTTTTTTGGTAAGAAGCCTTTGAGATGTGCTGTGTGGTTGACACGTTATGGCACTTTTCAGGTTGGACTGGCCCCAGTTTACATACTTAGTGGCTGCAGGTGGCTCGTGACAGCCGGGGGACAGCACCCTTCCTTAGACTTCCTCTCACTGAGCGTGAGGCCCTGGAGGACTCCGCTGCCTTCCATCACTCCCGGGGAGGGCGGGTGCTGAGACGCAGAGGTGGCGCAGCCACCAGGCTGCCAGAGCCTGATGTTGAGGGACACGCTGCTTCCGCCAGCTGGTCCCTAGAAAGCGACCCAACCCCAGGGCTGCAGGCTTCCTATTGTCCCATTAGCACAAAACAAATGCACACTCATTCTCCAGTTTCTGCTGGCTAACACCTTGATGCCAGTTGTGGCAGCTGGGAGCCAACTAGAACCACCCTCATGCCCTCCACTGTCCCACTCTCCACTGGGCCCAGCTTCCAGAGAGATCTCGAATCAACCGCCCTCACACCTGTCCTCCTCTTCCTGTTAGCAGGGCTTAGCCCTTTTGATGTCACCTCTGGTTAACAGTTCTTTTAGAATGGATCACCATGCAGAGAATGTGCCCATGATCAAAACTCAGGGTCCCTCTGCTGCAGCACTGAGGAAGCAGGTTGGCCACCGGTGAAAAACCCAAGAGGACCCTAGGGTGCTTGACCAGGGACTCCCTGGAGCCTGCCCGTCAGAGCAAAGGGGAAAACGGTGGTCTCTAAGAGGAGTTAACAGGAAGGAGAAGCGAAGGCCCAGTGGGCCCGGCCTCCAGTTCTCCAGCAGTGAACCCAGCAAGCCCCAGGAGACAGTGCTGCAGGCACAAGCCCTGGAGTGCGCTGGGCCTGCTGTGGCCCTGTGTTGGCATCAGTGCCAGGCATGCCCAGAAGGAGGGGGTGCGACACAGTAAGCACTCCGGGTGGCAGGGAAGGGGCCTCGGCGCCCTGCATGCAGGTGAAGACTTGTGCGAGTCACTGAACCCTTCATCTTGGCACCTGTCACTTGCTGGAGATGGCACCACTCACTTTGCCGTGATGAACACTGGAGGCAACGGGAGGAAAAAACACCATTCAAAAGAAAATTAAATGAAAAAAGTCACCTTGTTTCTATCAGCCTGTGATTTAGTCTAAAGATTATCAGGTGGTAGAAGAGGAAGACGAGAAACAGACACCTAGGCCCCAATGGAAGGATCCCGGCTGCAGCTTCTCTCGAGAGCACAGTGGGAGGCGCGTGTTTAAGCATGGGGGATCCACTGCCCAAATGGTCATCCATGTCAAACAGGGACCCTGCTGCCCCAATCCGCCTGCTCTTCAGGGAGGGAGTGTGGTTTTACCCTGTCCTTCTGCTTCCTTTTCATGGGAGAAAAGGGGCAAGGCCCGGCCCAGCCGACGGAGGACCTGGCAAGGGGCCCGCCCACGCTTCACCTGTCAGCAGCGTGCGGGAGCTGCTGGGCTGTGCACCAGAAGCAGGACAGCTGGCAATTCCAGGCTTTACCAGTTGCCATCAGGCAAAGGAGTTCCCCAGGGAGAATCTGCACGGCATCCCATCAGCCCCCACGCTGTGAGAGGAACGGGGCAAGCCTTGGCTCTAATATTAGTCAGCTGCTCGGCTCTCCCCAGAGTCACTGTTTTATTCCTGCTAGAGATTTCAGTTCAAAATTAAGTGATAAAAAAATACTCCAGCTCTTGGTTTGGGTTTGATTCTAATTTATAATACTAAGTTAAGAGAATTACGCCTTGTTGCACCAGAATATATATGAAAAACATTTTGGTTCAAAACAATTTACAATAAAGCAGCAGGGCCACGTTCCTGCCCCTGCAGGTGCTGCTCAGACTGGAGAGTCTGACAGCAAGACAGGACTGTGAGGGCCACAGGCCACGTCAGGAAAGGACATGTCCTGAAGCTCTGTCAGGCCTGGGATGGTCTCCTGGCTCTGGGTTCTGGGAGGGCTTCCCCTTCCGACCCCCACGACCCATGAATGTCAGAGAAGACAGAACCTCAAGGAAACAGCTGTGGGATGTGGATGAGTGTGTGGGATATGGATGAAGAGTGTGGGCTGGGCGCCAGCTCATCCCTCATCCACCTGGGACTGTTAAAACCCTCTCTGGTCATTCAATCCCCAAGGTCACACTTTCCAACCCAAACAAAAGTAACACGCACACAGGCCCTGGGACCCGTTTCACTGCAGGCGGGCGGGCTGGCAGGCAGGCAGATGAGCGCTTCTCTCCTGAGATCGTGGACAAAGTGCCACAAGACAGAATTGGGTTCTACACAGCCACAACATCCGGGAGCTTGGTGCCAGCTGGCCGGGGTGCTGTGGAGGTCACCTCCACTGGCATTCCCCAGAGGGAGAAGGCCAGCCTTGGCCCTGCACGTAGACCCTGAGGCTCCAATGCTGGCCTCTGTGGCAGGTGCTTCTGGCAGAATCTCACCCTGGGAACACGAGTTAAATGTTATTTGCAAAGCGACACCTTTTTAGAGACGGTGCAGGAACGATGAGAACTATGACCAGGCTGGCCTGCTCTCAGAACCAAACTTCCAGCTCTGAACACACTCCTTAACTGCTCACCTGCAAGACTCCCACCATTCTCACTACACAGACCACGACAGAAAGGAACCAAAGCAAACCTGGAGAAAGCAGCCACGGCTTATTCACGGCATGCGAAGCCAGTCTCTACATCACACAAGCGGCACGTGAGCCACAGAGCCGGGGACCCTGGGCCTAGCCCAGGAACGTCAGGACCCATCTCTGCCCCAGACTTGCCGTGCAGTCTGGCCTGGGACCTCAGTTGTAGCTGGGCAGTGGACCACGTACCTCTGCTAGCTTTAACCTGTCCACTGACAGGTGACAGTGAGGGGCCACACTTGCCCAGATGCCACTCAACTTGGCATCTAATGAGAAAAGCCACCCAGAGAAAAGGATTGTGCTCTTCAGACTTCTGGGGAAAGACCCTGCAAATGAAGGGCACAACCATTTAAGGGCTCTGCTGAGATCTGAAGGTGGGAAGAAAAGCATCAGAGAGAATGTGTGCACATCAGTGGGCCTTCATCATGATCCCGTTCACCGATGGAGACCAGCACCGGCCCGGGCTGTCACTGGAGGCCCTCCCGCTCCTGGGACCCACTTGGCCCTGCAATCCTCTCTGCTGTGTGGGGCAGGAAGAAGGGACCCCACTTAGTCTCCATAAAGCCTTTCTAGCTTGCGTAACTTCAAGGAGGATTTTGCTCATGCTGCCCCCTAGCTGCCCCCCCAGGCTAAAAGGGGAGGCTGGTTTTGGAGGCCACTCACCCTGGAAGGGGTGGTGGGGAGCTGAGAGTCTCTAGATGGTCCATTCGTCTCCAGAGACCCCTGGGTTCAGAATCCATTAATTCTGACAGGCAGCCACACATGGAGAAATGGCTTTTTCTTTAAGACAGAGTCTCGCTCTGTCGCCCAGGCTGGAGTGCAGTGGCGCCATCTCAACTCACTGCAGCCTCCACCTCCTGGGTTCAAGTGATTTTCACGGTGCCTCAGCCTCCCGAGTGGCTGGGACTACAGGCGCCCGCCACCACGCCTGGCTCATTTTTGTACTTTTAGTACAGATGGGGTTTTGCCATGATGGCTGGGCTGGTCTCAAACTCCTGGGCTCAGGTGATCCACCCGCCTCGGCCTCCCAAAGTGCTGGGATTACAGGCGTGAGCCACCACGCCCAGCTGAGAACTGGCTATTTTTATGTTTTTGAAGGTACAAACTAGCTATTTTTAAAAGACCAAAATGTCATGGTTTTCTTAAAAAAACAAAACTTGCTGTCAACTTAATAGTCTTTAGGGCTTAAAATCTACTCGGTGCTAGCCTGGGCAACATGGCAAGACCCTGTACCCACAGAAATAAAAATACACAAAAATTAGCTGAGTTTGGTGGTGTGTGCCTATGGTCCCAGTTACTCAAGAGGCTGAGATGGGAGGATCACTGAGCCCAGGTGGTCAAGGCTTCAGTGAGCCATGTTCGGGCAACAGAGCGAGACCGTCTCAAAAAACACAAACAAAAACACCCTGTTCAGTGCTAAGAACAGAGCCCTGTGCACTCTTGTGGCAGTCGTAGGCCCCAGGAGGCCGCTTTTGAGAACTGTAGGTCTGAATGTTCCCTCTGCTTTGGCAGCCCAGACTCAAGACAGAAGGCGCAGAGAGTTCAGCACTGGAGGCTCTGCCGACCCAGCACTCCAGAGACAGCACCGTAGGAAGCTTCTGGGAGTTCCCCACCCGTCGGACATGCTGGAGGCAGAGCACAGGGCTCAGCCAGCTGCCAACATGGAGAGGCAGCTGAGTGGAACCTGGATGTCTCATGACACGGCAGGGAAGTGACAATTAAATGGGAGCTCAAGGGCCTGATGAAGGGCTGTGTCTCAGGCCAGCTCGCCCTCACTCGTCACACCTCAGGCAGGGGGCTAGGCCTGCAGGTGCCAGGGCACTGCTCAGATCAGCTACATCGTCTGCAAGAGTGAGGGATGGTATTTCATAGTAAGGCAATGTAAATCATGAGTTCTTCTCATCCCAAATGGAACGTCCCCCACTGCCCTGTGTAGGAAGCACTCTGCACCAAAGACGGGCCTGGTGTCTACAGCAGGACAACCTCACGCCAGCACAAAGCCTTAAGCAAACACTATTCAAGCTGCGGAATAGGAAAACAATGAACTCTAGCCGGGAAAGGAGCTCCTACTGAAAGCAGCCTACCTGGGGGCAAGGGGAGGGACAGCATAAGGAAAAATACCTAATACATGCACGGCTTAAAACACAGATGACGGGTTGACAGGCGCAACAAACCACGTGGCACATGCATACCTATGTAACAAACCTCCACGTTCAGCACATACATCCCAGAACTTACAGCAAAATAAAAAAAAGAAAGCAGCCTACCAGCCGCTACCTTCTCCACTCTCCCAGCTGCTGGCTGGGTGGCTGGACAGAATGTCGGATGTCCAGCGTCCGGGATAGTGAGTCATGTAACCAAAGCCAGCTCGTGGCCCAGGACAACTTCAGAATGTCAGCATTCTCATTCAACAGAAGCCTCTACACAGCTCAGCCAAAACGCCAATCAACAGTCCTTCTCCCGGACTGGAGTTGGCACAGAGGAGGACCACATAAAACAGTATCTGAGACGCAGAACATTTCGCCGAGTACGCTGCCAACTATGAGAAACATAGTCAGCTTAAGTAAGAGGGAGCAATTCCGGTGGCTGGCTGTTCTATAAACATTAACAAGGTCCTTAATTTTACAACATTTAAAAACTTTTCTGGTTTTGGTTCACTGGGATTTTTAAAGCTTAGATGTGAAAATGACTACTGAAAATTATCTACATTTACAGTTCACTCACACACGTTTATTTAATGTCAGTATACAGAGGACAGCCCCACAGTACTTCAGAATATCAAGTATGTAGTAAGTCTTGTTAGCTGTCACAGTGACAAGGGAACAGCTAAAAAAAAAAAGCAGTGAAACAGAAACATGATTTCCTTAAAATTATAAAACAACAATACTGATATTAAAGCTTCATTAATTATTGCAACAGTTAAGAATTTAATTTACCAATATTTCATGTTAGGAAGGCTCTTTATGAAATTTATTCAAGTTGTCAAGAAATTGGATGAAAATATAAAAAAGGAAATACATGTGAATTTTACTTTTGATTTTCACTCAAAATATCCATACAATTTTATACAGTGTCGCCTAACGTAACAATCTTTAATAAACTGAAGTATACAGAAATGATAAAAATGCAGGAAATTTTTCTTTTACACTTTCAAATGAAGGGATAGCAATTTATGACACAAAATTTGTGTAACAGATGCGGAAACAAATAAAAACATCAACATCAGTGAGACAGTTTCCCTCTACTGGACGGGCACGTTCTTATAGTTTGTAACTAGGATCTGAGTTTCAAAGGTAACAATTGAATATGAGTGCTTTTAAATATAAAGCCACAGACTTCACTTCGGCCACACTAATGTCTCCTCCCTTTGGGAAATCACTTGGGGTCACTGTGATGTGCACCTTGTTAACTTAAAGCAACACATGACAGTCCCAATCAGCCCATAGCAAAGGGCGTGCTCCAGACAAGGGGGGGCCCTGCAGGCTGCTGCCAGGGTGGTAGACTATAAACCTTCACCTTTGTCACCCAGACCAGACCAGAGGCGGCGTCTCCAGGTCACCCGACCCCTACCCACACACATGGAGGTTCTCATTGCTAAGGAACGAAACCTCAGCCAAGGGCACACCGACTGCCACCATGGTGCAGCCCCACAGTCAGAGGCCAATCCCTCCCCCATCCACTGGCACTGGAGGCAGGGCAGGGCCGCCGGATCCCCTGCCGTGCCCTCACCCACAAAGCTGGACGCCAGATGCTGTGTTCCATTAATCTTTCCCCAGCAAATCCACTGGTGAACTGCTTCTAGTTCTTCCGTGGGCAGTCAGACACGCATGATGTGGCGCCTGGGTTTCCGTGGATCCCTTCTCCAGCCGCCCCCAACCCCTAGGCTTTCTCCGCCTCACACTTTGAGCTCGCTCAACAAAAAAAGGAAACGTCTCCCTCACAGGCGAGGGGTGATGAGGACCTTGTGCGGAGGCAACTTCAGCACTCATTTCATACTTTACAATTTATTTAATATTTAAAATGAACCCCAGGAAGTGGAGGAACTGGAGAGAAATGGCTGCCTGGCCATGTGCCAGCTGGGCCCTGGGGGTGAAGTCAGCCAGTGGAGAACCCTGGGCCCCGCCCGGAGGGTGTCCTTGCCCATAAAATCCCGTCCTGTCACTGCATTTCTTCCTCAGAATTCCTGAATGCCTGAGACAAGAATGATTGTGATGGCTCCTTTGTGATTTTCCACGCCTCCATTTTTAAGGCATTTACCCTCAGTCCCCAGCTAAGGGTTCACAGGAGAACACTTCCAGACTGCTAGAAGGTTCAATCAGCACAAAAGAGAAATGAGATTCTTTACCATGATTTAAGCAAATTTCGACCCCAAGGTTACTAGTTGTTTGTAAAGTGTCTGCTCCTGCGCATGCATTTGCTTTTAAAAGAAGGCAAGCTTTTCCAAAGACTCCCTTCTCCAGGCCTCTGGGGGAATTTTTAATTCCCCTTCTGAATAAGAAAAAAGCCTCAGAGAAAGGCTCCAGGGCCGCCGGTAGTGTTTAGAAGCCTGCCCCATCGCAGTAACAGCACAAATCTGGCTTCTTGAATCCTGGTGAGAAAGGCCAACCCAAGTAGGGCGAGTAGAAGCTCCCCTGGCCCTGGCCTGACCCCTTCAGAAGGCGTCTGACACTGCCCAGGGCCCAGCTCGCCCCCTTGCTGGGCGGGAGCAGGATTCTCCAGCCACGCAGCGTGCGTCTGAGCTTTTCACCTCTGTGGTGTGGTACACGCTGGAAGAGATGCTGACTGAGTAGTTAACAGCCTCTTCTTGCCAAATGCTGTGTTTTATTCCAGAGATTAGGTTAGAAAAGATATTCTTGCTCATAATAACGTTTAGGCTGAAAAACTGGAAAATTTCAATGAGGAAGCTCAAAGTTTGGTGAGAAAACTACAAATATTTTCCCCAAATTTCTCTTAGGGTTAGCAGCACACATTGTACCTTACACACCTGATATCAGGAAACCACCGCGGCCACCCCTCCCCGGGCCCTCCCCAGGTCTGTGGGAGCCATTACTCAAGCACAGCCGAGGAGGAGGGCGCTTCCCTGCCCCTCTCTCCAGTGCCCTCCTCTCAAGCTGTTGGGCACCTTTAGTTCTGGTCTTGGAGAACACCTTGCATCCTGTCCTCCTGCCTGCAGAAGTGCTCTGCTGGCTGTCAAAGAAAGGGGCAGCAGTCAGAGGGGCAGAGTGGACACAGAGTGGTGTCGCCGTGCAGGGCCTGGGCTGAGCCAGGGGTCAGGACATGCAGTCAAAGGCAGCCCCTCCCCAGGCTGGCACAGTGCTCTCCACTGGGCCCTGAACCCAGCAAGAGGGGCCTTGGGGAGGGCATGGAGACACAATGAAGGGGCCCCAGACAAGGTACCAGACAGACATTAAGGACAGTACACTCCTTGGCAAAAACTTGAAGAAAAAGATTGTAATCAAGTCCCAAATCCAAAACTGACAATATCATAGTGTTTAAAACTGGAGGTGGGGGGGAGAAAGACACACACAGGCCTCCATACTAGACAGTACATTTCAGAGTTGTTTTTAAAGGAAACATAACCTCCTCCTCTTGGCCTCTCCCACCCCTGGTTCCTATCAGCAAATGACTCCTAAGTCACCTGTCAGTGTGCCCCTGCAATCCCTCTTTCATCCCAGCCACTGCGACTGAGAATTGTAAAGAAGGGGGAGAAATCAGAGTCCCCAGTCGGTCACGTTGGTTACTCGGGCACACCTCCACGGCTTCCCTGTCTGGGGCAACGCCTTCAGAACTGCAAGGTCGCCAGAAATGTCACCATAAATGCTACTTACCTGGGATCGGCCACTCTCTATTTAGGCCAAATACTAAGTCCTGAATTTTGAAACTGCATACTCAATGCCTCGGAAGCATTTGAAACTGAATGTTTACAACTGTGTATGTGCCAAAACTGCACATGGAGCGTTCATCACTAATCTTTCCACATGACCCAATTTGGCCTCCAAAGCGGAAACTGTCCACAAGGATGGCTGTCATGGCTGCCTTAGATCAGTTCACCTCTAGGAACAAAGGCCTGTATTCCACAGGTAGAGAGGACACGAATATTCCTAGGAGTAGTGCTCAGGGATGTGAAAGGCACAGCCAGGTGAGATGCACCTAAAGGCTGCTGTGGTTCGCAGGTGGCAGCATGCGGCCATGCCATCACACTGAACAGAAACCACTGCATTAAGGCCCACGACGGGCACAGGGTGGATGGCGCCACCATGACATGTTTGCAGATGGGAAGCAGGCCTGGGAGCCTGGCCCGGCTTTCGTGGGAGGGCTGCGTTAAGAGCACAGGGAGCTGCTGCGTCAGCTACCAGGGTCTTTACACTAGAGAAAGAAAAGCCACCAGGTCTTCGCTTTGCTGAATCATATTCACTACGCAAACTGGTGTAAGTGATCGTTGTCTCTATTTTTAATTACAAAGGTGTGCAACACAGAAAAACCTAAATGCCCAAAATGAGTTAACAAGTAAGATAACCACCATCTTGACATGGAATATATAGCTCAAGGGGCCATCTCACCCACTGTGAAAACCAGAACTTGAAAAGCAGCTCCTGGTGCAGCAGTAGAGTGAGGGTGAAAGACTGCGGTCTCCGGGGGAGCAGCAGAGCCTCCCACTGCCGAGGAAGCCACAGGCCACCAGGCCCCAGGCTGAGGCGCTGGGGTGGGAGCCACTGAGGACGAAGCCTACGCACATGGCCAGCGTCAGCGTCCCGAGAGTAATCCTGGAACCACAGCTGCCATCCAAGAACAAGGAGAGGGGAAACCTGCACTTCCGCTTCCTCTGGTGGGGGACGAAGCCCAAATGAGGGCCATGTAAGGGAGAAGTCGGAAGGAAGGCTCGGGGAGTCTCAGGCTTTAAACAAAGCGGAAGAGTCACGTGCCTTTCTGACCCAATCCCCCTCCCCCACCGCACCTCCCCCCCAGCAAAAAACAAAAAAACTCCTTTTCCTTTGTTGGGAAAACACACAAGCAAAGTGCATCTGACAGAAAAGGTCTTCGCTTATGTGGCAAGAGGCACTTCTGCAATGCTGTTGGCGTCCTCGGCCCGCAGTTCCCACGAACTGTCGGGCTCTGAGTGAGGTGGGTATCTTAGTACACAGAACCTCAATCAAAGTGCTACAAACTGCTTCTTTGAAAAAAGATGTTTATTAAACAACTTTAATTGTCATAAAATGACTAAAATGGGTTTTAAAAATTAAGGCTCTTCTCTTTCTGTGGATTGCCAGAACAATGTAAAAATAATATCAATCAACCCTGCTAAACGTTTTGTTCCTAAAGTTAAATTTCATAGATTCCTAAACATTTTATGATTAAGATAAAAAATGGGACTATAAATGACAATTCATGGCCATCTGTGCTGAACACACATTGATCAGGTGTACAATATTCTAATTGAGTAGTTAAGCAAAAAATATTCCAGCTAAAGCATAAATTTTAATTTCAGCATTTTAAAGTCATTGTTTCCCCACACGGTCATGATTTTCCTAAAATTCAAATAGCCTAATACAGGAGCGCTAACCTTGGGACTCTATATACTCCCAGGAGGATGACTGACTTGGCTGGCAATTAGTTTGATTATATTTTTTTAAATGCTCTAAGGTAAATTATCAAATGATTCAGAATTACATGGCATGCAGTATCCAAAATTATGGCTCTGATGCATTGAGATTTACATTAAGAATAAGAAGTGTCATTCACATTCATTGTACACCCCACCCCTCCCACGAAAAAAAAAAAAAGTCACTACCTATTCAAGTTCTAGATCTGGTGCAACATTAAGGATTAAAACTTACCACTTTACCAGGCCTTCCCCATGTGCAAATAAATCCCTCCTGACAAGCAGTGACTATACAGTCTTCAAGAAATATTAGTACAGTCAGTCTTTCATGTGCTATCTTTTTACATATCAGCGGCTCTAACAAGGGAACATCTTCCATTCGAGGACACAGGGGCGTTCCCAAAGTTTTCGCAGGGTCCGTTTTGGTTTTGGTAACTAGATTCAGTTTGTCACTGCTCTTGCTAGAAATGTGTCCCATGCTATGATTTCGCTTGTGATCTTTCTCGTGGTGCCTCTCCTTCCGGTCATGTAGTGAAAGTGTTGCAAATTTGCTGACCCCAGAAGCAATGGCCCCGTCCATGACACTGCTTTTGCTGCCAGCATTTGAGACTGCTGAATGTGGAAGGCTGTTGGACCGTGGCAGAGGAGGGGGCACAGAGTTCCCGGGCGTTGTAACACTGTTCCCATTGCTTCCAGCAGGAGGACTCGTGGCATTCATGACATTTGTGTGTGTCCTTGCTCTTGAGAGGGGTTGGTGAGGGAAAAGGATATCTTCTGTAAGGTCCCATAAACAGAGCTGTGTGTCCTGGCCCACGGAACCAAACCGATACGTGACACTTACGGGGCGGCTGTCTGTAGAGTTCCGTTTGGAGAGCCTGGACTGTGTACTATTTGCTCGATCTCTGCCAAAATGAAGAAGGTCTTGGAAGTCCTCATCGCTGCCACTAAACTCCATAGGGTCACCTTCTTCTACGCTAGTGGTATAAGGGTCAAACGCTACAACACTGACCCAGGACTTGTGCCCATGGCCTCTAGCTATTACTCGGCAGTCTACAAAGGACCAGACTGTCACCAAGTCGTCCTCGCCACCTGTCACGATGTACTTGCCATCCGGGCTCCAGCACACACACAGCAAGCCCCCAAAGTAGCTTTTCATCGTACCGTGCAGCTCCACTGAGTCAAAGTTGAACACCCGCAGAAACCCGTCCTGGCTCACGCACGCTAAGAACTTGCCATCTGGGGAGAAAGCAAACTCGTTGAGGGCCCCCTCGCCCACCGTCCACTTAAGGAGAGGGTTCCTCGTGGATTTGCTCTTGCATGTGTGCACGGCAAAGCTCTCTCCCTGCTTCAGAAGCTGGTAGTGGGGGGCTGTGGTGCCACAAGTGTGCTCCACATTATACAAGTACATGTTCCCACTCGAGTGGGCTACTAGGAAAAGGCTTTCCGAACCGGGAACCCATCTGACACAGGTAACTCGTGACTTGTCTATTAGTCTCTGTGAAGACAAAGGAGAACAAGTTAGCACAATGGAGAAGTCTCAAAGGTCTGCTTTTCCAGCAAGAAAACTTGTGTGCTTCCCGGCGGGAAGGGGCAAGTCCATCCAGGCCCTCCACATTTTATCCTGCAGTCAGCCAAGCCAGCAAGGAGCATTTTGGCCCTTTTGGGGTAATTTAGAATTACTTTCTAAAATCGGTGTTAGGTTACTGGCTTTCACTGAGGGAGTCAGGCAGCCAACAAATATTTGCAGAGGGACCACTAAGTGCCAGACGCTATGTCAGGCACAGGGTTCACTGCGGAGGGAACAGCCCTGCTGGGATCTTTCTTCCTGAACAGTAGGAGCGTCTGAATCTGGGGGTCACTGCATCCACATGTGGCATCTCCTCTATGAGGACCCGCAAGTGAAGTCTCTGAGTCCTCACAGCCAGGAGAGCTCCGCCTCACCCCCACGGGTTTCTCTGCATTTACTGTCACTGTAAGTCATGGGCTGGCTCCATCTGCCCCTCTGCTCTGGCGGCTCAAAGGTGGGGAGTGAAATCCGCAGTCCATGGCTGGCAGCACACACAACTCCAAAACAGAGCCTGGGCCCACCGAGGCCGCCTCACTCCCATGTACCGCCCCATGTGCATCTCCATAAGCATCTCCTTGAAACCCTCTCTGCTGGTGTTCAGAGAGATACACTGACGATTCATTCGGGAGTGTGTGTCTCATTACCATCACTCTGCTCCATGCTAACTTTGGACCCCTGACCGAGGTGTTTAACAGGCATATGTCAGTAGTCTTGCCTTTAAAACCCAAATAACGAAGGGTAAAAATACCCGCCCCACCAAAGGCACAAGTCTCTTCCCCTGCTTGCCAATCCATCCTGCAATGGGGATGCCAGCCCAACAGCTTCCACAAGGGTGGTCCCTTTCTAGACCGTCTGAGCGCAAAATCACATCACCAGAATGCATCCAGAAGTCCCAACACTCCCAAGTTCTACCTAGAAGCTCCTACTGCCAAATGCTCTCCAAGCACCATTGCCCCAGTAACAGTGTCCCTTTAGGAGCCCAGCAGCCCCAGGTAAGTTGAACACCACCACTTCACCTAACGGGGGGAGTCCCCAACTCACGTCTCAGAGGGGTACTGGGCACACGGGGGCAGAATCTGCCAAGAAACATGCCGACTTCTGCCGGGGTGGCTTTGAGGCCATGTGCCCGCCATGTGTGCT